>NC_135714.1:75630864-76257781 GCF_964656455.1 Halichoerus grypus | reverse complement strand
ACCCTGGGATCATGACCTGAGCCGAAGGCACCCACTTAACCAACTGAGCCACTCAGGCATCCCTCATCAACACTTTTCTAGAAATCATTTTCCAGTTGGTTTTTCCTGGAGGTGAAATTGAGCTGATGCAACACTTGCAATAAATGACCAAAAAGGAAAAATGAGAGTTGGAAGGAGAATGCAAGGGAAAGCTGTTGTGAGCACTTGAATCTGGACATCCTTTCGCTTAAAGCTTCCTGGATCCTCTGATTGCCACCAAGTCCTCTCTATACCTCTTCAAATGGTACCTTTTTTCTAGCCATTTCTACTCAATCTCATTGAGAATAGTCTCACTGCTTCACAGCTGGAATACTACAAGAGCCTTGTAATGGCTTTTCTCAATTAAGCTCTGTCTTTTCACCCAAAACCTTGGATTCCTCAAATGCTCTTGTGTCCAGATGTTCTCCTCAGAGCCTCACAAAGCTGGTGTGGGGTCCTGAGTGAGGACACAAGCCCGGGCCTGGGTTTGAGTCCTAGCTCCACTTGTCATTACTGTGTGACTTTGGTAAGACACTTAACTCCGAGTCTCAATTTCCTCAAATTTATAAAATGCAATGAATAAATGCCCACTTTACAGAGTTGTGGCAAGTACTACATGAAATATATTGAATGTTAAGCATAGTGGCTACCTAATAAATAGCATCTATCAGTACCCTGGTGTGTCACATTTAATTTTAGTTTCTCTACCTGTATTCACCCGCCAATATTCTCTTCAGCCAAATTGTTCCTTCTCATTGTCCTTTCAACACATCATGACTTTTCATTTTGATGATTTCCTCATGTTCTCATGAGTACCTTACCTGGACCTGTACCCATATCCAAATTCTATTTATCCTTGAAGCTTTCTAGCTCAAGTCTACTAAAATTTTCTAATCTACTCAGCAATGACTTCCTTTCCTCTAAATTTTTTCAGCATTTATTATCCATACCAGTTTAATGGGTAAGTTCATATTGCTTAATGTGTACTCCTGCTCTCAGAGCCAAGGGACTGTATACATTTTGTATGTCTAATGGGAAAACAATTATTTAACTTTTGGTTACAAGCATCTATGTGAGAGCTCCTTCCAGCTGACTGAGTGCAGAGGTTAAGCCCATTGTTGGCTGATTTTGGAACTACTAACTGGTCGATCAACTTTTTTCTCTTCCTGAAGAGGGAGCAAAGTGGTTGAAAAGTACTTCATTCTTATTGGTGAATAAAAGGATTAGGGCTCTATGCTTTCAAGTTAAAGGGATCTTTCCTACCTTCCTTATGGGAAGGAAAGCATAAAAGTTCTTACAGCAGGGAGTTGGAAAGAAAGGTGGACATATGCTGTGTTTGTTTTCTTTTTTCTTCTGAGTTTTTATTATTCATTATATATAAAATTGGAGAAACCAAGGAAGAAAAAATTATAATGTAAGAGAAAATAGAAGACTTAGTCTTTTTTTACTAACAAGCACAAAGAATAGGTATTTAATTTATTGGGATATAAGTAAATGGGATGATCTTTGGTCGAAAAGTTAGGTAGATCTTTTTTCATCAAATATTTTGTTGAATGCTTACTCTATGCTGGCATGAAGGTGGCTACTAGAGATGTAGGGACGTACACCTGAACTCAAGGGGCTTACCAGCATGAGGCAGGACCCAAGAAGTAAATTGTAAGAAGTATGAAGGCAGAGGTAGAGAAAAAGATATCATGTGTTTTTTCTGAATCCAGATAGCAATCAGACAAGGAAAAGAAAAAAGAAGTATTCAAATTGGTGAGGCAAAGTAAAACTGTCACTATTTGCAGATGACACAATACTATATTTAGAAGACCCTAAAGATTCCACCATAAAAACTATTAGAACTAATAAATGCATTCAGAGGATACAAAATCAATGTACAAAAATATTTTGCATTTCTATACACTAATAATGAGCTAGCAAAAAAATTAAGAAAACAATTCTATTTATAATTGCATCAAAAAGAATAAAATACCTAGGAATAAATTTAACCAAGGAGGTGAAAGACTTATACTCTGAAAACTATAAGACATTGATGAAAGAAATCAAAGGTGGCACATATGGAAAGATACACCACGAACATGGATTGGAAAATTAATATTGTTAAAATGTTCATAGTACACAAAAGAGTGTATAGATTCAACATAATCTCTGTCAAAATGCCAATAGTGTTTTTCACAGAACAAATAATCCTAAAACTTGTAAGGAATCACAAAAGATCCCAAATAGCCAAAGCAATATTGAGAAAAAAGAACAAGGCTGGAGGTATCACATGCCTGGATCTCAAACTATACTGCAGGCCTATCGTAATCAAAACAGTACGGTGCTGGCACACAAATAGACACATAGGGCAATGGAACAGAATAGAGAGCCCAGAAATAGGTCTGTGCTTGTATGGTCAATTAATCTACAACAAAGGGGGAAAGAATATACAATGGGGAAAAGACAGTGTCTTTGAAGGATGGTACTGGGAAAACTGGACAGCTACATGCGTAACAATGAAATTTGACCATTTTCTCATACCATATATAAAAAATAAACTCAAAATGGATTAAAAACTTAAATGTAAGACCTGAAACCATAAAAATCCTAAAAGAAAAACATAGACAGTAAACTCTTGGACAGCAGTCTTAGCAATTTTTTTTTTTTTTTGATCTGTCTTCTCAAGGAAGGGCAACAAAGGTAAAAATAAACAATTGGAACTACATTAAACTGAAAAGCTTTTGCAGTGAAGGAAACCATCAACAAAACAAAAAGGTAATCTACTAAATGGGAAAAGATATTTGCTAATGATATATCTGATAAGAAGTTAATATTAAAAATATGTAAAGAACCCATACAACTCAACACCAAAAATTTGATTAAAAAATGGGCAGAGAACCTGAACAGACCTTTTTTTTTTTTTTTAAAGAAGACATACAGATGGCCACAGACATGAAAAGGTGCTCAACATCACTCAACATCAGGGAAATGCAAACTAAAACCACAATGAAATACCACCTCACACCCGTCAGAGAGGCTAGTATCAAAATGCCAAGAAATAACAAATGCTGGTGAGGATATGGAGAAAAGGGAATTCTTGTGCACTGTTGGTGGGAATGTAAATTAGTGCCACCACTATGGAAAACAGTATGGAGGATCCTCAAAAAATTAAAAATAGAAATACCCTACAACCCAGCAATTCCACTTCTGGGTATTTAACCAAAGAAACCAAAACCATTAATTCAAAAAGATACATGCACCCCTATGTTCATTACAACATTATTTAAAATAGCCAAGATGTGGAAGCAACCTAAGTGTCCACTGATAGATGAATAGATAGAGAAGATGGGGCATTTATATAATGAGATATTACTCAGCAGTAAAAAAGAATGAAATCTTGCCATTTGTGACAACATGGATGGACCTAGAGGGTATTAATCAAAATTAAGTCAGTCAGACAGAGAGAGACAAATACCATATGCTTTAACTTATATGTGGGATCTAAAAAACAAGACAAAACAGAAACAGACTCATAAATACAAGGATTAAACTGGTGATTGCTAGAAGGGACGTGGGTGGAGGGATGGGTGAAACAGGTAAAGGGGATGGAGAGGTACAATCTTTCACGTATAAAATGAATAAGTGATGGAGATGTAAAGTGAAATAACAAGGAGTATAGTCAATAATATTGTAATAACACTGTATGGTGGCAGATGGTAATTATACTTACTGTGGTAAGCATTTTATAATGTAGATAAATGTTAAATCATTATTAATACATCTGAAACTAATATAATATTGTATGTCAATTAAACTATACTTCAATTAAAAAAAAAATGCATGCCTGGCCCATCCAGGTTATTCTAGAAATTAGGGCCTTGGAAAAACAAAAACAAAGTAAAGCATAGATATTCTAATAGTTAACAATGCAAAGGGAAGAAACAACAACAGAATAGACTATATTCAAGGAATTTAAAAGTAATTAAATAAAAGTATTCATTTATGGACCAAAAATGAAAGTATTTCATATGTCAAGGATTATGATTAATTCTATTCTGTGCCCCTAAGAAGGGGAGAGGGAGAGAAAGGCAATCCCCAAGTATTTATTTGAAATACAGATTGTTAAAAGTGTATGACAATTTTTGGAGCCATACTGTCTGGATTTGAATCTCAGCTCTAATACTCAGTAGCTTTGTGAACTGGGACAAATTACCTCATCATGTCTCAGTTTCTGTGTCTATAAAATGAGGATAATATTAGTACTTCCCTCATAGACTGTTAAACGTAAGAACTCAAAATCTGGCACACAGTAAACATGATATAGTCTTTTTCTTTTTAAAGATTTTATTTATTTATTTTTGAGAGAGAGAGTGGGGGGAGAGCGCACAGGAGAGAGCACAAGTGCGTGGGGGAGGGGCAGAGGGAGAAGCAGACTCCCGCCAAGAAGGGAGCCCCTCTCAGGACTCGATCCCAGGGCCCTGAGATCATGACCTGAGCCGAAGGCAGATGCTCAACCAACTGAGCCATCCAGGCGCCCAATATAGTCTGTTTAATATGATTCTTATATACTTTTAAAAGAAAGTTGAGGGAAGACAGGGTGCATGATGATGAGAAAACTGGGCATGGAATTAGGACTCTTGAAATTTTTCCACTTTCATTGCTTTTTGTGATTCTAAGTAATCTACCCCTTTGGACTAGTTCCATCCTTGATAATAAAGGAAGTACTTATCATTCCATTTGTAAAAATTCTGAAAATCTGTGACTAAATTGAAGTATCATTTATGCACCTGTACCAATATCATGACTCCAACAAAATCATTCTTCATTCAGTTTGAAATATGTCCTTGTTTTTGTGACTAGGTCGTTCATTCTTAAAGTTTAGGGATAGAAGCCAATAGGCAAAAAGGGACTTTTTCATTGATGAAGTATAAAATTAAACTCATGAATTAATTATTCCTTGATATCCACTAAGATTTAAGAACAGAGATGATATACTAAATGCTTAATAAATATTTTTTATCACATTTTTAGTTTTATGAGTAGTTAAGATTCTAAATCAACACTGGAGTTTATTTTATTAAAAGCATAATGATATCACTGAAAAATTCAGCTCTCTTCCACTCTTAAATGTTTTTAATGTAACAACTTCTGACTAAATAATTTTTGTATATGAAGAACTATCACAAGACAAGGGCCACATAAACATTTGATGAACCGTGTTGGAGAATTCACTGAAAACATTACTCAACACAATAGAACTCTGATCTATCTGATGAGATTGTAGAAATTTATTTCTACTGCCAAGTTATCTAGTATTTATGAATACCAAGGAAACAAAATTCCTCTGTCTAAATCTATGATTATATCTATTGTAGCACTTACTGGTCTTTAAAAGTCATTCCTGCCTGTACAAGTGTAAAAGTGATATATCCCTACAGCCCATGTTTTTGATGCCTAACCTAATACTTGCCAAAGCTAGGCCATCTACTCAGCATATGCATTTGTAGTATAATAGTTGTGCACTAATATGCAAGTGTGCAATAAGTAAATGTACAACATTTCATATGATTGCTTTGGAGTGTCATGAAAGTATATAAGCATATAAGATACTGGGCAGATAGTAGATAATACATGTGGCTACTGTATCAGCATATAATATTTATTACATATTTAAGTACTTTAATGTCTTGTAAGTGTGGTATAGATATATAGCCACCTGAGAAATAATTAGTATTTACTACCAAAAAATCACCCTGGGGGCACCTGGGTGGCTCAGTTAGGCATCTGACTCTTCATTTTGGCTCAGGTCATGACCTCAGGGTTGTGAGATTGAGCCCTGCATCAGGCTCCGTGCTCAGCACGGAGTCTGCTTGAGATTTTCTCTCTACCTCTCCCTCTGCCCCTACTCTTATTCCTGCTCTCTCTCTCTAAATAAATAATGAAAATCTTTAATAAAAAAAAAACACCCTGAATACTTTCATTTTCATTGAAAGTAATTATAGGAGCCATCAGTGATCTAGTGTAATCAAGGGCCTAAGATAAATTGATGTATTAAAGTTATTTATAATTTGTATGGAACCAGAAAAGATCCCGAATAGCCAGAGGAATGTTGAAAAAGAAAAGCAAAGTTGGTGGTATCACAATTCCAGACTTCAAGCTTTATTACAAAAGTGTAATCATCAAGACAGTATGGTACTGGCACAAAAACAGACACATAGATCAATGGAACAGAATAGAGAGCCCAGAAATGGACCCTCAACTCTATGGTCAACGAATCTTCCACAAAGCAGGAAAGAATGTCCAATGGAAAAAAGACAGTCTCTTCAACAAATGGTGTTGGGAAAATTGGACAGCCACATGCAGAAGAATGAAACTGGACCATTTCCTTACACCACACACACAAAAAGACTCAAAATGGATGAAAGACCTAAATGTGAGACAGAAATCCATCAAAATCCTTGAGGAGAACACAGGCAGCAACCTCTTTGACCTCAGCTGCAGCAATTTCTTCCTAGACACATCACCAAAGGCAAGGGAAACAAGGGCAAAAATGAACTATTGGGACTTCATCAAGATAAAAAGCTTTTTTTTTTTTAAAGATTTTATTTATTTGACAGAGAGAGACACAGCGAGAGAGGGAACACAAGTCGGGGAGAGAGAGAAGCAGGCTTCCCGCTGAGCAGGGAGCCCAATGTGGGGCTCGATCCCAGGACCCTGGGATCATGACCTGAGCCGAAGGCAGACACTTAACGACTGAGCCACCCAGGTGCCCCAAGTAAAAAGCTTTAGCACAGCAAAGGAAACAGTCAACAAAACCAAAAGACAACCAACAGAATGGGAGAAGATATTTGCAAATGACGTATCAGGTAAAGGGCTAGTATCCAAAATCTATAAAGAACTTATCAAACTCAATACCCAAAGAACAAATAACCCAATCAAGAAATGGGCAGAAGACATGAACAGACATTTTTCCAAAGAAGACATCCAAATGGTCAACAGACACATGAAAAAGTGCTCAACATCACTCGGCATCAGGAAAATCCAAATCAAAACCTCAATGAGATACCACCTCACATGAGTCAGAATGGCTAAAATTAACAAGTCAGGAAACGACAGATGTTGGCAGGGATGCGGAGAAAAGGGGAACCCTCCTACACTGTTGGTGGGAATATAAGCTGGTGCAGCCACTCTGGAAAACAGTATGGAGGTTCCTCAAAAAGTTGAAAATAGAGCTACCCTAGGACCCAGCAATTGCACTACTGGGTATTTACCCCAAAGATACAAATGTAGTGATCTGAAGGGCTATGTGCACCCCAATGTTTATAGCAGCAATGTCCACAATAGCGAAACTATGGAAAGAGCCAAGATGTCCATCAACAGATGAATGGATAAAGAAGATGTGGTATGTATATACAATGGACTATTATGCAGCCATCAAAAAAAAAAAAACACAACGAAATCTTGCCATTTGCAACGACGTGGATAGAACTAGAGGGTATTATGCTAAGTGAAATAAGTCAATCAGAGAAAGACAAGTATCATATGATCTCACTGATATGAGGAATTTGAGAAACAAGACATAGGATCATAGGGGAAGGGAGGGAAAAATGAAACAAGACGAAACCAGAGAGGGAGACAAACCATAAGAGACTCTTAATCTCAGGAAACAAACTGAGGGTTGCTGGAGTGGTGGGGGGTGGGAGGGATGGGGTGGCTGGATAATGGACATTGGGGAGGGTATGTGCTATGGTGAACGCTGTGAATTGTGTAAGGCTGATGAATCACAGACCTGTACCTCTGAAACAAATAATACATTATATGTTTAAAAAAAAAGATAGTAGGAAGGGAAAAATGAAAAGGGGGAAGTCAGAGGGGGAGATGAACCATGAGAGACTATGGACTCTGAGAAACAAACAGGGTTCTAGTGGGGAGGGGGGTGGGGGATGGGTTAGCCCAGTGATGGGTATTAAGGAGGGCACGTATTGCATGGAGCACTGGGTGTTATAGGCAAACAATGAATCATGGAACACTACATCAAATACTAATGATGTAATGTATGGTGACTAACATAACATAATAAAAAAAATAAAAAAAAAAAGTTATTTATAATAATTTCTAAGGTATCCTACAATGATTAAATTTTATGGTCTTTATAATTTTTAAATCAGTTAATAAAAAAGAGATCTCTTTTCCCTAATGGCCACAACATAGGAAAATGAAAGTGGATATTTTCTGAATTCAAGGAGAGAGTTTGGATAATAGATTACTGTGGCACATGTATATAACGAGATGGGCTGCATATCAACAATTGCTAGAGCACGTTTCTTTCCTGGATCTCTCTTCTTCCAGATGTCCAGGGAACCAGGATATAGATGTCATTATTAAGGAACTCTACAGAAAGGGACAATTTTAAATTGTCTATATCCATAATGCAAATAAAAGGAAAAATAATGCTCAATGCTTAATATTATTTTTCAGCAGTTCACTGGAGTGGATTTTCTCAGAATTACAATCTCTCTTAGCTAAATCACCACAGGGATGATAAGAAATGGAATACTTAGTGTGATTTATTAAATATTTCTTTAATCGCTATTATGTCTGTGGATTGATTTTATTAGCTTCTTCTTTTGCATAAAATTCTAGAAATCACGTCTGGAAACAAACAGACAAAAATTTGTAGTGAAGAAAAACCCAATTAACCACAACTAAGGAATAAATAATCCTTTTTTCAACAACATGGTTCATGTTCAGTATCCATTAGACTTTTCTGCTGGTCTTTCTCCATAAACCTTGGCATCCCCTTCAATTCTATTATGCTTTCCACCCTCACTTCTGAGTTAATGAAAACAATGGTGTGCCTCTTTGCCTAGAAATATCTCCTCTATTTGTTCCTTCTTCCTCATTCCCCGTTGCCCATTTCTGAACTCGGCCTTCCTTGTCTCATGCTTCCAGGTTTGCTCTAGTCTTTGTCAATCTTCATCTCAAAGCTAGATTAACCCTCCCTTAAGAACTGTCTTCTTCATTTTACTCCTGGGCTCCAGAATGGACAATAGGTTTCATAGCTGCTTGTGGCCTACAATACGACTTCCAAACTTCAAATTTCCTTTCAAATTAACTTGCCACCCTTGTTGCTCTTCAACATATTGTGCTTTCTCCTACTTCTGTTGTCTTCATCGTTTCTCCAAGAATTATCTATTTTTTCCTTTCAGTCTAACTATTCTCTACTAATCCTTCAAGGTCAAATTCAGGGCTCACTTTCTCTGGGGAGCTTTCATTCATGTTTCCTTTGATTAACTCTTTATTCCATATAATATTCAATTCTTTCAATATCTCAACTACACAATTTAATGCAATATAAATAAGCCATACTAATACTGTACATATATAAATGTCAGCACACATTTATAGAAATGTCTATATTGTTCATTGTTTCACGTGCGTGGGCCATGTATCTCCAATGAGACTGCAAGTGTCTTCCAGGTAAATTCTCTACGGCATAACTGATTTTCCAGTTTGTTCCCCTTAGAATCTACCCATCAAAAAGTGTGTTTTGATTGATTAATCATTATTTATACCTTAATATTTTACTTCCCAATTTATGCTTATTTCATTTTTGTCAGTTTTAGATTTTTTTAGAGCCCCAAGGGACCACTGGTAGATTGTATTATTGTTCAAAATCATTTACTTTCTTCTTCCCTTTATGTGAAGTACAGTTCCTCACCCCATCGATTTGCGCTTGACCATGAGATTCTTTCGTTAGTGGTTTGTAAGCAGATGTGACATGTGCCACATCCATGCAAGAAGCGCAGGAAATACTGCAGGTTTCTGGCAGCCCCTTCTGCAACTTCTCATTACCATGAAAACAGCTTGTCTCAGATAGGGCCGCTTTTCCAGCCTGGCCCTGGAATGAGAAGTGGCCCAGGAAGACCTGCAGGTGACCTGCAGCTTGCTGCACAATTCCGCCAAATCACAGCCCTACATTTCACGAATGCAAAAAAGTCACTGATGCTTTGGGGTTGTTTGCTGCACAGAAAGGCTGACTAATATAAGACCTTGGGGTTAATCTAACTTCCGCTTTGTAAATAAGGAGAGAGGCCTAGATTTTTTTTGTTAGCTAATGGAAGAGTTTTAACATAAATTCTAGACTGCTGACTTAGTTTTTTGTTTTTTGTTTTTGTTTTTGTTTTGTTTAACACAAAATATCTGGCTTTTTGCTATCCTAAAATTTGGAGGAATGCAACTCAAATAGTTTGAAATTTGGGGCCTTAGTATTACCTGGTATTGCCCTCTTGGTCTGGCATTGGCTTTTAGAAAATAGGTAGAAAAATATCTAGAAAATAAATAACATGCACTATCAGTGTCAAGTGAAATATACTCTACCTGAAAGATACGGCTCTCCCTTCGGCCCACACTTGTTTGGTAGTAGATAGAACGAAATGCAGTGATCTTTGGGAGTGCCTCACAGGCCCAAGCCTTTCATATACATTGTTCATCTAAAGTATACATTTCAAAACCTTTTTTCTTAAAAAACTTATATAAGAAAATTCTAATTGGAGGATAGGTATAATTTCTTAATAAAACCATCCCCTTAATTCCATGACAAAGTCTCATGTACTTTGACGCCGCATAGGGACTCTAAAATTCTTATCCTTTTCCTTTGCAAAATTCAGATGGAAACATCCCTGTCATTATGTGCCTCAGTACATCAGAACTTTGACTTGGTCCTGAAGTTTATTTTATGCTTTGGTGTTCTTGAAAGGAACTAATTTTGTCAACTCTATGATATTTAAAATTCAGAGAGTAAACTAAGTTCTAAAGAAATTATTAACATACTACTTCCTTTTGTATATCAATTTTTAAAGAGTAAAACCAGTTCTATGCAGCAATATTTTTCCCTTTTTATGAAAAAATAATATCTTACTACATGCTTTATGAAATGCATGTCTTACTAAATAACATTTATAACTACTTATTGTTGTTTACTATGCTTTTCCAAATAAAGAAAACAAAATGTAATAAAACTACATGTGTAACCAAGTAGATTTTCTTTTTCTGTTTTTTTGTCTCTCTTTACTTGGAGCACACACAAACCTTACCTTTGTGAAAAAACATCCCTGTAAGGACTTCCATGTTGCAGTGCAATTCCATATCCCCGATCAGCAACAGTGTTCCCGATGGTGTAAAATGAACAATCCGGGTCATTGATAGCCACATATTCCAATACGGCTGCGTCCCATACAAAAGCATAATTTCCATATTTTACCTGTGAAAAATGGAGAACACAAGAAGAAAATAGGATTTGAGTTTGGAATTTTAAGTTGTACAGATAGGATAAAACATACTACATTTGTGTCTATTTAATTGGGTAAAACATCATAGGACTTAATATTTTTAAATACCTATTCTGAATGAGATTTTGGCTTTTGGTTAATTTACAGCTCTGTTCTCCTGGAAATGTGATAAAGTTAGAATGTTAAGAAGTATGTTTCCAGGCAACATAGCTTATGGTAAAATGACCCTTGAGTAGTAAATGTCAGCGGACTGGGAGAACAATAAATGCATGGAAAGAAGCCATGTCTTTGAGCTTCTCTGAGTGCAGTCATTCCTGTAATTGGAGCTCTCTCTTTGGGGACTTGGAAGTTACACTTTTGAAGTTGTTACAAGAGATACTGGCTCCCTAGGTCACTAGGCTTCTAAGCCAGGTAGGCTCTTGTACCCACCCCATATAAGGTACGATCTCCTTGCATGTGACCTATGTTCCAAATGAATGCTGCAAGTCCAAGTCACACTGAAGAAAAATAATCAACACTGCCCTGCTGGCAAGATGTATTTCCTAATTTATGTTATTCTAAGGTAATCTGTTGCCAAGTGTGGTCTATGGCAATTTTGCAGCTGGACTTAGATGAAACCCCTTTGGTGGACATTGCATTGAGGAACAAATAATTATACAATCTTCTCTATCATTATTTAGGGAACATAAATTTGTTCTGAGTTGTTTACTTTTTAGTGATTATCTTTTATTTATAAGTGTGACTTTTTCCCCCCTAAATTACAAATGTATCAAAAATAAAACACAATCTTAATAAAATTAATTTAAAAAATGTTATATAGGGGCGCCTAGGTGGCCTGGTCAGTTGAGCGCCCAATTCTTGGTTTCGGCTCAGGTTGTAAGCTCATGGATCATAAGTTCTAGGCCTGCATGGGACTCCCTGATCAGTGGGAAGTCTGCTTGGGGATTCTCTCCCTCTGCCCCTCCCCCCACTCACGTGTGCACCTGCTCTCTCCCTCTCAAATTAATAAATCTTAAAAAAATATTATATATAAATATAGAATTTAATGAATTCATAAAAATAAACAGAACTAATAATTAAATCAAATATTCAGTTAGTTAGCTAGTTTATTTATTTATTTATTTGAGGGGAAATTAATTTCCTGGTAAATCTGATGAAGGGAAAGAGAACAATTCCTTTTCAGAGAGTTCATTGTTTGTGTATAGAAATGCCACTGATTTTTGTATGCTGATTTTGTATTCTGCAATTTTACTGAGTTCATTTATTAGTTCCAACAGGCTTTTTTAATGTTTAGTCTTTAAGATTTTCTAACATATGATCTTATCTGCAAATAGAGATAATTTGACTTCTTCCTTTCTGATGTGGATATTTTTATTTCTTTTTCCTGTCTAATTGCTCTGGCTGGGACTTCCAGTATTATGTTGAATGGAAGTGGTGAGAATGAGCATCTTTGTCTTGTACCTTTAATAGTACTGGAGTCAAGTCCTCAGGGGATAGGCTGCTTTCAGGAATGCAGACAGGAACAGTTGGTTGACCAAGCACTGAGATACAGCCCTGCCTCTTAAAAGCATTCTTATTTTAATTTTTAATTTTCTTATTTTTTTAAGGGGGGACAGGGAGGTGTAGAAGGAGAGAGAGAGAGACAGAGAGAGAGAATCTTAAGCAGGCTCCATGCCCAGTGTGGAGCCCAATGTGGGGCTTGATTTCAAGACCCTGAGATCATGACCTGAGCTGAAATCAAGAGTCGCCACCCAGGTGCGCCTCTTGAAAGCATTCTTACTCAGTCTTAGACTCTGCCAGGATTTCACAACTAGGATCCCAAAGTTCTCACAAAGGTATTTTGTGCATGGATGGCTGCCAAACTGTTGTTTCTTTGAGAGGACCTCCTAATCCCTCATGCTGCTGATACTACTTCCTCTAACTATCAGTATTTATATGTAAAATTTTTATCAACATGTATACCTCATGTACCCTGGGAAAAACGAGTAGCTCAGAGAGGTGGCTTTAGAATTCAGGATTAAAAGCCATCTAATTTGGAAAGGGGGGAGGGGAAGTAGGCCTCTTAGGGGAGAGTAAATCATATTTATGAAAGATGAATGGCCTTTGGTAGAATACATGAGAGGTGTGATGTTTTGTGACAAAATTTGTCTGGATGTGGTGCTCACTTCTAGTCTCTTTTGTGATGAGAGTCATTCCCTGTTGATGACACTCCCAGGGAGGGCATTTATGACACTTGAGTTCCTTTTAAAGGATTTATGTTTAGGTAAACAAAGGTTGTTTAGAGAAAGCTTCTCCCTGCATTTGCTGTTTTTCAAGTGCTTTCAGCTCAAAATCATCAATATTCCAAAGTAGCATATTTTGGGGTGGCATATTCTGTTACCCTTAAACACCAAGTTTCATATTTACTTTTAGCCTCCTGGGTATAAACCTATAGTAACAGAGAGATAGCAGTGACCCTGAAGCCTCCTCTAAAAACCTACTTTGATTTTTGCTATTCTCTTCTTTCAAACAGCCACGATGGCCTCCTGGATCCCCTTGGACTTCTTTATAACACTCAAGGGACTTCCCCAGTTGGGGACATATTGCTTTGCTGTTAGAAAAGTGTTCTAGCATTGCTGTTACTGCTTTGTGAACCATAAAGCTCTATTTAAATGTATATTAACATTATCATTGCCATTATATACATGTTTCTAATAATTCTAATGTTACAAAGCATTATGAATTCATTTTCAAAAGGGGAACCATTAAAAGACTATGATTATAGCCTGTAGCAATACCAATGAAATGTTGCGTAGTAACCCAAACTATTTAGCTTTTAAAAATATCCCTGTTTTTTTTTTTTTTTTCCAACTACTAAAACATACAATCATTGTCCTTTGGGTGGTTTTTAACTATTAGGTTAAAACTATCTAGAAAATACTCATCAACAAAACCTAAAGTCACTTTCCAAGAGAATAACAATTGAAGGTTTGGAATTTTCAATCCAACTGACTAGGTGATGGATATTACTTAAAAATTTTAACTAGTCTTTGCTCTTGAAGTCATGTTTGGATAAGCAGCTACATTGTGGGCCATTGACTTATTAACAGTGGATTCCATGCCAACTGAGGGTTTCATTGCAGGTTAAACAGAGGGTGAAAGTACATCCGGAAGCTTTATGTCATCATATTCCAGGCCCCATTTATGAGAAAGGGAAAAGAATCCAAAATGGCATCTAACTCCAATATTATCAATCTCTGCTTTCTAAAATAGAGATACCAGAATGCTGTGGTGATTAATGGATGATGGTGGCTGCTCATGTTTAACACCTGTGTCCTTATAATAGAGCTGAGATGCCAGTAACCTTGATGGATTTCTCATTGCTGAGATAACATAAGGCTTTGTTTCATTTCCACAATATTATTACAGGAATCTTTCTTTGAATTCTGTTTTACTCACAATCATTATGCATTAATTTGAAGATCCTAAAGGGATCTGTAAGGAATATAAAGGTAAGACTTGGGCTCCTGCCTCAAGCTGCTTACAACAACTCAGTAGTGAAGATAAGTCAAGTACTACTTGCTATAACATAAAGCACATTATGGTAAGTACCACACAAAAAGCTTAAAATGTTAAAGTGGTTTAAAGAAAGGGAAACTTAATTTTCATTGGGGGAATAACAACAGTCTGCTTAAATATTCTGGTAACTGAAATAGTTGTGCAAGAAAACCCCAAATATTAACATTACTTATCTTTAGTGCCTGATTAAACATGGAAACTCTTTGGAAACCATTTTTTTTGTTCATGCTCACTCTTTTAACCTTCTAGTTTCCTGCAATTTTCCATCTCAGCTGAAGAATTATAAACATTCAATGTTATTTTCTTAAATATTTGCATTTCTTGCCAAGTAAGTGAAGGATGGGAAAATGTATTTTCCAAACCTGCATCTGTATTCCTCACCATGTTATGGAGTATGTCATATTTCCTTTCCTCTGCAGAATCCTCTTGTCCTGAATACCCCTGTTCTGACACCTCTATCATGACCTAATGCTAAAAGCACTTTTCTTTTCAATTCATTAGGCAGCTATCTTCTGAAAAAATTGCAGAAGCCTACACCAGAAACAAATAGACTTTCACTACCTGTTATCCCAAGGACTTTGGTTTTAATTGGGAAGCCATATTCTTTCTCACACAAATCTTTAATTTAGCAAATTACTTAAAAGCTCACTTCAAAATCTATAGCTACAGAGATACATCAATGATGATCCTTTTTTTACTAAAAAAAAAATCAGTGGGACAATTATGGAAAGATGACATTTAAACCGAAGTGTAAGATGAGATATCTCTTCACTGAAGAAAGAATATCCTCCCTCTATCCTCCATTTCTTCCTCGTGATAATAGTTAACATTTATAAAGCATTTTTTCCATCCTTAAAAAATGCCCTTTACACATAAGTTTATTTGTTCTTTACAACACTATGAGGCAGCTGATATTATGATACCTAACTCACAGATCTGGTAATAGAACTTGTTCTAAGTCACACCAGTGACTAGTGGTAGATTTGAAACTTGAGCTCAAGGTCATCTTCTAGGCTTTTTTCACTGCATTAACAATCAATTTCTGAGAGATACTTGCTATAGGAATATAAAAATGTGTGAGATATGGTAGCCCTTGCCTTCAAGGCATATTCTATCTAGTTTGAAAAATAATATTTATATAAATAAAAATAATACAACATAGTATAAAGCAAGAGCCAAGAAAAGAATGCAACTTCTTTAATGCTATGGGATCACACTATTAAAATAAATAAAAGTTAAGCTTTTAAAAAACAGGTTGCTTATTACTCAGCCATAAAAAAGAACAAAATCTTGCCATTTGCAACGACATGGATGGAGCTAGGGAGTATAATGCTAAGTGAAATAAGTCAGCCAGAGAAAGACAAATACCAGAGGCTTTCACACATATGTGGAATTTAAGAAACAAAACAGATGAACATAGGGGGTAAAAAGAGAGGCAAACCATAAAACAGACTCTTACTATAGAGAACAAACTGAGGGTTGCTGGAGGGGAGGTGGGTGAGGGGATGGGTTAAATGGGTGATGGGTATATAAGGCATTAAGTGCACTTGTGATGAGCACTGGGTGTTGTATGTATGTGATGAATCACTAAATCCTACACCTGAAATTAATATTACAGTGTATGTTAACTAACTGGAATTTAAATAAAAATTTGGAAGAAAAAAAATAAAATTTCTTTCAACTCAAAAAAAAAATCATTGGGATGAATGAATATCTGGTTTATATGATTTTGGACCCCTGAAGCCTGCTGATTTTGTAACCATTGTTATCTAAGTGCTTCAGGTTTTCAGGATTAAAACCAAAGCAAAGTAAAATTAAAGTAAAGGCTGCAGTGTGGAAATTTATTATTTTTGCTCACAAAATAAAAACCAAAAGGCCTGAGAATAATGTGGGAGAAATAAATTCTAACTTTGCACACCGAGCACTAACTTCTTTACAATTTAAACTAATGGTCAGTAGGGGATAAAGTGCTTGTGAATTACAGGCACAAAGAGTTATGATTAACCCAGAATCGATCTATAGTGGTCCTTATAATTCATTGCCCACATAAGTCCTTAAGATGGGATGGCGTTAATATTTATGACATATGGTTCTAGGTGGTGGCCTCTCCCACTTTGAACAAATTAATAATTTAGCATCATTCATCAATTCTTCTGAATTTATCCAGCAAAATAAATCATGCTCAAGTCCATACTTTAGTGCTTAAGACTGACTTTTAAAATATATATGGCTTTGTTTACTGCTGCCTTAATTGTTGGCCTACCATATTTTACCTGCTATTATTTTGAAATTTGAATTTGTGCACCAAGATAGTCATCACAGGACACAAATTTTCACAAGGAAGATAGGAATATTTTTAAAGTAAATATCAGCTATTTATAAAATATCTTTTTTTAACCTAGAAAAGAAGCAGTATATCTACCTCTAAATTTTATCTTTACCTCTTTTTTTGACACTATTGGAATACTAATTTTTTAAAGTTTATTAAAGCATTCTGGGAATGTGAAAAACTGAACACAGCTACCTTACCCTCCTTTGAAAACTCTCTTGAAACAATGGCTGCTAGGGTCTAGAAAACAGAAGGCTAGCAAGGCCTGGAGTTCTGGATAATTCTGTGTGGGGAAAAAAACCCGGTAAATCTCTCCTTCAGGGAGGGTGAGTCCCTGAAAAAAAACAGTCGAACCTCCAGGACAGCCAATGAAGGAACCAAGTTTGGGGGAATGCTTGTTTTTTCACAATTTGGATCTCAAATCTTCCTGCCCTCCTTCCTTAGATACTTGTCCCCATGAATATATCTGTTCTGTTGCCTTTAAATTGACCAGGAAGGAATTGAATAGGTGGGCCCAGATGTGCCCTCATGGAGCCTGGGAAAGACCAAGAGACTGGAGAGCCCCAGCTTCTTCCAGGTTCCTCAAGAGGGAGATGTGTGAATCACTTTTTTCTATACTACTGGCCCACAAGGAGAGAGGACATTTCAACTTCTGTAGCAAGACTGACAATCCCTAGGATAATCCAACAATCAGACTTGAGTCTCCATGAACTGACAAAGAAAAATGACAACCCATATAGTAAGTGCCACACTTAGAGAGGGAAAGATGAATCAGAACAAGTAGAACATATTCTGGGAAAATAGCATTGTGGTACTAGTAAGATTCTAATTGAAAAAAAAAAATAAACAGAGTACTTAAGCAGATTCAATTGTGAATCTAAAAAGATCTATGTGGCTACAAACTGACAAACCTACCTCAATTTCTCAACCAAAAAATTGACCAGATAAAGTGAAGGAGAAAATGCTCATATGTCCCACAGGCTCAAATGGAAAGACTAGGATGACAACTGTCCCAGTTGGGCTGGGAGGTCCCAGTTGTAGCACTGGAAGCTCTACGTCAAAGGGGACTTCCTGGGAGGAAAAAGTCCAGGTGTTTGGCAATGGGTACAGAAGGTTGTTGGTGATGGTGGGGTACAAAATCCATACCACAGCTTGAAAGATAGGGGCTGAAAGTGACAATTTTTGTAGTAGATGAATATGACATGGCTTATCTGCCTTCTGCAGTTGCCATCAGTATTTCTCCCCTGACAATGCATGCTGGCAATTGTGACTTGCTGTTCACTATAATCAATCATCCATTGTTGTATCATTGCAAGTGCTGAGATGTAAGTGCGCAACTTAAGTGTGCTGTAATCATGATTGTTAACAGCCCTTTGCCTGTGGATTGATTGTTGTTCTTGACATCAAGATGATACTAATTTAATTTTTAACATTGTGAATACTGAGATCATTTTTTTCCAAGAGTTCAGATGATGAAAATGAGAATGATAATAATACTAATAACAGCATGAGCCAAACATCTATGAAAAAAAAAAGCTAAATTACTGTGTTTTTTATTACAGATGGAAGGACACAAATAACTGGATTAGTGAGGTAAATAACAAAAACAGCATCCTGCATAATATGCAGAAAAGAATTTGGAATTGAGTATGATAGAAAAGGAAATGATAAAACATATAACAGAGACTGAATCTTACAAGTTGGGGCTGAGACAAGTAATACTTCTAAATTGATCGAAAGTTTTTGTGTCTCCCAAAAGGCACCAATGCTCAGTTGAAGGTAGCAGCGGCTAAATTAGTCTGGGCATACCACAATGAACAAACACACATTATCATATTGTTCCCCTCATAGCTCTCTGAAATGGAGTAAAGCTAGATTTCCTGATTCTGAGGTTTCTTTTTTCTTTCTTTTTTTCCTTTTTAAAATTATTCTCTTATTTATTTATTTATTTATATACTTATTTGTTTATTTATTATGTTCAATTAGCCAGCATATAGTACATCATTAGTTTTTGATGTAGTGTTCAATGATTCATTAGTTGTGTATAACACCAGTGCTCATCACCACACGTGCCCTCCTTAATACCCATCACCCAGTTAACCCATCCCCCCAACCCCCTCCCTTCTGTAACCCTCAGTTTGGTTCCCGGAGTCCAGAGTCTCTCACGGTTTGTCTCCCTCTCTGATTTCTTCCCGTTCAGTTTTCCCTCCCTTCCCCTGTAGTCCTTCTTGCTATTCCTTATGTTCCCCATATGAGTAAAACCATATGATAATTGTCTTTCTCTGCTTGACTTATTTCACTTAGCATAATCCCCTCCAGTTCCATCCATATCGATGCAAATGGTGGGTATTCATCCTTTCTGATGGCTGAGTAATATTCCATTGTATATATGAACCACATCTTCTTTATCCATTCATCTGTTGAAGGGCATCTCGGCTCTTTCCACAGCTTGGCTATTGTGGATATTGCTGCTATGAACATTGGGGTGTATGTACCCGTTCTTTTCACTACATCGTATCGTTGGGGTAAATATCTAGTAGTGCAATTGCTGGGTCGTAAGGTAGTTCTATTTTTAACGTCTTGAGGAACCTGCATACTGTTTTCCATAGTGGCTGTACCAGCATGCATTCCAAACAATAGTGTAAGAGGGTTCCTTTTTCTCTGCATCCTCACCAACACTTGCTGTTTTCTGCCTTGTTAATATTTGCCATTTTAACTGGTGTAAGGTGGTATCTCATTGTGGTTTTGATTCTGAGGTTTCAAATAAAATGTGCTGTGGTAAACAAAAAGAGGAAATTTTGTTAACAGATGAGTTGATCCTTTACAGTGTACAGCTGATTCTTTCAGAATTTACCTGAATGATCGTGTTTTCTACAGTAAAGTTAGGTGTCCCACAATGGCAATGACAAAAAATGATCACCTTAAGTCTTAGATATTTTGATTTAAAAAATGTAGTGACATGAGAGACTCTTAACTATGGGAAAGAAACTGAGGGTTGCTGTAGGGGAGATGGGGGGGTAACTGGGTGACGGGCATTAAGGAGGGTAGGTGTAGTGATGAGAACTGAGTGTTATATGCCACTGAGGATTACTGAACTCTACATCTGAAACTAATGATGTACTATATGTTGGCTAGTTGAATTTAAATTAAAAAAAAATGTAGTGTCAAATCATTTTCTTAATTTCGATGAAGATTTTAATAAAACTGCATAAAGCATAAAACAAAAGTCGACTGATAATTTGTCCAAATAGAGACTTTAAATCATCTATCTGCATATTCTGCAGATATTACAAATGTAAATTTTGTCAAATTTCATTCAATAGCTGAACTTCTTATCAAAGAAAATTAAAAGATCTTATCTGCAAAATATTCTGTATACCTTGTATATAACAGAAACGGGTATGATTTGCTTACCTGGGATAGTGAAGCTTTCATTATTTAAAATTTTGATCACTCTTCAGTTTTGTCAAAATGTGACAAGCATTTGTGAGAGTTTACTTAATAGAAATGGAAGGAGATGGCCTTCTTAGACATATGCCTACAAGATGACCATTATTTTTTCCAATGTTGGACTGCCATAAAATCACATTTTCCCAAAGTGTGAAACAAGAAGAATGTTCTTCTCTAATTTGGAAATAGATTGACGATAACAATGAAGTAAAAGATTACAGTAAAAGAGAAATTTATATATTTGTTTCAAAACCGGTATTTTTTTAAAGAAACCATAGAGTGCTTAGAAAAAGATGAACTGACTGCACCTGAGTTGTTCCATTTTATGTGTAGATTATGACAAAAACTCAGGGAAAAAAATGACACATTTTTTGAAATGAGATTACTTCAGAATAATAATAAAAAAAAGAAAGTCACCAGGAAACAGAAAAGGCAGCCAAGTTAGACAGGATTTTCTCAACCTCTTTATTAAAACTGTAACTTCTGGAATTCAGCATTGATTTCACATATTCAAATTACCTCTGTGCTTTAAAATCATTTTGCAAAGAAACAGGACTTTAACTTAGGACGACATCCTGTGTGCTTCAGAGTGTTTAAAAATGGTGGACATCTCAGACATCTTTAGTCTATCTGATAGATTTATAGATGCAAAAGTTATGATTGACAAAAAGCTGGTCTTTTCAAAGCAATCTTGTAGAATCAACGTGTATGGGAAGCTAGAACCTAATTCCTACAAGTTAACACACCGGCTACTGCCAATAAGTAAGTTCGTAAGTATTTCGTGCTCAAACATTTTTGTTAAGGGCATATTTAGCTTGATGTCATCACATTGGAATGACACCACCAGAATCAGTGTAATATGGGCAGAGTTGCAATCAAAGTGAAATTTATGTTTAACTATATTTAAAAGAAGGCTGTCCTGAAGGTTGCAGGCAATTCAGAGAAGTATCATTGGAAAGGGAAACAGAAAGAGTAAAATTATTATATGGTGCTATGGGACAGAAAGAAATGTGCTATTGTTGTTATTAAATATACTTAATGTTTAATTATATGTTTAAATCTACTTATGTTTAATTAGTATTTTTGTATTTGTTTCCCTTTTGAAAAGTCTTACCCTTATGTGTCTTAAATATAGTCTAAAATTTAAATATCTAAGAATTCAAAAAGAGTAAAATAACTGCTTTGTCAGAGGACAAAAAGACACCTTATTAAAATATTGTTATATTTTATCACACATATTATTTGTTTAATTAATACCACAATAGCGGTATATAAATATATATAAAATATAGTATATAATACAGTTATTACTATTTGACCGTTAACTAGTCCTATTGTTTTGTTTAAACAATAGCATTTTTTAATAAGAAATGAATAATACAGAATAATACATAATTCCAAGTAAAGGTCTAGTTTCACGTTTTTATGTTAAAGTAATAATGCATGTATATAATTATTTATTACATATATATTATTATATGTTTTTGGTGTTGTCTCTCTAAAATGTTGGTCAATATATTAGTAAATGTTGTTGGCATAATTAGCTATCTGTGAGAAAATAAAATCAAATCTTTTTCTAACTCCTCCCAAAATAATTTCCAGTTTAACTAAATAGTTCAAAATAAAATAGTAAAAGCCCTGCAAGAAAAACTAGGGGAGCATATATAATATATGTAAGGAAGGACTTTTTAACCAACATATGAAATCCAGAAAATATATATGTAAAGCAGATATTTTTTACATAAAACATTTTAATATACCTTTGTATGGCAAGAGATGCATGTACAAAGTGAAGACCAATAGATTTACAAAAAAAAAAAGTTGGAACACAGTGGACAAAGAGTTAATATTTATAAATATACAGGTGTTTCTCTAATTAAGCGTCCTCTATTTTCTAAAGAATAGAGGATGCAAAAGAAAAATAGATAAAGCATCTGAAGAAGAAATTCTAAATAGAACAAATAGACATGTCCAACAAGCATATGCAAAATACCCAAACTCATTAGTGATTAGGAGAATACAAAATAAAATAACAGTAGGCTATGACTTTATATCTATTGGTCTGAAAACACTTAACATGTATTGCTGGTGGAGATGCATTGAAAAGTGTATTCTTACACATAACTAGTGGAAATGAGAAAATGTCATGGCTTTTTTCAAAAGTAACATCTGTTCAAATTAAAAAAATATAGATGACTTTGGCCCAGGAATTCCATTCCCAGGAATATATCCAAGAGAAATAAAAATTTTAGATTAATGTACAAGGATTTTCAGTGTGTCACTGTTTATTGTGGCACCAAACTAAAAAGAGCAGTAATGTTCATTAATCAGAGAATGATGATGCATTCCTGCCACGAAACATTATGGAAACATTAAGAGGAATCTATTAGAGCAATACAAGATATCATGGAAGGATTTCTTTTTTTTTTTTTAAATATTTCATTTATTTATTTATTTATTTATTTATTTATTTATTTATTTATTTATTTATTTAAAGAATGTTACACGGCCTCTCAGCTTCAGTCTGAGCATGTAAATTGAAAATTAATAAGAGGTCCTGCTCCAAAGTTGAGTATTCAGTGAATAATAACATACAAAGTGCTTAGAAAAGGGTGTGGCATGAGGTAAGTTGCATAGGGAGAGCAAGAGCAAGCAGGGGGAGGGGCAGAGGCCGAGGGAGAGAGAGAATCTCAAGCAGACTCTGTGCTGGGCGTGGAGCCCGACATGGGGCTCAGTTTTACAACCCTGAGGTCATGACCTGAGCCAAAATCAAGAGTCTGTCACCCAACTGACCGAGCCACCAAAGCACCCCTCATGGAAGGATTTCTATGATGCACTTGCAGAATGAAAAAAAGCAAAGTGCAGAAATTATTTATAATGTAATTTCATTTTAAAAATCAACAATGACTCCCAAATTATATAACTATGTGGGACTATGTGTATACATATTATTATATTATTAGAAGTGTTTAGAGGAAAATATGAACGAATACAATATATCCTGTTGGTTATCTGTCAAGGGTAGAAAAATATGAGTGGAGGTAGAGGAGGAGAGAAGAATGGGAGAAAGCCAAGCTGAAAAGTAAAAGGAAACCTAATGCTCTAAAAATGGCATGTGTAGTTACATTTATACTTTTATGAAAATTACATACATGTGTAAATGTGTAATAAAAGAAGTTTTTTTTTAAGTCAGGTTTATTTGGATCTAATTTACATATAGTTAAGTTTACCATTTTTAGGTATCCAATAAAAAATACTGAAAAAAAACCCCTGAATATTTTTATTTTATGTTTAGAATTTTTAAATGGCATCATTAACATATATAGTAAAATATTAGCTTTTGAAACCTATGATGATTTATAAGTTTATAAATACTAGGGTATTCATAATTAAATACTCCAATCCTTTTGCTTTAATAACTGATTTATTTCTATTCGTGCTGGGAGAACCATTGACATACACTGAACTTTAAACTAAACAATATGTTGATAAAAGGTCAGAACTATATGTTAATACGAAATGATAATGGCAGAGGTTTGGAAGAAATCCAGTATGCATTTGCTATAATTGCTAGGTCTTGCCAATTATCTGTCTACACTTTCCTTCCCAAACCATGCTTTCAATTGGTATGTGTGCACATATTCTGAAAGTATATTAGGTAGACAGTTTACTTTTGAAACTATATTGTAAAACAAAATAAATCCTAAAATGTGCATCCCAACTTTCATAAGAAGTCAACTTTATCTCCAATTGGGTTCACTTTTTGTGCTTTAGTTCTTATTTCTGATGCTTATAGTTTCTTAAATGGCTTATATGCTTTCTTGCCCTTGGTTCTTTGATACTCATTTTCTTTTGCTAAGAATGTTTTCCTATCCACTCTTTTCTTTCAGTCTTACTCTGTCCTAACTGCTTTAACTGGTACTAATCCTTTCAGAGTTGGGATTGATTTAGATGTCACTTATTCCTGGAAGTTCTCCTTGACCTCCAGCCTTAGGTTAGTGTGCCCTCCTATATACCTCATTACACCTTGTATGTACTCCTATAACAGCACTTTAGTGCACTGGTTTATACTTGCCTCTTTATTTTGCTCAAGCCCGTGTAACTGGAAACTCCTGGCAGGCTGGGACTGCCTCCTCATCCAAGTCCCATTGCCTCACCTATGCCTAGCCTAGGGTTCAATATTATCAGGAGCAGGTACCTGATATATACTTCTTATTATGAGACCACCATACTTTCAACTTCTTATTCATTCAATAATTACTATATTCCAATTCTTCAACACTGATGAGAAGGACCATTTAAGGACAGAAAGTTGTCACAGCTCAATATTTCTGCCATACAAAAACAGATCATAGTGTTTTCTCAGGCTAAAGGTATATAAGTAAGGTAACATTATTACATTACCCCATCTTCTGTGAAGTGTATAACTCCAGACTCATCAAGTATAGGAATGACTCAGACATCACTGTTCAATAGAATGTTTTGAAATATTGGCAGTGTTCTACATCTCTATTGTCCAATATGGTAGTCATGCTAACCACATATGGCCACTGAGAACTTGAATTGTGGCTAGTGTGACTGAGAAACTTAATTTTAAATTTTATTTAATTTTAATCCACTTACATGTAAATAACCATATGGCTAGTCATATGGCTAGTGGCTGCAATAATGACGTCAGTAATTAGAAGGTATTTGCTTCTATGAAGGAGTATGACTTTGTATCCTTCTAGAATCATTAGAGAAACAGCCATTTTTGGCATATAACCATAGATGACCTCTGATTTCTACTTAACTCTTTCATATGTATGTATTATGATTCCCAATTACACCAAAAGCAACTTGAGGGCAGAGATTTTTTTTCTAGACTCACTGTACAGACAATAATTAACTGAATTAGTTGCTTCAAGAAGGAACATTTATATGAGAGTTAAGGGAAAAATTCAGCACTTGACTATTGCTTAATACTAAAAAGGCTTGTGTAATGTCACAATCCTCCCTAAAAACAAAATGGGAAGATTTTCTTATAAAATGAAGTGGAAAATGAGTAAACTAACTCTTAGATTAAGACTTGGTGTTGGTGATATCACTCACTGTTCATGGCAGAGTTTAAATTACTAAATTCAGCATTTTCACGTTATTACTTTGTCATGTTGTGGAAACATGATGACATTTCAAGATGATGGTAGTTCACAGTCTATTACACATTACAGAAGAGTATTAAAAAGGAATTTATATGGTGATCAGTTGTCGCAATTCAGTATCACACCAACTTCTTGGGCCAGCAGTGAGAAAATAAAGCTGTAATATAACAGGCCTGTTCATAATAATTTGGTTACTTATAAAAGAATAGAGGAGTTTTTTCAGAGAAGCTGGAGAGTTAGCTTTTCCATCAATTTGGATAAAATTCTCTAAAGTGGCTTGATGAAAAAATTATCATCATAAAGGTTTACAGACAGGTAAACAAAGGAAGAGCAAAAATCTTGGTCAGAAATGAAACAGAATCCCAGTAAGCATTTTATAAGAAATACTTTTGAAGTTTCACTGAAGCCTCAAAAATACAGACAAAGCTCATGTTTTGGTTGGTTTAATCTTGTACAGATTCAATTACTGTTCTTTCTTGTAGATGAACTTTTGGAAACTACCAGCATGTAAAAACAATTCAGCACCGGGGATTGGTGTTACAAGGATGTCTTAGCTAAAAATGGCCAAAAATGGTCAGTTTTTGGAGCAGTTCCCGATTTATGAAAAGGGTGAAGAATGAGGAAAGGAAATAGGCCTAAGGAATAGGAATGAGGAAAAAATGCATGAAAAGGGGACATGTTCCAGGATACCCACATTTCTATGGTATGATAGTATGATGATAGAATGATGTGTGTGTGGGGTGCTGAGTCAGGAAATTCCTAGAGTAGCTATATTCTCTGTTTTTAATTCTTATAATCTGGCTATGCTAGATTTAATCCAAATCATTTAACCCAATCCAAATCATAATCATGCTATATTTAACCCAAATCCAATCCAAATACCTTGACACAACCACCTGTAACATTTTTATTGACATAAAATTTACATATCATGAAAAGCACAGATCTTAAATGGCTAATTCAGTAAGTTTTGATTAAAAAGTACATTTGTGAATCCACTACCCCAATTAAGATACAGAACATTTCTACCACCCTAGAAATTTTCCTTGCCCTCTTTAAATAAACATTTTTTTAAAGATTTATTTATTTATTTTAGAAAGAGAGAGAGAGAGAATGCACACGAATGGGAGGGGCAGGAGGAGAGGGAGAGAGAGAGAGAAAGAATCCTCAAGCAGACTCCCTGCTGAATGCAGAGCCCGGCATGGGGCTCCATCCCAGGACCCAGAGAGCATGACCTGAGCTGAAATCAAGAGCCAACCAGTGAATCCCCTGAGTCTCCCAGGCGCCCCTTCCTTTCAGTCAAACTGTACCACGATTTAGATTTCTATCATCATAATAGATTAGTTTTGTCAGTTCTTGAAATTCATGCAAATAAAACCAAATAGTTGTACTCTTCTGTCTCTGGATTCTTTTCAACAATACAATGCTTTTGAGATATATCCATATTGGTTTGTGATCAATAGTTCTTTCTTTGATTATTTCTTGTAATATTGTGGGCTGAAGAGATCGTAATTTGTTTTCCTATTCCCCTGTTGTTGGATATTTGGATTGCCTCCTGCTTGGAGCTATTACAAATAAAGCTGATGTAAACATGATTATATGTCTTTTATGGATGACAGTTTTCATCTCTCCTGGGTAAACACTTAGAATTTAATTGGAACTGCTGGGGGATGGGCTAGGTATATGTTTAGCTTAGTAAGATTTTCAAAGTGGTCTCTACACAATTTATACTCCAATATCTGCAAGTTCATTTGCTTTGCATTCTTGCCAGCATTTGGTGGTGTTAGTCTTTTTAATTGTAGCTATCCTAGTGGATGTGAAATGTAAATCATTATGGTTTTCATTTACATTTTCCTGAAGATTAACAATGTTAATTAAGCATATTTTCATGTGTTTATTGGATATGTGTATATCTCCTTTTGTGAAGTGACTGTTCCAGGCTTTTGCTAATGTTTCTTGTGTTGTCTTTTTACTATTGATTTTAGGAGGTTTTCATATATTGAGATACAAGGTCAGATATATCTGTATGGTTTGCCTTTTCCTTCTCTTAATATTATCTTTGACAAGTAGAAATATTTTTTATTTTGATTTTATCAATATAAAATCCAACATAACAACCGCGTTCTTTGTTTAAGGAAATTGTATTTTATCCTGAGACACAGTTTTAATCCTGCAAGGTTTCTCTGGGATTTAAATGGAATACCAGATGCGTTTACCCAGCCCTTCTAATTTGGCAGGGCATAAACTCCAAGCTTTGTCTACTATGTGGTGTATGGCAGCTACTTTATGATGAGCTTTTTTGGCCTTCTAGCTGTAGGTTTCTACTCTTCTCCTTAGTTTCTTCCCTGTGCATACACAGGTCAGGGTCAACCAAGTATTTGAGGGCAGTTTGTTTTGTATGTAAATTTTGTGGTTCTTCCTTCTGTGGCTCTCTTCTCTCTGGGATTCCCTCTTAATTTTCAGATGTCTTGGCAGCCCTGAACTCCATCTTATGACACTGCAAGCCTATAAAACTGCAACTTTTTTCTTGAGTTTTAGCTGCCTTTAGTGCTCAGGGAGAAAGCCATATAAATGTGAATCTCTTCTTGTTCAGTCTCCTTCTTTCAAAGGTCATATCCTCTACAGTTTCTGCCTGCTTTGTGAGAGGTCTAGTCTGATACAAGATACTCAGCCAATACTGGAATTGGAGTATAACTTTCTTTTTTTATGTCTGTAATCATATTGTTTCCCAGCAGATCGATGGAAGCAAATGGAAGCCATAGTTATAGGATTATTTTGTCACAATCTTAAATGATGCATTTGGAAGTGAAATTTACTTAGGAGAAAATTACATGGAGTTTCAATGATGATAAATTAGTTTCATGAGACTTATGTAATCATCTAAAAGCTTTTTTCACTTAAAGAAATGCCTGCAATTTACTTGTAATCTATTTACCTGAAGTGCACCTGAAGTGACTGGTCTAACTCTACATTTTAGGTGAAACACTTTTAACTCTCCTTATGTGTACAAGTGCCCATTAGTGACAGAGCTTTAAAATTTTTTCTTTTCCAGATCTGCTTCCATTGAGTTCTCTTGTGGAATAGATGCTGAACCATTAAACAGAATGATGCAGGTGATTCACATTCAATCCAGTCCAATAACATTTGCTGAACATGGACTGTGTAACAATACTCTATAGGGTGGTAGATCAGAAGTGAAAAAAACAGTATCATGAAAATTCTGAAATTAAATTGGGAATAAGATTTTGTAGCAATGTTTAACTCAGTATATGATTTTTCTGGTCAACATTATATATGTAGTCATTGAGAAATGAAAATGATCAGAAAAGGTTGGAGTTACTTAGTGACAGATTAGAGTGAGTCTTGTTCTATACCTTGAGGGAATTATAAATAAAAAAGACAAATATATACTCATTGTGAAGCTACATTTTATCCAGTTTTTGCTGCATCTCTCTCTAAACATAAACACGTGCATGCAAACACACAAGTCTGCATTATTTTGTCTGAATAAGACATAAACAAAAAACCAGGGAACTATGAAAGAAGATAAAGAAGACAGAAAATAGATTTAGTTTGTGTCTAGAGGTCCATAATATTACCCTGCCTTCAAGGAGAATGCATTTTAGTAGAAACAGCAAAAATGTTTAAAGTCCATGTTAAAATGCAAATATAAACAATAATTATAATTATGCCCATACAAGAAAAAATGCTTCGATCTTTGAGAATAAGCAAGAGTAATCAGGAGAAATTTGGTTGAAAAGAAACAACAAAGCAGCAACTTAAAAGAGAGAAAGGCTATTATTTATTGTTTTCTCAATAAGAAACCAATTATAAACCTCTTAGAGACTGCAGTTTAGGAAAAATATCCCTCTGTGCTTAGCAGAGCAAAATAAACATTAAAAAGGTTGAAATAGGGAGGAAGGATGAAAAAGAACAAGTGTATGAGGGAAAGAGAGAGTTACAGAAGGAGAGATGGCAGCTGGTAAGGATTAAATAATTTCATAAAGTTGCAGAATAATTTATGTGGAGTGGAAGCTATAACAATAAGTAATATTGTTTGGTATCTAAGAAAATGGAGTCTAGAGTCAGACCTCCTGGGCAGAAAATGTGAAACCAGATATCCCTCTCAATGGACTCTGATAACTTTGATGAGCTTCAGTTTCCATAGAGTTGATGATAATCCCTAACTCCGATAGTTGTCAGGCAGGTCATACAAGAGAATGTATATGGCATGTAATAACCCATTGTCCCTTCACAGTTAACTGTCCATGCTTTTTAGTCTTTTCTATCGGTATTAATAAGGAATAGGTTTTAGTCCATTAGTCTGGGCTAACTACTAGAAAGCTTCCAATGCAACAGTTTATATTTTGATCCAGAGATGTCTCTCTTTGAAGGGAAAGTGGCAAAAATATACTGAAATGCAGGAGATTGAAATTTAGGTTCAAAACACAGAATATAACAAGAACTAAGTGACTAAAATATGGTTGTAAAAAATAAGTACCTATGCAAGGACTTTCACTGAAGCAGAAGAGCATATTTGGGTTCAAAACAGTGGAAGAAGCAGCGGAACCTACAAGCTAAGAAATCTGGAAGCCAAAGGAGGATAGACAATGAAGAGTGTCTTGGGATTGCTGGGTTGTGTGATAGATCTGCTAGAGTGACTGCTTTCATAAGGATGATGAACAATGAAGATAGCTGTGAAGGAATTACAGGAAGTTCCTTCCTAGGAAAGAGAAATCACAAGTGAGCAAGTGAGCATTAAAAATCATTCTATGGGTGAGTCAGGCAAAACGATCTTATACTTAAGCTTAAAATATATTGACTCCTAATGCTTCCTTGGAGAAGCTAGTGAGTTTCTTGCATCCTGTTTCCCTATCAACAAGATCAGAAAACATTCATCATGTTTTAGAGCTGTAGATTTTCAAGATGGAAACACACAGAAACCACAAATAGAAATATGTTTACTTCAAGTGACAGCCAATCAGAAATACATAAATTAGTTCCTATTACATAAGAAGAGGTTCAATAAAGTGGATTACTATTTTATTTGTTAAAAAAAATAGTTGACTTTGGGAGGCCTTATATGCCTATACTTTGTTGTTGTTTAATTAAATGAAGCTGAGAAACCCATGTTTACCTAAACAAAACGAACATATCTCTTTGAAACATATTTTCACTTTAGATTACTACTGTAAAAAGGTGATTATTTCTGTGTAATAATACATCTGTTCACTGTCTACGGATAATCTTTTATAATTTTCTGCATGGCCATGAGCGATATATTTCTTATCAAATTATACACTTAAACAGTGAACCAAAATGCCAAATATCAAACCAAGCACATTAAATACTGAGACGGAAATATTTTTAAACTAAATACACTAGCAATAAACCAGATCAATATTCAATTAATTATGTTGTATGTATAACAGCTTCATAAATGTCCATGTGATATATTAAATCTGATCTATCTGAGACTAATAGCCAATAATGAGACAAATCACTTTTTTCCCCCACTGGTAATACCTAACTGACATGTCAAATTGGATACTTATTAAACAAAACATTGAGTACCACTTAACACTATAAAAACAAAACAAAACATTGTAAGTTCAATTTTTACTTCCATCTAGAAAAATGTCTTAGAATGCTAACTTGGGCCTTCTTAACTATGCTTTATTTTTTAGGAGATCCAAATTGGGGTAAGAGGAGTATTAGTAGTGTCCTAAATTTCCTTAGAATCCTAAAGAGAATTTATTACACATTAAACATATTCTATTAAAATATTTCTAGATATTACATTTATCGGGGCCCATTTACCTCGGAATGGCTCAGTACTGACCTATATAATGAACACAAAGCAAAAAGTAATTAGCGGGAAGGGTGTAGGTTTTGGAGATAGATCTCATTTCAAACTCAGTTCTGCCACACAGATGCTGAATGAACACGAATCGTTTCTTTAACTACCTGGGACTTTAGCCTTTTCATTTGTAAAATGAGTGTCATAATACCCTCATTGTAGATTTTGAACACTGGCTATAAGGCAAGGAAAACAAATAGCTAGCACAGTGTCTGCCCCATCACAGGTGATCAATAAAGTAATAGGTAGACATATTTGATATTAACATCACTCTGAATAGGAAATAATGATCTGCACAATTTATCTGCACTGTATATGGTCTGAACATGAAAATATAGGTGATATAATAACAAAGGAATCTTAGAATATTAGGAGAATATTTTATGGTGATATTAATTACCAGAAAGAATTGACAAAGTTAGCTGTGCAAACTTCAGGGCAGTGAAAGGCCTATAAGTTAAAAGAACTCAAGTCGCTGTAAGAGTTCCCAAGAGAATGAAAAGTAGAGGAATAATAATAATAAAGACATTTTGTTTAGTTCTTACTGTATCCTAGGCACTGGAATCCTCATTTTACAAATACTGGAACTGAGTGAAGCTTAGAGCCGGTCAATATTTTCCCCAAACTTATGTTGCAAGTTAAATGTCATGATGGGCTTTGCTCCTAAGTCACAGACACCTGAACTTGTTCCCGTTGTGAAAACATTATGTGATGAGTGAAAAGAAGGCAAAAATAATTATATGCATTCATGAAAAGTTAAACATTTAATTACACCTCAAGATACCCACAACAGGGTATTATAAGAGAGACCATAACCAACTGCTACAGGATTGTGTGGACCATTGATATGGAAGGATGGCTGGGTATGTATCAGAATGAAGAGTGTTAGCTGATGGCAACAGAAAAAAAATGGACAATTACTTTGAAGTTTGATGTATTTTCTGGTTGTCTTCTTCCTTGAATAGTTACGGTAAAGCAGAATGATACGAAGAATAGTCACCTGTCATTTAGAAGGAATACAGGTGATCGGCTAGGTTGGCTGTCAGCATTGGCTGACAGGTTAACCATAGCTCTGTGCCCTTTTCTTTTGTAGTCCTATATGATACCATGAGAATTATAGGCAAGGCAAACATTTAAAACATAATGAACATGTATAAAGAACCTGTCATTACAAAGGCAAACAAGATTCTAATTTGCCTGTGTGCATTTTATTTTGTTTTGTAAATGCTTTTTAGTCTACTCTTTAAAAACAACATCTCTCTCTTCCTAACCTACTTCTTCCTCCCCCCTACCCCGTCGTCTTCTTTTCTCCTACACAAGGCAGTAGTTTCTATTTGGAGAAATCACCTCTTACCATTTACCACAAAACATATCAATATAACTCTATTGCAGAGTCCTCGGTGATTTTTTTTTATTTGTCTGTAGTTTTCATGAAGGTAGTTTCATAGAGATATTTTCATTTCCAAATTGAACAACTACTGAATTGTTTTACAGACTAAACATAAAATAATAGCAAAGGCTAAATTAGGATTATCATTTCTGGATTTTAGGATCTTCTCTGGCTTTATTTAGTCTTTTACAAAGAATGATTATCCAATAACCACTTTTACTGATATGCAAAATGTTCCTTAATACCATTCCAATTGAGGAGTCTATATTCATCTCACTGCAATTTCTCTCTCTCTTTTGGAAACTTTACTTTGGGTGATCTAATGCATTCACCTGTAATTTCCTCATTACTTTAGACATGAAATTTTAGCAGGGCATAAAAAATAGAAAAAAAGATTATAATGTAATATGATAAATTTCCCTTGCCAATGGAATAAAATATCTAAATAGACAGCCAATCCTAGAACACAGTATAAAAAAGACAAAGAGTTGGAAAGTATGAGAGAAAATGTAAGAAACATTGAAGATAGTAAAAATTCTAAAATCCCAGTAACACTAACATAAGGTTGTGAATAGATTTCAAGGAGTCCTTGGATAGGAAAAGAAATTACATTTTTCCAATAAACTCTAACTGAAATGTAATATTTTCTTCAATTAGGAATGTAGAGAAAAAAATCACAGCAGTATTGGCAGAACATATGACTTTACTACCAATAGGAATTACAGATATTTTTCACATGACAGTATATATTGCTGCAGGTATCTCAAAATATAATTTCTGTTCATCACTACTTCAGAATTCAGATACCTATTAAATCTGTTGCTAGATAATTTTATGGATGTGTTCATAAAGAATAATATTATATATCATACTTCTTGGGATTTTGGTAACTGAATTTTAATATAATCTGCTTCCTTTGTAATCCTATGTATGTAATTTCACACAATTTTAAGTGTAGTTCCATCAGCTTTACCAAATCTCCAGAGCAGTCTCTGGCACAGAGATTGCCCTAGAGGGCTTCCAGAGGGAGAGATCAGAGTCAATAAAAAGAAATAATAGAAGGAAACGTCTCAGAGCAGAGGAGATACAAATCTTTAGATCAAATGAATTCATAGTCAAACCAAAGTGTGAAAAGTGATTAGCTTTCGTGGATGGAGACTGAGACTGTGTAGAAGGAGGATAATTTACTCTAATTACTTTTTCTTTATTTGAAAAATTTAAAAACCTGAATATATTGTATAATTATAAAAAAAAAGTACATATGTATGAAGTTAAAAAAGAGAAGAAAGAAAGAAAAGGAAATACCAAATACCTTGGTATTGCTCAGCAATTGGTGTTCTAGATAATCAAAGAGCCTCATGTGCTGGTTTCATGAATATTAATTTAGCAACAGATTCAGTAGAACAGAAGGCTTCACAGCCAGGCCTTCCTAGGATTGAACACCGGCTCAACACTAAGTGGGTTTACCAGTCTTGGGCAAGTCATCTGAGCTTTCTGAACATTCAGTTTTTATAATCTAATTATAAAATTAAAGTAATATCTATCTTACAAGATTAATGTTAGATGAGAGCTAATGCAAAGATATGAATGTCATGTGTATAGAATAATATTTGAGATATAATAAACACAAAAATGGCAATCAATCATTATTATTATTAACCTAATGTTGAAAGTTAGGGCAAACCATTGAAAGATTTCATTTTATGAAACCACTTAATGACAGGGGGACGACCATTTGAATGGAAACCGGTTTAGGCATGGAGCTATTATAATGTAGATGAACAGAGAAAATGGAGATAAGCAGAATGGAATGAGATATGTTGTAGAAGACAGATTTCTCCAAACTTGGTGACCAGTTAAGTGCTGACAACGAAGGAAACATCTGGGATGACCCCCAAATGGCTGAATTGCTTGAATGGAAGGTTAGTGGTACCATCTACAAGAGGGCCAGGTTTGGGGTGAAGCGTGATATGTTTAGTTTTGGATATGTGGAAATCAAGATGACTAGGGACATTCAGGTGGCCCAAATGGTCAAGTACGATGGGTGGTTTGATATGTCAGATCCTCAGGAATAAGATCTCTGCTGGTCGTGGCTTTGGCTAACAGCAATTGAACAGACATTGGTAAAACTCATGGGTTGATATAAAATCACCAAGGGACAGTGTGAAAAGTGAGTAGAGGATTCAGGATTGAGTCCTAGATGAACAATTTAAGCAAGAGAACCTTTTATTTATTCAGTAACTAAAGATGGATATTCCACACATATTCCCTGACTCCTAGTTTTATTGCATTCTCTTACAAAACGAGGAAAAACTTACAACTAGAAAATAATAGGTCACTTAATAAAAGGAAGTATTCTTTATAGAAATGAGTAAAATTTTTTGAACTAGTGGGGAAATATAAAACAATAAGAAAAGAAGAAAAATGTAAAAAGCTCTCCTTAAATGGAATGCTTACCAAAAGGTAGAACTGTCAAGTTGCTGATTCTATCAACACCCCAAATACTTTCTTATTTAAGGACCAGTATTCAAGAGGTTTATTTTATTCTTTTCCAGTTTTGTCTAGTAACAAACATGGTAACAATATTATTTTCTATTTTCATTTGTTTGTTTAGTTGCAAAGTTACCTTACGAGGTCAAGAGCCTTTAAAGGTCAAGCATCTTCTATTTTTTTTTTTTTAAGATTTTATATTTATGTATTTGAGGGAGAGAGAGAGAGAGAGAGCGAGCATGAGAGCAAGCACAGCGGAGGGTAGGGGAGGGACAGAGGGCGAGGGAGAGGGACAAGCAGACTCCCTGCTGAGCCAGGGGGTGAGGGGGGTGGGGAGGTCGAGTCCTCCATCCCAGGACCCTGAGATCATGACCTGAGCCTAAGTTTGTCGCTTAACTGACTGAGCCACCCAGGTGCCCCAAATACCTTCTATTTAAAATATTTTTCAAAAATATGTTTTTTCCAAGGTGAGGTCATTTAGTAAGTCAAAGAATTTTTGGATTATTTTTTACCCACAAACAGTTGTGTTTTCCTGAAACTGTTTTTGTTTCATTTGTGATCTAAGACCAGAATCCTAAAATCCTTTCTAATTTAATAGACAATGTTTTTCTCAATGTCTCAAGAAATGTTTCAGCATTTCCCATCTGCTTCCTGTGGTTCCCAAATCCAATAACACGGTTTATAGATGTGTTGTTTGTTGGTTGGTTTTCTCTTTTCTATCACTACTCTTGAAACTTTTGAAGCTCTAGTTGTTGTTGCTATTGTTATTGCTGTAGTTTGTTTGCACAAAGCTTGAAGGCTATGCACTAATTGTCAGTTGCTAGTGCATAAGCCTGGAGGTGAATTCAAAAGTGCGAAATGAAGGAAAATGGATGTGTTTGGGAAACAGATGGAGACAGAATGGACCTTGTGATGAGGATTCTGCAGGACTGGAAAAGGGGGAAGTATTCTTTTATTAAGGTCTGATTCTGACCTCTTCCACTTCCTACATGTGTAATGTTGGCCAAATTATTGAACTTTTTTGAACCTCAGTTTTTTCATTGTAAGATAGGAATAATAAAACCACCTGGTTGTTGTGGAGTTGAATGTAAAGTATCAAGAACTACACCAGGAATGCAGTAAAAAACATCCAATGAAAATCATTATTATCTTTCTTCTTATTATTATTACCTAACATTGAGAGAATTTCTAAGAACAGGGCCAATATTAATAAATAACAAGAGAAAGGCCCACAGTATTGAGGAAGAAGAAGGCTAATTATTTGTTATTTACTTTTTAAAGCATGGACAAGTGGAAAAAATAACCACATGCCAGTTAATTATAAAGAATACATCTTTAATACATATTTATATCTGTAGTGAGTTGAGCAGTGTTCTCCCAAAATTCATGTCTACCTGGAACCCCAGAATGTGATCTTATTTGGAAATGGAGTCTTTGCAGGTGTAATTAAGGTAAGGGTGGAGATAAGGATTAGGATGTGTTCTAAATCCAATGACAGAGTCCTTATAAGAGACAAAAAAGGCCACAAGGAGACATAAAGAAGGTAATGGGAAGATGGGGTTAGAGATTGGAGTGATGCCACAGGCCCAGGGCCCAGAGGCAGCACAGACTGGAGGAGGCAAGGAAAGATTCTTCCTGGGAGACTCCAACAACTTGACTTCAAACTTCTGGCTTCCAGAAGGATGAGAGAATAAATTTCCGTTGTTCTGAGGTAGCACATTTGTGGTAATCTGTTACGGTGGTTCTAAGTAATTAATACAATATCATATAAATAGTTTTCTAATTTGGCGGGGAGTTGTTTCTCTTACCCTTTAAAGAATCCAGGAGTTCTCTATTCTCACAAGCTAAGTATCGTCTCATGATTTCATTTCTTTTAATTTTTTCTCCTTATTTTTTTCCTACAAAAAGTAAGTATATAGGGGCACCTGGGTGGCTCAGTGAGTTAAATATCTACCTTTGGCTCAGGTTATGATCCCAGGGCCGTGGGATGGAATTCTGTGTCGGGCTCCCTGCTTAGAGGGGAGTCTGCTTCTCCCTCTCCCTGCGCCCCTCCCCCTGCTCATGCTCTCTCTCTCTCTTTCTCTCTCTCAAATTAATAAAATCTTTAAACAAACAAAAGCAAAAACAAAAAACCACAAAAAATAAGTGTATAGAAAGTGAGGTCTCCATGGAGTATAATACTCCATTTTTAGTAAGAGAAGTAAATATGTCTTTTAAGTGGTGGAAATTATAAATATTTATTTGGGGCAAGTGTCTGAAAAAACAACTACTTAATCATTCTACTCCTGATAAACCCAGAGAAACTTAAAACTAAAGCAAAATATAATGAGGAACAAGTTAAAACAGTAACTTTTAGTTACGCAAGCAGTGTGGTAAGCAGAATAACATCCCCTCTCCCAGAAAAAGAAACATGACAACATACTAATCCCTGGAACCTACGAACATGCTGCTTCAGGTGACAAAGGGACTCTGTAGACGAGATTAATTAGGATTCTGAGATGAGGCGATTATCTGGGATTATCCCACTGAGCCTAATGTAATCACAATAGTTTTTTTTTTTTTTTTTTTTTAATGTGAGAGAGAGAGAGAATGAGAGAGAGCGAACATGAGAGGGGGAAGAGTCAGAGGGAGAAGCAGACTCCCCGCTGAGCAAGGAGTCCGATATGGGACTCCAGGATCATGACCTGAGCTAAAGGCAGTCGCCCCCTTTTTCTTTTTAAGATTTTATTTATTTAGTTAACAGAGAGAGAGGGAGAGAGAGAGCACAGCAGGGGGAGCGGCAGGCAGAGGGAGAGGGAGAAGCAGAGAATTTTTTGTTTTTTTTAAGAGGGAGTTAGGAGGGTTAGAGACAGAGATTGGAAGATGTTATGCTGATGGAAGAAGAGGCTATCAACCAAGAAATGTAGGTGGCTTCTAGAATCTGGAGAAGACAAGGGAATGAACTCTTCCTTAGAACCTCCAGGAAGAATATGCCCTCCTGACCTTTTAATTTTAGTCTGTAAGACCCATGTCAAACTTCCGATCTACAGAATTATAAGATAACAAATTTGTGTTGTTTAAATCCACTGTTTGTGATGACTTGTTAAAAGCAGCCAAGGGGAAAACAATACATGTAGCACAAAAACATGCAGAGAAGTTATGTAGGGTTTTATGGAAAATTTCAACCATCAAATCTTAGAGTTTTCAGGAGTTGATATTTCTATATTCATCAACTATGAGCAACAGAAAATATGGTGCCAACTTCAAACAGGAATTCCTGCAGAAATCATACTCACCACTCAGTCTAATCCATAAACTGAGTTGTCATATTACATAAAATTAGTCATCAATGCAGAATTGATAGAGAAAGATATTTCAGGGAAGAGTCTTAGACTTATAAGTAGATGTAGAATTTAGTCCTGACTCTCATAGCAGGTTGTAGGCTTAGGACAAGTCACTTCACTTTTTTTGATGTCTGTTTTCTCATCTATACACGAGTAGGTTGGACATTTGGTTCTTTCCAACGTAAACAGATTATACAACAAAAACAGAGCTAATAGGATTGCTTCAATTATTCTGTAATGCTGATCTTTCATCATATGACCAATTTAAAATCTTTTATATTTCCAGATTTATTATAACATATTTATGGATATAGGGTATTAACACTTGACTAGAACCCAGAGGCACTGGCTATACAACAAGTTCTGGTTTATTAGACACGTAACTCACTTTCCACTTTCCTCACTGCTGGCTTTCTCATAATTAACCATTCAGTGCTATGCAGAGGGTTTTTAAAATGTGCCAAGGAAAGTAGTGACGTTCCATTTAAAATACGGCATTATACACGTGAAAGTAAAAACTACCTAAAGCATTTGTGCCTCGTGTAACAAAATAGTAAACTGGCTCACATCTATCTTGTAAGTTTTACTCCATACTTCAGTGAATTAAAGATATGTGGCTGCAGTACAAGCTGGAAAAAAAAAAACAGGGGCTCTTTCTCAAAATGCTCCGAAGGAAACAATGATTGTGCGGTCAGTGGATACTCTTACTACCTCATCATATTATTATACCTATTAGTATGGTGCGAAACTGGGAAGGAGAATAGAATAATCAATTTGGTGGTTGAATGAATGCTTCCCGCCACCTTCTGCATGTTCAATCGTCTTGGTGATAAGGCTGTATTATGTTTCATTTAACATTCCAGAGACTGTGCTGAGTAAACGTTGGCAGCACTTCACTGAGAAGTCTCACCATCACGCACACCAAAGAAGGAGTGTTTTGATCAATATTCACTGAAGTCACCGGCACTCATTCTCTTTCATATTCACTGTGAATCTCAGTTCTGTTATGTGTCTTTGACAAAAATAAAATAAAAAAGGAAGAAACACAGCTGAAATCTCAGAGATGTAAGCTTAGCCCATTCTCCAAAATAATTTTTGGAAAGCCTTGATAACAAGAACAAAGATCAGAGCATTGGAGAGGGTCCAAATGACGCATGCACAGTTTTTCAGCTCCTCAGTCTTATTTGCCTCATGATCAATTGCTCTTTGGTTTGATAAAGAGGGAACAAAGCTAAGGGAAATAGAGGTGGGATGGCACTGGGATGCCTGAGAAGAATGTTTATCGAATCTTACAAGATGTGGACTCTCTTTTGGGCCAGACTGAGTCTAAGGGAGACTGTGTGCAAAGGTTGTTCATCATAAGCAGAAGCAGATTCTCGGTGAAGCTAACAGAGCTCAAGTGTCAGGATCCCTCACTTGTTTACAAAATTCATATATTTTATCAATCAGTTTGGATCACTGTCTCTTTCCATAATGACTTTTCCCTGGTCAGGGCACAATGGAGCACCCCTGGGTATGTCTTGCATTAGGCTAAGAGGAAGTTGACTTTGGTATATTTTAAATAAACATAGCAATAAAATTTTAGGTGATATGCAGTCATTTTCATAGATGGTTAAGTTACAGCTCTCAGGCCTGAAATACTCCAACCACCTATTGGACTGACATATTAAGCTTTCTGACAAAAAGGTGCAGGGGTGGATACTGTACTGTGACATGATTATGTCCTCTGGTGCTCGACCCTGTGACAATGTGAGTAGTCAAGGAGAAAACCAGGGTGAAATTCTCAGAGCCAAAAGCTAGTCTGTGAAGTGTTCTTCCAAATCTGACAGTGCGTATATGAGATAAACTTGATAGAGGATTTCCCCAAGTTTGCAACCGTTCTAAAAATTTATATGTCATAATCAATAATGAGCCATGAAGCTGAAAGAAGCTATTTTAGAAAGTCACTAATTAAAAAAAAAAAATGATTTCGATCACCATGCTAGTAGAAAGACTGAGTTATCTTTCTAATCTCTCTACAGAGAATGATCTTACAGTCCTTCATAAAGAGGAAATCAATGAATATATACACAGGAAATTGTAGGGAAAAACTATTACAGAGGTGTCTCTGGCAGTTAATTAAAACAATGCAAGGTTATTTTCCTGGATTTTATGATACCTATGGTGTTTATCAGCTCTCTTAAATTTGCAATGGGATGTGACTTTTTTTATTCTAAGTAAATATTCATTTCTGTATCAAATTCTGAATTTGTAATTTTGAATTCTCTTTTAAAGTAGTATTTTCTTCTCCAATTGTATGAGCTTTGGGTCCCATAAAGCTTGGAAATGCTCCTCGGATAAGGCAATTGAAATTCGTGCTAAAAAACGATCATGACGGGCGCCTGGGTGGCTCAGTTGGTTGAGCGACTGCCTTCGGCTCAGGTCATGATCCTGGAGTCCCTGGATCGAGTCCCGCATCGGGCTCCCTGCTCGGCAGGGAGTCTGCTTCTCCCTCTGACCCTCCCCCCTCTCATGTGCTTGCTCTCCCTCATTCTGTCTCTCTCAAATAAATAAATAAAAAATCTTTAAAAAAAAAAAAAACAAAACGATCATGACCGTCTCTCAGAATACTCACTTTTCTTCCCCAGGAAAACATTTAAAAAACTATATATATACATCTGATGAATTGGGAATGCTCTAGAGCATATGTACGAGCCGTCTTGTGAAAGCCGGACAGACCTCCTGAACGTTGCCGGCAGCGTGGGCTAGCGCCGCTGGGGTTGCCATGGCAGTTACGAGGAAACCACGGAAGAGCAGGTAAAACATCAGGTGCAGCAGCAGACCTGCTCTCTGCAGGGAGAGCAGCCCTCAAACAGCCAACAGCAACCAGCCCTGAATCAAACCGGCTCCACAGACACCCAGAGAGCAATTACTGGAAAAACGCCGTCTCCTTGCAAATCTTTATTTGCCTCTGTAATTTTCTTGGCATAAACACTCTCTTCTAAATAACTGTGCCCATGTTATTGTTATTACCAATCACATTTTCTTCTTAAAGTCAAAACAGAAAACAATATGGCCTGAGTTAAGTAGATATTAAACGCAAATTCGCTTCCTAATGATATTAGGACTTCTCCCGAAAGCTGACAAAAAGGCTTGCACAGTTTATAAAGCACAGGAGATTTTATGGTCTGTGCCATTGGATTTCGTAAAGAGACTACCGAAGACTTGAGGTGAACATTTTGTTCATGCTCCTTTTAAGCTCTATGAGGGCAGGGACTCTGGTTTGTTCCTTACCATTTCATTCCCAATAATGCCTGGGGTGGCTGGAGAATAGTAGGAAACCACGTGAGTATTGTTGGATGGATAAAGATGCACCAAATTCGGCTTTTTGTAACTGGGTTTTTTTCTCCACAAAAATAGAAAACGTTTCCTGACAACATTTCAAATATACCTTGATAAATGTGAAAAATGTATTTTTAGTTCTTGTTTTTAATATTATGAATCTTGACTTAATTGGGGGACAATTATTATCTTGCTTTCTCTTCGTTTAATTCACACTTTTCCCTTTTACTTTTCATATTTCTGAGCTACAAGGATCCCTTAATCACTGTGTTTAGAGGCTACCTTTGAATTTAAGAGTGCTTTGTCTTCTCCAAATGGTTTCAGGACAAATCTCTGCAGCCCACCTCCCTCTGCGAAGCACAGGCATTCATCCAGAGATATGTAACTGTTTTTGCCACTTACTCTTTCGAATGTCTGTCTGCCTGTCTGTTGGACTTAAAGATATTGAAGAGTGTGTATGACCAGCACACATTATCCATTCGATAAATGCTTGAAATTAGCACAGAAATAGCACAGGTTCATTGTATATCTTAAACCAAATAATGGTTAAGTAATATATTTTTTGGGGAAAGACAAACAATTTTCTGATTTATATGCTTTTTCTTGTATATTAGCAACATAGGCCTGGGCAATTTGAATACCCTTCTAAACTGTTTTTCCTAGATCGTTAAAAAAACAGAAACAATCTTTCTGTTTCATCATTTTTCTTTCTCTTTCATACTCTAGTCACCAGGAACATTATGTCCCTCTTCTTTCCTTGATACTTTTCCTCCTGGTCCCCTGTCCTCTAACCCACACATGGATCACCTGAATGTATATTGAACACTGAAACACATACATGTTCTTTTTCTCTCCCTTTTATTTTTATTTTTATTTTTTTTTTTTGAGAGAGAGAGAGAGCATGCAAGCGGGAGAAGGGCAGAGGGAGGGGAAGAGAGAGAATCTTGAGCAGCCTCCACACCCAGAGCTGAGCCTGAGTGGGGCTCTATCCCACAACCCTGAGATCGTGACCTGAGCCAAAGTCAAGAGTTGGACACTTAACTGACTGAGCCACCGAGGCTCCCCTTACATGTCCTTTTGCTTCTGGAAAACACATGTCTTTTTTTTTTTTTAAGATTTTATTTATTTATTTGACAGAGAGAGCGAGACAGCGAGAGAGGGAACACAAGTGGGGGGAGTGGGAGAGGGAGAAGCAGGCTTCCGCTGAGCAGGGAACCTGATGTGGGGCTCGATCCCAGGACCTTGGGATCACGACCTGAGCTGAAGGCAGACGCTTAACAACTGAGCCACCACATGTCTTAAAGGAAATGTTTGGATCAAGAGAAAGAAACAAAAAGAAATGAACATATATCAAATGACTAACAATATAGGTCCATTAAAAAGCCAAGGAAGGCAAATGTGTTTGCAAACTACACGATTTATACCTCACATGGGCAATATTCCCTATATATGAAAACTGTGGGGAGAATTTAATGACTTAATGCACAAGAGCAAAGCAATATTTTTAAGGTTTTCAAGTATGTATGATGTAACTTGAAAAAAGACCAAATGTTAATTAAGATATTGTTTACAAAATACATTTATCTAATATTTAAACTTCTTAATTGTCCTGACCCCCACAACAGTGACAATTTGTGGTCTAATCTCTCCTTTCTTCTTCCAAAGAGAAGCTATTTTCTTTTGTCAGCAGACTTCTGTTTGTGGGTGTGAGGAGGAAAGAAGTGGTGTGAACTAGAGGGTCCAAGTGTTGTTGCCCAAAGGCAGTAAAATTCATTGGGTGGAAAAGAGGGAATGTGAGTATAAAGTTGATCGCTTGATGCGGCCGACTGCATACCCTTACTCAAAAGTAATCCTGTTAAATTCTGGAGAGGGTAGCACAGTGGCAGGAATAACTTGAATATAATTCAGAGAGTGCCCTTAGGTCTTGATACACACACTAAAATTTTTACATGTAAACAATGTTAAAATATTCTTGCTCACTTTGTATCATGGGGCATTACAGGTAAGTGAAATCTACAAAAAAGTTTTAGTAAATGTCATTAGCTTCTCAAGTATAATATCTTAGCATAACTACTTTAATACATATTGAACTCAAATTACCAAGTAAGACTACTCAAACTCAAAAAGGTTAAGGATATAAACAAAATAGTTTCCTCCTTTTTTAACTGGGAAAAATGATGACCAAAAATATTAAGCAAGGCCTTAACTAAATTGTCAGAATATAATGTTCAAAATAGAATTGATTTTATTTTATCTCTAAATGTTTCTCATATTTTTTGAGGCTGTAAAATATTTCTGTATTAAGTACTCAAGAAGTCCATCCTTCCGTGAGGTGTTGGAATGGGGCTCAGGGATGAGAAATCAGACCCAAATCCAGCAAGCGTATCAGGCTATCTTTGTATCAATGAAATATTATACCACTAATGTTTGAAGTTTATTCTGGGCCAGGAATTGTTCTTTTCCCCCCTCATATTAAACTCATTTAATTCTTATAACAATCATGTAAGGGAAGAGACTATTATTACCCCCATTTTGCAGGCTCAGAGAAGTTGGGTGCCCTGCCTAAGATTGCATAGCTGATGAGTGGCAGACTTGGAAAGAATTTGGAAATAGTCTGCAGAGTTGCCAAAGCCAACATACTCTAATATACCATGAACATAGCTTTGTAGGAATAGAAAATAATACTAGAGTCGAGTTACCAAACAACTACAGTCTTCTCAGAAAGAAATGAGAAGACACACACATGTTCAAAAAAAAGGAAAAAAAAAAAAAAAGAACGTGAAGCCAGTGACAGAAAGTGTGGTGTACAGAAGTAATAGGAGTGACGTGAGATTACTGCTGATGTTGGCATGTACACTGTCCCCCTTGTGGTTCCTAACGAACAATACCTCCCAGTGTTCATGTTCATGTGTGTTCACCTCACACGCTGACTGGGGGACTAGCCCTGTGGCTCGCTTTGACTAATAGAATAACTGATAGGCATGACGCAAGCAGAGGCATGAGGTTTGTCCTCTTGAAACATGCTCTCTTGGATCCCATAGCCACCATATTAGAAAGGACTGGCCACACTATCAGAGAAGACACTCGGTAATAGAGAGAGGTACTCAGCTAGAGGCCGGCTGTTCCTGCCATATCGGCTAAAGCACCAGACTGGTGAGTGAAGGAGCCAGCCTCAGACTCAACTTTGAGCTGAAGAACTGCCCAGCTGATCATAGCCCAGACTTCATAACTGAAATATTAAATCATTGTTTTATTTATTTATTTATTTATTTTTACCTTTCCATTTTTTAAATTTTATTTTATTATGTTATGTTAATCACCATACATTACATCGTTAGTTTTTGATGTAGTGTTCCATGATTCATTGTTTGCGTATAACACCTAGTGCTCCATGCAGTACATGCCCTCTTTAATACCCATCACCGGGCTAACCCATCCCCCACCCCCCCCCCCCAGAACCCTCAGTTTGTTTCTCAGAGTCCATAGTCTCTCATGGTTCGTCTCCCCCACCGATTCCCCCCCCTTCATTTCTCCCTTCCTACTATCTTCTTTTTTTTTTTAACATAGAATGTATTATTTGTTTCAGAGGTACAGGTCTGTGATTCATCAGTCTTACACAATTCACAGTGCTCACCATAGCACATACCCTCCCCAATGTCTATCACCCAGCCACCCCATCCCTCCCACCCACCCCCCCACTCCAGCAACCCTCAGTTTGTTTCCTGAGATTAAGAATTCCTCATATCAGTGAGATCATCATAAATCACTGTTGTTTTAACTCACTGACTTTTGGTGGTTGATTTGTTACATAACCATAGATAGGACAACTAGTATAGCACTTTAAAGTTTGTAACATCTTTCATGTTTTACCTTACTTAATTCTCAATACAACCCCACAATCATTTTAATAAGAAGGAAATTAAAGCTCAGAAACTTGAAGTGACTTGCCCAAGATCATAGAGCGAATAACGAGCAAAATTCCTATTTAATACAGGCCTCTGACGTGCAGTTGCATGCAGTTTCCACTATAGGAAGAATACATGATGTTAGAAGAGATCTGTGTGGGATGGTGTAGCCAGAGAAAGTATAATCTGACTTAAGCCTTGGAGGAAAGGTAGGCATTAAGTCGGAGCTATGAATTTAAGACACAATTCAAAACTCCTCATTTTGTACATATGGTGAAGAGAGCAATATAAATTTAAAGATGAAATATTACCATTTCCTACTCCTACCCTCTTCCAGTCATTATTGTATCCTTGATGGAGTATCTGCTAGGTTCATAGGGGCTGCCTATGAGATCTCCAATTCTTGCAATTAGTCCTGAAAAAAGTCTCCTACTTTATGGGTAAATAAGGTTCAGTGATCTAAGTTTAGCTTGTAGAGTAGGAATTCGAATCTGTATATGTTTGGCTTCAAACCCTGAATTGTTTCCACAATGCTTTCTCTATACATGGAACTCTAACCTTCTGCAATAGTCCAGTGCTACATGAATGCTGTAAAGCTCCCAAAGGAATGTGTTTTGTTCAGAAGGAGGTCTATAGTTTCCTATGTAGCATTATAGAGTTATACTACAAAGTTAGCACCCCTGTTCTTAGAAATCACATAAAGGGGAACTGCATCTACTTTAGAAAAATAAAGGAGTCCAGCAGCAGAAATGTAGAGGAAGGTTTCGCTTTCTTAAGCAAGATCTGGCAGAAGGAATCCCATAGATGTCCTGCTTATTTCTCAAATTAGGCTTTATCCTTAAATAGATTCATGGCTACCCTGCAGCAATCTTGTTCGCAGCTGTCCCAATTACTGATAGCTTTGTTCTGAAGATAGAGGGAGCATATAGTAGGGGTGCATTAGACCAACTCCAGTCTGCCCTGTTTAATGCAATCACACACGTTCACATGTCCAAAACTGTGCCCAGCACATAATGGGCACTCAATCAGCACCGGTTTTCTTTCTCTTGTTTCACATAGAAGGAAAATAAGAAATGGTACTTCAAAATTCCAATCTTACTATAAAAGAATTGAGCAACAGGGGCCTCGTGATAAAGGATATGGAGATATGAGCACAGCCATCGAGGTTGAAAAGAAAAATAGAAGCACAGAGTCAACTGAACACATTCCTGCCTTGTAACAGCAGACCTGCCAGTTATATGATTTATTTATGCACACATGCACGCTCAGAGTGTGTCCTGTGAGGTGCTAAGGACTGTTCTGGGTACGTGAGATACACTGGTGAACAAAACCAGCCAAGAGCTGAGACTTCGCTGGACCTTACATTCTAGAGGTAATAATATAATTCCCCATGTATCTTGTAGCTAAATTAAACATTAGGACTCTCCAGTCTTTAAAATTTGTACAGCGATACTGTTACGAGAAAACGAGTGAAAGGCTCCAGTTTAATAAAAGTCTGTGCTGTGGGCTGTTCTATCTCAGGATCCAATATGCCATCCCCTCTCTCTATAATCTGGCCTGGAAAGGGATTATATCAATGGGCATGCTACTGTAGGTATATGGTGATGTGCTGAGATGTAGTCCATGCAAACCAGGTGATGAACAAATTAATGCCACTTTCAAGTCTCTTCTCCTAAGATGAGTCTATCTATCATATTTACCATACATACTTCATTAGAATTGTTTCAATTTTTTGAGCTCTAGTTAAAATAAGATGTTAGATATATGTCAATCAGATGGCTGACAAACTCACTATTATTCGAATAGTCTGTATTCAAATAGAAAAGATGTAAATTTAAAACATGGGGCAGAGAGGACGAAATGATAATATAATGAGGTCTCTGAAATTATATTGAAATATATGTGTCTAAAAAAGAGAAGAAAATGATTGAAAAACGCATTCCTACCCAACAGGCCCACAGTGGAACTCAGGACATATCATGGAAGATGTTAGAGCAAATGCTCACACACCCAAACTAATTTTATTTATCTTAAGATCACCTTGATAAACTAAATGAAAAGCATCATATCTTGTCTTCTAAATCATCTAAATCTTTGAGAATGTGTATTTTACCGGTTTTTGCATTTTTTATATATATATATCAAGTGCTTCAAGATTTTTGTCAACATCTTTTTACCGTTTTCTAAAATTTGACACATGAATAAGTTCTGAATAAAATGAAAACATCCCATTTCATGGTCCAGGTCAGATGATGTTTCAAAAGCTGTAACTTCACCTTTTACCAGACAGGAAGGTCAACCAACAACTGTTGGTTTCTTATTTGTTTTCTTTTGTCTAATTCATTTAAAATTGGCTTTAAAAATCTTTCTACTTCCATACAGGAAGTCAGTAAAGTGGCAGGATATAAAATCAATGTACAGAAATCAGTTGCATTTCTATACACCAACAAGACAGAAGAAAGAGAAATTAAGGAGTCGATCCCATTTACAATTGCACCCAAAACCATAAGATACCTAGGAATAAATCTAACCAAAGAGGCAAAGGATCTGTACTCAGAAAACTATAGAATACTTGTGAAAGAAATTGAGGAAGACACAAAGAAATGGAAAAACGTTCCATGCTCATGGATTGGAAGACCAAATATTGTCAAAATGTCTATGCTACCTAGAGCAATCTACACATTTAATGCAATTCCTAACAAAATACCATCAACTTTTTTCCAAGAAATGGAACAAATAATCCTAAAATTTGTATGGAACCAGAAAAGACCCCGAATAGCCAGAGGAATATTGAAAAAGAAAAGCAAAGCTGGTGGTATCACAATTCCAGACTTCCAGCTCTATTACAAAGCTGTCACCATCAAGACAGTATGGTACTGGCACAAAAACAGACACATAGATCAATGGAACAGAATAGAGAGCCCAGAAATGGACCCGCAACTCTATGGTCAACGAATCTTCGACAAAGTAGGAAAGAATGTCCAATGGAAAAAAGACAGTCTCTTCAACAAATGGTGTTGGGAAAATTGGACAGCCACATGCAGAAGAATGAAACTGGACCATTTCCTTACACCACACACACAAAAAGACTCAAAATGGATGAAAGACCTAAATGTGAGACAGGAACCCATTAAAATCCTTGAGGAGAACACAGGCAGCAACCTCTTTGACCTCAGCTGCAGCAACTTCTTCCTAGACACATCGCCAAAGGCAAGGGAAGCAAGGGCAAAAATGAACTATTGGGACTTCATCAAGATAAAAAGCTTTTGCACAGCAAAGGAACAGTCAACAAAACCAAAAGACTGTTGAATCACAGATCTGTACCTCTGAAACAAATAATACATTATATGTTAAAAAAAAAAAAAAAGAAGAAGAAGAAGAAGATACAGGAAGGGAAAAATGAAGGGGGGGAAATCGGAGGGGGAGATGAACCATGAGAGACTATGGACTCTGAGAAACAAACTGAGGGTTCTAGAGGGCAGGGGGTTGGGGGGATGGGTTAGCCTGGTGATGGGTATTAAAGAGGGCACATACTGCATGGAGCACTGGGTGTTATAGGCAAACAATGAATCATGGAACACTACATCAAAAACTAATGATGTAATGCATGGTGATTAACATAACATAATAATAATAATAAAAAAAGACAACCGACAGAATGGGAGAAGATATTTGCAAATGACATATCAGATAAAGGGCTAGTATCCAAAATCTATAAAGAACTTATCAAATTCAACACCCAAAGAACAAAGAATCCAATCAAGAAATGGGCAGAAGACATGAACAGACATTTTTCCAAAGAAGACATCCAAATGGCCAACAGACACATGAAAAAGTGCTCAACATCACTCAGCATCAGGGAAATCCAAATCAAAACCTCAATGAGATACCACCTCACACCAGTCAGAATGGCTAAAATTAACAAGTCAGGAAATGACAGATGTTGGCAGGGATGCAGAGAAAGGGGAACCCTCCTACACTGTTAGTGGGAATGCAAGCTGGTGCAGCCACTCTGGAAAACAGTATGGAGGTTCCTCAAAAAGTTGAAAATAGAGCTACCCTAGGACCCAGCAATTGCACTACTGGGTATTTACCCCAAAGATACAAATGTAGTGATCTGAAGGGCTACGTGCACCCCAATGTTTATAGCAGCAATGTCTACAAAAGCCAAACTATGGAATGAGCCAAGATGTCCATCAACAGATGAATGGATAAGGAAGATGTGGTATATATAGACAATGGACTACTATGCAGCCATCAAAAAAACCCCCAAAAAACAAATGAAATCTTGCCATTTGCAACGAAGTGGATAGAACTAGAGGGTATTATGCTAAGTGAAATAAGTCAATCAGAGAAAGACAAGTATCATATGATCTCACTGATATGAGGAATTTGAGAAACAAGACATAGGATCATAGGGGAAGGGAGGGAAAAATGAAACAAGACGAAACCAGAGAGGGAGACAAACCAAAAGAGACTCATTTTAATCTCAGGAAACAAACTGGGGGTTGGTGGAGTGGAGGGGGGTGGGAGGGGTGGGGTGGCTGGGTGATGGACATTGGGGAGGGTACGTGCTATGGTGAGTGCTGTGAATTGTGTAAGACTGACGAATCACAGACATGTACCCTTGAAACAAATAATACATTATATGCTAATAAAAAAAATAAAAGAAAAAAATAAAAATAAAAATCTTTCTATTTCCAAATACCATAAAATCTTTTCTGCTAGTAAGCCCGATCCATCCACTATCCTTTTGTCCTTTCACCATTGATGTAGAAGGTTAACAAGTATGGAGAGTACAGTTCTTAACATAGGTTCCTGAAAATTTGCTTGCTGCCTCCTTATTGTCAAACTCATCTACCCCTTTCCTGTAACATACTGAGTCATTCCCCTTTGAGTCTCTTGTTAAATCTTTCTTTCACTTTTTATTTTATACCGTTCTATATTGAGGTATTCAATGCTTTTCCCAAAAAGTAAAGCAAACAAAAAGAAACCCAACAAAAAACCCCCAACTAGTTTTAAAAATAAGTTTATTTTCAACTTGACTTAAACATTTCTTCCATAGTAAGTTTATGGTAAGCAAAATTGTATTACAGATGATGTGATGTTCTTAAACTTCACTAGTCTGAATGACTAACTGGAAACCCTCATGAATTTTTCAATTTACGGCTTTAAAATTTGAGATTGGAACTACAAAGGGCACAACTCTTCTTATACGATTTCTGAAATATATGTCCAAGTTCAATTCAATGTAAAGTGAAGGTTAGCTTTCAATGCAAAATAATAATTAAAGGAAACATGTATAATATATATTTACACATTAATTATGTAATAATGTGCATAATTACATGTATTATATATACTTCTTCCACAGATGTCAGGGGGAGATTGCCACAAGAAAACACATTGTTGTCTATTATTGTTAGAGATATTTCAAGGTGAAACTTGGGAAAGGAGGCATATTTCATGCTCCTTCTCTTTTCAGGACCTTTGTCCCTTTCCTTCTCCAATCTCAACAACAAAGAAATCCCATTTGAGCACAGTATTGTGTCGATTCTAAAGGAAACGTCCGTGGGCTTGGGGGCAGGGTCTGTGAGGTTGGAAATGATCAGAGTTCTTAAGCCAAACAATCTTCAGAAACACGGGGAAGCAGTGTAATGTGACAAGGGAGCTCTGCTGAGTCCTACCTCTGCCATTTACTCTCGTGTGACCTTGGACATCTTGCTTAATATTTGGAGCCTCATTTTCCTCGTCTCATACACGAGAAATCATTCATATTTAATTTATTTAACAAATATTAATGGAGCGCAGGTACTCTAGACATTAATGATACAATACAGACAAGGTCCCTGGTCTCAAGAATTTATATTCTGATGCCATAGAGAGAAAATACACAAGCAAACAAACAAGTTAATTTTACATAACAGATCTGGAGAAAATAAGTGCAGTAATAAATGATAGAAAGTGACTGGAGGATATAGAATTCTATTTTGGATTGAGTAGTCAGAGTGGGTTTCTTTGAAGAACTATCTGAGCTGAGGAGAATGAGGAGAAAATCTGAGAGAGCAGTGCAGTCAGAGAGAACAGCAAGGCACAAAGTCTCAGAGGTGAAATACGCATGAAAGAAAAAAAAGAAAAACACCGGTGTGGCTAAGCTAACACCAGCAAAGACAGAATGTCCAAGGAAATGTCATTGAAGAAGGAGGTAGGGACCTGATAATGCAGGCAATACATTTAGTAAGGTGTTTGGGTTTTATTCTAAGAGCAAAAGGAAGTAACTGTTAAGATTTTTAAAGTAGGAGCGTGACATAATCTGGTTTACATTAAAAAAAAAAAAAATCAGGAAATGCGGAAAATGGATTGGGGTAGTTAAAAGGCAACTGCAGGAGTCCAGATGAAATGATGGTGGCTTTGACCTGATTGCAGCACTAGATATGGTGTTAAATGGGTGAATTTGGGATGTAATTTGGAGGGGGAGCCAAAAGGATGTGTGTGGAAAGGAAATTGCAGGTATTTTAGGATTCCCCAGAGGCCACAACTGAGACAAAGTTTCACATGCAAGTGATTTATTAAGGAAGTGTCTGCATAATAAATTGCCAAGGCAGTAATGGAAGTAGGACCAGGAACGGGAGAGGGAAGTCCAGGTGTGATCTAGGGCAAAGGCTGCAAGAGAGGCTCTTCCGTTTCATCCTACAGGGGCACTCCAGGTAAGAAGGAAATGCTTCAGAGCTTGTCCTCCTTGGTCTTTCACACCCTCATACCTATCAGTCATTCACTGAAGTCCACTCTGGGGAGATCAAAGCTTCCAGACACTTCCAGGGGTGGTATTGGCATTTTGGGCAAGACAATTTTTGGTTATTGTTGCTCAGGCTGTCCTGTGCATTTTAGAAGCTTTAGAATCCCTGGGCATACAGAGTCAGTAGCACCCCTGGTCTTTTTAACAGGTAATAATACCCACAACACAGTTTTAACAATTCCTAGAGAGGCAATCCATCCCTATTTGAGATCCACGCAACTCCTCTGGGAGATCATCTCTTATTTTGCGTGTCTTCCTCTTCCTAGGGAATACAGTAGCTGACACAGATGAGATTCTTAATACAGATTTATTAAATAATAAAATATTATAATCAACACCATTTTAGGTTTTCCATTATGTCAATTAATTTTTCACAATGACCATAGTTGGAAGCAGGTTTCTGCTCTGCTTGTGGGGAAACTGAATCTGGAGGAGGTTAAGTACATAGTCCCAAGTCACAAAGAAATAAATTAAATCTATTTCTGTCTGATTCACAGGCTCCCGCTTTGGTAATTAACCAAGATATGTGAATAAATAGAGGATTTAGTAAGTGAATGAGTTAATTTCTGTGAATGGCAGTCTGTTGTCAGTACTATAAGTTGGGAAAATGAAGCACAGTAAAGGCAAATTTCCAAAAGGTGGTTCATAGACAGCTTGTGCAATATTTAAATTCCAAACACATTTTAACTGTTCATAGAGTTAGTTTGGACTGCCTCCAAAATCCACCAGCAACGCTGGGAACATTGCAATGACCTCAGTGAGAAGATTTTCCGTCAGAGAAGGATAGACCACTCAAGTTAACCACAGGTAAAAGGTACATCCATCAGTGCTCATGGGAAATCTGGCTCCAGAAGAGTGAAAGAGTATTTTTTAGGTCTGTCCCTTTTATTTCCCAACAGAGTGCATGTGTATCTTACATTATCTACTTGTCTTACTTTAGCTTTTTCTTCAGAGATGATAATTATTTCATCTTGTCCTAGATAAGGGGATTTTAAGAGAGGTACGCATCCATGTTCACGCTTCTAAGACCAATTAACATTTTATTTTTTCCATTTTAATATTTGTGAAATCTGGATATAAATTTCATCTGAGGTCAGAAGATATCTTTTCCAACGCTTTGGCAGAGAAGTTGGAAATTTAGTTGTTATTGCCTTGGATCAATGTTATGAAATGCACTGGTATTGTATACAAGCCATGCTAAAATTTCAACTTGTTTAGGAGGTAGTTAATAATATGATAGTATAATATAATGCAACAGGCTAATAACCAACAAGTTACTGTGTGTATAAGAATATGGAGAAATAAAGATATCAGATTTAAATATGCCATCAGTGAAGTGTATATTTATTGTTGGAAAGATGACCATACTTCTTAATTTTATTATAAAACATCAGTACTTTTAAAACTTTGGCATGAACTAAAGATTTTGTTAGAATGCAGATTCCTAGGTGCTACCCCTAGACATTCTGACTCTGAAGGTCTACATGGGGTAGCAAGAGGAGGGGGCAGGAAAATGTTTCTTTCTTTCTTTCTTTTTTTAAATTTATTTGACAGAGAGAGACACAGCGAGAGAGGGAACACAAGCAGGGGGAGTGGGAGAGGGAAAAGTAGGCTTCCAGTGGAGCAGGGAGCCCGATGCGGGGCTCGATCCCGGGACCCTGGGATCATGACCTGAGCCGAAGGCAGACGCCCAACGACTGAGCCACCCAGGCGCCCCCAGGAAAATGTTTCTAAATGGCTCAACGGCGGCTGCTCTGCACATCACACTTTATGGTGATTGAGAAGGGAAGGTACATTTGCAGATATTTCTTAAATATGCTTCTGATTATCTAAACTTGAATCTATCTAACCTTGAAAGTTGAGGCAGAAAGCATAAGCAAGTATTAAAATATTCAAAGTCGGGTTTAGTAATGTATAATTTATATAAAATAAAAGTCACCCTTCTTAATTGTACAGTTTGATGAGTTTTAAAAGTGCATACAATCATGTAATCATGACCACAATCAAGCTATAAAAAATTTCTATCACCTTCCAAGATTCCCTTACTCCCTTGTAGTTGATCCCTTCCTCTCACTTCTAGTTTTTGGCAACTACTGATATCTCACTTTGGTTTTGCTTTTTCTAGAAGGTACTATAAATGGAGATACAGAATATGTGAAATTTGAGTCTGGGTTTTTTTTTTTTTTAAGATTTATTTATTTTAGAGAGAGGGAGAGCATGAGCAGGGGCAGGGGCAGAGAAAGAGGGAGACAAGCAGACTCCCTGCTGAGGAGGGAGCCCGATGTGGGGCTGATCCCAGGATCCTGAGGTCATGACCTGAGCCGAAACCAAGAGCTGGACACTTAACTGACTGAGCCACTCAGGTGCCCCAATGTCTTTTGAGATTTTGCTATGTATAAAGAATTTGTTTCTTTTTGCCACTATTATTCTGTTATTGTTTTTTTTTTCATTCTCTAAAAGATGGGTATTTGGATTGTTTTGGTTTTTCACTAATATGATTAAAATTGCTATAAATATCTTCATACAAGTCTTTGTGTGATATTAAATTTTGAATAAAAATCTAAAAAATGTTTTATTCCATTACAAAAAACATCCAGAACTAGACAGTGAATATGTATTCTTTCAAGTACATCATGAACTATGAGGAAATGGTGTACTGGTCAGAAGGATATTCTCCTAAAGTAGGACAAGTAGTTGAGTGAATATTAGTTACATCCTCTGTCTTCTGCTTGGGTTTAATATGAAGTGAATCAATAAGAAAGAAGCCTCAATTATTTAACAAACACATGTACTTAACAAATATACAAATAATAACTCACTTAAACCTCTTATCAGCTTTATGAATTAGGTATTGATATATATTTCCACATTTCACATGAGGAAGTTGAGGTATATCAGACATTAAATACCTTGCCCAAGTCACACAGCTAAGGGGCAAAAGCCAAGACTTGAAGCCAAGCAGTCTGACTTTAGAATCTAGGTACTTAACCCTTCTGCTCTGCTGCCATCCATATGCTTGACGTTCAAGCGTACAGCAAAAATGCACTATAAAGAAGTGGGCTCTGCTCTGAAATCCAGAACCTAAGAGAGGTGCTCTAAGAATTCTGTGGACTGATAACAGACCAGAGCTGCTACAGGTAGTCTTAAATCCATCTCATCACTGGGTCCTAAGCTGAATTCCTTTGACACTTCCTGTCAGGAAGAATAAGGAACAAATCAAATGAACTACAGTCCCGCAGGAGTCATCAATGTTCTATCCATTGTTAGCCACACCCATCCTGAGAGGCAACATGTCTGGATCAATGAGAATAGCCAGGTCTGAGAACAGATTTCAGCAGTGGGAGGCTAGCATAATGGGTGTTATTTCCATCATGTCCTTTAGAATACACAGCCAATTTATTTTTAAATGTGCTGTGAAAAGAGTGCCTAGTTCAGTTGAACCACATTAATGAACTAGAAAAATTTACAAGTTATTGAATGTAGCAACAGATACCCATATATAAATGTGTGTTTTTGCTATTATTATAGCACATATGAAAGAGTTCTCTAGTTCCATGAGCAAAAAGAATTGACCTCACATGTCGGGCAAATATAAAGAAAGGTAGTTTAAATGGTTCCGGTAATAAGGCAGAGAATCATCAAAGCTAGTACAGGTTGGTATGAGTTATCCACATGTCAAAAGGAAGTGTCACTTTACCAATAAATATCTATTAATCAATATCTTCTGTCCGAATTTCTAGAGCAATTGTTTACCTTGCAGAGATAAATAATTCAATTAAAAACCGAGAGTTTAACCAATAGGAAATACAGATGAGACTCTATTTGTTCTCCCTTCCCCCAAAATCTGGTTCCGCTTCCCCTGAGGCACAGAGCTCAAGTCTACTGTCTAACCTCCCTTGTTGAGTCCCATATTACTGAGTTCTTGCCATGTTGATATGGTTGGAAGCAATGTACCCCACCTCCAGGTCTGTCTCCTTACCCTACTGGACCTCCCAAATCTTCCTGACTACCTCCCTTTCCACCATTCCCTTTCCAGCTAGCTGTGGGAATAAAGTAGAGGACACCTGTGCCCTAGAAAAAAGAGAAATCACAACTGAAGGAAAAAAGCCTGGTTCCCTGAATGACTGTGTGGAACAAAGCTCCTCACCACTATATTGAACTTTCTAGATGAGCTAGAAAGAAACTGGGGTAAGCCACCAAGATTTGCTTCTTTTAATATATGCTTTAAAATGATACTATCAGTCCTAAAAAGGGCAAGATCATGAGTGTGATCGTGTGAAGGAGCATTTTAACCTGATGCTATAAATAATTGCTCATAGGTAAATTGATCCCTAAAAATTCTGTGAATAAAGCTTAGTCTCAAAGCAAGGCAGTGATATCAGTGAAGAAAGAGGACAGTTGTATGCTAGGATTTATAATAGTAGTAGTAGTAGTAGTAGTAGTAGTAGTAGTAGTAGTAGTAACTATTTGCTTAAAAAGTTTTTTTCTTCTTTTATGCATGTGAATTATAAATCTCATTGAATAATTTGCTTACTCATCAGTATTTCCCTATTGATTTTGTTAGACATTGATTCATCCTCAAATTTGGTTCACATTTAAAACTTTTGTCCTTTTATTTTTTAATGAAATAGGTTGTTTGCTTATAAAATAGAGGTGAGAAAGATTGACCATATTTTGTTACCTGAAAATTTAAGTTTATACCAATTAAAAATGTAGATTTTTTCTTTTTAATTAAAATTTTTGTAGATAATTGTAAATTCACATGCAGCTATAAGAAATAATACAGATAGAGCCTTTGTATACTTTGCCCAGTTTCTCCCAATAGTGACATTTTGCAAAACTATAGTACAACATTCACAACTAGGATATTGATATAATGACATATTTCTTAAAGATTATTCATAATCCTTATTGCTGTTATTTATTTTTTAATTTAATTTTTAAAAAAGATTTTATTTACTTATTTGTCAGAAAGAGAGAGACAGCGAGAGTGTGAACAAGCAGGGGGAGGGGCCGGCAGAGGGAGAAGCAGGCTCCCCGCTGAGCAGGAACCCCCTGATGGGGGACTTGATCCCAGGACCCTGGGATCATGACCTGAGCCAAAGGCAGATGCTCAACCAACTGAGGCACCCAGGCGTCCCTTATTGCTGTTATTTAACTTCAAGGAATTTTTTATGAAATAGCATCTCTCAGTAAAGAAACATTTATATAAAGTTCTAGAGTTCCTCAGTATCACTTGTTTCTTTTTAATCATTTAAATTCAAGAAAAATTAAATATAATACTTTTAAAGTAAATGAATAAAAATAAGTAAATAAATAATGCATTTGAAATCTCAGGCCATGGATGCATTATAGAGGGATCTGCATTAAATACTTCTTGTATTTATGTGCAGTTTGCAACTAGATATGCTTTATATCAGTATCACCTCTTATACTTACTGTAAGAACTATATAATACTTCTATTTTAAAATGCATGTACTTACATATTTTATCATTCTAAGAGATAAAGTAGAATATGTATTTGACTTAAATATTCTTATGGGATGCTAAAATCTAGATGATCAGCTGAACAGTTATAAATTGGTTCAGATATAAATTAAGGCAACAGAGGCATTTGTTTGTAATTTGGTGGCTGTGTTTTCCTGAAGTTCTACTGTATCAGGTTCAGAAGCCCTTATCCACCCCCCATTTATTTGCTGCAAAAGCTACCTCATCTTTGTTAGGCAGAGAGACACTGATTTCTAAGAGCTGTATTTTCTAACCAGACAACTGTGGTGTCTACTTCTAATACATAGAGTACAGAATGGCAGCTTAAATAAAGAGAAGATGCCCCAAAGAGGACACTCATTATTCTTTAGCCTGGGGGTACCATCCACTTATGAAATAGCAGATTTTGAGCTTTTGTGTGCTGTTGACATGTTAAGACAATCAAGTCAATGCTACTGTCAATTACCTTGCCAAATGTCATACTACTTTTGACAAATATCTAAGTTGACTGCGGGAAAGTTCATTCAGTACAACTCTTAACTTTACTTCTTAAATAAGTTCTTTTTTGTCTAAAGAAGACCACTGAACCTATAGAATAGAATAAACCTTTCAAGTCCAGGAAAGAAAATGAAACAACAGAAACAAATAAAAGGACATCCATCAGCTGCAATCTTGTACCAAGTGTTCATTTTTTTCCTTAAAGAATGTCAGTCATGCAAAATAAAGTCAGGGAAGTTTAGACTTTTAACAATTTTTATGGAACAGTTTCACATTTATACAGATTTAAAAAAAAAAAAAAAGCCCTTTCTCCAGGATTAGGCTATCTGGCTTACTAACATTTTCTATATTTAAATTCATTTCTGAAAGGATAGTAACTGAATAAGTTAGGTTTCTATATATTTATTTACCATTGTAAAATTTTAGGTAAGTATGATATGATTTATTCTCTCAGTGGTAGCAGGCCTCAGAAAATTTCCCTTGATTAAGTGAACTTATATTTATTTTTTTCGTTTTTTGTTTTTTCACTGTTTATTTCATGGATTTGAAATCAGTGTCACAATGTTAAAATATAACATCTCTTAAACACACTTGTTAATATTATAAGAAATGTATTATAATAAATGGTAAATTTGATCAAACTAAATCTGATAGATAAAAATAAATTTGTCTAATCCAACATAATCAAAGCTTTTCCTTAGGGTACATTTTCCTTCAAATATTTAAGCTAATCTATGCACTAGGACACTGAAAGACTAAAATAAAACAAGCCTACAGAGAACTTCATGGCCATGTTTCCTTTCAGATATGGCTTTGCTTTGCAGGAATGAGATTTTTTTTTTTTTTAACATACTATTGCTATGTCTCATTCAATTTATAGTAAGTTGTAGGTTTTTCCTGGAACTCAAAAACAATTTTTAAGAAGGCTATGCAATAAATATTTTCAACACTAGGAGAGCTGGGCCAGGTTTATTTTTGGTACAGAACTGTATGGTATATTCAGTAATGATAAACTTAATGACTTTGCCTTTTTGACTGAATGTTTATTTTTATAAAAGAGGTTGGTCACAACTTAGGATCAAAATGAGGGAAACAGGTTTAAAAGAAGAAGACCAGCAGTGCATGCAACAAGACATATACCATGCAGAAAGCTAAGAAACAGATGAGTCTATGGTATAGAATACATATATAAAATATATATAAAATCTAATGAAGATTTAAAAATTTGCATATACTTACCTAAGTCTATCTATGTGTGTTTAATGATTCAATATATTCCATCGTAAGTGCCAAGGTTTATTAAATTAGTCTGTTATGGTTGGATATTTGCATTATTTGCATTTTTTTTACTACTATATAAATAATATGAGATGCGCCATGTAGGAAAAATACTGACTCATGTCCATGATTTCTACACATGAAATTGGTGGCTTAAATGTATACATCATTAGAACTTCTGTTAGTGCTCTCTAGAAAGCTGGTATTAATTTATAATCTCTATTGTTTGTTTTTAATTTTTCATCACAGAAATTTTCAAATTCATGCGTTGAGAAAATAATATAATGAGCTAGCATGTACTCATCACTCATCTTCAACAATTATCAACAGGTGGCCAACTTTATTTTATCGATTCTGCCATCTGAGTCTCCCCCTGCCCATCCTGCCTCCCCAGGGTATTTTGAAGTAAATTCCTAACATCACATCATTTATTCCATAAACATAAAAATATAAAAAGCATATTTTTAAATGCTCAGAGAAAACGTAAAAGCATAAATATAAGACCAATAATCACATAAAAGATCACTCAAGAAGAATAAGAGATTTTAAAAACATTCATTCTTAAAATAGAAACAGAGACACTCTGTAATTAAAGAAGAAAATAGGGAGAACATCTAAAGAAAACAGTATAACAGCATAGCATAATCCATGATAAGTCTGCATTTAAAATATATGTGTAGAAAAAAATAAAAGAACATTTAATCAAGGGCAGAGAGAAAGGAAAGATTTGAATTTCTAAGAATAGTGTCAAGTGGGCTAAAATCCAAAATGTAATGAGAATTGGGATAAAAGCTAAGGGAGGGGGGAAAAAAGACTTTTATAATCAAGTTTGCAATAAAGGGAACAAAAAAGAGCTAGGTTCTGTTCTTGGCAGATGATGTCATGATGAACAAGAAAAAGTAATTGAGTAGATTTACAGTTTCTTTTTCTTTTTTTCTTCTACATTCTTTATTAATAGTAGTAATTCAACATAAAAATGGTAGAACAGAATGAGTACAAGCGAATTTTTTTAGCTCAAGACAGACTGAGAGATAGTAAGACTAAACCTTACACTGTAATAGAGTTCATATCTTAGATCCAAACATCCCATATCCGGTAGATAATGTCACAGAATCATCATTGCTAATATTTCAGGAATTTATATTGGTTAATATTGGTTCCATAAGATGTGAGACAGATGAACATTGGCTCATTTTTCAAGCAGATAGTAACTACAATCTATAGTTGAGTAACCATGCTATTGATACTAGTAGTTTCCTTGTGTTTGATAAACATGTCATGCCAAAATAACTAATTTCCTTTAAAAAATGTACCAAGAGTTCATGAGAATGCTGTAGATTCTTAGACAAATGTTCCTTAATAAACTCGTGGATGAGATGTTTTAAGGATGAAAGTGTTTTCTTACCCTGGGCCACTCTACCTTAAAGAGAATTTAATGGACTCACGACAACCTGCAGGCATTTCTCAGTCAGGACAAACTATTTTGTCCTCTTTTCTAGCCCACCATTTTCTTATTAGGATTTTGCATGGAGGTGTGGAAGCAAGTTTATTAGAGCACACACAGCTGAGAGGAATAGTCAGTAAAATAAGATTGAAAAGAGCAAGATGAAATACGTTAAAATAAAATAAAATGGAGACCAGGCTTGAAAATCCTCTTAGACAAAACCAGCTAAGCCACACAAGGAAAACCTAGTCTAGGTTATCTCATGAACAGAAGTGAAGCTTAATTTAGGTTACTTCTTGCAAATACCTCTGATAACCATAAATGAAATTTAAGTCGTCTTCCTAAAATGATGTAAGATAATCACTTTTAAGTAATCCTCTGCCGTCTGGTAACCCTCCTTGTAACAACCAATCATTGTAAAGATTAAACAACTTCTTTTTCACTTTTTAAGCCATCCTATAACGTTATGCTTCTGAGCTTCATACCAGTTTTGGGTTTAAAGTCTCTCTGTTTACAAACTGTCTCTCGCTCAATAAAATATTCATATCAAGTAAAGCCCTCTGAATTTTCTTTTAACAAAAATAGTAAGAATAAATGTAAACCTCTTCAAAAATCAATTATGAGAAACAGAAGAGCTTAGAATCAAATTAACAAGAATTTTCATTAAAAAACACACTTAAATACTTTAGTTGACGAGAAGTTCAATATAAGTCATCACTGTGTTGTGACTTCCAAAAAATCTGACGGAATTTTTTTAATCGAGGTATAATTGATATAGAATATTCAATTAGCTTCAGGTGTACAACATAGTGATTTGACATTTGTATACACTGCAAAATGGTCACCACAATAAGTCTAGTCACCATCTGTCACCTTATAAAGCCGTTGGTAGAATTCTAATATGAACAAAATATGTTGTTCATAACAAGCAGCAAAATGATTAAGAGCTGCGGGTTTCAGAGTCAGAGAAAACTGGTATTAGTTCTGTCACTTTATGCAAGGTGCTTTACTTCTCTGTTCCACTCATGACATTGCCTACAGAGCTCCATGTCATCGGGTCCCTGCCTAATTCTGAATCACCCACTGACCTTGCTGAGTCTTTTCCAGCCACAAAGGATGGTTTGCTCTCCCTAAATATTCCTAAATCTTCCAAGCTCATCTCACCTCGGGGCCTTTTCTACAAGCCATTCCCTCTTCCTGGCTCACTGTCCCACTAGGCATTTACTTGGCTCACTCCTTTACCTGATTCGGGTTTGTTCAAATATCACCTCTCTGTGGGAGCCTTGTCAGACCTGCATATCTAACCTCTATCCCCCAGCCTTCTTCCTCAGCACTCCCTGTCCCTTTCTGTACTTTATATTTAATGGTACTTATCTCAATGTTAAGTTATATTATTTTTCATTCAGTTGCTCATTTCCTCTACAAGGGTTCAGAGATCCATAGTATTAACACTCATGTGATAATTACTGTGCACTAGGCACTCTTCTGTTTGTTTCACATATATTACTCGATATTATTTAGGCAAATCTTAAAATCCCATTTGCAATTGTAGAAACTAAGGCATTGAGAGGCTAAGCAATTTTTCCCCAAGTCACAGAGCTAGTAAATAGCATTCAAATCCAGAGTCTGCTTTCGAATCTAGCAAGTCTGTCTCTGGAGACCGACCCCGTAGCCCTTATGACATAGGACCTCACTGTAGGTGCTAGCTAACACTTTGTCGGATGACTAAATATAAAATTTGAACAAAATAGTACATTAAAAAGTATGCATTTCAAATATCTCAGCCAGTGCATGGTATATAACAAATATGCAATAAATGTTCACAACAATAATATATTTATTATGATTCACCATCGGTTAAGACATTTTTGGAATACGATATTCAGTTCTCTTTAAGAATTACTTGACATAATGGAGCATGTCTGCTAAAGAGTGCCTCAACTGATCAAAGTTATAGAAATTATGTCATTTGATAAAAGGTTTGTGAGCTTGGGAATTTCAGGCTGGTGAAAAGTCTTAATGTAGGCTTCTAATGTAGGCTTCATACTCTTCAAATGTCGGAACGCCCCAGAGGGCAGAAAAAAGACATGAACACAAGTTATAAGGAACTGTACTTTCAACACCTCATAAGAATGAACTTTCTCATAAATGTTGATGATCAAAATGTCCTGGGCAGCCTTTTTAAGTAGTGTTCTCTGTAAAATCCAGGTGTAAGCTTAATAGTAACAAAAGCTATCCGAAATTCCACTCTAAGAACGTCTACTTTTATAGCCTTTGCCTTAGATCTATCAGATTGTGCAAGTACTTTGTTATCAGAGGAGTATTTGTATCTTTTCTTTATAAAGTGTACAGAAATCTTTTTAGAGAGACAAACCTTAGAAAGAGCCAGGGAAATAAAGGACGAGTGAAGAAAGGGAGCTAGCGGGTGAGGCACTTTGTCATTGTATCCTCACAACAGTCTATGAGGTAGGTGTTATTCTGATTTCATGCACAAGGTTCAGGGAATTGAATAATTTATTCAGGTGGGTTGCAGAGCAAGGAAAGGCGGGTATGTAGTTTGACCACAGGTCAGTCTGATTTAAAACCTGTACTCATTCTACCACGTTGTATTATTAATATTCTTCTTCCAGGAGGAATAACAAAATAGAATCCCTCATAGTCTTTACTCAAAACTGCAGTAGGTCTAACAATAGGCTGACACCTTTTGGTTTCCCTAATTACATTAATTTGTTTGGCAGAAAACCTCTCTCCCCCATACGAGCAAGAACATTAATTCAGTGTGAGAAAACACTCCTTTGAATGAATACAATTCTGTGGCGCACGCATAAAAGTCCCTACTTGTGGATGTACTTACCCTCAAATTTCTCCCCAATGTGTAAATCTGACCAGTGGGCACTGAACACTGATTTTTTAAGTCTGGTAGCTTAAATTTGAATTTGAGTTTTGAACAACTCCCTCACTACTTCAGTATATGAAGTATGACATATGAAATACAATGATTATGCTTCAAACACGTAACCTCAGTGTTTGAAATATGAAGGCTTGTGTGAAAATGTGTTTTAATTTATAATGTCAGTGATAATGGTCACTTCTGTTTATGTATTCTTACATGCTTTATAATTATAAATTCTTGTTCTTTTACCTGGGGATGTTTTCTGCTTATGGTTATTGTGCTAATTTTCTCAAATTTGATTCTCTTCATCATGATCATGCTCTTTGGTATAAGTAAAAGCAAGTACAACTTCTCCTTTCTATTGGTTCAGTTCTCTACCTTTTTTTTCTAATGAAAATATTGTGATGCTGATTTGACATGTTTTGGTGACATTATAGCTCAGTTATTCTCTGAGGTGACCAATTGTATTTGATCAAGAGAGAGAAAAAAACAGGTTTTTAATATTGTGTTGTTTAATCTATTGATTTTTGGTTGATCTTTTATTTGACAAGAAAGATATTTTAAAAGTTCATATGAATTTCAAGGGACTTGGCATATCATATTTATAATAACTCATTTCTTCTACCTAGACTTTGTGAAAAAAATATTTTGTTCTTTTTACTTCTCTAAATCAAGAAATCAAGGTCACAATCCAGATCTGGTACTTTAATGATGTGATTCACTGTCAAGCATAGCAAAGATTAATCAGAAAATAAATGAAGGACACGTTTCAATACATTAGTTCTATTATATCTGTCTAAAGGAATACTAGCAATGAGGTAGAATATTTGCTACAAAGTGGACATACTGTGAGTTTAGAAATGGGCTTTAATGCATTATTAGAATTGAATGGTTTTGCTTTTTTTAAAATATGGCTATGACAAGGACAGTCAATCTTATTGAGAACTGTGGTATATAAGGACATAGAACTTTTCTTATTATGGCTTTGATTATTTTACATACTATTACTCTTTTACCTTTATTGAGGACTGTTCTCATGTAGCTCAAAATATTGCCACATATAATATCTCTTCCATAACAAATATGCCCTTGGCACAAATAAACTGCTATCTCTGATTCTAACTCACATATAAGAAACTGAGATTTTAAAAATGTAAAGAGCCTTGTTCAAGGTCAGGAAGGAAATTTACCTCATATGATATGGTTCCCTGTCCAGTGCTATTTCCATCCAAGCGCCTCCATTTTAAAACACTTACTAATGTGTACTTCTTATAGGTCAGTTCGTTTTTTGAATAACTCCTTCTTTTCTTTAAAAAGTTTCTGCTACACTAGTATTGCCAAGTCTTGAAATTACCACCAATTTTCAAAAATGAAGAATGCTTCCTCTTTCCTCAAAATAAATTCAGTAGTCTCTTTATATTTAGAAAGAACATTACTGTGCTAGTTAATGGTTCAGTTACGGCATTCCAGATAGCTCTACTATGGCTGCCTAAAAGACCAGCCCTCAGAATTCAAAGAGGCCAATAGAGGGGTTGGGAAGGGGGCTCCAAGGTCAGACTGCATGGGTTTCAAGTTCAGCTTTAGCACTCTCTGGCTATGTGACTTTGGGCAAGTCACATGGCTGTTCTAAAGTTCACTCTTATAATTGGGTGACAGAGGTGCTTAATTCATTAAAGTTTGTGAATATCATGAAGGGTAATATATAGATAACATTTAACATATGGTCTGAAACAGAGCAAACACAAAAGAAGGTGAGTCATCACTCTGTTACATTCACTGAGGCATATCTCACTACGAATGTACATTTCAGAGCAAAAGTCATTCCACGAACACTTGATCATTTGGTGAAAGAAAATCATTTAAGAAATCCAATTAATTTTTGAAAATTGGTCAAAATTTACTGGGTAAATGCAGCACCAAGTTAAAAATACTTTGGGGTATATAAATGGGGAATATTAAAACTTTTTAGAAACATCAGACCTCAGGATCTTGGATGAAAGCAGATAGATCTTGCCCCTTCCCCCTGTCAAAAATATGTATAATAACATTGGCCTAGAATAGAAAACCATAATCTATTGTAGGAGTTCCATTTACTTTACTTTAACAACAACAACAAACCCTCTAAAATGCTAAACAGATAAAATTGGGTGTAACAAGCAAGAATAATATTAATTTTCTCTATTGATTCCAGAAGCTGAATTTTGAGAACTTGGTTGTCTTGCCAATGGCAGTTTGGCTGCGTGCCATGGCAAAACCCTGTGTCTTTCACTTCTTTTAGGACCTGTTGAAGGCAGAACTAGGAAGACACTTGGAAACATGATTTTGAATTAATTTTTTCTTATTAAGAATATTCACTCTTTGGTTTTTTCCTATAATATATCTGATATAAGACAATTATTTTGGCCAGCCAAAACATCAAGCAACAGGTGCCAGAATTTCAAGACTGTTTAGAGTATATTAACATTGCTCTTTACAGAACATAACAAAACTGAATTAGAAAAGTGGGGAAGGCCATTGTCAACATGGTCCTCTAACTGTATTCTAATAGAAAAGCTAGGACATGACTCCATTGTAACTTTAGATTACAAAGCACTCCTACCTTCATAAATTCTGTTGACCCTTATGTATATCCTGTTAGGTAGACTGAAAAGGAATAATTATCCCCATTTTACAGATCTGAAAATAAATGCACAGAGCTCTTTTATGACTTATCTAAACAAGGCCTAGATTTTGTTATTTTGAATTCTTGCAGGGGTCCCCTTTCAGCACACCACGCTGACTGCATCACTAGAAATGAAATGTAATGCACAGGTCCTACTGGTCTTCTTTGCTTCATCTCCTGTAGCTAGTCTGGAAACACTGAAATCATCTGACTCACTTCTAGGCACTCTTCTATCTGCATTCTCTCCTCAGGGCATCTCATCCACACATATGGCTTTAAATACTCCTCTAGTCTGATAATTCCCAAATTCATTTCACCTGCCCATACCTTGGGATCTAGACTGGTCTATATAACTGCTACTTTTACACTTGGAGCTCTAGTCAGCATCTCAAACAACTCAACAGAGGTCTTAATTCACCCCTTTACATCTGTTTGTTTCCCTTCCCACCCCCCATGTCCGTATCTACAGTAACCCTTGATTTCTCCACTTTTCTCCACTTATCACATCCACTTCACTATTGTCTTATTACTTTTATCTCCAAAAATCCTGAATAAAACATGAAACACATTCTGAATATGAGAATTCATGTCTTTTTTCAATTTGAAATTCTTAATTATATTTCTTCAGATATGATTGTGCAGTTTTTTGCCTTTTAAAAACACCATTATTTTATATTCTCTTTCAAACTGTTGCTCTCATTTAAAATTTTTGTGTTGTTAATTCTGTTTTTTGTCATGGCTGATTCTTACTCATACTGAATTTTTTTTAATGTATTTTTCGTTGTAAGCCCCTCTGTTTCTTTTTTGAAAAAAATTTAAGTAATAACATCATAGCATAAGTACACTTGTATGTAATTGGTGGCCCAATTAATAATTACATATGTATATAATTGTGTAGCCACCACCTAGATATGTAATTATGATATAGTTTTACATATAACTCGCCTGTAATTTATAGATAGGTAAACGTGTATATTTACATGTAATTTACATTGATATGTAAGTGCTCCATGATAACTTATTTCAAGCTACCAGTGTGACAACATTGAACATACTCCTGGGAGGAGATGTGCAGAACCGTTCCAGCACACCATTAGGAAACTCTCCAACTTTCTTTGAATAAGATTCAAATTCCTTACCATGACTTGCCCCCTGCCTACCTCTCCAACTTCATCATGTACCACTCTGCCATCACTTTTTCACATTACAGCCACATTGGCCTCCTTCCTATCCCTGGCATATGACAACCCTTCCCTGTCTCTTGACCTCCCCTGCCTCTGAACGTGCTAGTCTCTCTGGCCCAGTTCTTCCTCTGGCTGCTCATTTCTGTCCTCCACAATTCAGCTGTAAAATGTCACATACTCAGAAAGGTTTCCCTGGCCATCCAACCTATGCTGGCTTCTCCCAGTCTTAGCTTAAATTTCTATTTCCTTCTTGCACAGCACTTAAGAAATCCAATTAATTTTTAACTGGAATTGCCATTAGGCTATTTTCATTTATTTAGCTAATTATTTACTATCTGCCTCTGCACTAGAGTTTAGGCTCCACGAATGTAGAGCCTTGATATCTTATTCATCACAGTATCCCAGGGTCTGGCTCAGAGCCTGACACAGAGGAGGTGCTTAGTGAATGTGTTGAGTGAATGGACGGATGGATGGAATAGTTATCTGTTGATAACTCTTGAGTGATTAACTCTTCTAGGGAGTGCCATTTCTGAATGATATAAGATGGAAATCTACCAATTTAGATATGAAACTGAGCACATTTTAGGAATCTGGCTGTTCCCCTCACCCTCTGCCCCAAGGGGTGGCATTAGAGTGTTCTGGGGTCAGATAACCATGAGTTTAAATGCCAGATCTGCCATTTAACCTCTCTGGGCCTAAGTCTTTCTTGATTTCTAAAAAGAAAATAATGTTCTGGACTAAAATATCAGATTATGTATGATATGCCAGGCATGGCATATCTGTTAAGTAATTGGTAATTGCTATTATTATCACCAAGATGTATAATTTATGGTAGACCAGAATATATTATAAATACATATCACTTCTCACATTTGGTTTTATACTTGTGTATTTTAAAAGTCTACTCCTATTTTAAGTTTTCACAAATTATTTCTCAAAGAGCTTAAAAAAGTTCCGTATCATCTCTTCCATACATCCTACGATATTTGAGAACAAGCATGATTAGTTTGATTTTACTGATGAGGAAATGAAAACAGAAATGCTAGGTTTCCAACAGTCACAAAACAAATCACTGGGTGAGCTGGTCTTAGAACTCAGGCAATCTATTATCTAACTTGGTGTGCTCTCCTCTGAAATGTGTCTAGTGTGAAAACTATCACAACAGCATTTGGTGTAACACGGTGGGTATGTAAAAATAATAAACCAGAGCTTAGATATGTAGAAGTCAGTAGATGAAAATACTAATGCTAATGGCTAAAGAACTTAAAAGGCAAGCTTATAGTTTTTACATTGGTTTGTTTCTGTGGTTTGACTCTTGTTAAGGCATGTATGTAACTTGTCCTGGTAAGAAAACCAAGTCTGTTTCAAGGTCACCCAACAACACGTCAGTCCATAAGTTGAGACTTCAGGATGCTTCACTGTCCTAAATTTCTCAGCTCTCTGTGGTACAGAGAGTGCTGCCCCATTCTCTCTCCCCCTCCCCCTCCCACTCTCCCACTCTCTCACTCTGGCTCTCCTTCTTGTTCCCACACCATTTGATATTCTCACAGGCTGAAGCTACTGTCTACTGAGACATTAATGCATTCTATTTTATTGTCAACCAGCTGAAACTGAATAAACAAATATTTCCAGCAATTTTATTACCATTCACTCACGCTGACAACCTAGTTTATACTGGTACCTAGGATAATATATTTTTCCTTTTGTTTCTTCAGGGCTTTGTGTATAATGTGTTAATGCATAACAATCAGTGAGAAATAACTGAAAAATACTTCCAAGGTTTACCAACTATCTAAAATCATTTGCCTCTGTTGACATCTCAGAAAAATTTATAAAAAAATAAGTCAGTTTTTTTTTTAGCAATCTTTATCAAGTTTGGCAATAGAATATTTAGGTTTATTTTGTTTTCTTCTCTCCTTCCTCTTCCCTTACACCAAAGGGTACAGATATTACTTTGCCCCTCTACTATGAGTTGAAAAGCTTAGAATCACAGATATATACCAGTCAAATACAATTTGAGCTTTAGGAAATGTTGGTAGCAAAAGTAGCATGTTTTTCATTTCATCAAAATAGGATTTCTTCTGTTCAGTTTCCAGAAGAGACTTTGGGGAAGGGATGCAGGGAGTGTCAGGAACCTGCTATGAGGGGACTGCTTGAGTTTTGGCGAATGTCCAGTATTAAGGCCTGAAGCTCATTGTAGAAATGAGGGTGCGACACTTCCATAGGGTAGTTTTGTAATCTGAGTGAAGGCACTAAGGACCTCTCAGCTTCTGTGGCCATGCAAGCCTGGCCTCAGCAAGCTAGATGGCCAAGACCAAAGCTCCTAGGAAAGGAGAAGATGCCAGGCAGAGAAGGGTTTCATTTAAGCCAGAAGGAGGACACTGGTTGGAACAGGGCACTAAAGGACAAGGATAAGGTTTTTCTGCTTTCCTACTGCTTTGACTATGAACACAGAGGCTTGGAATATCCTGAGCTCCTCCTCTGTTCTGAGCATTCCAACCAGGCTCACCTCCTCCCTGTCATCAGCAATACCTCCAACCTTCACTTTCTTTCAGCACCTTCTCTGGGGAAAGTGAAGCCAAAAGAAATCATGGCTCCCCATACCTTATTGACTTCATGAGCTCACCCACTCCCTGCTCCTTTCTTCTCTTTCCATTTCCGGTGGGAAAAGGTAGAAACAACGGGATTGAACTTTCTTCTTCTATTGTATGGGTATATTGCAACTTGTGGTTTAATCCTGGCAACTAAGACTATATATTTTATCAACACCGTCAGAATTGAAGACTATTTGTTGGAGTTATTGCTGGCTCCAGTAATTTCCCCCACATTTGCTCTGTCTCTTAGCAGAATCCAAGAGAAGAATTCTTGAAACAAGAGAAAAGGCTTCTCTTTGCTGGGGCTCAGTTCTGATGAGTCATCAAAGTCTGAATCCAAGATAGTACAATATTTTACTCAATAAATATTTATCGAGGGCTGCTAGGCATTATTCTAGGTATTTGAAACACAGCAATGAATATAATGGAGGAGATAGACAAGGTCCCTGAGGCCCCACCCCAGCCTAGTGAGAGGAGACAGACAATCTGAAGTTAATATAAAAATAAGTTAACTTAAATAGTGGTAAGTGAACTGAAAGAAAATAAAGAAGGTTAAGTAAGAGGTCGGGACTCAGGTTGGGCAGGATGGAGGAAACATCTGAGCTTGAACAGCAAGCTGGCATAATATGGGAGGCATTCTACTGGCTCAATTTAGGAAAATGTAATATTCTTAGAAATTTCATATGAAATGGTCCTTTAAAGTCCCCCATACCTATGTACACAATGTTTTTGCAATGTAGAAGTCAGGATGGTGGGAGATCCCAAGTTAAGGATAATTTTGAGTCATGTTATTTTATGATTTAGTATTGCTGGTATCATGAAATGAACCATTAATTAATTTTTTAAAAGTTAATATTTAAACGTCTTGTCTTTTGGTCTTTAAGATAGTAAGTGTGCTATACACACCATATAGCAACTCCAAAACAGCATTACTTGGAAACTTTCCTGACAGTAGCGGTAGAAAAATGAGAGATGTAGCTCCTAAGGCTGGCCCAGCTAGACTGGGTGTAAATGCCATGAGGGTCTGTGAACAACTACAGAATGTTTGTGAAAATATTGGATAAAATGGAATCATGATAGAGAGTGAATTTTTATTCTCTCACTTCAGTTTTTTTTTTCATTCCCTGAGAAAGGGGAACCAAACACAGCTTGTGTTTTGAAGAAATTAAAAATCCCAAGAGTCACTTAACTCTCACTTTTTCCATAAACAGGGTGGAATGCACTTGTACCCTAAGAGCACTGGGTCCTTACAGTTTAAGGGCTGTCTCAGAGGTATTTTGCTGGGAATCATTACAGTCATGTTGTTAACTTCTATACTTCTATAGCTCTCAAGAAAATTTCTGAATGCTTTGAACAAAAGCCACACCGACACTGTGGGATTTAGTGTCTTTGTGTACTAGATGCCTTTTGGGGAAAGGTCTCTGGGATTTCATTGTCTTCCTTCTGCCTCTGCCTTTTAAAATCGAATATACTTCTATTTCACTGAGTTAGGTTAAGTTTCCTCCATGGTACTTCTCAACAACATTTCCTTGAATTAGGTAAACACATCCCTTTTCTCTGTCAGGCCATCATGTTCCTTTCACTTGGGTTTTGGGAACTTTAAATGATGTTAGGAACAGCATGTTTATATTCTCTCGATGTAACTGTAAATGGCAATAGAGAAATTTAGTGATAAAAATGTGAATAAGTTTATGGCTCAGGGCCTCACAATGAAATGCAGAAGTTGACATTTAAACTGAAAATTTTGCGGTTCAGTGAAAGACAAAGCTATAAGTGACTTATAAAAATAGAATTCACATAAAAGGTCCTAAAGAGAGGGTGGTTGTTGCTGATTTGTTGGGGTTTGCGGGGGACTGCTGCAGCCAGACTTTCGTCTGGGCTAACTGGATGGCTTCCATTTTCCAGGTGTAAGTTATGAAGCCATCTGGCCTAAGGCTTTCTTTATGGAAGGTAAAATTAATCTTTACATCCCTTCCCTTCCTTACCATATTCTAGCTACTATGTCCCAGTTTTAACCCTATTTTTCCAACAGACCAAGTTCAATACTACTTTAGGTCTTTCACACCTGTTTTTTGTTTTGCTTTGTTTTGTTTGTTCTTTTCCCTTTCTGCTTGGAGAGCTCTTTCTTTTCTCTCTTCTTATGCCTGGCTGTTTCTCAGAGCTTCCAAATAGCTTCTTAGTTCCTAACTTTTAGTTATGAGCCACCATTCAAACTTTACCAGATATCGAAAGAAAGTCTCTAATGTTGAGCATGACTAAAAATCAAAAGCTAAGGGCGCCTGGGTGGCTCAGTTGGTTAAGCGACTGCCTTCGGCTCAGGTCATGATCCTGGAGTCCCGGGATCAAGTCCCACATCGGGCTCCCTGCTTGGCAGGGAGTCTGCTTCTCCCTCTGACCCTCTCATGCTCTCTCTGTCTCATTCTCTCTCTCAAATAAATAAATAAAATCTTTAAAAAAAATAAATAAAAAAATAAATAAAAATCAAAAGCTAAAAGCTACTTGAAAGAAACAATGTGTGCACAGAAAAAAAAATGTTAAAGGTAAAATTAAAAAAAAGTGATAATAACAAAAGAATTACCTTTATATATTTAAAGAATTATGAGATACTATAATAATGAATTACTGGATTCTATAGAAAATGCAACATTTAGAGAACAAAAAAGAACTATGGGAGTTAAAAAATGTAATAGCAAAAATGAAAACTAAGAATTTAGGAAATATAGAAAATCTCCAAGAAAAAGAGCACACAAAGATTGAATAAATAAATAAAGATCAATTCAGGATGCCCCAAATATGAATATTAGGAATTCTGGGAAAAAAATAAAAACAGAGAAAATGAAAGCAAGGAATCCATCTCAAAAATAACTCAAGAGAACTCTCAGAACTGAAGAACACAAATTTGAGGATTGAAAGGGCCTATCATGTGACCAGCACAAAAGCTAGAAATGGACACATCATAATAAAATTTCAGAACATGGGAGATCAAAAAAATAATACCACAAACTCCCAGAGCAAAGAAAGAGGCCATTTCTAAAGGACTAAGAGTCAGATGTGTTTCAGATTTCTCAACAGAAATACTAGATGGCACTGAACAATGGATTAAAAATTCTGAAGGAAAAGGATTTTTCCAACCAGTCTGTAAATCAGGCATAAATGGCATAAGGACATGTTTGGATATGCAGGTCTCTACATCACCCAAACAAGAGAGGAAACCAAGGAAGAATATGAAATAAAGGAAATAAGAGACCTAATACTGGCTGAGGTCAAAGAGAAAAATGGTAAAAAAAGGTTTTGTGAAGACATCTTTTACCAAATTGGTAGAAACAAATAGAATACGAGACACATTTGAACATCTTAAAAGAAGACTTAAACAATGGAGAAAATTTTGAGGTTAAATAAGTGCTAAGTACACTAGAAATTAAACATATGAAAAATTGAGATAATTATTGAGCTCAGGGAGACAAGAGGTAAAAGAAAGGAAAAATAATTATAATTTTGTTAAATGGATCAGGTATGAACACAAATATCCAATATATTGTTATGAATAAATTATAATAAGAGGTTGGGTGGATGGGAAAGTTGTAAGTATAAATGGCAGGAGCAGGGAAGAGAAAGAAACTAAGCTCTTGTCTTCCACAGTCAGAAATAATAAAACCTAAAAGAGAAATCTCAAAATTCATCTATGATATTTTAAAGAAACTATTTTGGAGTAATTTGGGAATTATAAAAAAGTTGCAAAAGTAGTATAGCATTCTCCTATACACTTTACCAAGTTTCCCCTAATGTTAACATCTTATGGTACATTTGTCAAAACTAAGAAACCAATATGGGTACATTCCTATTAACTAAATCCCAGATTTTATTCATATTTTACTAGTTTTTCCATTAACGTCTACCCCCTCCCCCCCCGCCCCCCGGCTCCAAGACCTCATCCAAGATGCTACATTGCATTTAGTTGTCAACATTCTTTAGTTTCCTCTGGACTGTGATTGTTTCTCTATCTTTCCTTGTTTTTCAAGACCTTGACAGTTTTAAGGATTGCTGGTCAGGTATTTTGAAGTATGTATTTCAATTTTGGTTTATCTGATGTGTTTTCTCATTAGACTTGGGCCATGGGTTTTTGGAAAAAATACCATGGTGGTGGAATACCCTTTTCATCACATCATATTGGGGTACATGATATCCAGATGACATCACTGATCACTTGGTTATGGTAGTATTTATTGGATTGCTCACTATTTTTCTTGATCTACGCTTTTCTCTTTGGAAACCAGTCACTAAGTCTAGCACACACTCAATGCGGAGTGGGGGAGGATAAAGCTGTAGGGATGTAGCACCTACATATATTATCCAGAATTCTCCTGTAAGGAAGGTTTGTTTCTTCTCCCCCATTAGTTGTTTATTCACTGATATTTATGTAATTATGGACTGTACATTTATTTTATACTTTGAGTTATTATCCAATACTAAGTTATTCATTTTGTTTCTCAAATTGTTCCAGTTTGGACAGTTGGAAGATGCTTCAGGTTGGCTCCTGTGTCTCTGACATACTCTGTGGTCCTTTTGTGTTTTGGCACTTCCTTACTTTTGGGCATGTTCCAGATTCATCTTTTATTTTCCCTGCCCCAGCTTTAAAATCAGCCATTTCTCTAAGGATCTCTGGATCCTTTTACTGAAGAACTGTATTTAGAAACTGGGATTTGGGTGTATAAGTAAAAAGTAAAGAAATAAAAACTTTAAAAAAGAGAGAGTATAGTAATGAAGTAAACTTGAAGTTTCTTAACGAAAGTATTTACACAATTTCGTGTTGGAGAAATATTTTAGGATAAAAAAACCTTTAAGTAACCTTACGTAGAAATGATTGATATGTGAAAATTTGTTTAATGACTGCTTTCTGGAGATAAAAATGAGATGAAAGAAGAACAAGAGGAGAAAATAAATAAATTTTGATATAACCAATGGTGGAGACCAGGGGGTAAATATTTAGGATTGAAAGATAACTTTTATGGGCTTGTTCTGCTTTGTGCTTGGCCAACAAAGGATAAGGATTAAATTTTTCTAATATGGACGACAAAACTAATGTAGAAACAGATGTAATGGTGACAAGAGACATCAACTCTCCAGATATATTTTTGCAATTTCCATTCAATCAAATATAATTTGTGAATGAAATCTTGATTTACCTTTTAGCCAGTTTTATCTCACAGGAACGAAGCAAATAATGAGGAAGGCTGCTACATAAGATTTAATTTAAAAAATATGAAAATAAAAATGAATTATGTTTTCTTTTGTCAATTCACACAGAACTTAATCTGTGCCTTTCTTTGGTTGTAATTATCACTTTTTACCATGTATCACAGGCTTTTGTTTACATGATTTGTCTTACTAGAAGGCAAAATTCTTTGTAAATACAATATACAATTGTCTTACTCTATATATTTCTCAAAAACCTGCCCAATTCAAGGCACATAATCGAACTAAATAAACACCAAATAAAAGCATAAATTAATAAATCAAGAGAGTACTACTTGGTGAGATGGAAACCACAGGAAACTTAGAGAATAAAATGTTGCTTTTGGTAAGTTCTTAATGACTATGGAAAGATATGTTAGGATGAGTTATTTAAACACTTTAGTTTTTAGGAGAGCATTTTTTTTTAATCCAGAGAATATATAAACATAATCCCACGGTTACGTATCAAAGAGTTAAGGTTGCAAAACATAATGAAACATGTTCAATTACTTTGCTCTCACTTAAAGTATTGGCATGGTTTTTAGTGGGAAAAAAATACAATAAATATAGTACAATTTGAAATTATTGCTTATTTCACTTTTTAGATTATATATATAATTAGAAATAAGGAAAGGTAACTATATTAGGGAATATACTCAATAATTTTTATTGCTAGGGGTGTATAATCAGCAAAATCTAGAGACCCTTACACATTGAACAAATGCAGATGTGATTCAGAAAGTGCTGTTGACAAACTTTGAGAAATCAAGGGTGTGGTAGAACTGAATGATGTCACAATACAAATTGGGAAAGTGTTTTGTTTTTTTCTAAAAAGGATTAATATGATTCATGGGCAATATTTTGGGGCCCAATTTTGAACAAATATTTCATTTCTAGATACTTAGAAAAGATAGCAGTAATTATAAGGAGCATCTTGTGTCCATTAAGAATAAGTCATGACAAATTAATATCATTTTCTTAGTGACAGGACTATTAGGCTGGAAGTTATAGAGAATGTAGTAGTATTTATGTATAAATTGTAATATATAACATAAATATATATAAATTCAGCATAGTGTTTTTTGTCAATAAGAGAATAACGTGTACTGGATAATAAGATGGAATAGGTTTTAAAATAAAGTAAGCATTGTATGCAAAATGTTATTATTTCATGCGTTTGTGTCAACCTTAGGATCTTACAGGTTTCTGTAGTGAACCCTATTCTCAAATTCAATTTTCTTTGAAAGGCTTTAATGAATATTTGTTAGGCACACTTCACAAATTTGCAGATAACCTAAAGCTGGAGAGAACAGAAAACTAAGGAGCAATTTTAGAGATATAAATCTACATACTTTTTGCTTTGGAGGAACTGGGTGAACAAGCAGTCCTATTAAGATCTAAGCATCTGAGTATGTACTAGCTTAGTAGGTGTCTCCTTCGTAGTGTGGTTTTCAAGGTACAGTAATACATGTCTGAGTTGGTCAGACCAATGCACTGAAAGTATTGTGTTCAGCTTTGGGAATAATAACTTAGGAAAGACATTGAACAAAACCATTAATTCAGAAGAAAGTAAATTTTCAGAAAAACATGGCATCTGAGAAACAATTAAAGAGATGCTTAATTTAGAAAGTAACAATTCAAAGTTGATGTTAAATATTTGAATGGTTTATGCTTGTTTAAAGGGCAACCAGAAGCCATGCATGGATGATACAGGGAGACAAATTTTGGCGTAGTGTGAGAAAGGCTTTTAATAATTGGATTGTTCAAAAGTGAAATGAGTGGGTTTGTAAGACTGGGAAAAGAGGTTTCTACACATCAGGGGACATTGGACTCAATCACTGCTGAGGTCCTTCCTGGTTCTAATGTTCTTTGATTCTCTAGTTAGTCAATAAGTAGTTTTGAAAAGCCTCCTAAATAACATTTTCTAGTTATCCTTCTATAAATCCTAAATGGAAGGCAGGCCTAATCACAGAACCAAACACCCAACAAAACTGTGATGCACCAACATTTCCCACTGGCAGTGGCTTCCATAAGCCCACTTCTATTCACCACATCTTTCGGCATTTCTGTCTGGATCCTTTATCTTGTTTTTCTTGGTCAAGCCTTTTTGTTGCCCATAACCATCTGGGGCTTGTTGCTGGGCCGATTTTAGATTGAAATGATATCTCGTTGACTCAGATATTTGAAAGTCAACTAGATAACCTGATAAATGGTCCTACAATATTCTAGAGGCACAGAGGCTGCTCAGCAAAGTTATCATTGAATGTGAGCTTTAATAAAGCTATATATATATTTGGAGATACTCATTTAATTAGAAAACATATTGGTTAAAGAAAGATAGGTTAAGAAAACAAATAGAAATGACAATTTTACATAAAATTAACATCCCCTAGCAAATGACCCAAGTAACGATTTCCTAAGCATGGTAACTGTTATAAATGAGTAATGAAGCAGTGGCTGGGAAAAAAATATAAATATCACTTTCCCAGTACTGTATATTTTTAATTCTAAAATTTTAAAATTGACAATTTGATATACTTACAATGTTTTGCCCGAATAATTTTTTATTATATAAAAAGGAAATCATAGAGGCTATTTGTTTTTGACCAATTCAATTTTATTAGATAATTTTCAGTATCTTTTAGGTGCAAAAAAGTATTTATTCAACAAATATTTATTGAGAACCTTCTATGTTTCAGGCAGTATTCTAGGTTCTTGGGATACATCAGTGAACAAAAAGGACAAAAATTCTTGCCCTCAAAAAGATTTCATTTAGTGTAGGAAAATAGCTAATAAATAAAACATGTAAGTAAATTATAAAATGCTATAGTGAAAAAATAAAGCAGGGAAGGAGTATATGAAATGCCAAAGTATGAGGGGTGTTGCATTTTTAAAAAGGTGGTCAGGGAAGGTCTCAGTGAGAAGGTGATTCCCTTCAAAAATGGTGAAGAAATAAGTCACAAAGTGCCGGCGGGGTGGGGGCGGGGGGGAGACAGGCGGGGGTGGGGGAGACCAATCCAGGAACAGAATTCAGCTGGTGAAAAGGTTTTAGAGGGGGGTGTGCTTGGCATGTTTAAAAACAAGCAAAGAGATCAGAGGAACCATTCATGAGAAAGATAAAATGGACAGGCACAGATCATGTTCCACCTTCTAGGCTATTGTAATGATTTTGTCTCTTGCCTTGAATGAGATGGGGAGCCACTGGACAGTTTTGAATAAAAGAATAACAGGTTCATTTAGATTGCTCTATTGAAAATAGACTGTGGCAGAGTAGAGTAAAGAAGCAGGGAGACCAGGTAGGAAGCTATTACAACAATCCAGGAAAGAGATCATGGTAGTGTGGATTAGAGTAATAGCAGCAGAGATGGTGAGAAGCTGTACGTGTTCTTAAATAAAGAACCAGTAGGATTTACTGATGTATCAGACAAGGGATGTGTGAGAGAGAGAAGTCAAGAATGACTTCAAGTGCTTGGGACTATGAAATTTAAAAGATGGATCTGCTCCTAACTAAAAAAGAAAAGATGAAAGGTAGAGCAACAGTTGAGTGCTGGATATAATAAGTTTGAAAACTATATATTAAACTGTATATTAAAACTGTATATGATATGCAGAGAATATCAAGTAGATAAAGATTTTTGGCCATTTAGAGTGTTCAGTGGCTCTCACAACACATTCAACTTAAAAGATGCACTTGTTGGTATGGAAAAACACTAAAACAAAACAATACAGCATTTCTAAGGCTCTAAACACAGCTTCTGATTTTCAAACAGCATATTACCAAAATATATACAAAAGACTGTGGACAGTTCTAAAGAACACAGCACTGAAAAATGAGATTTGACTTATATATTATTGTGTATATTTTGTGAAGCAATTTCCAAAAGCAGCTAGATTGATAAACTTAATTAGATCCCCTCAGGTAGAAAAGGAATTTGTCTAAATTTGCATATAATTATTTAATCCAAAGTCTCAAATGGAGAAACGGTAAGATGATCGCTGTTGCTAGAATTACATAAATGTGTGTATCCTTTATGTGTTAACACGGGTAAGGAGAATATTGATATTTTGAGCTGAAAAGCTGATAAAAGCTTCTTTTGCTTCACAACTTGAGTGCAGTATTTCACTTGACTCTAATTCATAAGTTTCCTGTAGGCTAAATATTTTATATGTAGAGTTAAATACACAAAAGTATCAAATGCAATACATTTCTGACAGTGATATAATTTGAGGCAGAAACTTCCCATCACATTTACATACTGCTGAGTAGATGGGGCACTCAAGCTTAACATACTAGGTGAAAATCAACAAATGCATTCTGTGGGCCTTACTGTCAAGGAAGGGAAGAGCAATGGATGTGTGTGTGTGTGTGTGTGTGTGTTTTAAACGGGTAACAAACTGAAGCTCAGGGGCTTAAAAGAGAGATACTCATTGAATTTATATTGATTCTGACTTCTTTTTATTTTTCCATGTTTTAGCTTATATTTTTCCCCTGTTGGGGTGAGTTACAAATTATGTACTACATTTAGGGAAATTTACTAGTAATTTCTCAGGATCATGACTAGGCTTCATGGCTAGTTTTGTGGGAAGTTTTGGATGCAAACTCCATTTCATTTCCCTCTAGAGTCTAAACAACAGAAGCTTACATCTAATATGTTATCTTGGACTCTTAAAGAAATTTTTGAGAGCACTGTCTGATAATTGTCAGAGATTAACAGATAAATTCTCCTAACACTTTGCACAAAATTTGGAACTAATTCTAACAAGGAAAAAATAAGTGTAAATATAGAAAAAATAAGAATTCAGAATCAATCTTCCTGGGCTAATCCAATGGGCACATTATAATGGTTCAGGTATAAACTATGCAATCTGCTAACAATTATATTTGTGTGTGTGTGTATTTACTGTATACAAGCACACATCATTGATTTATATCAACATTGGCAGAATCATTCATCATGCTTGTTTTTGCCTGTTATCTAATATAACATTTTAAATTTAAAGATTAAGAATATTCAATAATGACTGTGTGTCTATCTGCCTTCGTGCCTTTCATCTTCCCCATTTTCCTTCTTCTTTCTTTCCTATTTTGTTTTCTGTCTCCTTCTCAGGGCCTAGACAAGGATGAGGTGATTAAAGTAGTTGGCTTGAGCGTGAAATTTAAGGGAGCACCAAACTGAATAATTAAGTAATATCTTAATGCAATATTTTAAAAAAATCAGAATTAATAAAAAGTCCATAATGAATAAAATATCAAAAATTTAAATAAAGACTGGATCTGCCAGTGCCATTTGGAGCCATGTCTATATATAGTGATTATATAGTTTTTTGGCCTCTCCCTTAAATTATGCACCTGAGGTGAGTGCCAAACTTACTTGACCCTAACCTGGCCCTACTCTGCATTTCCTGCCTTGCTTCTTGCTTTCTAGACAAAAAACAAAAAACAAGTACATAAAACTGATCATGTTACCAACCTAAATACACGAAATTATACATGTCAATCTCCTCTGATCAAAGTAATAGATCTCAGTTAAATAAACACACAATGAGACCAAGATCATTTAAATTAGCTTAAAAAGTGTTTGAGACCTATTTTATTTATAGGACAAATTATTTTAATGAGACCTTTTTAAGATAATAAGTAAGTTGTACCATCTAGAATCTAATAAAAAAGCAAAAATATCTCATCCCTTTAAGAACTCTCTATGAGGACTCAGGCTTGGAAATTTGGGAGGTTGAATTCATGAGCAAACTGAAATTGATTGCTATCAAAGATGATCTTAGTCATTTAAGCTGGAAAGAAAGACTAAGAATCAAGCTTGAAACTGAGGTATTTCATTCACTAAATATTTACAGAACTACTTCTACATATGTGAGCTGCTATAGGGACATAGGGGTAAACTGACAAATCAGGTATGGATACTGACCCAAAGTGGTATGCAGTCTAGAAGGACAGATAGACACAGACAATTATAATGCTCAGAAGAAATCATATGTGGGGATGGACAAATTATTAGGAGAGTTTAATGGAGAAGGAAAATATTTTAGGCAAGGGAATCCGGAACATCTTCTTGGTAACTGAGATAGACTTTGAAAATGAATAGTCAATGGACAGAAAACGAAGTCAGTGGGAGGAGTGCATTCTTGGTCAAAAAAAAAAAAAGAAAGAAAGAAATGAGTAATACTTGGTATGTAAGAATATTGAGGCATTTAAGAGAAAGCCAGTAACTTAGTTTGGTAGAAATATAAAGCACATACATGAAGCAGAAAAGAAGATACCTAGATGTGTATTTAGTATAGGTGTTCAGTAAATAATTTTTGAATAAAAATAATGAATAAATGAAAACTGAAAGGAAGGATAATGCCAAATTGTAGGGACTTTTGAATGCGAGGATAAACAAACTGCACTGACGATAGAGTAGAACACTTAAAGGCTTTTGGGCACAGTTGGTCTTGCTATCAGAACTATGCGGAGGGAAGATTAATTGGTGGGAGGGGGCCAGTCCGTTAGCTGGTTCTATAGTCCAGGAGGGTAATAATAATGACATGAATTGCCAAACTGTAAGTAGAAAAGGAAAGGAGCGATGAATGGGAGAGACGCTGGAGAGGCAGGATTGATAGTTAAAGCAATTAATTGGCTCTGGTAAGAAAGACGAAAAGCAATGAAAATGACTCCTCAATTTCTAGCCTGGATGGCAGGGAGGGTATTGGTGTTTTTAACAGAAATAAAAAGAAAACACAAAAAGGAAGCATCAACTCGCATAGAAGGATAGTTAGTTCAGTGTTAGACCTAAGGTGGGCAGGAGCACTGGCAGGGCAAGGCACTTAGAGACATGCAGCGTGCAGATAAGAGTTGTCTTGTTCCCCCAAATTAAATGCTGTCACAAGGGGATAGGCAACATTTGCCACTCGATGTACCCCTCACTTAACCTCTTCTTCCTGATTAATTGCATGTAAGGAGCAAAGATAGCAAAGGTTTTGTTCCTTAGTGTTGAAACATTCCAGAAAATCATGTCTACATATAAAAAAAGCCTGGTAGCATCAATTAAGATGATACACAATTTTAGATTACCTAGATGTACCTGACGCTCTGGATAGCTAAGCGTCTGGTCAGAAGGTGATAGAATAAGGTAAGTGGCTTTCTTATATTAAACGATAGCATAGGCCAATGGTTCCCAAATGTTAGTTGCATCAGAATCACCGGAGGAGCTGGTTAATATACGATACTGCAACCCCACCCCCAAGAGTCTCTGATGAGGTAGCTGTGGAGCGGGATCTAAGAGTTTACATTTCTCATGGGTTCCCAGGTAGTGCTGATGCCCCTGGTCAAGCGCTCACACTTTGAGCACAAGGGCTTTTACATGATGCCTAGAAGAGGGATTCTGACAAGATACTCTGCGAATAGTCATCAGGAACACCTGGATTGTTCGGTAAAATTTTAATTCTTGAGGTCCCACCCCTGACCCAGTGAGTCTTAATATTTGGGTTTGGAGTTGGGGAATAAACCTTTTGTGCAGCCACTCTAGGTAATTCTTAGTATCCTATAAAGTTTGAGAACTGCTCAAATTGTGATGCAAATTTTAATTAGCTTTGGGGGGACATTAGAGTTTTAAGTTCTATAATTGTGATAGAAAGAACAAGTGAGCAGGAGTGAAGAGATGTGGGCTGCAGTTATAAATCTTGACACTAATTAGTTGTGTGGCCTGAGGTAAATCACTTAACCTTTTTGGGTATAATTTTCTCATCTATAAGATAAAATGATTAAACTGAAAGATCTCCACATTCCCTTTCAGCTGTATGACTATGATGAATTCTGGGAATAGGAGCAGGTAATAGAGATAAATATTCCCAGAGAGTTCAGGAAACTGAACATTTCTCAACTGGGCATGTCAGAACAGCATTTGTTTTGTTTTGGTGAACTATGCATTCCTCTTCTCCCATTCTAATTTCCCTCTCTTGCTACCTCCAATAGGTTGTTAGATTATTGGTCTCTACTGCCTGTGAGAACTACTCTTGGGTGAGTCATTTTTGTGGGTTGGATTAAGACCTACCTCTCACGAAGGCTGGGCTTTACCCAGTACAGCCTAATTTCTATTGGAATAAGTGATGGAGATTACAGCAATTTTGTTAGTCAAAATAGTGCCTCTTAAAAAAATGAATATTAAAACGGAACTTAAATTTCTATGTACCACCTCACACCTATTAGGATGGCTGCCATCAAAAAAAAAAAATCAGAAAAAGTGATGTTGAGGATGTGAAGAAATTGGACTCTTGTGCACTATTGGTGGAAATGTAAAATGGTGCAGCTGGTATGGAAACCAATATGTTATTCCTCAAAATATTAAAAATAGAATTACCATCTGATCCAGCAATTCCACTTCTGGGTATATACCTAAAAGAATTGAGAAAAGGGACTCAAATATATCTGTACAACCATGTTCATTAGCAGCATTATTCACAATACCAAAAGGAGGAGGAAACCTAAGTACCTATCAACGAATAAATGGATGAACAAAATGTGGTATATACATACAATGAAATATTATTTAGCCTTAAAAGGGAAGGAAATAAGAACAGCATGCTAAGTGAAAGTCACAAAAAGACACTTTCTGTCTGATTCCACTTACATGAAGCTCCTAAAGTAGTCAAATTCATAAAGGCAGAAAGCAGAATGGTGGTTTCCAGCGATTTGGGGGAGGGAGGAATAGGAAGCTATTATTTAATGGATATAGAATTTTAGTTTTGCAGGATGAAAAGAGTTCTGGGGCTCCTGGGTGGCTCAGTCGGTTAAGCGTCTGCCTTCAGCTCAGGTCATGATCCCAGGGTTCTGGGATCGAGTCCTGCATTGGGCTCCTTGCTCAGCGGGGAGCCTGCTTCTCCCTCTGCTCCCTGCTCGTGCCCTCTCTCACTATCTCTGTCTGTCTCTCTCTCAAAAAAATAATAAATAAAATCTTTAAAAGAAAAAAAAAAGACAGATGAATGGATAAAGAGGATGTGGTGTATATATACAATGGAATATTATGCAGCCATCAAAAGGAATGAAATCTTGCCATTTGCAACAACATGGATGGAACTGGAGGGTATTATGCTGAGCGAAATAAGTCAATCAGAGAAAAATATGTATCATATGACCTCACTGATATGAGAAATTCTTAATTTCAGGAAACAAACTGAGGGTTGCTGGAGTGGGGGGGGTGGGAGGGATGGGGTGGCTGGGTGATAGACATTGGGGAGGGCATGTGCTATGGTGAGCGCTGTGAATTGTGTAAGACTGTTGAATCACAGACCTGTACCTCTGAAACAAATAATACATTATATGTTAAAAAAAAAAAAAAGAAGAAGAAGATAGCAGGAAGGGAAGAATGAAGGGGGGTAAATCGGAGGGGGAGACGAACCATGAGAGACTATGGACTCTGAGAAACAAACTGAGGGTTCTAGAGGGGAGGGGGATGGGGGGACGGGTTAGCCTGGTGATGGGTATTAAAGAGGGCATGTTCTGCATGGCACACTGGGTGTTATACGCAAACAATGAATCATGGAATACTACATCAAAAACTAATGATGTAATGTATGGTGATTAACATAACATAATAAAATTAAAAAAAAACGAAAAGAGTTCTGGAGGTGGATCGTGGTGATGATGATTGTATAATAATGCGAATGTACTTAATGCCACTAAACCATACAAATAAAAATGGTTAAGATGGTAAATTTTACATTACACATATTTTATAATTGAAAATAAATAAATAAAATATAAAATTTCAATAAAAATGTATGTGTTGAATGTTAAATATGGAAACCATTAATGTGATATGGTCAGATTGTATCATAAACTAATTCCTTATGACATAAAATGAGAAGCTCTTCCCTTAGTTATGGAGTTTTAAAAACCTATTTTGTACTTTTGAATTCCTGTGTTTAATATTATATGTAATAGAAGAAATAAAGAGAAAATTGAAAAGGCAAGTTACTTTCTAGCAAACATAAGTATGGTTTTATGTTATAATATATTTTTTTCCCCCAAATACTATCAAGGCATTGAAATTTTATTTATTTTATTATCTCCTAGACTGAGTTGGTGCCAGGTAGCAGAGCCTTAAAGGAGTTTCCAAAACATATTGATTTAAAATAAGAAAAAAAATAGTGTTATGGATATTTAACAAGAAAGGAGGAATTTGTAATCAGAAGCTTCAGTATTTATGATGATAATTAATCTGCGAAATGTTAAAGCAGGAGTATACTGTAGTAATCATGGCATTTAAGCTTTAGTAGCAGAATTGAATTTAGCAATTGAGAAGCTGAAAATCACAGTAGAACACTGAGCACATAAATCAGAGTGAGAGGAGAGAAAGTGTCCTTTGAAGATATGAAAAGATAACCAGGGGCTGGAACTCGCAGGAATGCAAATAAAACGTCTATAGGCTGCTACTTCTCCTACTGAGGGAAGGAGGGTTTGATGAGAAACTAAAAATTCAAAGTATGTGTTAAAGGTCTACAGCTTAGAGGCACCTGGGTGGCTCAGTCGTCAAGCGTCTGCCTTTGGCTCAGGTCATGATCCCGGGGTCCTGGGATTGAGCCCCGCATCAGGCTCCTTGCTCAGTGAGGAGCCTGCTTCTCCCTCTCCCTCTGCCTGCCGCTCTGTCTACTTGTGTTTTCTCTCTATCTCTCTGTCAAATAAATAAATAAAATCTTAAAAAAAAAAAGGTCTACAGCTTAATGTAATGGAAACAAATACGTTGGCACGAAAGTCCAATATCTTCGCGATAGAAAAACATTTCAAAAACTTGGAGCCCTCTCAGCATATATCTGTTACTAGGGAACTAAGTATTATAAAATTCTTATTTATATTAATATTCTTAGGGATAAAAGGGAAGATAGCAAACAGTGGCCAGCTTAGAGGCATATTTACAAAATCATTTAGCTTTTCCCATTTTTCACAAAGTAAATGCTGCTCTTTGAGAGTACTGTCTGGCGAAAGAAATGTCTTATGAAGTGAACACTTGGGCATGTGGATTTATATTAGGGCCTGACCAAATTGTGTTCGCTTGCCAGTACATCTGTTTAACTGACAGTGTAAATGCGGCTGTGGACATGGATAAGAAAAGTCTGGAGGATTAAAGGTAGAGTGACCAAAAACCCCCCAAAGTACTATTATTCATCTTTTAAAAAGAGGTATTGAAATTGACAATAACAAGTCAAGAAAAAAAGGATCAAAGAAATAATTTAGCATTATAAAGATGATGTATAGAAGTAGTCCACATTTGAAAAAATGCTCAACCTAGTAATCAGAAAATTAAAAATAAAAATGAGAGACTTTTCACTCATCATTTTGGCAAAAGTGAAAATATAAAAGAGTAGCATCATTTACTTTTGGCAATTTCAGGCAAGCAAGTGGGAAAATAGAACTCTCTTTTGTATCCAAAGTAGAAATTGGTTCAACATTTTCAGACACTACTTTGAGAGTGGTTATTAAATTTGTAAATGCATATTCTCCTTAACGCAGAATCCTATTTTTATTACTGTATTTACAAAAGAAAATAATAACAAATATATAAAAATAAATGTTCATCAGAGCTGCTTATAGGAGATAAATTATGAAACATTCAAAGTGCTCAAGGTTAATGATTTGATAAATTATGATAGTTCATAGACTATTTTGAAGGTATTACAATGATGTATAAATATATATGACAGCTTGAAAGATGTTAATGACAGAAATTGGTAAAGACAAAGGCAGAGAACATTTCATTAAAAGAAGTCCAATTGGAAACCAAACAAAAAACTGCACACATATATGTGCCCATTAAATAAAGTCATGAAGATGTGCACCCTGCTATTTTAATGGAAGTTGACTGAGGGTAAAACTGGATGGATAGAGTGAAATGATTTTAAAATTATGGTGGAATTGTAGTTTTTACTTTTTTGCATTTTTCCAACAGAAATGTTTAAAATGTATGAGCATTTTCCAATTTGGGAAGTAATTGTTGAGAATAAGAACTAAACCAAAGCAATGAACCATTTACACAATTTGTTGGATAAAGAAGTTTATGAACATAATGGAACCACAAGGAAACAAAGATGCACCTACCTATAATTTTTTATTCTAGGGAACTACAAAGCTGGTATTCCTTTGTAGAAGGAATGCTTGAATGCTAGGATATGTGTTAAACTAGGACTGATAGCTGAGGCTTTGTGCTCCATCCAGGGGCCTCTGCAGTTACCTGGGAGGTGCACTTCTCTCGTGTGGCTATTAAATAGTTTGAAATTAGGGTCCTAAGACTTATTGAATATTAGCTCCAGAAGGATTCTCAGACTTCATCTATTTCATTTCCACAATTTTAAAGATAAAGGAAGAAAACTGAAGTCCAAAGTGGCTATATCTTCTTTCCAATCCAGACATTTCTTTTCCAGTATTTTTCATTATTTTCATACCTTCTTGCTCATTTAGTTAAAACTATACAGTTAACATCCAATTGGCAGGTTCAGATGCTATGCGCCCCAACAGGTGTCTCTGATCCGCCCGCACAAACTGCACCTCCTACCCCCTTTCACTGTACCATAGCACTGCCATAGTTAATCTTATGTGTCAGCTTGGCCAGGTCACGGGAGGCCCAGATTAAACATTAATCAGGGATGCCTGGTTAAACATTATTGCTGGGTGTGCCCATGAGTGTGTTTCTAGACGAGATTAGCATTTGAATTAGTAGACTGAGTAAAGCAGATTGCCCTCCCCAAGGTTGGTGGACATTATCTAACCTGGAGAGGGCTGTAATAGAACAGAAAGGTAGAGGAAGGTTCTTTCTCTTTGCCTGACTGATGAGCTGGAACATCAGTCTGCTCCTTCCCTTAAACTGGGATTTATACCAATAGCGCTCCTAGTTCTCAGGCCTTTAGAATCATATTGGAATTTAAATCATCAGCTTTCCTGGGTCTCCAGTTTATAGACGGCAGATGGTGGGACCTGTCGGCCTCCATAACTGCATGAGCCAATTCCTTATAATAAATCTCATTTTGTATATAAACGTACGCCCACACATATACACACACAAATATATGAATGTAATATATAAATATATATATTGTTATTTTCTCCAGAAAAACTTGACCAATATAAGCACCTTGTATCCAACTGTAACTGCTTTTTATTTCCTGCATGTACTGTGTTCTTCTTACCTCCATGCTTTTGTTCAGGCTGTCTCCTTATCCTACTTACTCCTATCTCTCTTTTACTTAATTAAATCCTACTTACTCTAAAATTAACATAACTTCCTCTTGGAAGTCTTTGTGATCTGAACTAACCTCTTCCCTCAGGCTATGATAAATTCCCTTTCTCCGCATTCTCTTGGCATCTTGTACATTTCTCTGTAGATTAGCTACTATACTGCATTTTACCGCCCCACCTTCACTAGACTAATCCATTTCTGCATCTTCTGTGCCTATCATAGTTTCTGGTACTTAGCAGCCACTGAATAAATGTTTGTTGATTAAAGAAATGAGTGAATGAGTAGATGAATTGGACTTGAATGTAGCTAATTAAAAGAAGAATTGGAGCAGGTCTGGCTTTCATCATGGATTAAATCACTATATAAAAAAGCAATTTTAAAATTACATGCTCTGTTAATGGCAGCTTAGTACTTACTAAAGAGACACCACTTTATTGTTTTCACTTTAATGTACAGAATCTATATCTATATCTATATTTTTCTGGGCATCTAGAAAAAACTTTTTCAGTTTTCAGTTTGCTTTGTGTGCTGTAAGACCTATTCTAACTCAAGTTAAAATGCTTATAGTTTAAGAAGGATATAGCTTTGGACTTCACCTTTACCCTTTTGAGAAAATATCTAATCAAGACTAATTTTGATTTCAAACATCCATGAGGATTATTATAAACAAAAATAAGTTTTAAAAAATGTTAATAATAGGGGCGCCTGGGTGGCTCAGTCAGTTGGGCCTCCAATCTTGGTTTCAACTCGGTTTATGATCTCGGGGCCGTGGAATTGAAATCGAGTTGGGCTCCATGCCCAGCACAGAGTCTGCTTGAGATTCTTTCTCCCTCCCTTCCCCTCTTTCTCTGCTCTTCCCACTGCTCCTGCTCTTTCTCTCTCTCTCTCTCTCTAAAATAAATAAGTAAATGAAATCTTTTTAAAAAAATTAATAAAAACACTCAATCCCAGGCATTAAAAATGCATTGGCAAAGCTTCTAGGAATGATCTCTATTTGTGTGTGTGTTTTTTTTAAAGATTTTATTTATTAATTTAGATAGAGAGTGGGGGAGGGGCAGAGGGAGAGGGAGAGAGAAAATTCCAAGCATAGTCCACGCTGAGCACTGATCCCGAAGCAGAGATTATGACCTGAGCTGAAACCAAGAGTTGGACTCTTAACTGACTGAGCCACTATGGGTTTTTTGTTTTTTGTTTTTGTTTTTGTTTTTTTTTTATTGTTGCACTGATTCTCTTCTTTCACTATGGGATAAATGACATGGACCTAAAACCTTTGATTTTTGGGGGAGCAGAAAATATGTCAATGGGATCTGAGCTCCCAGATGCCTGGTGAAGTGCTAAAGTAAATCATATTCTGTTTGTTGAAATCATTTGGCAAAAGGGCAAATGTAGCAAATGCAGTGTTACTTCTAAGCCCAGTGGTATGACAGCCCAGGACTCCTGGCATTTTCAAAGACCCAAAGTGGTTTAGTATTTTGTTTTGATTTTCCCCAAGTTGTGTTCAGTCTGATTATTCATTTCTGTAATGGAGCCTAACCATGATTTTAAGGACATATACTTAGTATATTACCAAGTCACTCACTGAAGCCCAAGTTAGGTCTTATCCTCACTCTGCTCATAACGGTCATCTACTTTGGCATTCTTGCCCAATGACAAATGATGCTACAGAGCTCAAAGAGGAAGGGGAATGGAACAACCATAAAAGAGAATATGACCAGTGTGGTTCATAGGTTTGAGGTGCATAAGACCAGGAATGACTATATGTAAACCTGTCACAGTTGAAAATTGTTTTCTACTCACAGCCTTTTTTCTTTTATGTAATTTGGTTCCTGCTTGCTTCATTCTCATGACCCATGAGATCATTACCTGAGCTGAAATCAAGAGTTGGACGCTTAAAAAACTAAGCCGCCCAGGTGCCCCCTGATGGGAATAATCTTAAGTCAAAGGGTTTTAAGAGACTGTCCTAAGCCCTGCCTATATCCTTCATCTGTTCTTTGTTTTGTTTTGAAATTTCCTTTAACCTTCTTTTGCTGAGTAGAACTTGCTTCTTTTCTGCAGATACTACATTGCTTTTGGTCTTCTCAAATGGTGGCTAATTTTCTCTTCTACAGCATTCATATCACTGGGGCTGGATCATGGGTAGGTATCCTTTTTGCCCCTTGAACCACTTCTAGATCCTTGGCTTTGAAGCTCATGTTTTCAGCTTATACTCATTCCTACTGCAGGCATCTGCTGACTCTGTGGCACTCCAACATTGCTCAAAGATTTTACCACTTGGCTCTCTGTCACTCTTTCAAATTCTAGTTCTGTGGTTATTCTTGGTGATTTGATTATTCACATAGACATCCTTTTCCAGTACTTGGCTTCTTCTTCTCCAAAGATTGTATCTTTCCTCCTACCTTAGCCACCCACTCCCATGTCATATTATTTCCAATACTAGCACTCTCTTCATCATCTCAATTTCAAATGTGTCATCTTGGAACCAACTTTGTATTATTTCCAATCCTGTCCTTCTGGTTCATGGACTCCTACAGTTCTTTGGTCCCATCCAGACCAACAGTCTGTTCATGTCATCCTCTTGGTATCCTCAATCTCCTCTGGGTCAGCACTTTCCTTCTACATAGCTGAGATTCCATGATTCATAATAATGATAGTTTCTTTGCATATACTCTCAACTCCCTCACCCCATTGTTTTCTACCATGCTTATCTGGTAAACACTAATTCTGGTGAAATCTCATCTCTGTGGACTCCATGTTTATGCTTAGGCAGCTGAAGATGGCTACAGAAAAGCCCACAATCATGCTGATTAGTTTCAACTTATAGTCATGACGACTATTGCAAAAGACCCTTTAGTCTTTTCTAGGAATACCATTACATTTCACTAGTCTACTGTCCCTCCCATTCTCCAGAGCAACCATTGCTATCTTCTCTCTCTTTCAATCTCCAGAAGCATTATCCTGTTCCTTAGTGATGACCTTGGTTCCTATTTCTCTGAGTAAATACAACCAATCAAAAATGATTTTCCATATACTCCCATTACCATATCTTCCAACCTATCTGCATGTATGTCCATATGTTCTACCTTCTCTCTTCTTACTATGGATGGACTGTGTTCCTAAATCCAAACCCTCCACTTGTGTACTAGATCTCATTACTTATCACCTACTCAAGGACAGATCTCCAGCAGTTCTCCTGTCTCTCTCCTGCACCATGAATTTCCCCTCTTAATTGTATCATCCCATTAGTATACAGACATTGTATATATCTTTTTTCATAAAAAAATTTTCCCAAATCCCACATCCCACTCTAGAACCCTCCCCACTATTACTCAGCATTTCCTTTCAGCAAAGCACCTTTAAAAAGTGCCCAGTCTAACAAAACAAATGAACAAAGAAAAAAAGAAAAACAACAACAACAAAAAGATTCTTAAATATAGAGAACAAATGGGTGGTTGCCAGAGGAAAGATGGGTAGGGGATAGGTGAAATAGATAAAGGGGATTAACAGTACACTTGTTGTGATGAGCACCGAATAATGTATAAAGTTGTCAGATCATTATATTGTACACCTGAAACTAACAAAACACTGTATGTTAATTATACCTGAATAGAAAAAAATTAAAATAAAAAATAAAGTAAATAAAAAGCACCTAGTCTTTGTAATCTCCACTGCCTCTCTTCTCATTCTTTCTTCTCTCCAATCTAATTCTAATTCCTTCTCTCTTCCCTCACCAGATCTGCTTTTGTCAAGGTCACCAGTGACTGCTGGTTGCCAAATAAATCATTAATTCTCAGTCTTCACCATACTCGACCCATGAGCATCATTTGACAGAGTTGATCATTTGAACTTCTTGAAATACTTTTTCATTTGGCTTCTAAACAAGCACTCTTGGTTTTGTCCCTTTTTCCCTGGCTGATCCTTCCCTGACTCTGTTATACCCTTTTTAACTCTCCCTCGTCTAAATACTAAATTGTCCCAGGGATTAGTCTTTCCATAGCTTTCTTCTCTAGATAGATACACATCCTTAGTGATATCATCAAGTCTTAAGACTTTAAATACAGACTCTATGTTAGTAATCTCCAATCTCCAGCTAGAACTTTCTCTTAAACACTCAACTCATATATAGAAAGCAGCTTTCTTGGCATCTTTCTTGGATAATTAATAAACATTTCATATGAACTATCATGCCAAAGGCAAATTCTCATTTGGCTTCTCAAATCTGCTCTTCCCATAGTTTTCTCAACCCCAATAAAAGCCAACTTCATTCTTCCAACTAACTTAGGCCAAAGCCATTGGACTCATTTTTAACTCCTCTTCTCCATACCCCACATTCAGCCTTTTAGAAAATTTTGTCAGAGCTACTTTCAAAATATATTCAAATTCAATCATTTCTCACCACTTCCACCATAAGCACTCTGGTCCATCCAACATCATGTCTCACTTGAATTATAACAGTATTCTCCTCAGTCTTCTCTTTGCTTCTAGCCTTGACCTCTCCTATTTTCCACACAGCACCGTAAGTGGAGCTTTGAAAAGTAAGTCAGCTCATGTCACTCTCCTGCTCACAACCTCAGAATTTTTCAAAAGTCAAAGTCATTTAAATGGCTCCAAGGTATTATATCAGTGATTTTCAACCTTTATTGTGAATCAGAATCACCTGAACGAATTTAGGATATTCAAATGCTCTCCATTCCCCAATTAAGTTACAATGGGTAAAAGGGGTTAAAAAGTACAAACTTCTAGTTATAAAATACATAAGTCATGGGGATGTAATGTACAGCATGGTGACATAGTTAATAATACTATATTGCATATGTAACAGTTGCTAAGAGAATAGATCTTAAAAGTTCTCATCACAAAAAGAAAATTTGTAACAATTTGACTGATGTTAACTAGACTTATTGTGACCATTTTTCAATATACACAGAGTCATTATGTTGTATGCCTGAAACTAATATAAAGTTATATGTCGATTATATCTCAATAAAATAAAAAGATACAATTGGAACTTTAGTGGGGCCCACACTTGAACATTTTTAGGCCACCATCCTGCCTAACTTCCACTGTGATCTTATTTCCTATCCCTTTCCCCTGCATATCCTACCCACCCCCCATGAACCCTTCTCCAGCCATATTGGTCTTGACATTTCTCTTTATCATGCCAAGTTACCTTCTGCTTCAGGAATTTTGCAGTAATATTCCTTCTGCTTGGACCACTTCTTGTCCTGTCTCCTCACTGTCTTCATGGGTCATACCCTGTCCTCTTTCAGGTCTCTACTCAAATGTCGCTTTCTCAGAGATGCCTTCTGAGACCACTTTATATGTGATGGCAACATCCCTCTCCCTCCTCTGCTTTCTTTCATTCTTACCTTTCAAATTTTCCTTCATAGCACATGTTTATGCGCTTGTCTATTATTTTCTCTCCACTACAAAGTAATCTCCATTTGGGCAAGGACTTCCCTTGTTCTGTTTAATTCCCGATACCCAGAACAATGCCTGGTAAATAGGTGCTCACTGAATGTGTGTTGAATGAATAAGTAAAACAATAGGTTCAATCCACCCAGTTTTTTCAGCCATAGATCAATAAAGAGGGTAGGCTTACCTCACCATTTCATAAGGTCTAGAATTTGTCTTTCTGTGCCAGTCCTCAAAAATCCTTGATATTGACCCATTTGACATGACCAATCTTTTGTCTCGTTTTCATTTCAATACTCCAATTTTCCAGCTGGCCTTAGAGCTGGGGCCTGATCCCAGTGGCTTTGCTCCACACCTGGACCTTGTCAGTTTCCCTTCCCCATACTGCTCTGGGACTTGTGTGGCCTACTTAGCTTTGCAAACTGATGCTCTCTTTCTGATTGAAAACTGCGGCCAACACCATTCCTCACTTCCTTGTTGCCATAGTATCCATCAGATTTTTATATCCTCTTTGAACTCTGTAGTCTGAGGTATTATGCAGTTACCGTTGGGATCCTCTGGCTAGGATTTTAATCCTACCAATCCTGATTTTCTTTTCTTCCTGAGCAGTCTTCGTTGCTGGGGTTTTAGAATAATTTGTTCTTCACCACCTGCGTTTAATAGGTTATCAGGAAATAAATATTGCCCTCTAAATAACCAGAGACTCCTCCATTTCAGTGCTATGCACAGATCCTTCATTCCTAGTCAGATCTTTACCTGTGATTTGCCAAAATATGAGTTATATCATGTTACTTTTCTGTTCAAAACCTTCCTAAGTTTCATATCTCCCACAGAGTAAAAGCCCATTTAGCATGTTTTAACAGCTCTGTATTAGCATTTTCAGACGTTAGCATGCATAGGAGTCATCTGGGAATCTTCTTAGACTGAGATTTACATTGAGAAGGGCTTACGTGGGGCCCAAGAGTCTGCATTTCTAACAAGCTCCTAAGAGATGCTGCTGTTGCTAGTTCACAGAATTATGCTGTAAGTAACAAGGCCCTATATGATGTGCCTTCTCCCCTGCCGCCTGGCCCTCTACTTCTCTGACTTTGTTATACTTCTGATATTACGCCTTATTTCTGAGTTACACTAGCCTCCTTCACAGTCTTAGAAAATCCAGGCATGCTCCCACCTCAGGGCCTTTGCATTGGCTGACCCTCTGTCTGAAAACATGTCACCCAGATATACAACTCTTTCTCTCTCTCCAACCTGCTTCACGTCTTTATTCCAACGTCATTTTCTTAAGCCTTCTCTGGCCATCTGATCTAACAAGGCAGACCATCCCCCTCATGTCCCCCTTCTCCCTCTCCTACTCTTTCTCCTTAACACTTATCACTATTGAAATACAACATATTTTATTTACTTTGTTTATTGTCTGCCTCCTCCATAAGAATGTGAACTCTGTGAAGGCATTTTGCTTTCATTTACGTTCACTCCAGCAACCAAAATACTGGCTGATACATAGGAGGCGCTCAATAAATGATTGTCGAATGAATGCACTAAAAATTTCAGTTATATTTTTCATATACATTTTTTCCTACTTATGCAAAAAGTCCTAGGAAAAGGAAGACAGAATCAAATTTGTTCTAGTTTAATTAGGCTAGTCTGATACAGGTGAATGTCTCCCAAGAATAGCATATCAGAACTCATTTACTTAATCCTCATTTATACAGCTTTCTTTGGTATGAGCAGAACGATGTTAGAAGGGATAAAACTCTACCTCCAAGTAAGAGAAATTTAATGAGACTCGTAGCACAATTAAGAACAAACACAACCTGAGACATTAATGGTATCTATTTAAAGTTATAATTAGATTGCAAGGATTGTTTGCACAGTGAGGCAGGCTTTCCTGGAAGACAGTTACTATATATGAACTCTTGTCAAAAACACTGTAGAAGATGTTTGGCCTTTTGTGAAAAATTGACCTAGAAGACCTCTGAAGTCTTTTCTGCCTGAACAAATTAGAAGCCAACGACAGAGAGGAGGAAGCTGCCGTGTGAGATGTGCAAGACTAGTAGCTAAAGCAAGAATCCACAACCACATTTCATGTGTTATAGTTTTCAATCTTATAGACTCCCAGTGAGCTTTAGCAGGTGAGAAGGTTATTGGTTTTTGGTTGGTTGGTTTTGTGTTTTAAGAGAAGCTGGCCAAGGCTTGCAAACCAAACTAAAATACATTACATTATTATTACCTATTTTTTTTTGTCTAATCAACTTTCAGCTGTCTCTGATTTTGCTTGAAAGAATACGTACAACAAGCAAATTTCACTTTGATATTTTCCATTATGAATTCATAAGAACATTCTTCACTGCCCCTCTAGTAAATCAGAAAAGTAAATAAATATGGTATAATACTAGGTGACATGATTTGCAGTTTTAAACTCATAAGCCCTCTTGATCAGTAGACTATCAGGGGAATAGAAATTGTTCTCTACTTCTTTTATTAATTATCCTTTTAATTATGTTACAATTTTAACTTAACCTTAGAAGATACGAAATAATAAAGCTTTGTAGTTACAAATTGCTCACCTTTACATTCTTTCAGGTAATCTTAAGGATCATTTTATGAACTTATGGCTCTAATCATACGATTTATTGATGCTTCTGTATATATATATACACACACATATATATGTACATATACTCTCTCTATATATGTACATATATATGTGTATATACAATATGTATACAATACATGTATACAATATATATACAATATGTACATATACATGTGCATATATATGTACATACAATATGTATATATAGTATATTGTATATATACTATATATACATAAATATATATATATATATTTTAATAATGACAAGAAACATGTGAAGTAGTAATTCTTATCAACATGATGATAATCCTGGGGCCCACAGATTTTAAGTAACTAGTTACATTTACACATTTTAGTTTAAAAAATGAACTGTATTCAAACCCATGTTGAAATGCCTTTTGCAGGCTTTTAATTCCCACACTGTGACCATCTTACAGAAGAGTAGAGTGAGTCTTAGAGAAGCCAAGTGACATGCCCAAAGTTGTACACCTAAGAACTGGAAGAACCAGGAGAGAAAACCAGATACTTCCCAAACCGCCCCCAACCCCCTAGGAAGAGGGTTCTTTCTGTTCTTCATAATAAACTTTTTTTTAAAGGTATGACATTTAATAACAGTACTAGAAACACTAACCCAAGTCGAAAGATGATGGAATGGCTACATATTTAAAGAAAAAGAAACGGCAAAACCTGCAGAAGAAATAACTAAATTTCTTAGCACACGATGCAAACTTATCAATAGCCTAGTCTAAAACACTTTTATGTCATAGAATCTCAGATTGAAATTTTCTCAGGGTGGGTATTTATAATTTCTTTTTACATATCCACAAATGTCAAATTAAATTCAATATGGTTAAAAGGCATAAAGGTAAAAAAGAAAAGAAATAGAAAATGTAGGAAACTATATGTACATGCTTTGAAAAGAAGGTTTTCTTAAACAATCCTGAAGACCTTGGAAGATATATATGTAAATCTTAACACATACATGACTATTTAAATGTCAAATGTCACTTCTACATGACATTTGATATTCCATACCCTTATGATTTATTTTTTATTTTGGAAATGCTAGGATATAGGAAGTATACCCGGTTTGCATTACCACAGAGAATGCAAGGTATATGGGCTGTGTGTGTATGTGTGTGTGTGTGTGTGTGTGTGTGTGTGTAAGAACAGAAGAATGAAGTAAGACCTTATCTACATGTGTCGACTTGAGTGGCTACCTCTGAAATTTACAAGAGTCTCTTAGGGTCTCACTATTTCGTGAGATATATTATATATATATATATATTCTGCATACTCTTACCCAATCCCTCTATATCAGCTATAGTGACCTTCTTGAAAGGTAATAATGAATCACAACATTCCCTTATTTTAGTAGCATTTTTTGCCATTTAAATAGAATCCAGATTCTTAACTAAGGGCAACAAGGTCCTTCATGATCTATCCCCTGCCTACTAACCTCCTTCCACGTTCTCTCATTGGACATGTTCCAGTTCATGTTGATTTTCAACTGGTTTCTTGAATGTACCTTCAGGCTCCTGCTGAGGCTATGCTTGGTTTAGATGCCCTGTCACCTTCTCTTCTACACGAACAGCTCCTGATCAGGCAGGTCATCACTAATACTTTATCTCCTCAGGGAACCGTACTTGATCACTGTTCTGAAAGTAGATGTTCTCTTTAATTTCTATAAGAGCACCCATTTTTCTTTTTCCACAGCACTTATCATGATTTAAGTCATTTTATTTGATCACATATTTTAGTTTTCTTTTCTCACCAGACTCTATACTTCATAGATCCAGTGATCAATTCTCTGTGGTGGAGTTATCTATAGTTTCTTGATCAGTGCCTGGTACATAATTGGCACTTAGCAAATATTGTATGAAAAAATGAATAATTAAATGATGAGTGAGTGAATATGTATCTTTGAAAATATTTTATGAGAATCTGTATGTCTTCTTGGAGAAAAAAAGTGAATTTTCTCTGGAATGATATGGTATAGAAAGAGGTTGTAAAGTGTGGAGAGCTTTGACTTCTAAAATGGAATAGAAACACAAACTATGAATATATTCATCCCCGAGAAAACAGAATTCTTCTTAACAATTAACAATATGAAGGAATACCCCAAAATAACTTATTCTGAGGCTTAAGTTCATTCACATCTTCTGAGTACCTAGTAAAGCCTAAAGTGTCTACCCTCCCATCTCCTCCAGATAACATATAGGTCCACTCACTCGCCCACTCTTATCCCCATCCTCCCAGTAATTGTAGAACTTCTAGAAGCCAGTGGATTTTAGGATCAAAACTTGGGTCCTGGGAAATTGGGGTTAATGTAATAAGGGTGAAGGAGTTAGAGGCCATTGTGAACATTTCAAGGAATTCACATCCTAACGCATCATTAGGACTTAGAAAGAGGTTTATATCAGCACCATCAGTTTTTAAAATAATGATGTCAACCAGGCAGACTCTAGGGAATCATAATAGCAGCCGTGGATAAAGGACATCGTATGAAAAGGCTAGAACCTGTGTCAGAATATTTTTTATAGCCATCAAAACATTCTCCAACATAGTATTAATAAGTTTGCCTTTTGAACAAGGAACTCAACACGGGGTCCAAATTATTCTGCTGTGGAAGGTTACAGAGAAAAAGTGTATACCACCTTTGTTGCTATAATTGACATTCATTCATTCATTCATTCATCCCACAATTATTTATTTAATGTCAATCATTGTGATTTTCACTGTGCTAGCCACTGGGATAATTTTAAACAAAAATCATTCAGTTCTCTCATGCAGATTGATGGGGCTTGAGGAAGAAAGAATTACTTCTGCATACGTGTTTATAAACCACAGCCCAGAATAAAAACTAGCTTCATGTTTTACATGAAGGACTGCTTCGTAAGCCTTTTTTTTCCCCCCTGATAAAATAACTTCTAAATGATGGTTATTTAAAATAAGATAGAAATAAAGATTTTCGCTTTTGGAATAGAAATAGACATTTGCAGGAACCTTATTTGATGACAAGATTAACTTTTACCCACCACATAATCATAAGTAAAGATAAGGTTTTCATCTAAAAACAAATGCAGTATAGAAAATACCCCAAAGTCATTTGAAAGAATTGGATAACCCTAATGATATTCGGAATGGGATTTGTAAAAACCTTTTCAGTCTTCATGTGCATAAGTCCCTAACCCATTCTGAACAAAATACTAGCTTATGTTTTCTAGCTTTGGAATTCCACCGGAGACAGATCCATTATACACAGCACAGAAGGCTTTGAATTCCCTCTGCTTAAGCACTCTGCCAACTCAAAATCTTCTTTAAATCAATAGGAGGTATAATTTAATTGCAAACTCTATGTCAAAGTTAAAATTTTAAAAAAGAAATAAACCAATCTTAATGTAGCAATTCCAATATGGGAGACAAAATAGCAGACTAGATTACTGTAGTAGAACAATGACCAGTACCTTTTGAATGCCTGCTTGGGATTCCAGAACGTTATTCTCTGATCCATTGCTTCTGTTGATCATCCGCCACATTTGGGAATACATGCTGTCCCTTTCAAAAGGATTCATTCCCTTCATGCGGACATGTTCATATACTGCAGAGTCCAGTACTGTGCCGTAAGGGATGTCTGTTTGCTTGGAAAGGTCCTGGAGAGATCTTCATTATTAGGAGAGAAGAGAGACACAAGAAAGAGTACTGAATATTTTCAACTGGAAATAAAGTTATAGGAAGCAGAGAGAATAATATATGTAAATATAGATATCAAATTGCTTTTCTTATTTTGTGGTTTCTTAATATTAAAATGTAATATATAAGGAAAATTGCTTTTAGGTGTATGACGCATTAATCATCAGAAGACAAAATTCATTTCTTCATTCCTGGAAGAAAAATGAAAATTTCTAGTGGTAAGGCAATGCTTTTTTTGGTGAACCTTTACTGTGAAAAAACCAAAAACAAAACTAAATCTGGCAATCCCATCAAAACAAAAACAAATTAAGTTATATTGCTGGATAATCAAATAATAATTTAGTTTAAAAAATGCTATATGTTATAAGCCTTAAGCCTATATTCTTTTAGGTGGCAATGATTAAATATTTTAAAAAATAATTACATTTTGCATAAACAATGTGCTTTGAGGTCAAGTGTATACTTAAAAATTAGTATTTATGATAGTCACTACTTAACAAGTGGCTACTACATACAACCAGCAACTGACATACATTACTCCCACAGCAATGTCCCACTTCTCAGAAGTATTTCACCCATTTTATAGACGAGAAAACTCAGATTGAGAGTATAAGGTATTTGCTCAGTATGGTACAGTCAGTGAGGGATGAGATAAGATTCAAATGTAGATCTGACTGGCTTCAAAGGCTATAGTATTTTATTTTATTATGTTTTTACTGCAAGATGCTGCCTCTTATTTCTATATTGCTATATTTGATTTAACTTTGTGTGTGTGCACATGCATGTGTGTGTGGGGGGTGTGAGAGAGAGAGAGAGAGAGAGACTTCTATTTGTATTCAAATAAAATAAAATTCATGCTTCTGGAGAGCTGAATATAATTCAGAATATGGTCAGGATTTTCACATCGATCTTTGAGTTATAGATAGTACCTGGTGGTCAATTTCCTTACATTTAGGTTTCTGAGCCACTCTATACTTTCTAACTTGGAGAACCAATTACTGCTTCTACTGAAACTCATTTGAGTTTGTGTAGGGGTTCAACTCTAATGACTGAGGTTTAAGAACAAATATGCGTCTTTGGCATATTGTTCAAAATTAGACGCTGGCTTATTCAAGCTCACTAACCTCTAAGAATGGCAGCAGATGCTTTGAAACACCATACCATATTTTGAACAAGAATATTCACAGCCCTCCACAACCTTGGGTCATGAATCTCATGTTATGTATACCTCTGGCCTTTTGGTCTGTTTCTAGATGGAGTTTGCTAATGATTTCCTGGGGGCCTTTGCAAACAACACTAGCATTGGGCAAGGGTATTGGGAATACTCTTGCCTGTCACTGGTTTCCATCATGTGCAAAACTGTATTGCAAACAATAAATTATGGGCTGTGTTTGCTAGAGAAGTATTCATACCAATTTCTAATGGTAACTTTCAGCAAAATTTAATCTACATTTTATTGAGTTTTAGGTTGTTGACGTGTCATTTATTCAGTGGACACTAATATGATAATTCCTCTTTGTTCTATACTTCTGCATAAAATGATGCATTTAAAAATGACTATTTCCAAGGAAAAATTTGCTGGAATATTCTACAACTATTAAACTAATTCTGCCACTTGTAAAAAGATAAAGTGACAGTATGAAGAAAAATTGAGGGCAAAAGCAGGAATAAAAGCGAGCTGCACGTAGCTAGGGTGAAACCTCATAGGAGAATAACAGGGCATCTGCTCCTGGGACATCCCATAATTATCTTGTTAACAGTATAGCAGTAAGACTTTTGTTTCCAAAGGCCATTTACTTCTCACTGACTGCTGTTTCCAGTAGTAGGAGTGAAACTATTCAAAACATTAACATTTTAACATATTTCCTACTGTTTAGTGGAGGATGCTCTAAAGTGGTAACACAGGAAAAAGAAATGAAACATTGTCAATACAGGTTATAATAGCAATGGCAAATAGCAATTCGTTCAATACCTATAGATACAAGGGCCTATGCTAGGTAGTTGTATGGAGCTTGCACCTTCTAGAACTGGAAGGTTTCATGGCTGGAGAAGACCATGTCACAGTTCATCAGAGACCCTCCCAGGATAGGATTGGCCACTTGCTACTTAGAAGGTTCAGCCATCAATCTCTATTTAACTCTCAGAAACTTTCAATTTGGTGATGGTGAGATCATAATCTAGGGGTAAAATTTTTGTATGCCCATACCTAAATATATAATTTGTTTGCCCAAATAGTCATACCAGTAAAATACCATTAAATAAATTAACACTCGCTCTTAGCTTTTCATGAAAAGAAAATTGAAATCAAATGTTAGGATCATTAATTTAATCAGGTTTCTGTGGCATAACATCACCTTCAATATCAGCTTTACAACTTGAATATAGAATTGTAATACAAACAGTTTTGTTGGTGAAACTGATTTGTACACAATAAAAATTTTAAAGGAATTTCTTAATATATTGCCTATGTGAAATTCCTGATGTCAGAAAAAAAAGCATTTTATTTTCAACATACTTCAAATTTAGAATATAGCAGAGCATTTTGTAACTTAGAACAAAGGTATGTTCCCTCTAGCTTCATTTCTGATATCAAGTTCAGTTTATAAATTTGCCTTGAGATATGCTTGCAATAAAAATTACAGCTTGTCTGATTCAGCATCATTCCATTATAGTACACTGAGATAGCACCAGAGGTGACAAAAATAAAATGAAGCAAAACGAAGTGAGCATAAATAGCTTATTATAGAAAGTGAAGGCTGTTTTAGCAACCCAACACAGAAAGAGTGGCCATTTTATGTGGTCATTTTGTTACTTTCATGCTAGTAAGATTTTAGAGTAGTATCAGCAGAAATGGTATGGTATGAACCCTTAAAAGAAATCTAGTAAATTATTCTACAGTGGTAATCCTCAAAAAAATTGTATCTGAAGTTCAACATCTGAGTATTATTTAGATATGCCAAGTCATTGTTTTTTGTTTTGTCAAATCATTGTTTTAAAAGCAAAATAATTCTAAAATAATAAGTACTTAACATTTAAATTAATTTACCACGGCAAATGTTGTCATTTCTTTTTTAACAATTAGCAATGCATACCCAGGCCACAGAGGAAATGGGAAAATTTAAAGCATTCTAGAAAAGACTTAACTTGGAATATACTCATACTAATATATTCCATTTCTCCACTTAATCTCACACAATTCACATTTACCCACATAAAACTCAGCAAATGATCACTCTGCAGTTCTGTTATACCTGAATCCTCCTCTCCCAACCCCACACCCCCACTCATGTACACAGAGTTAAACAAACAAACAAACAAACAAAAAATGATGGTTTATAGCTCTACGTGGCGAATAATAAAAGAAAGCAAATGATTTGCTACTCTAATCAGCCTTGTTTTCCCATCATCTTTTCAAAATTCTACTTTTATTTCTCCTGGTGTCCTATACTGCTAGCAACACATGGGTACTAAAGAATACTGAGAGCTGATAGGTAAGTGATATTTACTTATTTGCATGAACATTACATGTACTTAGAAACTGTAATTTAGGGCACTTCTGTGAAGTCAGTTTCAGGAATTTGGGGGATCTAGGCTGATTGCAAACTCTTTGCATGAGAAAAATAAACACTTAAAACCCTTCAAGCATAGAAAATTAATTTCGATACATGTGATACTCTGATATTAGATATTTGTGATAGCAGTAGCTTTGACATCAGGTAAGTTAGATTTCAAAGTCGAGCAGATAGATGATTTGTGAGCAGTGTGATGTTAAACCCTGTTAACCTGAATTTCCTCATCTATAAATGGAGAGAATGAGAGTGTCTAAGGGTGAGTACAAGAGGACCTGTCACGTCAGCATTCAACCAGCTTATCCATTGCTTTATTTTTATTTTATTTTAATTTTTTAAAAAAGATTTATTTATTTTAGTGAGAGAGGGGGAGAGGGAGAGGGAGAGAGCATGAGCAGGAGGGGCAGAGGAAGAGGGAGAGAATCATCAAGCAGACTCCCCGCTGAGTGTGGAGCCTGACTTGGGGCTTGATCTCACGACCCTGAGATCATGACCTGAGCCGAAACCAAGAGTCCGATGCTCAACCAACTGCACCACCGAGGCGCCCCTCTATTGTTTTATATGGAGATTTTTATTACAATGATCCATCTCCTAATAATGCCCTATTTAATAATTTCTAATGGATTTTTGGCATGTGACAGGATGACCTCTTTATATTGATGAAGAGGAGATTCATGAACTGGGGAAGACTTAAAGTTTCATTTCCTTTCCAAGGACAAGATTTTATAAACCTATGATACTGCGTGGTCATAACTTTGAATGTGTTGCTACTTATTTTTCACTCATATGTTCACATATTTTCTTTTAACATGAGAATAGATCTTACCCATCTACACTTTAAAATTACCCACATAAATCTTTCTTTTCCATCTTCATTTCTTTCTTCTGTTTAAACATTTGAGCTTGGTTTTGTGGAATGCTCACCAACAAACAGCTGCCAGCTCTAGATGGGGACTTGTAAGTCTAGTCCCATTTTTAATAGAATGGAACACATCAACTTAAGTTATCACATCAGAAGGGATTTTTCTTCAGGGTGAAAAAAATGGAACGTGGTTGATAGGATAGGTGCTAAATGCTTCCGGCAAAGGGGCAGACAGTGGAAGAGAGACAAACAAGTGGGGATGTATTGAAAATGTCTTCCAACTCAGTTCAGGCTCTTTTCTCCCACAGTTTCTTCCTCTGGATGCTGGTTTCAGCATCTACCAAAGGAGAAGATATTGTTATAGCTCTAAGAGCCCATCAGTAACCAAATTAAAAGCCTGCCTGGTGCCCACTGCTGTTCAGTGGTTGTAGCTGAGAGCTTGGTGAGTTCAGAGACAAGTTTTCCAGCAATAAATAAATAAATAAATAAATAAAATATTCCAAAATTTAAAACTTAAAAGAACAACTAATATGCCAAATAAAGGTCCACTAGACTGATATTTAGTGTCATTGAGACCTAAGAAGAAGAAGTAAGAATTGAAAAGTGGACTGAGGTAGGTGGTCGGGTAAGGCAGGCCTGCCCGAGAGGTACAGCCAACAGCCAGCACTGGGCAACCTCTTAGTTTCTACAAACCTGGGCTTTGAAGGTGCAAAGATTTGAGTTTCAATCCTTGGACAAGTGATTTCATTTTCTCTAAATTGCAATTCATTTCCATATTAAATAGGGAAAATCATAATTTTGTATTAAGGTATGTGGAAGTTTGAAGTAGATACTGATATAAGACACTTAACGTTATTACTTAACACTCTCTAAGTGCTCCATTATTGGTAGTTGCAATTATTAATTTTATTATTATTTATTACTATTATCACTCTTATTATTATTATTATTCCTATTATGCTCTGTTATAATTTTTAGAATTACTTTCTCCTTATTCTTCCCATCAATGAAATTCATTTCAGATTCCTCACCCATGGGCTTTCTCTTGAGGTCCCCTACCCCATCTAATCTCTCATCAACTTCTGTACATTTTACTTCCTGAATCTTACAAATCTGTCACTACCTTTGTCCTCTCATTGCTAATACTCTCATTTTTCCTATCTAGAGAATCTTTCTTTTTTAAAAGATTTTATTTATTTATTTTAGAGAGACACAGAGAGAGAGTGCAAGCAGGAGGAGGGGCAGAGGCAGAGGGAGAGGGACAGAGAGAATCCCAGACAGATTCCATGCTAAGCCTGGAGTCCGATGAGGGGCTCAATCCCAGGACCTTGAAGTCATGATCCGAGAGGAAATCAAGAGTCAGACACTTAACCGACTGAGCCATCCAGGTGCCCCTAGAGAATTATTTCTAAACCTTTTCCCTATCTCTATTCTCACCCCCCTCTAATCCATCCTCCACACCATGGCTAAAGTGTTCTTTCTGATATATAAGTCTGATCCTATCCCTGTCTTATTTAAATACTTCCTATATACCTCATTGCCCTTAGAAAAAATCTCCAACTCCATAGCATTCCATAGCCTGCAAAAATTTGCCTAAAATTTTTTTCCATTCTCAGAAACAAACTTTTGCCTCATTCATACTCCCATTATAGGACAAACAGACCATTTCATCATTCTTTGCTTGGTAGGCATTTGCTCTGCACAAAATGTCTCCTGTCTACCTGGTGAATTCTTTCCCTTCAAGGTCAAGGTCAAACTCAGCTGCCTCTTTAGTGCTCTTCTAACACTTAGAATATGTTCACATTTTAGCATTTTGTTATGAAATTTTGCTTCTTTGTTTAACTCATTAGAATACATGTTGCTGATTCCCATAACTTTTCTATAAATTCATCTTTGAAACTCAGAACCTAGCCCAGGGTCTGGAAAATAGCAGTCAATGAGGTTCATGTATTTTGGCTACTCTTTTTTACTAGAAACATGCTTTCATCTTGGAAAGCCAGCATTCCCAATCAACAGGCATTGCATAAAAATGGGATTTTTATTATATATTACCAGCCATTCTATGGGTGACTAATCATGGCCAGTAGTATTTTGTAGTTAAAAACAACAACAACTAATTTTTAAGGGAGCTTTGGAAATTTCTCCTGTAACAAAATCCGCTGCAAAAGTTTTATCAAACCACCAGTGAATTGCTTAATAAGACATTTTGCCATGCATGTAAAATAAATAAATTCGGAGGCAAGGCAAATAAAAAGAAAACCCAAACAAATAGAACTGAAATAAAGTATGTGAAAAAGCTAAAGTTATAGTCCATAGTTCTGGTAAACACAGGACCTGGTACAAAGTGGAATGTCTGTTCCTGAAAGGGATACTTATCTAAGCATTGTGGAAATGGAGCTAGTAAGTAGTGGTTCGTTTGATGAGTGATTTCTGACTAAAATTTCAGAAGCAAGCTGAAATGGTGAAGAAAATTGCTCAACTAACTCTGCTAACTGAAATGATGAAAAAATATAAAAGAACTCATGATTTTAGTAGCTAAGGAAGAGATAGGCACTAGAACAAGGAGAGAATAGTCACCTTTGGTAATACTGAGGATTATTACCAAAAACCAAATTAATTTTTTTCTCTCCAGGGTTAAGTTTTTACATAAAGAGGAAGGAGAATGTATATGCTCTACTTAAAAAAGAATGGACGAAGCACCACAGAAAGGCTTCCCATCTTCTTATTTGCAGCCCAGCCAAGGGCCACTTGTCCTCTGAGAAACCACATTCCGCATTTTAGTAGCTCCTTCTCCTCAATGAAGTTTTCCAAACCCTCTCAGACACAGGTTTATACAGAAAATCTGATGAAATATAAGGGGATCAAGGGTCAAGGATGGGGCAAGCAAGACTCTTCATGTCAGAAGACAATTTGGATTGCTGATGGCTCAGTCCCTACTGAAGACTCAGTGAGAGCTACTTTAAGTGCATGAGGGGTGCCACTACTTACTGAAAAGAGGCTCAGGGAAGAGTTTAATGTTCTTTAGCCAAGTAATGTTAACTTCCCTTTTTTTTAAAAAAAGATTAAGATCAAAGTCATGTTAGTGGAAGAAATATGGTTTTCTCATTAAAGATTAGATTGTATAGCCTAAAAGTATAATTTGTGGGGCAGGGTAATTCAGGAAGAACTCAGCCACAGCAATCTTTGTTGGAGCAGTAAAGTGATTTTGTCTTCCTTCCCCTCAAAGTGCCAGAGTTTCTTCCTTCTCAAGACTGCAGAGACAAATTTGAATAATACCAGGGAAGGCAGAGGGCTAGGATTTTTTACTTGTGGACCCAAGGAGAGTTTCCCAAAGGAGGCTCCCTGGATGGAGAGGGTGCTTCATAAGAGGGGCTGCATGAGGACCAAAGAGGGGTGAGGATTTACAGAGGAGGGTCAGAGGATAAGGGTGGCTCCTTGTGGGACACTCAAATAAGGCCTGAATGGTGCAGTCTTTTCCCGTCTCTCTGTTCTGTCCCCTCCACACTCCTGTCCTACATACCTCACCTGCCCTCAAACTTGCCCTTAGGGGCCTCAACAGAGTAAATTAGATAAAAGACAGCTTCAGGTCTTTGTCCTGTGAACTTCTTTAGAATATTTATTTGATCTTTACATTTAAGAACTACTTATTTATTTATTTACTTAGGTGTTGAGTTGTGTAAGTTTTTTTATATTTTTTGGCTATTGACCCCTTATCGGATAGATCCTTTGCAAGTATCTTCTCCCATTCTGTAGGTTGTCTTTTTGTTTTGTTGACGGTTTCCTTTGCTCGAGAAAGCTTTTTCTTTTGGTATAGTCCCATCGGTTTAATTTTGCTTTTGTTTTCCTTGCCTGAGGAGACATCTAGAAAAATGTTTCTATGGCTGATGTTTCAAGTGTGCTTGGTCTAGAATAAGTGTAGTAGTACTCATGAAGAGGACACTTCTCCCTTCTGAATGGGTGTCCCTGCATGATAGATCACTAGACACCAAGATGACTCTCAAGGCTTTCCTGAGAGATTTAGAAGTATTTCCTGCACCTTCTCCCTCACAGAGTAGTCAGGGGCATCCCCATCTGCCATGCACTATAGATAAGATGGTCACAGGTAATATTGAAAATTCATATAAAATAGATGATAAAGATGGATATCATGAACTACTTAAGGCAATATCCTCCTGCACTTGGAGAGACTTGCATTCCCGTGCACATTTAAAAGTTGATTTGGTTTGTGGATATGATAGGTCATTTTAGAGACCACAAAGGAGGATGGAAACACTCTGTCTTTTTTATTGCTATTAGGCATGATTAATAAAAATGATCCTTAAATTCTCTCCAAAATGACAATGCTATACAGATGCGAGAAAATATGGAAAATCTGGGTGGCTTCTCTGACTTGTTGACCCACATTTAAGCTAGGAACTAATTTTGCCACATCATGAATCCTGAATCCTGATATGTGAAAGACACTATATTTTTCTACCTGCTGACAGAATTGTCATTTATGACCCTGCTCTCTATCTTAAATAGTATATTAGTTAACTAAAGTAGCCTTTCATGATATATGTAGATATTGATGTATACTATTTAAGCAAAACTCCATTACAAAAGGCCCCGGTAGTCTGTGAATTCAATTACCCTGCAATTATCTGTGTAAGGCAGAAAGTATGTGCGGTTTCTTCCTGAGATACCATGAAAAAGATGCAATATTTATTTACCCCAGGACACTATGAACAAATATGGAATTATCCTAAATTTGTATGGTCAGCATTTCATAATGTCAGCATTTGACTATCAGGTGATTGTAAAATTTATGTTAAGATGATATCCTCAAATAATTCAATAGACTTCAATAGAATAGTAGATTTTTATGTTCTTACATCATTGAAAATATAGGAAAGCCCTGACTAATTCTCATGAATTTCCCTGAGGATCAACAAATTTCTAAAGAGTGTTAAGAAAGAACCCAAATAAAATCATAACATCAGATTGTTTGGAAGAGTTCCTGGAGGTATCACATAATTCGATGATCCATCTTAAGGTATAAAAGCCAGCCTCCAAAATGGACTTTATTCTTCTTCCTTAGGCACTTTACTGACTTAGAAAACTTAACGCCAGGAAGTTCTCATTCATGCCTAACCTACAACTTGTGTATTTCACATAAGCCTCTCATTTTCTTCTCAGTGAAAATGGGCAATAGCTACTGGTCACTTCCAGTACAATATCTCTTTATATAATAAAACACTTCTTTTTCGTTTTCATCCTTTAGCCTTTTCCTTGTTGAGTTAAACACTAAATTCCTGTAGTTCTTACCCATAGGATCTATTACTCATATTTTTTTTTACATTGTTATTAGCTAAGGCATCTTTTCCTTTTCTGTGGTAATTTTTGCATAATTTATGGACCTTATATATAGGTCATGATGGTGCTTAAAAAGCCCTGACAACTTTTACACTGCTAGGTGACTTTGGCCATTTTCTTCATAAACACCAACATTTCATTTCAAATTTGTAATTGACAGATGATTCATTCTGAAACTGTCTTCACCTCTAGTTTTAAATTATCATGGATACACACACACACCAACAGACACACAGACACACAGTTTGTTTTTTTCTATCTCTGAGTGAATTATTACGTATTTGTCCCTATTAAGCTTCGTCTCACTTATAATCATCTTGTTTAATTTGCCAAGGTCTTTATGACTTCTTGCAGTGTGGTTCTAGTCAATAATCACCCCTACTCAATATAAAGTAATCTGCACGTTTAATAAGCTTACTCCCTATTCTATACTTCAAATCAGCACCGAAAATGTTCATTAGAATCAGGGCCAGTGCTGACTTATGGGAAAAACTTTATTCAATATACGCTCCAAGGCTGACATTGAACCATTGATCATAACCTCACATATAGCCTGCTAACAAGCTGTGATACAATAATACATACTACTACTACACACAAAAAATGACCCAAATAAAATACGAGGTAGATTCAAATGAGGAGTCAATAGTAATTTGTAGTTTTTTTCCCTATAAGTTCTTTGAAGGAGCTCAAAAACTTTAATCACATTATCAAATTATTCGTAGCGGAAAGAAATAACTGAAGAGAAAGAAGTGACCAAGAATAACAGTAGGGCAAATTTAATAGCTTATTTGAAGACCCAGTAGAACACTACTGTCAAAGTAATGTGGAAGGTCATTGTTTCAGAGAAGATTGTAATGAATCTATCTAAAAACAAAGATCCTGGCTCTTCATAACACAGAGCAGGAGACCAGGTTTCTACTGATAACTTAATATTACAAATATACAAATATAACAAATACAAAGTATATTTTCCTTCTTTCCAGTGCAGTAGGTCTGTGGATCTCTCCAAAAGAGGTTTTTTTTTTTTTTTTTTTTTTAATCATTCAGAGAAATTATGCTCTATTCCCAATTAGGTATATTTCTTTTTTGAGAAATTTCGACTAAAAGTATGCATAAAATGCATGTCCTGATGTCTATAGTCAGGTCTTATTAATAGCCATTCAGATTATAAATGCCCAAAATGTTTTGGAAAGATGCCCCCACCCCCACCCCCAATCCCTGCCCGATTCAGCAGCAATCCTGAGGATTCTGCAGCACTGCTCTGAGAAAATGGCAATCTTCATCTGAAAAAGCAGCCCAGGAAGCTACTCACAGATCTGTTCTTTATCTTCTCAATGACTTGCCATGATCTGGGGCATCTGGTGATTTTTAAACTTTGTCCCTAGGTTAAAAGATCAGGGTTTGAGAAATAGGGGCTGTGGTAGGGATGTGTGTAGTGAATGTGTGTGTGTGTGTGTATGTAGGAGTGGAGGAGAAAGTCATTAAAAATAAATTGACTATCTTTAGATGACAGGAGCTTGCAGAGCAACTAAGAGGATCAGAGAACTAATGAGGTCAAAGAGACACTTAGCAGAGGGTGGAGGTCAGCCCATCAAGATTGCTGGTGTGATGGAGAGGACAGGGAAAGAAAGGTGAGACAAGAGAAACAGAAAGCAAGAAAAAAAGAAGATATGGTAAACAAAAAGTTTCCTTTCAGTTCTGCCTTATAATCTAGGATTTCTTTTATAAAAATAATATGTGAATATATTGTTGTCTGTTATCTCAGACTTTGTTTAATAAGATACCTCCTTTGTGTAGTTGATAGAGAATTGTACAGTTGAAGGGTACATTGAAAATAACTTAATCCAAACTGTGGAACAAATATTTGTGCAGTGAGAGGAGGAATGGATCACATTTTTAAAGACAGGAAGCTAAGGTAAAAAGTGGTTTAAAAACTTGCCTTATTCTTTAGTAGCAAGAACAAGGCTTGAACCCTTGAACTAGGTCTCCAGCCTCCTTCAGAATTGTTCTGCCCAACAGCCCTGCCTGCCGATCCCATTGTCACTATTTCTATCACATACTCTTCCTACATTAGTTTCACAAACACATGCCCCATACTCCAACTAGCTCTTCTGAAATGACTCAACCAAGTACTCCTGAGTATAGGGCTTTTATCATATCCACATACTGGTGGTAGACAGAATTTATTGATTCAGCTGATTTCAGGTAAGGAAGGAAAACAAGAAATAAAGAGGAGACAGGAATGTATATTTTCAATTTCTTAATAGGTTTCTGGGTTGAGATGATGAAGGCTGGGGAGAAAGAAAGAGCGGAGGACTTGACTTGCTTAAGATAATTGCTTGTCAAGAAGATCATGTTAGGGGTTGTGGGCACTTACTAGTTTGGCGAAGTTTTCATCTCGGTGAGCTCAGTGTAAATAAGAGCCTATAGCAATGCTAATATAGCCCTGTTCCTGGGAGTCACAAATAAAGTGGGAGACAACTTTTAATTAAATGCTCACTGAAGGGTGGCTTTGAAAAACTCTGAGAGTTTTTATTTTTTTCAAAAAGAGAGAAAATCATGGCCTATAATATCTAGATGGCTATATGTTTATAAAACATCCATCACTGTAGTACTTAGGTGCTTTGACAAGTAAGCCATTTCAACACCGAACAACATAGAGGAAGGAGATGAATGTCTTCCTCCGTCTGTGGTGTCTGTGTACTCTGAAGCTAAGCCTATACAATTCTGTACTAAACTGAAACACAGGAGTGGTATGAATCAGGCCCAGCTCACTTCAGCGACCTTGATTTTGGCTGTTCCTAATAGAGTGTGCAATTCCCTGCTGAGAGCCATCAAGTAGCCTCCCACTGGAAGCCTGAAGTGGGTGAGACACTAAGAAAACCTCAAAGGCATACCAGTTGGGGGCTCCTTCTCTTATTCTGGAATAACGGCGCACAAAAATGGCTTTCAGATTTCTCCCGGATTTGTTACGAGGTATATAAACAAGTAGTGAGGTTCCACAGTCTCAGGCCAGATTCTAAGAAACCCCTTTCTGGTTCATTATTTACTGAATATTTACCTGTAACCAACTATGTACTCAGTAAGCTACCACATGAGGCGCCGTGCTGATGAAAAGGTGATAAAACCACCCTCAAAAATATACATTTTAATTGAGAAGGTAAAACAAGCAGAATACTGCCCCAGCACTAGGTAATTCAGGGTGTAAGCCAGGTAGATGCAATGTGGTTTAAAAAAAAGAGACCCTGAATCTAGTCATGAACACCACGGGGAAGGCTACACAGAGGAAGTAGCATTTGAGCTGTGCTAGGAGAGGGCAAATTGAAGAGGAGCCAAAAGAGCAAACTTGCCTGACAAACAGATGTCCTGACCCAGGGTCGGTGCGGGTCACTGTCAGTAGCAGATTGACTGTAGTGATGGTTAATCAAGCTAAGGTGAGAAAACAGTGAATTATTCAGCCAAGTCCTTATTTATATTTACATTCGGATAAGGCTTCCTGACAGCCAGTGTTTTTTGGGTTTTTTGTTTGTTTCTTTTTTCCTTCTTCTTCTTTCTTCTTCTTCTTCTTCTTCTTCTTCTTCTTCTTCTTCTTCTTCTTCTTCTTCTTCTTCTTCTTCTTTTTTTAACATTTGGGGGCTTGGAGGATTAAATGGCGTGACACGAAGACCACACCCAGGAAGAGGGATTAGGAGGAGGGTCTGTGGCAGCCGTGACTGAAGCAAGAGCAGTAACAACAAGGAGCTTCGAGGTCTAGGGGAGCTGGTAGAAGGAATAATTGAGTGTATGGAATTGTGGACAAAACAATAAAAATGATAGTGATCAGCACCACCGAAAAGGGTGGAGGGAAGAACAGGCCAAGGAATCCACGTGACCTCCTAGAGAAGAAGCAGAAAAATGGAAGCAAACGTATAGTGTATCCAGGAACTGTGCTGGTCTCTTTGTTTCCCATTTATTCTTTACATCAAACCTATGAAGCCGAACATATTATCTTTTACCCTTAGGGAAAATAAGGCTTAAAATGATTATGGAAAATGACAAGATCATTCAGCTAATAAGTGGCAAAGGATTTGAATGCAGATTTATTTAAATTCATGGTCTCCTGTGCCTGTTTCTAGGATACCACGTAACTTAGAAATATCTGAAATTAACTTAGCTAAATATAATTCAGCCATTGATTCTTTCCTGCAGAACTCTTTATTTTTCAGAAAACTTACAGTGACCCTTATGGTTTTCATTCACTCATTTATTCATTTGTTTATTTATTTCATTTGATAAAGATTTAGTGTATTTGCTAATTGTAATGATATGGTCCACTGATTAGGACAAGGTTTCTAGTGCCAGATTGACCGGGTTTACTATCCTAGCTTTTGGTTTATCATCTTCACAATGGAAATGAAAACAACATAGTTCTTATGGGGCTATTATGAGAATTAAATGAGAAAATCCAAGCAAAGCATTTAGGAAAGCGTCTGTCATATAGAAAGCACCCAGTAATGTTAGCCGCTGTTATTATTAATACTATGCGCCAGGCATTCTGGGACACACTAAGAGCACAAATGTGAATGTGGCATGGCCCTTGCCTTTGAAGAATTTACACTCTCAAAGAAAAGACACATGTATATTGGCTAATTGTGCTTGTGCAAATGGATGATGCGGAAGAGAAGGGAGTTCTGGGTCATTTCAGGGAAAGGGGACAGCATGTAAGCTCCATGGAAGTATGAAGTCCTCCAAGAGTGGCTTAACTGGAGCATGAACAAGTGTGAGAATGGATTACAGCTGGTGCCAGGAGAGAAATGAGGCTGGGGCAGCTTTTGAAGGATTCACTCTGCTTGGCTATGGAGTTGCACTTTATTTTGATTGGATGTAGTAATAATGGAGGTTTCCAAACCAATTTTAAGGACGGAGGAAGGTAACCATCTGGACTCCACACTCGGGATCATAAGCTCGAACGAGAAGAGAATGGGATAGAGGGGAGTAATAGTTGAAGTAAGAGAAAAGAGAGTAAGAAGTGAAACAGTAAGCAGGGAGACTTGGGATCGTACCCCTGGGCATTTATGCCAGAGAAATGAAAACATATCTATACAAAAACAGAAATGCTCATAAATGCCCTAAGCAACTTTATTTGTAATAGCCAAAAACTTGGAATCAACAAAAATTCCATGCAGTAGGTAAACTGTTAAGCAAACTGGTACATCCATACCAGAGATTACTACTCAGCAATAAAAAACAATGAACTATTGATGCATGCAACAACTTGGATAGATCTCAAGGGCATTATGCTGAGAGGGGGGAAAAAGGGGCTATTTCAAAAGGCCACATAGTGTATGATTCAACTTATATAGCACTCTTGAAAGGATAAAAATCACAGGAATAAAGGACATAATAGTTTTTTTTTTTTTTAAAGATTTTATTTATTTATTTGACAGAGAGAGACACAGCGAGAGAGGGAACATAAGCCGGGGGAGCGGGAGAGGGAGAAGCAGGCTTCCTGCCGAGCAGGGAGCCCGATGCGGGGCTCGATCCCAGATCCCTGGGATCATGACCTGAGCCGAAGGCAGACGACTCAGCCGTCCTGGTGCCCCAAGGACATAACAGTTATTATTAGGGGTTGGGGAGGGTGAGGAAGAAGGAGTGTAGAATGAGGGAGATATTTGTAATGATAGGATAGTTTTATATCTATTGCAGTGGTGGTTATACATTTTGTACATGTAATAAAATGGCATAAAGCTATTTGCATACATTGTATCCATGTCAATTTACTTGTTTTGATATTGGACTATAATTACTTAAGAGGTAACCATGGGGGGGGACTAGGTGAAGGGTACATGGGATCTCACTATGCTATATCTTCACAACTTCCTGTGTATATATAATTACTTCAAAATAAACTGTTAAAAGCTTGTTTAAATATTAATAGAACATATTGCAATATGGCAAGCTATGGATTATTAACACTTTGTCCTTCAAAATTTACAGTATTTTCCTATTTCCTCAATATAGCCCTGTATTACTTCGAAAATGCATTAAATTTACTGAAAATAAGTCTGACTTATTTTTTGATGGCTTAAGGCTAAAAATAATTAACAGGCAGGATAAAATCCACAAATAGCAGACATTGAGATGCAACTTTTCTGCAAAATTGCATCTGAAAAGTCATCCAATCAGAGTGATTTCTAGAATTTTCTCACATTAGTAACTCTCTTCTTCCCTACCTGTTTAGTTACGAGGTAGTTAACCACATTTTCTCTTTTAAAAAAATAAACTAAGTCAATATTCCTGCATCTGCTATAAATGTAACTGTTAGCCTAGTTTCTCAAGCCACATTTCTCTTAAATTCCCTTAAGCCTTTGGTATTTTCAAATTAAACAGCCCTGAAACAAGAAGATATGTGATTCAGGTTTATATTAAATAGAAACCTACTAGTTTCCATACACTTCTACATCTTTTCTCTCCCACCCAAGCTCCTCTCCAGAGATAAAGCTGTCTTTCTTCAGTGATGTCACTCTCCAGGAAAATTTCCAAATTCTTCAACAAGCTTTATCATGCTCTTCAGGATTTGGTTCCACTTTCCTTTTCTATTTCATTTCCTGCCACTCTCACATCACCCATCTCAATCCAGGAAGGAAATTAACAGATTTTGATCATCTGCCCTTTGCTAGACACTCTCCCAGGAATTTCATACCTCTCTTGCTTTTGCAAATATTCTCCAGGAAGCCACCCCTACAGTCTTTTGAAATTCATCTTTCAAGATCAAACTCTCAGATGATACCTCTGTGATACCTGATAGTTTTTTACCTTTCTCCTCCCCCTCTTCTCCAAATTATTGAATTAAATCACTCCTTTCCTGTGTTCACACAGCATTTCACAAATAAATCTATCATAGCTCCTATGTCATTAAATTTTACACTGCTATGTCTCTAACTAAATTGTGACTCAGGGATAATATCTAAATATCTTTGTAGATTCAATACCTAATGTGATGTTTAAATATATACATGTTCAGTTAAATTAAATGAATGAAGCTAATATATTTAGTTTTTATAGTTAGAAATCCCTCCATTTCCAAAAAGCAGGATTGTAATGATCTCTTTGAATAGTAACTTGCTAACGATAGTTACATAGTTTTGTGCAGGCAAAGGAAAGAAATAAATAATTTCATTAGAGAGCACCCGCCATTTCTACCATTCTCTCTGTACTGACCTGGTGACAGACTTAGATTTCTTTTTTTTTGGCTCTCAGATCATCAATTTCCTGACCCCTGAGGAAAGGTAGGCTCTTTTTTTTTTTAATGTTTTTATTTTATTTTATTATGTTAATCACCATACATTACATCATTAGTTTTTGATGTAGTGTTCCATGATTCATTGTTTGCGTATAACACCCAGTGCTCCATTCAATACATGCCCTCTTTAATACCCATCACCAGGCTAACCCATCCCCCCACCCCCACCCTTCTAGAACCCTCAGTTTGTTTCTCAGAGTCCATAGTCTCTCATGGTTCATCTCCTGCTCTGATTCACCCCCTTCATTTTTCCCTTCCTACTATCTTCTTCTTCTTCTTTCTTTTCAACATATAATGTATTATTTGTTTCAGAGGTACAGGTCTGTGATTGAACAGTCTTACACAATTCACAGCGCTCACCATAGCACATACCCTCCCCAATGTCTAGACAGACTTAGATTTCTAAGTCCAGGGCTATTTCATAGTCTATTGTGTGGCACTAAGAAAAACAATTGCTCAATGTTTTTTTTTCTTTTCCAAATGTGAGCAAATGTGGATACAAAAGTCCTGTTATTGGTATGCTAAGGAAAAAGGAGTCTCCTCCAGTGATAGGATAGAATATGGATCTCTTTTTGCATATACTTGGAAAGAAATTTATCCCAAATTAGTTTATTCAGTGACTACATGAAGTCAATATTTGTTTAGTCCAACCTCAAACATTATGGTGACTGAATGCTTTAAACATAAAAATATGGTGGGAATTTGGGATCTCTTTGAATAGACCCAAGCTTATTTACAGCCCCAGGAAATGAAAGACCTCAGTTTTCACCACCAAAGACCAATCTGATTCTAAAGTTATTAATGACTATAACTGTACAACTGTGATTTCCTTCACAGCTCTTTTCACCTTATATATGAAAGAAGTAGGTTTTTGAAAATTGCATCACAACAAAGACTGATGGAACCAATGTTCATGATGTTATTACCCAGTGTTTACTCTGAAATTACCTTCAAAACTTCACATGCTCCGTATCACCATTGCCAATTTTAGCCTGGTTACCAGTAGAAAAAAAGTACATTCCATTTGCTAGGTATCTAAAAGCAATTAGCTACCTGTTGTTACCATTCAATCACAATGAACAAGTCCAAATGTCATTAGTTTTGTAGAAATTGCATATTTTTTTCCTTCAGAAATTGAGCTGTCTACCTCAATATTACCCACCCTAACTGTGTCATCATCTGTCATATGACATCATATCAAGCAGCAGAACAGAGTTATCATTGAAGGGGTATGAAATTAAGCTTGGGAATTATCTTTTCAGGGAGAACTCACTTTCAAAATTTTAATTAATGGCAAGTGCCAACTAGAAGGTTAGATGTGGACAAATATCTAATTTTGAAAAAGGGGTAAATTTTGTAAAATGTATTCAGTTCCTCAAGAATAAATCTATTGGATTTTTCTTACCAAACTGTAAGAGTTTCTGTCAACTATCTATTCAGAAGTAGCAGCTGACTCTGCTTCCCTCTAACTATCTCACACTGACTTCCGTCTAACTATCTCTGTCCCTCTGGGTCTGGAGAAGCAATTTTGGGAATGAACATGTGGCTGGTATATGTGTGCCAATGACATGGCAAAAATGAGCTGAAAAAGGTGTATTGACAAGCATTGCTTCATTTAGTGATGAGCAAATCTTATGAATATAAATGATTAAGGAGCATGACATTGGATGGTATTGTGTGTTTTGTCTGTTCTAAGAAAAATTAAACTTGGAATTTTCCAAGAAAGTTTGACATTAGTTGCAAACGGAACTTTAAATGTTTCCAAGAAACACTGCCGGCAATTATGGTTACCAATGCAGCTGAGGCATGAAATTAGAAGATATCTTTAAGTTTGGGGAGAGAATCAGGCTTCTCTTAATTCCTTTGGCTCTGATTTTCCCCTTTCAAAATTAGTCTAGTGATAAGATTAGAAGGAAGGGAGATTGATTATACCCACTGTTGACTTTTAATAATGTGAGCTGGCATTAGAAAGAAATAATTTTTTAAGAAATGAAGGCTCAGTTATTGTGGATTGTGGAACTATACTCGTGGGAAACATCATGTGAAATTACGATCTTTTTTCTATTAGGTTTTACCTTTAGAGAAACCTTATGGGTGTAAACATTTGATAGAGGCTTCTGCTCCCACTGCTATTGCATACAAGTCAAGATATAAACTAATGCTGGCAAAGTTGGTAATGACTAAATAGTTCAGATACACACACACACCATGAGGTCTGCAACCCCAGGGAAGCAGATTAGACAAACAAAACTGTAAAAACCAGCACTAGATAAGGAAAAATTTCAGTGGGTAAGACCATGGATTGGTATTGGACTGACATGGGTTAGACTTCCAGCTCTGACACTATTGGCTATGTGATCTTGAGAATTTAACTTGCAAACTTCTGTTTCTTCATCTACTTTCAATAACTGGATGAAATAATTAACTGTCTGTTATGATTATTAGTTGAATTTGGGGGTTTCAATGTATACCACAGGCAACTGAAAAAATATATCCTACTTCTTTATAGATCATTAATTCTTGATTTTATTTTTAGTATTGTGTTATAACAGTTTTGTGGCTATTAATGGACTTCATTTACAAATTTTTCTAAAGGGAAGAATAACTCTTATGTTTTCCTTTAAGAATGAATTAAATCCCTAATGAATTTCTTAACAAATCTAATTATTCATAATTTTGAATTGTCAGTTTTGTTGAGAATGAATGTTCTTCAACTCTAAGACAATTCACCCTATCTCATTTTTGGATGAATAAAACATTTTCAGGAAAATGTTTCTGAAAACAATATACAGAACATTATGTTCTAATAAGGCAGAAGTTGTACTGTGGTGCTGATCGTATGGCATGAAACCACAAAAGCAGAACTGGCTGTGCTAGATCATAGGCCTTTGGACTCTCGGGGCTCGTGGGAGTGGCATTCATGAACTGAGACATTGACTTAGGTAACTTTTAGGATTTAAGTAAGTGCACCATTGTTGGTGACAACTTGCCACCCCTGCAGCTGAACAAGCAGCAGTAATAATGACCACAGTAGCTATGACATTAACTACAATGTAATGAAGAGACAAAGAGAATGTGGTTTTCTCTCTTCAGAGATTCTTTTATCTCTCTCCCTTTTCCCCTGTCCCCTTCTCTCTCTCTCTTTCTCTCTCTTTCCCTACCTGTCATCTATCAATCATCTAATGTCTATCCAACTATTTACTCAGTGCATAATGGGGCAGACTCAAGATAAAAACTGGTATTGTCAAACTTGAAATATATATATATTTTAGTATAACTCTTTTTCCTTCCTTTTTACAATGTTGCCCAAACATTGTCATACTTTGTGGAAGGTAAAATACTGAATATGTGTTTTTCTTCCAGGAAAATGTAGGAAGCAATATTAAAATTATATCCAGAATTTTATTTTATAAAAAATGTTCTATAATACAGCGATAATTGCGTATCACAAAATTAAGCCTTTATTCAAAAGGAGGATGTAAATTTATTATCAAATACCTCATACTTATTTAAATAGCTTTGGCTATTCTTGTCATTCCTCATGCTTTATGGCTACTGGAATCTTTGTCTACTTACTGGATGGAGCTTTCAATGCGGGTAATAGTGAGGAAAGCAGCAAGATTTGCTGTGTAAGATGAGATGACAATCAATGCAAATAACCACCAAGCCCCCATCATCATTCGAGTAGCCAGAGTCGTGTATGGGACCTCTCCACCTGTGGAAAGAAGCAAATAGAATAAAAGAACATCAACAAGTATTTATTGAGAATCTGAGGTCATTCACAATCAATACCAAATTAACTTTTAAGTTAATTTTTAAGTACTGAAAAATCTTTTGACCTAACAACATCAGCGTGGATTTCCGTATTTTGGTTATGTTTATTACTTCATATTTAATTCCCTTTTATGATGCTATGTAAGACCCAGCCAAAAAGAAGCATGATACATATTTAGTATAACTTGTTTCAGTGATACTTCTTCTAACTTCTTGTTCAAACTTAGAATTAATTATCCTCTTATTATAACCACAGATAGCTACTTTATTTCCAAATGCTTCATTATTCAGTAGTTAGGTGATATTAATACTATTATGCCCATATTTAATATAACTTTTCAGATTTCTACTTCAATAAATAATACTGAAAATTATTTTTTGGTTAATTTCCCTAGAATCATAGGTTACTTTTATATATATGTATATATATTTATATATAACATATAATATATATAATTATTTTATATATATATCACATCTTCTTTATTCATCTATTGATGGACACTTGGGTTGCTTCTATATCTTGGCTATTGTAAATAATGCTGCAGTGAACATAGGGGTACATATACCTTTTTAAAATTAATTTTTAAAAATTCCAGTATAGTTAACATACAGTGTTATATTAGCTTCAGGTGTATGATCCAGTGATTCAACAATTCTTTTTTTTTTTTCTTTTTAAGATTTTATTTATTTGGCAGAGAGAGACACAGCAAGAGAGGGAACACAAGCAAAGGGAGTGGGAGAGGGAGAAGCAGGCTTTCTGCTGAGCAGAGAACCCGATGCGGGGCTCGATCTCAGGACCCTGGGATGATGACCTGAGCCGAAGGCAGATGCTTAACGACTGAGCCACTCAGGTGCCCCAGTGATTCAACAATTCTGTACATTACTCAGTGCTCATCATGATAAGTGTACTGTTAATCCCCTTCACCTATTTCACCCATTTCCCCACCCACCTCCCCTCTGGAAACCATCAGTTTGTTCTGTATAGTTAAGAGTTTGTTTCTTGGTTTGTCTCTCATTTTTTTTTCTTTTGCTTGTTTGTTTTGTTTCTTAAATTCTACATATGAGTGAAATCATATGGTATCTGTCTTTCTCTGATTGACTTATTTCACTTAGCATTATACTCTCTAGCTCCATCCATGTTGTTGCAAATGGCAAGACTTCATTCTTTTTTATGGCTGAGTAATATTCCATTATATATACCACCTCTTCTTTATCCATATATCAATGGACACATCAACAATTTCTTTAAATGTAAACAGATTAAATTTTCCAATTAAAAGACATGGAATAGATGAATGGATAAAAAAAAATCAAGATCCAACAATATGCTATCTACAAAGACTAACTTTAGTATTAAAGATACATATAATGAGACTGAAGGAAAAAAGAATATTTCAAGCAACATTGATAACAACAATAACAAAAAGCAGGGACAGCTACACTTATTTCAGACAAAATAGACTTTAAACTAAAAATGATAAAAAGAGACAAAGAAGGTCATTATGTAACGATAAGGGGGTCAACACAAAACAATTACAAATATTTATGTTCCCAGCACTGGAACAGTTAAATACATAAAGCAGAAACTAACAGAGTTAAAGAGAAATAAACAGTAATACAATAATAGGTGAGGACTTCAATATCTCTCTTAACAATGGATAGGTCATTCAGACAGAGAATCAATAAGGAAACAGTGAACTTGAAAAACACTGTTGACTAAATGGACCTAACAGAGATAACTAAACATTTTATCCAAACAGTAGCTACACATTCTTCTCAAGTGCACATGAAACATTTTCTACAATAGAGCATATATTAGAACACAAAACCAGTCTTAGAAAATTTAGGAAGATTAAAATTATACCAAGTATCTTCTCTGACCAAAATGGCATGAAACTAGAAATCAATAACAAGAGGAAACCTGGGAAGTCATGAACACATGGAAGTTAAGCAACACTCTCTTGAACAACCAATGAATTAAAGAAGAGATTAAAGGAGAAATAAAAGAGGTTTCTTGACACAAATGAAAGTGGAAATACAATATACCCCAGCTTGTGGAATACACCAAAAGCAGTTCTAAGAGGCAAGTTCATAGCCATAAACACCTATATTAAGGAGCAAGAAGAATCCCAAATAAACAACTTAGCTTTAGGCCATAAGAAAGTAGAAGAAGAAGAAACTGAGCCCAAAATTAGTAGAAGAAAGAAAAGAATAAGTATTAGAGCAGAAATAAATCAAATATATAACAGAAAAACAATTGAAAAGATTAACCAAACTAAAAGTTGATTCTTTAAAAAGATAAACTGAATTGACAAACCCTTAACTAGAATAAACAAGGAAAAAAAGAAAGAACCCAAATCAATATAACTATAAATAAAAAGGAGACATTATAACTGATACCAGAGTAATTCACAGGATCCTAAGAGGCTACTATGAACAACTATTCACCAATAAACTGGACAACCTAGAAGAAATGGAAAAATTCTGAGAAATGTGTATAATTTTCCAAGACTGAATCAGGAAGAAATACAAAATCTGAATACACCATTTACTAATAAGAAGATTGAATCAATAATAAAATATCTCCCAACAAAGTAGAGCCCAGGACCAGATTGCTTCACTGGTGAATTTTACCAAACATTTAAAGAATTAACAACAATCTTCAAACTCTTCCAAAAAAACAGAAGAGGAGGGAATCCTCTCAGACTTATTTTAGGAAGCCAGCTTTATCTTGCACCCAAACCAGGAAAGGACACCAATGGAAAGAAAAACCATAGGCCAATATCCCTGATGAATACAGATGCAAAAATTCTCAATAAAATCGTAGCAAACCAAATACAGCAGCACATTAAAAAGAATCATTCACCAAGAAAAGTGGAATTTATCCCTGGAATGTAAGGATGGTTCAACATATGCAAATCAACAAATGTGATACAAGACATTAATTAATTAATTAATTAATTTCATTAAGAATGAAAGGAAATAATCATATAATTATCTCAATAGATGCAGAAATGCATTTGAGAAAATTCAACATCTATTCATGATAAAAATTCAACACATTAAGCACAGAAGGAACATATCTCTTGGCACATATGACAAGCTTACAGCTAACATCATACTGAATGGTCAAAGGTAGAAGGCTTTTTCTCTGAAATTGGGAACAAGATAAAGGTGCCCACTCTCATTACTCCTTGTCAACATAATATTAGAAGTCCTAGCTAGAGCAATCAGGCAAGACAAAGAAATAAAAGGTATCAAAATTGGAAAGGTAGAAGAAAAATTGTCTCTATTTGCAGATGACATGATTTTGTATATAGAAAATCCTAAAGATTCAACCAAAAACTATTAGATCTAATCAATGACTTCAGTAAAGTTGCAGGACACAACATTAAAATATGAAAATCAGTAGCATTTCTATACATTAACAACAAATTTCCTAAAAAAGAAATAAATCAATTTCATTTACAACAGCCTCAAAAAGAGTAAAATATTTAGGAGTAAATTTAATTAAAGAGGTGAAAGAGATCTACTCTGAAAACTACAAGACACTGATGAAAGAAATCAAAGAAGACACAAAGAAATGGAAAGGTATCCTATGTTCATGGATTAGAATTAATATTGTTAAAATGTCAATACTATGAAAATCCATCTATAGATTCAATGCAATTTCTAGCAAGATTCTAATGGCATTTTTTAAAGAAGTAGGAATAGCACTTTTAAAATTTATATCGAACCACAAAAGACCCCAAATAGCCAAAGCAATCCTGAGAAAGAAGAACAAAGCAGGAGGCATCATACTTCCTGATTTCAAGCTGTACAATATAGCCACAGTCATCAAAACAGTGTGGTACTGGCATAAAAACAGACAAATAGACCAATGAACAGACTTGAGAGCCCAGAAATAAACCTATGCATGTACAGTCAACTAATATTTGACAAGGGAGCAAAAATACTCAATGGAAAAAAACATATTCTCTTCAATAAGTTGTGCTAGAATAATTGGATATTCACATGTAAAAGAATGAAATGACTAGGAGCGCCTGGGTGGCTCAGTCGGTTAAGCGTCTGCCTTCAGCTCAGGTCATGATCCCGGGGTCCTGGGATCAAGCTCTGCTTTGGGCTCCTTGCTCAGGGGGGAGCCTGCTTCTCCCTCTCCCTCTGCCTACAGCAGCTCCCCCTGCTTGTGCTCTCTTTCTCGCTATCTCTATCTCTCTCTGTCAAATAAATAAAATCTTAAAAAAAAAAAGAATGAAATGACTGTTTCTTATACCACTCACAAAAATTAACTTGAAATTGGTTAAAGACTTAAATGTAATACCTGAAACCATGAAACTCCTAGAAAAAACTTAGAAATAAAGCTCCTTGACATGGGTCTTGTTAATTTTTAGATATGACACCTAAAGCACAAGCACCAAAGTCAAAGATAAACAAGTGGGACTACATCAAACTAAAAAGCTTCTACATAGCAAAATCAACCATCAATAAAGTGGAACTTACAAAATGGAAAAAATATTTGTAAACCAATCATCTGATAAAGGTTCTTGTAAAAATATATAAAGAAGTCATACAACTTGATAACAAAAAAATAATTCAATTAATAACTGGGCAAAGGACCTGAAGAGACATTTCTCCAAAGATGTATGAAAGGCCAATAGGTACATGAAAAGATGCTCAACATCACTAGTCCTTAGGGAAACGCAAACGAAAACCACAATGAGATAATTACCTCATGTGTGTTAGAATGGCCATCATCAAAAAGGTAAGAGATAACAAATACTGGTGAGGATGTGGAGGAAAAGGAACCCTCCTGCACTGTTGGGGGAATTGCAAATTTGTGCAGCCACTATGGAAAACAGTATGGAGGCTCCTCAAATAATTAAAAATAAAATTATCATAAGATCCAGCAATACCATTTCAGGGAATATATCCAAAGGAAATGAAAACTACTAACTTGAAAAGATATCTACACCCCTAGGTTCACAGCAGTGTTATTTACAATAGCCAAGACATGGAAACAATCTAAGTGTCCATTAATGGATGGATGGTTAAGGAAGTTGTTTTATATATATATATATATATATATAAAATACCTACAATAGAATATTATTTATCCACAAAAAATGAGAAAATCCTACCATTTGCGACAACATGGATGGAATCTGAAGGCATTATGTTAAGTGAAATAAGTGAGATAGATAAAGACAAATACTATATGATCTCACTTATATGTGGAATATTAAAAAAAAAAACTCATATAAAAATACATCAGACTTGTGGTGACCAGAGGCACAGGGTGGCGGGAGGGGGAATTGGAAGAAGTTGGTCAAATGTACAAACTTCCAGTTATAAGGTAAATAAGTACTAGAGATATAATATACAACATAATAACTACAGCAAACACTAATGAATCATACAAAAACAAAGTTGAGAGTTCATCTTAAAAGATCTCATCACAAGAATGTTCTTTTTCTTGTATCTATATGAGAAGATGGATGTTAGCTAAACATACCGTGATAATCATTTCACAATATGTGTGAATCAATCCATCATGTTGTATGCTTTAAACTTATACAGTGATGTGTGTCAATTATTTTTCAATAAAACTAAAAAAAATGATCATTGGAATTCATTACATCAGCACTATAAAGTAGAGAAATCCTATAATCATTTGATAGATGCAGAAAAGGCACAGATAAAATTTAACATTAGTCTTTAAAAAAAACAACAAACCTAGAAATAATCCAGCAAACTAGAAATAAAAGAATTGTTCTTAGTTTCACAAAGAGAATTTTCAGGAAAACTGTAGCAAACATCATTCTTATTAATAAAATAAATATATATATTTTTAAAGATTTTATTTTTTTGAGAGAGAGGTAGAGAGAGAGCCAGAGACAGCACAAGCAGGGGGAGGGGCAGAGGCAGAGGGAGAAGCAGACTCCCCGCTGAGCAGGGAGCCCGATGCGGGGCTTAATCCCAGGACCCCAGGAGCATTACCTGAGCTGAAGGCAGACACTTAACGACTGAGCCACCCAGGTGCCCCAAAATAAATATTTTTTAGAGACTCTGTTAAAGGCTACAAGTTGTTACCACTTGTATTCAATTGAAGGTCCACAGTTACTGCAACAGCCAAACAACATCAACAACAATAAAAAAAAGAAAAAATACTTAAGAATTGGAAAAAAATGAAATAGAAGTTATGGATTGGAGCTGGTATGCATATGTATGTAGAAAGAATATAGGGTAAACTACTAAAATTAATGTTAGTTATCAGTTTACTATGGTACAGACTCAATATTCAAAACTCAATCAGATATGTATACCAGCAACAAAACCTTAAAACATGGAATTAAATATATATACCATTTGCAACAGCATTGAAAATACCTAGGAATGAAGATGTAAAAGACCTCTATGTGAATAAACTTTCTTGACTGAAGTATTAAATAAATGGATGAGTATATCATATTTATTGATCTAAAGACTCAATATTACAAAGATATAGTCTTTTCAAATTGATCCATAGATTAACTGAATTGCCAATCCAAAATCCCCAGGTTCTTTTTGTGAGAGAGACAGAGAGAGAATGAAATGCTGAATGTAAAATTTGTATGAAATTGCAAAAGGATAAAATTAGCCAAGACAATGTTCAAGAAAAAGAAAAAGCTGACTGTAGTCAGCTGCAGTCAGCCGGTCTAGCTGACTATAGCTGTATACAGTAATTAAGGCAGCGTGGTATTTATACAAGGATAGACCATATCAATGAAAATTATCCATGTATACATAGACACTTGATTTATGCCCAGCTGGTGCAGCAATATATAGAGAAAGGGAGATCTTTTCAGTAAGTACCACTAGGTCAATTTGGATATACATGTAAAAAATAGTAAAACTTTTCTCCTAATTTACAACATACACAGAAATCAATACCAAATGGCTTATATATAAATATATAAAATATCAACAGTAAAACTTCTGAAAATAAGATAAGAGAATGTATCTAATATATCCACAAGATCAGGTAGCAAAAAATTTCTTGAACAGAGTACAAAAGATTGATAGATTTGACTACAGTAATACTTTGTAGTTCAAAAGACACCACTGAGAGAGTGAACATAAGTCACAGTAGAAGATATTTCCCAAACACATATCTAACAAAAATAACTTCTTTAAATCTGTAAGAATAAAATAGACAATAATTAGAAAAATGGGCAAGAGTCTTCACAAAAGACAAATGGCAATCAAGGTGAAAACATGGCAACCTCATTAGTTATTAGGTTTATGCAAACTAAAAGAAAAATGGAATACTACTACAGAACCACCAGAATGATTAAAGTAAATAAATAGACAATATTAATTGTTGGCAAGGATGTGGAGTTACCAGAGTACTATTGGTGGGATTGTAAATTGATTCAATCATTTTGATAAACAATTTGGCAGCATCTCTGAAAACTACTACATGTTTTTCTTAAGACTCAGCAATTCCACTCTTTAGGTATATACGCCAAAGAGGAATATGTGTACCCAGAGAAAAGCACAGAAAAGGTTCATAGCAACATTATCCATAACAGCCTCAAACTGGAAACAGCCTAGACACTCTTTGAGAGTAGAATGCATAAATAAATTACGTTATATTCATACAATGGAATATTGTACAGAAATGAAAACAAACAGATTTCATTTAAATATAGCACCATGGATGGATTTCACAAACTAAGTGTTGAGTAAAAAACAAACAAAAGAACTGCATACTGTATGATAACTGTTCGAAAACAGGCAGCGAGAATGGGAAGGCTGGTAATCCTGTAAGTGGTTACCTTTGGGGATAAACAGTTAATGGTTGAGACAGGGCAATGGGGGCTGTGTCACTGGTGCTGTTCTATCTTTTTCTAGGTAGTAATTACACAGGTGTTCCATTGTTGGTGGTAATACATTGGGTTGCATATTTAAATTTTGTGTACTTTTATCTATGTAAATAATATTTCACAATTACATAAAACCAAGGAAAAGAAGAAAGGAGAGAGAAACAAAGACCACTTTTTCCCTTTTTTTCCTCCCTTTCTTTTTTTATCTCTGTCTCCACAATTTGAAAAAAAAAAAAAAGTATTTTCCTAGATTCAGGATGCTAGAAGAGACGGAAGACAAAAAATTATCTACTAAATCAAAAGCACAACCCATGGCTAAGGCAGAGCAGAATTTAGACTGGCAATTCCCAACAGTTCAGGGTGAGCAAAAGTCTGACTCTAAGGTTGGGTATTTTGATTTTGATAACTCCTGGTGAATCTGAAGTCTCCCAATATCACTCTGTAGAAGCATGTGGAATTAGTATTTTGCAGAGTGACCCCTCTACTATAGGGAAAAATCTTAACACAGATTTGAATGTTGATGTGACTGGTTTGCCACATCAAAAAATGTATCAACCTTGTTACCGTATGTATTATCTTGCTTATAAAAGTTGTTAAAGAGATAAAACAATGTTTTTTCTGCAGGCAAGATTGTAAAACTTGATCATTTCACCTGAGTCAGGCAAAATTTTGTTGCTCTAAGTCTTACTCTGTGTGAGTATATATATATGCGTCTTTGTGTGTACCTGAAAATAGGGAAGAGTTAGCATTTAAGACTCTTCAATTTGGTTGTTTGGTATCAGCTTCTCCCATAGGTTTTAAAACTCACAGAGTGTTTATAATATAATCTTGGACTTTGGAACTCTTTTATGAAATATGATCAAGAAAAAAAGAGAAAATTATTACCTTTCCTTATAAACATCCTTTTTTTCAAAAATTGGATGCTTATTGGAACCAGGTTACTAGCAGAATGGCTAAAAACTCTTACAGCAAACAGGAAATTTCCAATATTATGGGTGACTGACTATGTTCAAGTAAACTGGTTAACAGGAGTGTCAATAAATATTAAAATGTTTCACACTTACAAAATCACAGTTTAGAAAATATAAAGAAGGATATTGTTTGCAATTAGCCATTGACAGGGTACTCCCATTTAAGGATGAGAGAGAATGTACAAATCTCCTAAATGCTTAAGGTATTTATGTCATATTTATATATTAGTCAATTCTTTGGAGCTCATTCATAAATAGTCAAATTGACAGACTGCCTGTGACTAGATCTGAAAGTGCTTTAATATTTTTTCCTTTGGTAGAGGGTGCAGGGGTAAGAAGAAGGGGCATGTGAGATTCAGGTAAGATTTGCTGTTGGCCACAGCATAGTAGGTCCACTGTTTGAACCCATTTGCATGGGTTTCTACAATGTGGCATGGTGATTACTGTTACAACAATCAGCTTTAGGTGATAAAGAGGGATAATGTAATATCATATTGTGTTATAGTGTGAAAGTTGTGTCTTTTAAAATTACCTTTTGATACTTTCTTATCATGGCAAGAACAAAACCTCAGCTTGGGGATAATAAGTGTCCTTGAAATTTTGTATCTATTTTTATAAAGGTAAGGCAAATCGTTAAACTCCCTTTGACAGACAACATAAACTAACTAGAGTTTAATAATGTTTCAGTTGCATTATACTTATGTTTTCTATTAATGCAAACGGCACTGCTTTTATATTTGTATCCGCAAACATAACCTTTATTTACAACAACTTTGACCCCTCTAGAATCTCAGTTTCAAATATTCCATTCTCCTATGCCATCATCTATCTTTTTTTTTAAGTTTTTATTTCAATCATCAGGTGCTCATCATCATCTATCTTTTGAGCTTCCTTCTTCCACCAAGTCTATAGACCCACCAAACAAATGCTGCAATGAACATAGGGGTGCATATATCTTTTTGAATTGGTTTTCATTTTCTTCAAACAGATACCCACTAATGAAATTGCTGGATCACGTGGTAGTTCTATTTTTAATTTTTTGAGGGATCTCCATCCTGTTTCCCAGAGTGGCTGCACCAGCTTGCTTTCGCACCAACAATGCACAAGGGTTCTTTTTTCTCCACATACATGCCAGCATTTGTTATTTCTTTCTTTTTGATAATTGCCATTCTGACAGGTGTGAAATGATATCCCATTGTGGTTTTGATTCGTACTGAGATTTTCATGTGCCCGCTGGCCATCTATATGTCTTCTTTGGAAAAATGTCTCTTCAGAACCTCTATCCGTTTTTTAACCAGATTGTTTGTTGTTATCGGATTGTATGGGTTCTTTATGTATTTTGGATATTAACCCCTAATTGGATATATGATTTGCATATGCCTTCTTCAATTCAGTAGGTTATCTTTTTATTTTGTTGATGGTTTCCTTTACTGTGCAGAAGCTTTTTAGTTTGATGTTGCCTCATTTGTTTATTTTTACTTTCATTTCCCTGAAAAATCAGAACCAAACCAAACCAAACCAAACAAAACCCACAAAACATTGCTAAGACTGATGTTAAGGAACTTACTGCCTGTTTTCTTCTAGGAATTTTATAGTTTCAGGTCTTATATTCAAGTCTTAATCCATTTTGAGTTAATTTTTGTATATGATGTAAGATAGTGGTCCAAATTTATTCTTTTGCATGTAGCTGTTAAGTTTCCCCAACACCATATATGGAAGAGACTGTCCTTTTCCCATTTTATATTCTTGCCTCCTTCGTTATAAATTAATTGACCAAATATGTGTGGATTTATTCCTAAGTTAAAGATTGTGGTTCCAGCTAACTGCTCTGAAGCCTTCAAATAATACAAAGGGTAAAGGAGAAATTGAAGGCAATGAATACTCAACTCAGAAATAGGGTAAAATTTGAAAGTCCTGTTGGCAGCTTTGAAGCAGTCTCTTAAATTACACAGTTCCAGGGCAGATACGACTGAGGACAAGACTTGGGCTTGACTGCAAGGGTAGCACAAGTCAATCTCCAATCAAATCTTCTGTCTTATAAAGTCTCTCATGATAAGTGAAGGGCATTGATGGGAAATCTGAGTTTCAAAATCCCTCTGAACCTCCTTGGTATAAGAAGCAATCTCTCATGGCTTCTGAAGGAATCAGCCTTTCTCTGCAAAATGATTCTCAATGACTGGACCTGGGGAATCACAGTTCTCTCCTGGACTCACCTACCTCACCCCTTATTGCCTCCAGATACAAGTTAGATCCCAAATAACTGTCAGAGAAGCATAAAGCCCACTTATAAAAGTTTTGTACCATACAGGATGGAGTATAAGTATCAATTAGGGCAAATATGTTATCTTGGGTGGTAATGATTTGGGATTTGATATTTAAGATACTGACTTGACACTTGTGACTGGTGGTAGTAGTTTTAGATTGGCTAACGATGGATCAAGAATGAATGGATTTTTGAGGTAACCTATACACAACTTCTCTGGTATTCTATAGATATTCAGGGAGGTGGGAATGTTAGAATGGATTTGTTCTGAACAAACTTTCATCTCCCTATCTGGGAAAGGGACAATCCCTTCACAAAACATTAAGAAATGCATGGGAGGGGGCTGTAGCACAAGCATCTCTGAAGAGTTCTGTATGCTGGTACTCGTAGGCAATGTATAACAATGTAATGGTAGTATAAAACCTTTGTAAAGCAATGTCAAATACGGTAGTATAAACCTCTAAATTTCCCAAAATAGAATACCTAAGTTAGTGATAGTGTATCTGACTGGGGAAATATTATTTACCAGTGAAAATGTAATAAATAGGATACAAAATTATAAATGTGGCATGACTATTAGTATAAAAAAAATTGAATTTTTTATATCAAATTGAATATAGTATCCCAGGTTGGCAGAGGCTAAGTGGAGGTGTTTAACTATCAGAGACAAGGTAAAATTCCTGTAATATGACGTGGCTGTTTATGAATGGTAACTGGAGTGTACTGTCTGTCCATCAGCAATAGCTTATCACAGGGTTCCTAAATATGAAATAGCTAGGTAGCCTACCAAGGCGTTTCTTGATATGTATAGGAAAAAAGATTCTAGATCTGAGGGCAGAAATGTAGCCTCAGTTGCTGAGTGGGAATTTGGAGCCTCTAAGTCTAGGTCCTAGAACTCATCCAGTTTATGATTCAGAAATCCAGTATTAAAGAAAAGGGCAGGTTAACATTTGTTGATATGTTCTTTTTGAGATTTTTCTTAAGTATTTTTAATACCAATAGTCAGACCACATTTATAATATTGTATTCTATTTTTTCACATTTATAAACATTTTAATTTTATTTTAAAGTTTTTATTTTAATTCCAATTAGATAACACACAGCATTATATTAGTTTCAGGTATACTAGATAGTGATTCAACACTTCCATACATTACCTGGCGCTCATCACAAATGCCCTCCTTAATCCCCTATAATATTGTATTCTGTTTATTACATATTCACTGGCTGAACAATATTTTCCCAGTCAGATATACTACAGCCTACTTCAGTATCATATTTTTGGAAATGTAGAGGTTCTATGCTGCCATATATTACATTGCTATAAACATCTTTTTTGATAGAATCCATGAAGAGAAGTTATTTGGTGAAAGAAATGAAATTTTTTATGTCTTATACAAGTGTTAAGCATTTTCAAATACATTTTATAATATTGAACAAATAGAGACTGGTAATGTTACTCCTCTTTTGTTAACTTATGTCTTTCTGAAGTGTTGACATTTCAGTTGAATGACAAAATATTGTCCTGGAGTAACTGATAAGTCTATTTCCAGATAAGCAAAAGGAGGCTAGGAGGCATTAGATGATGTAATCAAAATGGCAATTTCCTATACATAAGAAGACTTCTCTAACTTAATATTTACATTTTCATAGTAATTATAATACATGTAGAGCTGTTTATAAATAGCAGTTCCTTCTTTCCAACTCTTTAACATTATTTATACACTTCTGTTTTGAGGAGTTCTTAATCAGTTGAATAAAAAATCTTGGCATATTTCCTGTTTCCTTAATTAATGACAGTCTTTTACACATACAAATGCCATCTATACATAATGCCCTAAAATAAGAATGTTCTTCTGATGAAATAAATAAAAGATCATTACCACTATAATGCAGATATAGGATATCACCATTACCCAAAATGTTCCTTTGTGCTTCTTTCTGGTCAATCTCTATCCCCCATGCTTGGCACCAGGCAATGCAAATCTGCTTTCTGTCACTGTGAAATATTTTTCTTTTTCTATATAAAGTTCTTTTTAATTTCATATAAATGGAATGTAGTCTTTTGGGTCTGGCTTCGTTTTACTTAGCACAAATGTTTGAGATTCATTCATGTTGTTCCATGTGTTAGTGGCTTATCCCTTGTTAGTGCTAAAAAGCATTCCATTGCATATATCACGATTTGCTTATTCATTCACCAGTAACTAGACATTTGTATTGTTTCCAGTTTTTGGCTATTATAAATACATTTTCTATGAACCTTTGCAAAAAGAAAATGTTATTTCAACATTAGAACTTCCTACAGAAGAAGATAATCTTTATAATTCTTGAAATTTCAGGATTAACAGAAGTAGGTAAGTTTTACTGAACTCAGTACTGTGGGATATTTCTAATGAATACATTTGAAAAATGTTAAACTAAAAATTAATTATAATCCAATTAAATAACTGCTAGCTATACCACATAACCCATATATGCTGATTTTAACTTAAGTTTCATGTATCCGCTGCTGTAGCTCATTGTAGAACTAAATTGAATTACATAGTTAGTAAATGTAACACTTGGCAGCTTCTTTTCACAATGTTTTCATTATTCCAGCCCATATAAAATTCCCGCTGTTCCTAATGAGCTAAAGAATTAAAAACAGCCAATCGAAAGCCAATTTTCCTGTCTGATCTTACAAAATTAAAACATTTGAGATTTTAGTAACTTAATCGATAAAGGGATTTCAGTTTCCCAGTTTGTAAGGTGGACTACAATATAGTTTTACACAAGTTGTAACCTAAGTAATAGTCAAGGGTCTTGAGGTTAAGTGCTACAGTGAAAGGTAAGCTCCCCTAAGTGCAACATTAAGATGTATGGATGAACACTACATATAGTGTTTACTATGATTCCCCACCACAAACTGGTTTACTTTCATATCCACAAGGATTGGGGCAGTGATGGTATTTAGAAACCCTTGTGGTAAATTCTTTCTCTAGATCTTATTTAATTAAGGCTTTTTTTCCCCCATCCTGTACTAATTGCTTTTATTCAATTCTACTGGAAACATGATCATAGGATGAGTGAATTGAACTAAATCTACTGAAAGTAACTTGTTATACGTGAACTTTATTGGGTCAGACAAATCTTTTAGAATACTAATTAGCAAAATCCTTTTTTTATGGAACTAGCTAACCCATCCTGAATTAAGAAATGTACCTTTTTAGAGATTTTGAAATTACACTGATATTAGAAGTTCCTTTCTACCTTTTAAGTTTATTTTTTTTTAATAAAGCAGCTTCAGTATGCTTGAAATGGACATGGTAGTTGGAAGGCTTTATAGTGTATATTACTTTTTGCTGAGATTTCCACTAATCCATAGAACTGCATTTTATGGTATTAATGGTTACTTTGAAGTTTTAGCACAAAGCAAAATGGGTCAGTGTGCCACATATCTTCCTTGAATTTTTATTTGCAACAAAAAATGCATTTGCTTACTTTTTTTTCTGTTTCCTTTCCCAGTATCTATCAAAAGGACCCTTGTAAATTTAATGATTAAAAATAAGATTTTGCATCTAAAGAACATTGATATCACAACCAAATTTCAAAATTATGCTGGAATGTATCTCAAACCCTCATTGACACCCAGAATATTTCCCAACACTTGTATCGTTTCCACAGTTATGATTTTGCCAAAACTACACACATTTAAGAAATGCTCCTAGAAATATCTTCAGCTTCTGTATTCATGCTCTAATTATATCTATTTCATTATACTATTTTAGAGGTCTTGCTAAAAAAAAGAAGTAAAAAGAGGGGAGAAACCGAATAGTTTCATCCTTTCTCTCTTGGTTTGTCTTTAGCTCTGTTAGTAAATGTCTTGCTTTGTAAAACTCAAGAGCATAAATCCAAGATTTTGGTAAAATATTTAAGTGTATAGTACACAGAATTTTTCTATCTAATATTACACAATTAAAATAGTTGAGATTTTAGTAATTCAATTTACAAAGAAAGAAAGATACTCAAAGCCTCTAAAATCTTCAGATAGTTTTCAAGTAGTTTGGTTCAGAGATGAACTGAGATTTTTGAAGTCACTGTATGTTACCCCTTTGTTTTCTCTGTCTACCATATTTGTCTTCATGTCCTTTTAGTTTTTTATTTACTAAATTATTTGATTCATATTTTAGGTGCTTTGTTTCTATTTTTAATACATTGATATATATCAATTGCTTATCTGTTCACCAAAAAAGAAAAAAAAAGGAACAGTACATGGCTTGAGCAACAAATAGTGATTTTTAAAAAATACCCAAATATCATTTTCTGGAGGCCCCCAAATTATTCTTTTTTCTTTCTGTACTATTTTTCTTGCTACCTGCTGATTTTACCACAGACTTGCAGCAAAATGAGGACTGGGAAAGGTACTCAGTGAGGAAATGTTGTCTGGATGACTAGTCATTTGTCAAACAGCATGAAGCAAGACTGCCATTGAGTCTGGCCTGCCACTCCAGAGTGATGTATTAGTTTTTAATGTTTTAAAATAATTATAGCAAGGCCTAAGCCACCATATAAAACCACTATATAAATTCTAGTGCCATCATCAACCCCAGTTTTCAGAGACCCAATCAATCAGCGGTGCTGAGCAAAACTGCACCCATTTTACCAATCCCAGAAGCATCAAAGTTCAAAGGGTAAGAAGCAGTTGTCAACAGGAATCAAAAGTGAAGTGGATCTCGAAGTGAAACTTCCATTACCTCTGAAATTTCTGAGACTAATTCCTGAACTAGGCCTTATGTATCAATGCATCGCTATTTTCACAAGGTCAGAAAATGCCGATACATATTCAATCCGTTTTAATGAGGATACAAGAGCCAAGGTTAAGTCTAACATATATTTTTAAAACTCCAAAATGCCATTCAAATCCAGTAACCTGTTAACTACCATTGAAGATTAGTTTCAAATCTATGATAGAGAAGGGAATCATTTATATTGTGAATTCAGTTTTCCAAAAACAGTATCAGCCTTCTCAATTTTGAACTTTTTCTTGTTTTCCAGAACTCTTATGTTTAAGTTCTTAGGAGGACATCTTAAAAAGCAGAAAGAAAGAATGGATTCCTCTCTGGTTTCTATCAGTACATTCTTTGGAATAATAGGTTGGAAAATGGCTAAAGGAATGAGATTTTGGTGTGCTGGTGTGAGATAAAATATAGACATTTTATTCAGTATATGGGCTTTATATATTCAGATAGAGTTCAGTAAGTAATACAGACAGACCTGTAATTGAAGGATGTAAAATAATTCATATCCTAGTGATTCCCACAATACTGCTGATTGAATAAGAAAATATACATGAACCACAGCTCATGGGTTTTTGTATGTGAATGCAAATATGTAAAACTGAATGCATTTTAGAATTCTACATAAAGCTTAACTATTTTGCTTAAGGAATATCTCCTCCTCCTCCTCCTCTTCCTTTAATATGCCACTTCCTTTAATATGCCACACTTTGGGTGTGGTTTGTAGATTTTCTCAGGAATTTCCAAAGGCATTTTCAATCTACAGCCTCAGTAGTCACTGAGTCAAAGATTTGGGTGGAATAAATGAGCAATGGAAAAGTCAGGAAACAGGTTCATATTGCTGGGCTGAAGTGGTAAATCCAAATCATGGATGTAATGAAGTAGGACATGAAGTCAGAGAGGAGAGGGATCAGGGTGAAGTTGCAAAACAAAACAAAACACAAAAAACCTATTAAACTCAAACCCAAATCAGGAAGTAAGAGATTAAAAGCAAAGGTCAGGAAAAAAGTAATCAAAGCTTCTATATATTGAGTATTTACTAATGGACCAGGCATTGTGTTAAATGTTTTGTAAACATTTCTTAATCTTTACCATAGTCTTAGGAGTTTCCTCAGCCAAGGTCAAGATCAGAGAGGAGTAGGGACAGATGATTTTTGCTTACAGGTAAGGGAAAAGGCCAGGCAGGGAGTGACACATGTCAGAGAATCTAGGAAGCCTCACGGTGTCTCCTCCTCCAAGTACATTTCTTCCATTAAGTCTTCTGGTTTATTACTGCCACTTCATTTTCTCCCTCTGTTCTCCTCAACAATAAGGATAAATAGGATTATTGTAGGCTGACAGGCCAAAAATTTAGGATAGATTTGTGCAAACAAAACTAAAATAAACATGATAATAGTTTAGATATCTACAAAACTCAGAAAAAAGTCCTCATTATTTTATATTGGAAATAATTTACTAAGACCAATATACTTTCTTAGATGACCGTAAGAAACAATCAGCTTAAAACATAACCATTATAATGAACTGATGATCTTGGGAGATATAACATATCAAGAAGATAGGAGGAAGGTGATATTGCAAAAATAAGAGATTTTTAATGATGAATAAATAATAAAGAAAATAGGTAGGTGAAGATCTTTTTTTTTTTTTTGTATTGTTCTGAGAGGTGGGCTATGATTCTGTATACCTTAAATTCATTCTTGGGATAATTCAACTGGCATATTGATCATTTCTCTATTTTAATAATGACATATAAACTTTTTATTGAATCATTAAAAAATTATAAGCCCAAATTACTGGACTTGTAAATAGCTATTATATATATATATTTTTTAATTACTTTGACAAATAACTTTGTAACTAGTAACCTTAGACATAATAGGTTATTTGCAGGGGGATAAAACTTTCACTGTATAAGTTTTACATGCAAACAAAATGATGAGTTACTTTTTTGTTTCCCTTTTCCCTGGAGACATTCATTCACCTTGATTTTCTGCAAAGGCCTATGGAAGATAGAAAAAATATGTATTTTTTGTCTCTTCCAAGTTTCACAGACTTAGAGATTCTTCTCTGCCCATATGGCAATACACAAGAGACTCCTGCAATTGTTTGAGAATGCAGGCTGCTATTCAAAAAACAGACATGGTAGGCAGTTTTTACATGAAGATATTATCCAAGGAAATGTTATTAATATTAATTGTAGTCATATGACTAAGTTCTTGTGCAATCTTCTGCAACTTTCCTTTTTATTTCTTTTATTGTGCTGCTCATGGTACAAACCTATTCTAACTCTACTATATAATGAACTTCTCAGTAGACAGATTCTTTAGAAAATATTTGACACTTGCAGATAAATAATGAAATCCAAACTAATCACTGAATGATAGTCATCTTTGTGGCTTAATACAACTCTTTGTTTTTTTTTTTTAAAGATTTTATTTTTTCATTTGAGAAAGAAGTGTGAGTGAGCAAGCGAGCATGAGCAAAAGAGCACAGGCAGGGGGAGCTGCAGAGGGAGAGGGAGAAGCAGGCTCCCATTGAGCAGGTAGTCCTATGACGGGGCTCCATCCCAGGACCCTGAGATCATGACTTGAGCTGAAGGCAGATGCTTAACCAACTGAGCCATGCAAGGACCCCTTAATAAAACTCTTTATAATAACTTTTAGAGTCTTTCTCTGCCTAATAATCTTTGGTGGCTCTGGAAGTAATAACTTGAAGATTATTTGATGCTTTGTGTGTGTGTGTGTTTTACAAATGAAATTAAAAAAAAAAATTGTAATGATTGGATAAGCTACTTCAGGTAAATTTTTTTTTTTTTTAAGATTTATTTATTTATTTGAGAGAGCAAGAATGAGAGAGAGAGAGAGTACATGAGAGGGGGTACGGTTAGAGGGAGAAGCAGGCTCCTTGCCGAGCAGGGAGCCCGATGCGGGACTCGATCCAGGGACTCCAGGATCATGACCTGAGCCGAAGGCAGTCGCTTAACCAACTGAGCCACCCAGGTGCCCTACTTCAGGTAAATTTTGATCAGCTACTTTTTTCTTTTGTCCTCTCTTCTCTTTACGGAGTTGTTGGATTTGGATTCTGACCCCCACCCCCACTTCCCATTATCATTTTGAACATGACCCTCCTTTATAGTTAGGTATATAAAAGTTTTGCTGCTGTATTTTAAGTTATTGGAATAGCCCCACTGCATTACATGGTATAATTTTATACCTCTATAAACACCAGTAATACACATTTAAAAGGTTGAGCTAACTTTCAGACTGCTTTTTGTCTGTGTTCTTAACATTATCAATGATAGAATCTGAGCTTTTGTGTCCAAATGATTCAGTTAACATTTTTTTCAGTGGTTTAATGTTGCCATGTGTTATACCCAAGCAATTGCCTCTGCTTGAATATGTTTAAGTGTCTTCTAAGTATCTAGTGAAGTGCAGTGATGTAAAGCTGAATTTTACATTGCATTAAGTTACTATTGTTTTTTTAATAAATCCTTTAAAATTCTATTGAAATTTATATACTTTTAATTATTGAAAATGTGAGAAAATGGAGTATGGTACAATGTTTGGTTGAAAGTACCAGAAGTCTTAGAAGTGTGCATATACATATCATTTAACTCAGAAGCTGCATATCTAGGATAATTTCTTAAGAAAATAACCAAGGATGTGTACAAATACTGAACCACTAGAATAACTTTTTATAATTTTATAGGCAAGCAATAATAGGAAATTTAGGAAAACAAATTATATATGTAGACACACATATAATATAGGCTCTTATACAGACAGTAAGTAAAGCTATTTAAGAATACCTAGAGGAATAAATGGTTTTCAGAATGTACTGATAATTTATTTTTAAAAATATCATATACAGTATGAAACTACTGTTTTATATCTATATATTAATATATTTTCTGTATACTGACAGCATACTCAGTGCCAAATCCTGTCATGTATATTTCTAATTCATTCTCTCTTTTCTATTTTTACTGCCATTTTTGTTGTTGAGGTGGTAGTACCTAATGTTCTTCAGGCTAACATGTCAGCTGGTCGACCTTAGAAGTCTCATAATCTCTACGCCATCCTTCATACTGTCTCTAAATAGCACAGATCATATAGCTATTTGGATGAAATGCTGTTATTAAATTTATAATCTCACATAACTCTATCATTGTGATTAACAGGTACACTCTACCAGATCATCTGCCGATAAAATTCTAACTTTAATCAGCATGAATAAAATATTAAATTTGTGAGAAGAAATGACAATGAAGAAACTGATGAATAGAAAGTACATCATTTTTAAACCTGAAAAGAAAAATATAACCCTGAGAATTGTTTCAAGCTTAAATTTCCACATTTTGTGTGTGTGTGTGTGTTAAGGGGAAGTTTTCCAGCTAAAGCATCTTGAAGATCAAAAGTACCAGATCAAAGCACTTTAAGATCAGCCTGGGAGGGTCCCTGAAAGTTTCATCTCTGTCTTCAAACTTCTCAGACCTGCTACAGGACCTGCTTACTGTTTTTTTTGTAGCTGAGTCGACAATAAATTAAAAATAGGAAAAAACAAGTGTTACAAAATGCAGCATTGTTGGAGATGCTTATCTTATGAAAAGATAGCTTAAAAGTTGGAGGTGGTGGCATTTTTCCCCTCATAACTTATCTATAAGCTACAGCACAGCCACTGGGACTTTCAGAGTGATTATCAAAATATCATCTGCACAGAAGCAAAAGAAAGGCAGAAAACGGCTTTAATAAGATTTAAAGATTTTTTTCTATGAAACTTATTTCACTAATACCAGGTGTTGCAATTTAAAAATTAAGTCTATATTTTTAAAAAGGAGATTGATAAGTTTATTCTATTTGGCTTTTCTCATTCTTCACTTCCTTTGAATTCTCTGATTTCAAATATGTTTAATTATATTCCCCAAAGACTTGTAAAACAAATTAGACACAGAAAATGCATATGTAATAAACACTGTATTTGCTGGTTTATTTTAAAATCATTTAAAAGAGTAGAGTTGCATTTTATAATATCATAAAGGAAAAGAAAAAAATAAAAATCTGCAATTTTAAATGAAAATACTTCTTATTTTGTAAAACCATTTAGCTGCTACTTAAAAGAAAAGAGAAAAATTAAACAATATACCTTATTGATTCTTGTTTTTGAAAACCATACACGTTGGGTTACTTTCTGACATCTTTGCATTACATGATACTTGTTTTCATCTTTATCAGTTAGTGTTGTGAAATATATTAAACTATAGTGACATATCAGAAGGAAGTATTCTAAAGGAGAAATATATATATAACATATATAAAGGAGAAATATATATAATTATATATAACATATATAACATGTGTATAATATGTTAGTTTATATGTATGTATATGTTAGTTTTATAATGACATATCAGGAGGAGGTATTCTAGAGGAGAAATATATATATATATAACATATGTAAAGGAGAAATATATATATAATTACAATGTATACATAACATACAACATGTATGTAATATGTTTACAAACATAACACTTCGTCATGATGGTATTTGTTTGGTATGTAGAATCATCTACACCTTGGATATGTACTTATGTCATTATTTATAATATTCTCAGTTGATAAACTACTGAAATTAAATGATAGTCTCAGATAGTCAGATTTGAGGTTTAAATTGCATTGCACTCAAGTCTTGGAGTGAAACAAGTAAGCATAGCCAGCTTACAAGTTTGACCTCTGCAATTACTGTTCATTTTCTAAGCTTCCCTGGGTGTAAATGCACGTTAAATTGTCTTTTAGTGCCAGGAATGACTTTTTCTCAGCCAAATTACTCTCTTTTGGTTCCAGTTAGATATGTATTCTATGTAATTTAGTAATGCAAAAGTTATTCATTCCAACTTATAAGTGTCCATCCTGGACATTGCATGTGGCCAGCTTCATTATCTTACATTATTATAAAAAATGTGTTTGTGCTACTAAAGCAAGTTTTAATGCTTATCCTTTTTAGTGAATTATTCAGGTCATCAAATATAATTTCCAACTTGCTTAACCCAATTCAAGTCAGTGTTTGTAGAACGTCAATTGGGTCAATACTAGTTCAGAAGAAAAAATTAAAAAATCAATGAACATCAGAGTGAACATTTTAATTTACACTCTTTAACCTAAACCATGTTCCATATTTGGAGGATTGAATATTACAGATTCACTTTAAATATTTAGTTTTCACAAGTGTCACTATCTATACAACTATCTGCAACAACTATAGGGGGACCTATAAAACTATAATTACACTATTTCCTGGTCTTGACATAAGATTTGACCTTGTTTTTCCTATGGCTTAGAGATTAAGTATAGCCCCAATGGATGAACTGCACATCATTTTCAAAGGAAGGTTTTCTGAGGGATAATGCTGTGTTTACAGATTTCCAGTGTGGCTGCCCCTAGTGTCTATTTAATCTTATATTACAGATGGCCTTTTGTGAGCAAATGACTGAATTTAAAAATCAAGAAATTTTTTAATCAAAGAACTGGACTTGACAAGGAAAACTGAGAGTAAAATGTTATTGATTTATTTTTCTGAGAGAGAAAGTGTTATGAATGTTAGCAGATTTTAAGATCTTTTTGGATAAAGGAGAAGTATATATAAATTTCAAGCAAATAAAAGTAATAAAGATCTTCAATTACATTGTTTACAGGAAGAATTATCTATAGAGAAGGTTACAACTGATGATTTAGGAACAGGGGAATTATTTAATCCTACTCTGAATGCAAACTGTTATTAGCAGTTTGGTTTGGTATAGGGAAAAAATTCTTTCTCTCTCTGTATCTAGATATGGGTATAGATATGTATAGATAGATATTTACAGCTATCTCTATATATTAAATATCTATATTTATTTATCTATCTATAGATAGATATTTATATATAATATTGATATGTAGTCCAAATAAAGGGCTAAAATAATTTATGTAAAATAACATTTATTGTTTCCAGAAAGATATAGGAAGTTGATTGAGAAGGAAGAAATACACTGAGAATGCCATTACTCTTGCTCCTCTCTGTGGTCCTTTTTAACAAGAGCACTGGGGGAGATTACTTACAAGAGAATGGTTTTCTTCAGGAGCTGTCACCACAAAGAGAGCTAGGAATAATATGTGCCTTTTCATTTAATGTAGATATTGTCTGAAAGGAATAACCATAATTGATCTGGAGAATAAAAAAGTGTGACTGGCTCTTGGAGTTAAGGTTTTTGAAAGTTTCACTAGATGGATATATGCTGTAAGCAACATATGGCTGCCTCAACAGACAAACATTCATGCACCTATAAAATATAATCACGGCTCAGATCCAAATCTACAATTTTTTGAAACAGTTCGTAAATCCCCAAGTATGCTGGAGGACTTGAAATCACAACAGATAGAGAATAGTTTGACGGTTAATGCCTTCTAAAACAATTATTTATATTTGTCTAAATGTTTAGTCCTGCCACTCCTCTGCTTAAAACACTCTAGTGACTCTTCATTACTACAAAGTAGAAGCCAAAAACTAGACAGCCTAATCTCATGTGAGCTCATGGACCTCTCTGACCTCCCCTCCTACTAAGCTGTCCTTCTGGCCTCTTGGAGCAGGTCACTGTATTTGTGATTTGCTACACCTGACTTCCCCCACCCCCCCATATCTCTACAGCACATTCCTTCCCATCCTTTAGGTCCTTGTTCCAATTTCAAATGCTTAGAGGCTTACTTAAATGAACCTATTGAACCTATTGAAAATTGCAACCCTTCCACGTGTACTTCAAATTCCTTTCCCCCGAGATAATTTTTCTATAGTATTTGAGTTCTGATGACTGTGTAATTTATTTATTGATTGATTTAGCCTATTGTTTTTTTTACCTGTCTCCCTTCACTAGAATAAAAGCTCCATAAAAGACTGAATCTTTGTTTTTCTCAGAAAGCTATCTCCAGGAGCTTGGATAGGGCCTGTCACATTGTAGACATTCAATAATGTTGAATAAATGAGTGATTTATAATTTGAACCCCGAACATTTAGCTTTAACGTACATAAAACATGTTTTAATCTCAAAAGAAATGTTTCTTTGAATTTATAAAAATGTACATAAAGTCATTCCATTGATTGAAGAAGTGGTATCACAGAGGAATTCAGGCATATATAATAGAGCTCTCATATATTCATTAAGATAACTAATGGAAAAATGCACCTAATTGGTCAGTTGTGTAATTAAGAAATAGTGCAACATGATTTTACATGCAAATTCTGTTTATTTTCTCAGCAGAATAAATTGGTCTGAAAAAACAACAAAGATGTTTCGATATCTGTTAAGACAATGAATGCATGACAAACTTAACACTTCCTTTGTTCAAGATAGCATTAAATAAAGGAAGTTTATTCCCAATGTTAAATTTGTAGCCAGTGGTGTAGTTAATTAAGAGAAAATGTCAATAGAACTTAACATTGTCACAGGATAATGGTTCCTGCTGCTAGATATATGTCAAGAGAAAGATAAACAAGATGAAGTGATTTATTAAGCAGTGCCACACTCCAGGCAATGCATTTCTAGAGGATTATAGTACTCCTTGGGTGGTGATGTCAGGCAGACGACTGAGGACTAAGTGGCCTAAACTCTTTGAATAGTATAACAATAGTACAGAAATGTGGTGCTTGCAGGCAGTCCTGCTGATATAGCAAAATTACTTTATGTTTAGAAGGAAAGGAGAGACCATCACGATATTAGAAAGGATCTAAAGCAGAAGAGAAGACTGTCAACAATTCTTCATGACTTTGCAGATAATTATGTGAAATCATACTATTTCAAAATTTAAAAGCCAAAAATATTAGGATTACCCCTACTTAAAGTACAGACCTCTCAAAAAATTTTATTTCAGGCAACAAATGATTATTGCTTTGGGAACTTAGTAACTTCTCTCAGCAAAAACTGTATTAAAATAATTTTTGGAGAAGCATCCAAAGATCTTTTATTTCTTTTCAATAATTTTAATAATATAATTTATTTTTAGATTGTTAATATTGATAAAATAATATCAAAGACAGTTTTAATTTAGACTCAACCTTGTGAATACTGGAATGGCATATTGTTTGCTTTAAATCACAAATTTAACTCACAATACTATTACGTGCTTTGATTTTCTTAGGTAGAAGTCACAAATTTTACTGGTTACTTAGAAATTGTTTTCATCTTAAAATTAACCTTATATCTGGTGTTATATATTCCAGTGCTGCAAGAATATAAACTAAAGGGAACATATACTTAACTATATTATTTATAACTTTCCTATGCATTATGATATATTTCAAAAGTATCAACAAGCATTACATATATGTTAACAATGAAACTATTGTTTAGCAATTCTCTTAAGTTTAAAGGAATTCCATCAGTGAATTTAAAATTTTAGCATAATATTTAACATAGGTTCTATTTATTTATGAGACAAGGCTGCTTTCAGTTTTATCAATATATTAAGCAATCAAATAGTTATTGACATTGCAAAAGAATGAAACCGGACCATTACCTTAACCATATACAAAAATTAACTCAAAATGGACTAAAGACTTGAATGTAAGACCTGAATCTATAAAACTCCTGGAAGAAAACATAGGTGGGTAAACTTCTTGACATTGCTCTTGGCAATGATTTTTTTGGATTTGACACCAAAAACAAAGGCAACAAAACAAAAATAAACAAGTGGGACTACATTGAACTAAAAAGCTTCTGCACAGCAAAGGAAAACACCAACAAGATGTAAAGGCAATGTATTGAGTGGGAGAAAATAGCTGCAAATCATATATCTGATAAGGGGCTAATATCCAAAATATGTAAAAAACTCATACAACTCAATAGCAAAAAAACAATTTGAGTAAAAATTGGGCAAAGGATCTGAATAGACATTTTTCCAAAGAAGACACATGAAAGATCGTCAAAATCACTAATCATCAGGGAGATGCAAATTAAAACCACAATGAGGGGTGCCTGGGTGGCTCAGTCGTTAAGCATCTGCCTTCGGCTCAGGTCATGATCCCAGGGTTCTGGGATCGAGCCCCACATCGGGCTCCCTGCTCAGTGGGAAGCCTGCTTCTGCCTCTCCCACTCCCCCTGCTTGTGTTCCCTCTCTCGCTGTGTCTCTCTGTGTCAAGTAAATAAATAAAATCTTTAAAAAATAAAAAATAAAAAATAAATAAAACCACAATGAGCTATCGCCTCACACCTATTAGAATAGCTATTATCAAAAAGACAAAAAATAACAAGTGTTGGCAAGGGTATGGAGAAAGGGAACCCTTGAGCTCTGTCGGGAGGAATGCAAATCAGTGCAGATGCTCTGGAAAACAGTATGGAGCTTCTTCAAAAAATTAAAAACAGAACTACCATATGCTCCAGCAATTCCACTTCTGGGTATTTATCCAAAGAAAATGAAAACACTAACTTGGAAAGATATATGTACTCCCATGTTCCTTGCAACATTATTTACAATAGCTAAGAGACAAAAGCAACCTGAGTGTCCATTAAGATGAATGAATGAAGAAATACGTTATATATAGTCATACGTGTTATATATGCATATATATTTTTTCATTCTTTTCCAAGGCTGAATAATATTCCAGTGCATATCATGGAATATTATTCATTCATGGAGGAAAACGAAATCTTGCCATTGTGACAACCTGGATAGACCTTGGGGGCATATGCTAAGTGAAATAAGTCAGACAGAGAAAGGCAAATACCATATGGTCTCACTTACACGTGGACTCTAAAAAGCAAAACAAATGAAAAAAACTGAGCACACAGATATTGAAGACAGACCGGTGGTTGCCAGAGGCGATGCAGGCCAAATGGGGGAAAGGAAGGAAAAGGGACAAACTTCCAGTTATAAAATAAGTCACAGGGATATAATGCACAGCATGGTGACTATTGTCAACAATACTGCGTTACATATTTGAAAGCTGCTGAGAGTAGATCTTAAAAGTTCTCATCATAAAAAATTCTGTAACTATGTGTACATATTAACTAGATTTATTGCAGTGATCATTTCACAATATATACAAATATCATATCATTATGTTGTATACTTGAAACTAACGTAATGTCTGTTAATTATGCTTCAGTAAAAACTATTAAATATTCTAAGTTTCAATACTGTCATTGTGAGTGTAATAAACAAAAACTGAAATATCATCATCATCACCATCTTCATCATCATCATCATTTCAATTCTGGAATGGATCCAAATGGTTCTAAACTGCATCAATGGCAGTTTGTGAACATTGATTACTTTAGGAAAATTAGCCTTCTCTATGATGTTCATGCTCAATTTTGTGCTATTTTAGTTACAGATTTCAAGACATAATTCCAAAAACAAAACACATATTTACACAGTTCTTATACATTAATCTTTCTAAAATTACTCAATCTTTTTAAGGACTTAATATATAAACTGGAAGCATCCTGAATCCAAACTTGTAATTCCATTCAATTTGAGTTCATTATTTGTTGTATCTTGGGCCCTGTTATCCTACAGTTTATCACAATACATGTGATGATGATGTACTTACATGGGAAAAAATGCTTTTAGTTTTTCACATCTAGCTGAATGACAAAGTTATTATGAGTTTGTTAGTATATGGTTTTTACTATAAGCATTTTCATTAGCTAGACTAGCTTTCTTAATATATTTCCTTATACCTAATTACAATATGCTTCTTTAAAATAATGCTTATTTTCTGTGAGATAATTATGAGTGTATTAAACAATGTGGTTGATTCTATCTCTTGCTGTGGCCTGCAAAAATGTTGAGGTAATTATAATGTTGAGTGTCTATTTTATGTCATGCACACAGTTTTAAGTGTTTTATATCCATGAGCGATTAATTTTTCAAACACCTGATGAAGTAGGCAATTATTATTCAGGGAACTGAGGCACCTAGAGGTTAAGCAACTTGTTCAATGTCATATAGTTAGTAAATGGTAGATATAGGATTTAAAACTGAGCTGTATCTCAAGGAAACACAAAGATATGAAAATAGTTCTTAAATTAGATATTAATACAATAGAATCCTATAATTTAGAGCCGAAAGAAAATTTTAAAATAATCTAGTACTTTATAGATCAGAAAGCAAAGATAAAGTGAGTTGATTGGACAATTCATTTCGTCCATTGTCACTAGGTAAAAAATTGGTTCCCAGTCTGTGTTCTTCATTTTGATAGGTCATGACTTTGTATGCATTTGACCTAATTATATTGCACCAAATAGCAGCATGTCTGTAAACTCCAAGCCCATCATGACTTGTGCTTTCCTCAACATGATAATTAGGAAATTAGGAATATTTAGAAATTAGAAATATTTAGAAAATTAGAAATAATTAGGATTCTGTGATGGAGCTATGTGTTTACTAGTTTGTTTCTCTTGTATATTGAAAGCTCCATGAAGACAGACACTATGCTGTCCTCCTCACCCTTGTGACTAGATAAATAATTCTTATTTAATAACTAAACAGACGTTTTCTGGAGAATAAAGAATTTGAAATCGTAAAGGCAGAAGAAATACTATAAGTACCTGTTAAAGTAGTAAAGTACATGGATATAAACATTAAGTGCTAGAAAACAAGTGAAGCAGACAGGACAAACTGTGTAGCTGTCCCAAATGGATTGCTAATTTAGAGTCGAAGGGACAGAGCTGTAAATATAAAGAGACTCTATAAATTTAGTCACAGCCACAAATCAAAGAGCGATTTTATGTGTCCACAGTGCGGAAATATGGGTCATACATTGGTATTTTGTTAAATCTTAATATAAAAATGAATGATTGTCATCAAGAAATGTAGCTTACAAATAAGGGACAGCTATTGTATATGATGAGATATGTGATGTGAATTTATACTTTATATTACACATTGTAATTTCTCTGCCTTAAAATTGTGAAAAATTAAAGGTTATGCCACATTCAAGGGTATTTAACAAAAGTATCACCAGGACTTTATTACTCATCAGTTTTGTAAACCAGAGATTATAGTTGGCTTATAATTATGCATCTTAGAGCTAGGTTAAATGCTAAGAGACTTAATTTTCAAAACATACTGATACTGTTTTTAAAAGCTTGGATCAGTTTCCCATGTTTTTTGAAATATAACCATCATTATTAAACTTCTAAATACATATTCATAGGTGAAGGGGAAAAATGGATTCAGGTCAAACAAAAATTGAATTTCCAAATTTATATTCTAAACTGATGGTCTCTATTACCACCTATAGTCTTTTGATCCCAATAGTTTAACTTTGATCAATCCTAAATCAGCTTTAGAATAAATTTATCTTTGGTGATGTCTGACCCTATTCTTATTACTTAAGCTGAGGGGTTTTGTAATATGGTACTGTAAGTACCGAGTACTACTATGATATCAATGCTATTTTAAAGGACCTGCGACACCTCCTTTTTCATCACTTAAATTTAGATTTTTAAAACAATTTTTTTCTTATAGCACTTGGGGAAGAAGAAAAACCAACTCAGAATATCTTAAAAATCACCTTTCAGTGTTTTGTTTTATTTTTTAATGACTCTCGGGAAACCACTCCTTTGTTTCATTAAATACTAAAATAATGCTTTTAATTATAGTATACATTCTTAAGAAGTTTGAAGTAGTCAAGAAAATGTTTTCACCAGTTCTTGTTTGATAAGCATTTTGTAAGTGGAAATCTGATTTTTGCCCCATATGCCTTGATTACTTTCAACTCTTCAAAAGCCCAGTTTAGCATGAGAAAGGATTTTCTGGCTCAAATCATGAAGAGCTGGTATTAAAATAAACGAAATTCAGGGGCATATTACATACATATGATTCATGGAATCATTGCTTAGGAGCTCATTACAGTTCATTGGAAATGTAAACCAATGGATTTCCATCTTAGCATCACTGCACTTGTTTTCTACCATACAAATTACTCATTCCCCACACCCATAAGGATAGACTTAGAATAGTATCTGAGAACGTGAAAGTTCAACTGGGTTTTTTTTTTTCTTTAGTGGTTAATTCTGGTGATAAAATGAAAGAAAATGAGCACCTTGTCATGTTTTAAATCAGCATGGGGAAATTCTCAAGTGGATATGACAGTTCTCAGACTGCTTGGCACTCCCTTCATTAAGGGCTGCCAATCATAATTAGCAACAACAGAGATGTTTTTTTGAACCCAAATAAAAATTACAGAGAGCTTTTTTGAGTTAATATCTGTAAGAACAGAACGTAGAAAGAAATTTGTCTGGATAATCCAGTCAGCCTGTCACTGGGGATGACTCTCATTTTCCCTGTGTTCATTAGGGTCAGTAAACAGCAGAGTTAGCCAATATCATTTTTGTTATATTCAAATTAAATGTGAAATATCAGATAACATTACAAAGGAATTGCTTTAGCTACTGCATTACAAGGTTTGAATCCTTTGGGGTTTTGCAACTAGGACATTGATAAATTTCATATATTTGATATCTACACTATTAAAATAGATGTCTTTTTGAGTTATTCTCCTATGCTAAGTTTTCAAGAGATGCTTTCTCATCAGCAATCTCTTTAGTTGCCTAATTCGATAGAGAAGAATGTCTGATTCTTCTTTTTGTGGAAATGAGAAAGTTGTGATTCTCTGTAACACTATGATCCATCTGGCAGTGGAAAGAGCTCTTTATTTTCTTCCAAAAATTGCCCTGGGATCTCAAAGACTGTGGGTTGCCTCTCCTGTTAATTCTTGTGCAGCAGCCCTCAGGTTATCTTCTACTATTCCTAAAGGCCCCCTTTTTATTCATCACTGGCATCTGTGGAGCTTTTTGATCTTCAAGAAAGCTAGCAAAGGAATTTTCCTTCTTTATTCTTTCCAATAATTCTGTCTCCTCATTGGAAGTGGTTTTTCTGGTCCCATTTGGCTATGGCCCATTTAGATGGTTCCAAGCATGCCTGCCAGAACTGTATCTTTCTTATTTATGACCATACTCAAAACATCTAAGTTGGGCATGATATACAGCATACCCAAGAAATGGTAATTAAACCAGTTAATATAGTTATTCTTTGTTTTCTTTTTGTTCTTCCTGTTCGGGGCATATAGTTGGTACTTAATAAATGCTTGCTGGTAAATAAACATATGTAATAGCTATAAATATTTTACATGACTATAAATATTTGTACTTTCTAGAACCAGACAAAAGCATCTGAGGCAAACTCTGAAATTGCCCTTTGCAAGTAAACAGCAAACAAATTGTATACAATATGTGTGTGAAAAAGTCAGAGGCCTCCCACCCCCAGGCCCAGATGATATTAAGATGATGCTCTTAATATCACTGCCCATAAACTAAACATAAAAGATCTTCAAAAATCAAATGCTAGTTGTTTAAGTATGTTGATTGCAGAGAGATGCATGTAGACATGGAAATAAAGGAGGATATAAAACGACAACAAAACTTGCATAAAATTGGTCTCTCATTCATGCATTTAACTATCTAATTCACAAGCTTTAATGTTCCAGCCAAACAGATGTACTAAGTTTATCTCTATAATGGACCATACTGCTTTTGCACAGTTGGATTCCCTGAGCTATTTTTCCAGAATGCTTTGAAGTTACAGACTTTTTTAAAAATCAGAATTGGTAAACAACTGGCATATATTTAACATTTTTCTTTTAGCTGTCCCTAAACTCTTTTTTCAGAAATTTTTCCGATAATACATGAAATGCTTTTTATCCCTATTCAATCTGGTCTAGTGGCTCAATAAAGACGGTAATTCTGAATAACAGCTGCACTTCTTAAAAAGACTGTATTTTTATTGAAAATTATCACTAATTTTAACTCCATTGCCTGTGCATGGACACTGTCATTGACTGATTCTTTTTTTCATAGGGCTTAGGAGCTTTTTCTTAATTTATTTTTAATCAAAATGTAAAGATGCTTTCTGTATCTTTTAACAAATTCACCTTTTCATTGTTAGGAAGTGGAAGAATGGCAGCATTTCAAAGATGAAGTAGTTAATCATATGCAATTCAGCATTATCCATCACTAGGAATTTGTATTAATGTACAATCAACCTACAGGCCGTACAATTCATTTAAAGGCCCAGTTGGGATGGAAAAGTGCTTAACATATTTATAACTTTTGATATCTGTGTCATGTTTACACATGAGAAAATCATGCTAACCATATGGGTAATTTTACTTTTCTTTTTCTCTTAGATGTGCTCCAAAAATTAATTTGGCTACCTGGAGGCAGAGTTCAGAAAGCATGTCAACATCCTCAAAAATAAAGCTTCAACAAATCTGATACCTTTGTTATAAGTTCCTCATCTTAGCTACTTAATAAAATACACCAGTAGAGACATTCTGAGTAACTTCCTGTTAGGTTTCGTGAATTTAGATCATTGGGGAACAGATTATAATCAAATAAGCACAACATTGCAGTTAACTCCATGCTTTGTTTAGTTAACTATTTAGCATGTATTTATTCATTTAGTTGATCACTTTGCATTTATCAAACACTTAATATGTACAAGACACTGAACTGTAGGTAAAGGGACTATAACGATAAGACACTGTTTTATGTTCAAAGGACTCAGATGGAGACAAATGAAGAAAAGGCAATTACATAATAGTTCATAAGTGTTATGATAAATATATCTTCAGAAGCTTAGAAGATGGTTCCTAATCCCAGCAAATATTTCCTAAAAGAAGTGAGATCAAAACAAGAATTAGAGGATGCATAGCAACTTGCCATATGAAAGCAGAGTAAGAATAGAGATTAAAAAGTTTAGTAATAAAGGCATTTTAGGAATTGAAAGGAGCAGAAGCAATGGCAGAGAGTCATGGCACAGTCTTGTATTCAAGGGACAAAAGCCATTTGGAGTAACTGAACAATTAAATGTGAGGCATGAACGGTAAGAGATGAGAATTGAGCCCTGGACAGGAGCCCAATGGTGGAATATTGTTCATGTTCCAAGTAACTCAGACTTTTAAACTGTGAGCATTGAGGAGCCAAGAAAATATTTAAAGAATGAGAATTATGTGTTTAGCTCTCCCTGATAGAAATAACTTGGATATATATGTAAGTATGTGGAGCATATGTTGGCAGGGGACAAGATTGAAAAAAGAAAGACCTGTTAACAACATTCCTGTAGTTCAGATGAGAAATGAAGTAGGCTTAATCTAGGTAGGAGTGTAGGCTTAATCTGTCTAGGTGAGACAAGATTTCCACTTCTAGAAATATTTAGAAGGTAAAATTCACAGGACCTAATTGTGGTTGGATAGAAGGGATAGAAGGAAGAAGAAATCAAACTGTTTTCAGAGTTTCTAACCTGTATATCTGAGTGGCTAGCAATGCATCAGCTGGAAGAGAGAATATGAGAAGCTACAAAGCTTTAAAGTGTAAAATAAATTCAATGTTTGACATGTTGGAATTCATGGTGCTTTTGCTATAACCAGAGAGTGGTCTAGTGAGCAGTTGGATATACAAAACTAAAATTAAAGAATGGGTAATGTAGATTTGGGGGGGGTCAACTGAATATTGGTGGTTATTAAACCATGTACAGAAAATTGGGTGGATTGGGAAGAAATGAGATGAAAACAAAGGTTAATTATATCTAACTATACCAGCCTTTATTTTTAGCCTGTGCTCATACCTATTAACATCTCCTAGCTATTTGTCCTCATTTACTGACAACTTTGGCACATGGCTCATTTTCTTTCTCTCCAATCTGAGTTGACCGTCATTGCTGATGGTTCATCTAATCCTCTGGGCTCTCAGTTCCTTGATCAGCTTTGAAGTCTCTCACCAACTCTTAACTTCAGGAATCCATAAATACAAACTTCAAACTCCCTCACACTGATATTTCCACTTTTGTTCTTTGGCCTCATCAAGAACTCTATTCTCTCCTACTACTACTTTATTACTTTCCAGTCATACTCTTACTGCATTCTTATTATTGGTCTTTCTATTTTTTTTTTTTATTGCTTCATGTACCCTAGGAGCTACCATTTTAACCATTATCTTGCAAATAATCTAAAATCATTTGCCTTTTTATCCTTTTTCCATGTGCCTAACTATCCACAGCTGAGTATGATTTGTTTTTATTTTTTATTTATGTGGTAAGCAATTATGTGACCCTTATATAAGTTATTTTATCTAAGAACTTCATAATTTTTAGCCACTTTAATTTTTATAACAAAGTTATGAGACGGGCACAACCAGGATGTTCCCTACAAGAGGAACTCACGCCATCATACAAGTTTGTGATCCCCAACCTGGACTCTAACATTTTTCTGTTTCATTGACTCTTTTTTCTCTTTTTGGAATGCTCTTTATGGAGAAATTAACTACCATTCTGTGAGAAAGGCCAAACTATCCCATGAAGAGAGACCATAAAAGAAAACTGAAGCTACCAGCCCTCAGCCAGCATCAGCCACCAGACATGTAAGTGAAATGCACAAGCCTTCAGATGAGTTCATTTTCAGACTTTGAGTTGTCTAGTTGAGTCCTCAGACATCACGGAGTAAAGACAAGCCATCCTCCCTATGTCTTGTCTAAACTTCTGACCCACAGAACTGGTAGGTTTTGGAGGATCTGGTTATGCAGCTATAGTCACTGGAATACTACCAATAACAAGTTTATTGCTAAATCCAGTAAGTATCTTTCAAGTCTTAATTTTACTTGATTTTTTGAAATGTTTAACATTTTTGGCCAAACCCGCCATCTTTAAATATTGTCTTTATTTGGTATGTATACCACTGCATGCTATACATGGTACTTGGGTCTTTCTCATTACTCTTTGTCAGTTAGCACTGAAAGCTCCTCTAGCCCATTCCTTTTCTTAGGGCTCTCTCCTAGGCCCTCTCTGGGCCAGTGGTCTCACTCAGGAGTATGCAGTTGAGAACAACTACTCAAATTTAATGGAAGATCTAATAGCAAGTGTGAATAAAAAATAAGATGCTATTGAAATTTATAAATATTAAAGCAAAAGTGTCATGTATCTCCATTATGACACATATTTCTCCTCTTTATTATATGTGATAGGTTTGTAAGAAACTATCGATCCCCTAAGTATTTTATTATTTCATTCTGTAAAATGGCAGTAGTCTCAAATAAGGAGTTCAGTAAGTATTATTCTATTCTAAAATGGTGGGAGTCATAGAAATAACTGGACAACTTTAAAGAGTAGGGCAGATTAAATATTGAATAACAAAACAAAGACATTCTTTAGAATACCATGACATTGTAAGTTAAATCATTGGTAAAGATTAATTAAATATTAAGATGAAAGATAAGACAAAATTTCTTATCAGAATCTTAAATGAATCAAAGTTTTTTCACCATCATTGAATATTTTTAATACATTAAATAATGTCTCTGAACAAAGAACCAGTCCCAACATGTCTTTTATATGTAAATAATTAAACAGTGTCTGCTCTGGTTGTAAGTTGTTTCATCCTAGTAAGGCTATTTCTCAGAATGTCAGAGAAAGGAAAAAAAAAAATTAGGGGGGGAGGAGGGGAAATCTGATCTTGAGTTTCTTGTGAACCTTACCTCTGACATTCATTTTTGGCTTTGTTGATGAAATTGAACCTACATCAAAAGATAATGAACCATTTTTGTGGGAAACCTGCTGTGTTTGAGATCCTCTAGGAAAGAGTAGGAAATGTTCTTTTCTAAGCATTGCTGTGAAGACCCTTTAGAACACTTATTGATGTCAGATACAGAACATTCTTAACTGATTCATGGCATTTGAAACATATTCCTTTTTCAGACTAAAATGTATTTTTTCTCCTTACCTTGTTGTACAAAGGATCCATACACAAACCACATGGAGTTGTAGAGAGTAGTAGAAGTCATTGATCCCATTTGTAATCGTGGGGGATTAAGCCAATTCAGGAGGTAGACCAGAAGACCCACCAGAAGAACAGTGCCAGCGATGCAAGCCCAGAGAGAGAGATCAAATGGTGCAAGACAGGCAAACATGTCCACTGTCTTTTCAGCCCTTCGAAGTAGTACTCCCACTGAGTAGTCCATATAGCGTGTTGTAAAGTCCACCACATTCTCACGATCTGGGGTGATGGTTAAAGCAGAAATCCCTATGTCGGCTCTCTGAGAAATTGAAAGAGAAAATATTAAATTAACAATGTGAAAAACAACTTGATTTGTGGTGCTTCAGCTTGCTTTAAGGAAAAGAAAATGCCTCAGGCAACATCTTTAGTCTTTTTATATAAATTGAAAAACACGGCAGAGATTTCTTAGAGGCAAACTCTGTGTGAATTTTGCATTTCTCACTGCAAATCTTGCCCGACCAGAGTCAGATAAATTACCTTGTTCATATTATCAGTGCATGTGAAATCAGTGAAGAATATTTCAGACACAGATAACACCTGAAGGAAATTGTCTTTTTTCCTTGGGTCATTTTATCAAAGCCATCATTAACACAGTAGCAAAGGCAAAACTTATTCTAAAGAATTCTTTCTGAGAAAATGTTCCCAAGATACTTAATTATATTCTTAACATGTAAATTCTTAGGCAGGTAAATTAAAAAAAAAAAAAAGAAAAGCTCAACATAGCATTTTACTCTTGGTTTAGATTTCTCTGCATCAGAATTTATGTATTTTTTAAAAGATTTTATCTATTTATTTGACAAAGAGAGAGAGAAAGAGAGCACAAGCAGGGGGAGTGGCAGGCAGAGGGAGAGGGAGAAGCAGGTTCCCCGCTGAGCAAGGAGCCTGATGTGGGGCTCCATCCCAGGACCCTGGGATCATGACCTGAGCCAAAGGCAGACACTTAACCAACTGAGCCACCAAGGCACCCCCAGAATTTATATTATTAAGCTCTAAATATATTAGTTTGTTAGAACTTTCATATAGCACTAAGTTATAATGTCATTTGCCAAAAGTCTCTACCATGGTTTTATTGTATAAACCTCAGAAATGTTTTAATGAAAAATTAAAGATTAAGGATACCTAATTTTTCTTGGACAACCCTTCTTTTCAATGTGTATCTCTTTAGATTCTCAGGGCTAGCACTCAAAACTACAGTACATGCTATTTTACTTATTTGAAGCACTTAGAATTGCAGTGAGATCACAGAACAAATGAATTACATTTCAATTCCATGATATGAGAACACACATTTAAATATCTAAAAGATGTATTTTGTTTGAAATAATAACCCATGGCTATGATTAAAGCTGTGGGAAGCTCCTTCCAGACAAATACAAATAATAGTAAATTGTTTGTTGAACATTTTTGTTATGATTTTTCCTTCTTTTGCATTGTTTTATGAAGGAGTATAGAAACTGGTTTTATTGCTTTTGGAGACCAAAACAAACAAACAAGCAAAAACAAAAACACAAAAACATGAAAAGTAACATACCTAATAGAGTGCTAAACCAGTTCAAATAAATCTAGTCTCTGAAGTAATAATGGCCTCAAAACTATTCTAAGCTACATTTAAACTTTATGTGTGTTTGTGCGTGTATATATATTTATATTTATACATATATATCAGCCCATATATATTTGCTGCCAGGCCCAGTACTAAGTAGTTAAATAAATTTTCTTATTTAACCCTTACAATACATCATGAATTACGTGTTTTCCCCTCTATTTCATAGATGGAACAACTACAAGAATTAAGTAACTCATTTAGTTCTCATGGTCGATAAGCACAGAAGCCAGCCTCAAAGCTTGGTTTTTCTTACTCCAAACCTGTGCTCATAACCACTGACCTTATTGCAAAAAATCCTTCGTTTTCCAAGTAACCCATATAGTAGGTGGTTGAGATAACTAGTTTTAGGACAGTTTTTACCTTAAAAGAGTCTAAAATTTTGTGGGGTTTTTTATTACGCTATTTACAATGCAACAAGGCCATATTAGTATAAACACCATGAGTTTATAACTTATTAATGGAGAGGTATTAAATTTAATAACACTACATGAAAATGAACTTTCAGAGAAATAATTATTATTGCTTTCAAGCTCATGTATTTATTTTCTGTAGCTAGATATTAGGAATTAGGTCTTTTCACCTGGATCCTTACCTCTCTAGTTCTATCTTTTCTGAGCTTCAGTTTACCCATTTGTGAAATAAATGTACCTAAGTTTAGTGTGATTATTGTGAGTTGACTCATTTATCTTAATCCAATGGTGAATAAATATCTCTCCAAGATTCAATTAGGCTTTCAGAAGTTGACTTTACTCTTTCAGGACATTACAGTACAATGGATCAGTAATTTAGTAATTGATGCACTAGTGACCCAAAACATTTTATGACTCAATTAAAATCAGAAAATTTCACCCAAGGAAGAACTTACTGACAAGTTGACTGAATATTTGTAAATGTTCATCAATATTTTGCTGATAAATAATTGAATGTTTAACACCTAATTAATGATTGTGAATTGGAATAGTCATACACTAATTCTACTAATAGATACTTATAAGTATCATGAAGCGAATTTCTATAATGGAAAAAAGATATCTAGGGAATGATGTGTGCTTTCTTTTTGGAAAAGGAAACTGATTATATTGCATGTGCTAAAATATTTATTAAATATAATAATTACTTGTCATTTTTCTATGGAGAACTTCCTAAATTTTGGTCCACTTTTAACACTTGGCTATTCTGTTTTCAAGGAGAAATTCCCAGTCTCCCTGTGGAGGGCATATCAGAATCATTTAATGGCCTTTTCAAACTGCACAAATACATTTATGTACAGACACAATAGAAACAATATGTACACATTTTCCTATCTCTGAGATTTGTATATACCTTCCTAAGGAAGTACCTCACCCTCTTCTTCAGAATCAATAAGACAGCAGATCATTGTGCTTGATATGAATATGTGATAGTCCTTACTTGTATGAGAGAAGTTTTACTGGAGCAGAAGAAAAAAAAAAAAAAAGCCAAGAATCACTGATTCATAAAGATAGCCCAAAAACTTCTTGAACATTTCCAAAATACCAAATATGATCAGAAACAAATGATCATTCCTACCCTCCCTCTCCTTCACTGCCTTTCTTCCTTTCTTCTTTCTTTCTTTCTTTCTTTCTTTCTTTCTTTCTTTCTTTCTTTCTTTCTTTCTTTTTTTCTTTCTTCTTTCTTTCTCTCTCTTTCTTTCCTTCTTCCTTTCCCTGCCTTCCTTCCTTCCTTCCTTATCATTTATCTATTTACACATACATGTCAATTCACTTGTCCAGTTTCTACTTCTCAAATCTTTACCCTCATGAAACGTTTAATCTTCTCAGTACTCCCTGCCCCAACTCTTGGAAGATGACCTTCGCTGCTATTTTATAAGGAACATAGAAGATATCAGATTAAAATTCAGGCTTATTCCTATCTCTCAACCTATATCCCACACTCAACCTATTCTATTTAACCTCTATTTACAATGGAGAGCTGTCTTCCTTCCTAAAACCAACCCTCCACCAGTGAACTTATCAACCAATCCCCTCTTTCAATTATTTAAACTCTTGTCTTTTATGTATTAAACATCATCCTGTCAACTGTAAATTTCCCATGAAAAGATTTGTAACTCCTTTGATTAAAATAAAAACAAAAACAGAAAAGCCTGTCCTTTTCTCCATAACTTCTGAATCTGTTATTACCCTTTCTCTCCCCCTTTTTCACAATTTTCTCTAAAGATTTGTCTCTATTTCCAAACCTCCTAGTAAGCCTGGGAAGATTCTTTTGTACCTATATTGTTAAGTACTCTATTACTCTATGGACACAGCACTTCTTAATTTTTGCATTGCTGTGTCAAGTGGACACAACTTAGTGCTCATCTGTTTAGGTTTCTTGACATTTGACAGTGATGACTGCTCTCTCCATCATAAACACTCTTTTCATTGGATTTCATGATATGATATAAGCTTCTTTTTCAGTTCTTTTACCAAGCTCATGTTGGCAATACTCTGGACTTGGGCCTTACAGACTTTTATCATTTGAGATCTTCTGCCAAGGCAACCCCATTTATGTCCATTACTTCCACTGTCCCCATTCATGCATTAGATTTACAAATTTATATTTCTAGATATGTATCTGAGCTCTGGAGTCTAGACTGATTTATGTAACTACATTTCTATCAGATGTCTCAAAAATACCTCAGATTTACCATGGCCAAGACCATATTCATGTGTTTGACTCTAACCAATCCTCCACCAAAGTCTCCTGCTTCAATGAATATCTTTTCACATAAGTCTTAAATCTTGATGGTCTCATTATCTTTTCCAATCTTATGCCTCCTATCCTGTCTGTCACTGTTGATTCTACCACCTGGGAATCCTAATATCCATTCACTTCTCTACTATTTCCAGCTCTCACCATTGCTTTTATGGGCTCATTATGAGTCTACCTAAACTCTACCGTTTTTCTTCTCTTAATCTCCCTATTGCAGTCAAAATAATTTTTCTGGAGAGCAAATCTAATCCTGTCCCCTGTCACAGTTTAAAGGTTTTCAATGGATTTGCATTGCTCTTAGGAAAAAGATTAAACTCTTTAACATAGCCTATCCATCTTTAGATAGACTATCCTCAGCCAACCTCAACATATACATGCTGGGCCATTTTCTTTTCCAGAACTTCTTCCTGATGCATGGTCTTTGTACGTGCTATTCCCACCGAATGGATTGGTCTTCCTGAAAGTTCTTCAAGTAAATTCTTGTTCATTTTCATAAATCAGCTCAATTATCACTTCCTCAGGATAGCTATCCGTGACCCCCTTTGATTAGAATAATAATTCTTGTTATTTATACTATCAGAGCTCTATATCCCTCACTTCTCTAGTAGTTGTAGCAGTTGTCATTTTATAAATATTTGTGTGATTCTTTGAATAATGTCTGGGTTTTCTATAAGACTACAAGCTCCATGAAGGTAAAGATTATGACTTTTTTCTTTTAATTTGACATATTCTTGGTATCTACCACATTTGTCTCTCATAGATTCATGATCAATAAAAATTTGCTTCATATATGAATAAATAAAGATGGAACATTCACTGGGTTCTCATTATTTAATTCTTATAAATCTCTTCTATTCTTCAGCATTTCTGACAGAGAGATTTTTACAGAATAAAAAGAAAATGGTAATATAAAAATTTACTAAGTCTTATACACTGATAAAAGATTTATATCTTAATGAATAATTATTTCAATAATTAAAATAAGGTTCTGAGTTTATTGATATGCTTATATTTATGCTATTTGCCATTAGCTAAAGTAATCACGTCTACTACAGTAGGTCAATATATTACAAAATATTAATATATGCCAAATGTTTAACGAAGAAGTGATTATTTGAATTTTGAAGAACTAGAACTAAAACTGGAATATAAATAATCTTTTTCAAAACTATTCTAATTACACAGTCATAACATTTTCCTTGAAAGGAGATAAAAGACTTGCATTCTCTCAAATCATGAAAAGGAGATGGATTTATATTATAAGGGGACATGGCTAGTAAGCCATACAATAACTGAATCTTACTTAGAAACATAAACTTAGAGAGGTTAAAAAAAATATTGTTCTAAATTTAATCTGAAATAAATGATCATATCTCACAAATAATCATTTAATTTATGCTTGAATATAATGCTAAGGACATTGTATTAATAATGCTAATAGTCACACATTTATTTAATATTTACTATATATTTAGTGCCATGTTACATGTTCCACACATATTATTTTATGTAATTTTATTACAAGTTCAATTGCATCTTTTCAAGATGAACAATTTACGTTTGAAATATTCTAATTAATATAAAGCTTTGAGTATATATGAACAGATACTTGCTTTCCTGTATATCTTCTATTAGGTGTCTTTGTGCTGTCATCTATACATCACATTATAAATCTGAATAATCTACCTAATGTTTCAAATACTTGAAGAATATTACTTTATTCCCCAATTGGAAATGCTATTTTAACACTAAAAGTAATTTGCTTATACAATCACTCTTCTCAAGATATGATTTCCATATCCCTCAAAATACTGGTCATCTTCTTTCAAACAGAGTCTAATTCATCAATTTTTCCTCAACTGATATGAATAACATAGTTTTTGAAAATGAAATTGAAGCTTGAATCATCTTTACAAGGTGCAATTACAACATTGCCTTATACTAAACTTAACATAGAATACATTTAAAACGTATTTTTGAATCCCTCCCCCCAAAATATATTTTTAAATGAAACACTACCAGTCTAGAGGTTCTCTTAAGTCCTATGCAATTGATTTTGAAGCAAAATGTTAGATTTTATGTTTATCTCTCATCAGTTTCATTCTTTGGTCTTTCACATCTATCTGATATATTTTGAATTGTTACCTATCAATCATCATATCAACTTTTTTTGCTAGCCTTGACTCATTTGGAAGTTTGAGAAGCAGGCTTTTAATTCTGCACTCACATCACTAGTCAAATATTGATGAAAAGCATTGCAGCTTGCCTCTAAAGTTCTCCCCATTTTGATGGTAGTTCATTAGTTAACAATCTAGATATGTTTTTTTCTTTTTTAATCACCCATGGGTATCCTTTATTATAGTGTCATCCAACCAGGCTATTCTATATAGTTTTTAAGTACTTTGTAAAAGGCATTATTGAACTCAAAATATATGTGTAACCAGCTCATGCTATCAAAAAAGAAATGAACTGCTTATTTGTTTTATCACCTGTAACGCATCAGATTAATAATCCATCCTATAATTTTATCAGAGAATAAAAGTCACTGTTCACGCAGAATGAATGTTTTTTCTAATTTTGAATATGCTAATATCCAACTGTATAACATTCCCCTTTTTCATGTTTTGTACATATTATCCATGGTATCTCATATGTCACCTCAGAAAGTGCATTCTTCCCCTAGGATTATCATTCATTTGGACCTGGAAATTTGAATTCATTAAAAGTACCTACCATGAGCTTCAATTCCCTTAAGGTTTCTCCCCCTTGTCTTTCCCACTTCAAAGATTTTTTGCACAAAGTGGAAGGAAAAAAGTTATTGAAGAGTTTTGGCACATATTTAACAAGTATTAGGTCTACCTCTGCCTATTCAACTTTTTAAACCATACATTTTCTTCTCTTGCTCTTCACAAGAACGGACCATTCACAGATTTTAAAATTTCTTTACAGTTTCTTTAAATACTACTTTTTATTCTTTGGTCTTCAAATAATGTTTTAGTGTAAAAATTCTAGGTTTGCTTGGGAGAAAGTAGACATTGAAGAAATGTTAAAGGAGGAAGAAAAGAAGTATGATGGAAAGAAAGAAGAATGTAGTTAAGTCTTTCATCTTCAATTAATAATATATGACATGACTTTGGGCAAGTGGCCAAACTTTCATCATTTTAAGATCACTCATCTGTACAATAAATGGATTGTAATTGGTAATACAAGAGCCCTTCTAACTCTGAAATTTTAGAGCTAAAATTATTTATTGAGACCTTATTATATAATTATTGTATACTTGCTAATATAGGAATATAAATGTTTTCATTCTAAAGACTTTAAGTCTAGAGACTTTAAAGTTTCAACAGACCTTTCCAGGTAAATACAGTATATAAGTTATTACTATTCATAAGAGAAACCAAAACATAAATACTGGGGAAAAGAAAAATAACCGAATTATCAAATTAATCACAAATTATTTATTTTGTCAGTGTCAAGATTTTATGTATTTCTTTGAAAAGAAACATAGATGTATTTTAATATGTCACTGTTATAGATGAGTATTTCAGTTTCAAATACAAACACATAACAAAAATCTATTAGTTTTCAAATATACCACTGGAAATGAATAAATCTCCAGGTAGGCCAATGAAATTCTTGTTAAACTGACTTTTATTCTGAAATTAAGATCCTACTTAACAATTCTAGAAGATTTTAGAAGATCAAAAAGTTATAAAGAAGACATTTAAATCCAATGACAACCACTCTTGTAACTTCTGTAACATTTTCATATATTTACTTTTACACTTTTATACACAGTATTTGTGAGCTCATCAAAAGAATGGTATTAATTTGATTATAGCTTAGCACATGATAAGGCAATTTATAATCCAATTAAGATAAGTACTAAGGAGAGTTTACTTACTAGTACCACTACTATTTAATATTTAGTATGCCTACTACACACTACTTTTCAATGATTAATTCAATCTATCTTCACAAATACCCTGTGAGGTAAATACTGTTATTATCCCCATTCTATAGATAAGAAAATTGAGACACAGAGTAAGTAACTTGACCAAGTTCATACCACTTAGATCCAGGATTCTGACCCACTCAGGTTGTCTCCAGATTCAATGTTATGTGAACATAAGTACTCTTTCCTCCCAAAATAAGTAGCCCGCTACCTCAGTATTGCTTTAGAAGAATCCTTAATTTCTCACTTAATATGATATGACTCCTTCAGCATATGCCTAATTCATACACTTACATACACACACACACACACACACACACAATTTATATATATACAGATATAGAAATATACATACTATTTATTTTTTGAACCACTTGAAAATAGGTTGCATATATCATGTCACTTTATCTCTTAATATTTCAATGTTATTTAAAAATACAGAACCATAGTACCATTATCAAACTCAGGAAATGTAATATTGATACCATAGTTTAATCTGCAGTCTATATTACAACTTTGTCATTTGTTTCAAAACTGACTTGTCCTAACAATTTAGTCCAGGATCTTGTCTTGCATTATATTGTTGGGTCTCTTTTCTTTTTTTAAAGATTTTATTTATTTATTTGAGGGAGAGAGAGACAGCAAGAGAGGGAACACAAGCAGGGGAGTGGGAGAGGGAGAAGCAGGCTTCCCGCTGAGAAGGGAGCCCGACGTGGGACTCGATCCCAGGACCCTGGGATCATGACCTGAGCTGAAGGAAGACACTTAACGACTGAGCCACCCAGACGCCCCTCTTTTATTTTCTTTTTTTAAAAATTTTTTATTTAAATTCAATTTAGTTAACATATAGTGTATTATTAGTTTCAGGGGTAGAATTCAGGTGATTCATCAGTTGCATATAGCACCCATGGCTCATTATATCAAGTACCCTCCTTAATGTCTATCACCCTATTATCCCATCTGCCCGCCCACTTCTCCTCCAGCAACCATCAGTTTGTTTCCTGTAGTTAAGAGTCTCTTATGGTTTGCCTCCCTCTTTGTTTTTATCCTATTTTATTTTTGCTTCCCTTCCCCACGTTCATCTGTTTTGTTTCTTAAATTCCACATATGAGTGAAATCATATGGTATTTGTCTTTCTCTGACTGACTTATTTTGCTTAGCATAATACCCTCTAGTTCCAGCCACGTCATTGTAAATGGCAAGATTTCAATTCTTGTTGATGGCTAAGTAATATTCCATTGTATATATGTATACCACATCTTTATCCATTCATCTGTTGATGGACATCTGGCATCTTTCCATATTTTGGCTATTATGGACATTGCTGCTATAAACATTGGGGTGCAGGTGCCCCTTTGAATCACTATTTTTGTATCCTTTGGACAAAAATCTAGAAGTGCAATTACTGGGTTGTAGGGTAGTTCTGTTTTTAATTTTTTGAGGAACCTCCATACTGCTTTCCAGAGTGGCTGCACCAGTTTGCTTTCCCACCAACAGTGTAAGAGTGTTCTCCTTTCTCCACATCCTCACCAACATCTGTTGGAATCACACTGGAACGATCTGTTCTCTAAAGGATGGATTAGTTCACCTATGAAATATTCCAGGCCTGGTTATTCATCCTATCATGTGGTAGGGTAGTTCCTTCATAACTTTTTTTTTTTTTTTGTGGAAATTGATCTAAATTCTCTACTTTTTACTTGATTGGAATAGCTAATGATTTCATGATTTGTTTTTGATTGCTATTTTCTAAGAATCAGGATTTATTAATTTAATCTACTATTTTTTTTTTTTTGTTATTTACCTTATTACTTTCTCCTTTTACTTCCGTTATTATCTTCTTCTGTTAAAAGTTGTTGTACTTGTTCTAGCTTTTGGAGATGGAATTAAATATGTTTATTTAAATTCTTTCATTTTTATTGATGTGGATTTTTAAGACTATAGATCACTCCTTAAATATTCTTTATAGACTTGAATACATAATGTTTTCATTACCACTACTTTAAGAAAGTTCTGTAATTCATGTTTGTATTTCTCCTTTCTTCCAAGAGTCATTTAATAGAAGCCTTTATTTCAGGTGGAAAGCCTTTTCTTTTTTTCTTGTTTTGTTGTATTTTGATCAGAGAAATTTATTTGTAATGTATCCTCTGAATGGAACTTAATGGTGTTTCTTTTTTCTTTTTTATGGTATTTTTTTTCTATGATTGATTTTTGTCAATGTTCACATGTTCTTGAGAAGATATATTATCAGAATGTTGTGTTTGATAAGTATACAGATATGTTTGTTTATTGTTATTATTATTTACATACATGCTATTTATTATTGTGTGAATTTTGTTGTATTTACTGTGTTTTCTATGTGGTGTATTTTTGCCACTTTTCTTCTTTTGGTTTTAGAAAGGTTTGTACTTTTGTTATAATAGTTAACTTCATATTTCTACCTTTTATAGTGTCTTTATGCCCACTTTTTCCCCTTTAACCTTTGACTCTTTGATTTTTCAGTTTTAAATGAAACCTGTGAACTTTCACTTACTGCCTTCACTATAGTTAATAATGATACTCTACTTCTCCCTTACTTCCCTCTTTTCCTCCCATTATTTAATTCCATCATTTCATTTTGAGAACCTATGATGATTTCATATTATTATTTAACCCATGTTTCTTTCTTTTTTTTTTAAGATTTTATTTATTTATTTGTCAGAGAGAGAGAGAGAGCACAGCAGGGGGAGCGGCAGGCAGAAGAAGAAGCAGGCTCCCACTGAGCAAGGAGTCCAATGTGGGGCTTGATCCCACTCCGGGATCATGACCTGAGCTGAAGGCAGATGCTTAACTGACTGAGCCACCCAGGTGCCCATAACCCATGTTTCTAACGTTGTCTTAGTAACAATTCTACAATTAAATATATCAAATGATCCCTACTAGTCTTCTGTTATTTCTTGGTTGAATGAAGCTCATAGTCCAGTAGTTTCATCAAGAGAGGCTCAAATGTCCACTTTTTTCTTAGTGCTTATATATTTAAAAATGTTTTGTTGTTTTTGCTGTTGTTGTTTTTTTCCCCCATAGTCATGAAGGGAAGCTTGGATGGACATAAAATCCTTGGCTTACCCTTTCTTTTTTGAAGTTCTTGGAAGTGATTCTCTGGTGTTGGCCTGCTTTGTGTGTTGCTCCTCAGAAATCTGATAGTAGTTTAATTTCTTTGCCATTTAAAGTAATTTGTTTTTTTTTTGCCTTGAGAATTTTTTCTTTGTCTTTTAAGTCTAATAATGTTACTAAGATATATCTCAGAGTCTACTGTCCTGGATCAGCTTTTCTAGGAGGAGTATATTTAAATTTTCTTTCTTTTTTTTTTCCTCCCCCCCCCGAAAGTTTCCTTAGAATATACCTTTAAATATTGTTTCATTTTGTTGTTTTTCTTCTTCAGGAACTTCAAATATATATGTATATTCTCTTTGCCTATTTTTTTTTTTTTACTTGATCCTATCACTCTGAACTTCTTTAGTTATTTCATTTTCATTCTCTTCTTTTATGTGTTTTGCTTCAATGTCATTTAATCTATTCTCCTTTGAGTAAATTGTAATTTATGTCTTGTGATTTTTGTCTTTTATATTGTTTTTAAATATATACTCTGAGGTTGTTGCATTTCTTTGTCATTTTGGCCATCTCGGTTAGTTTTTGAATTTCTGATTCTGTTTATTTTTCTTTAAAAACAAACTTCAAATGATTGTTTGAGACATTTAATTTCATTTGGAGTTTAATATCACAATTTTATTTTTCTTTGTAGTTGTCTATATGAGAAGAACTTCGATAAACCAAAATATATGAGTCATACTTTCTCTTCTTTTGAGAGTAGTTTTGAATGAAATTTCTCCAGTTATTTTTCAATTTCTGGATAATTTGTAGACAAGGTTCCTGTTTCAATAGAACTTCCTTCTGTCAGTGTATTAACATTTGGTTTCTTCAATGGAGGATGTTCTTCGAGGAGTTGGTATGTGTTGTTTCTGTTTAGTGTCTACAGGATTCTTAATTTTCCTCATTTACTGCCCTCACTTTACCTTCATTAAAACATCTCCAAGGAGCATCTTCTCTATTTTCCCTTCTCCTCCAGAAGTAATGCTTCCCTGAGGGTATTACCCTGACACACTTACCTTTTAGTCACTTCCCCATAGGCAGTGTTGTGGTTTACTAAGTTCCAGGTTTATGTTCCATGCATTAACACTTGGTATTAAACTTTCTCTTTCTGAGGGCTATTTTAGCTCTGCTTCATGCATTTTCTCTGCTTTCTTCTTTCTTATGAGCTCATTTACGTGTTTCTTCTCATCCCACCCATAGATTTGCAACCTTATCTGGGACTCCAGTGTTATCTCTGTCAGGATTTGATATAATTAGAGCTCTACTTATAGATAATTTGAAGAATGTAGTTATCTCTGTGTGAGATTTTCTGTGGTCAGATGTGATTTTATTTGTATCTCTAGATGATTTTTTAATTCAGGACTTGAGGCATGGGAAGGCTCAAATGCATGCGGCCACTGTTACTCTTTCCCAACTCGATCTCAAATGACACTTACTTTTAGTCATTTTTTTATAATAATTATATGCATTTTATCCTTTTTCTAAAACTTAAGAGCAATATAGTTTCTTCATGTTAAATAATTCTATTTCTGAAATAAAGCCTATTTTGTAACACTTGATTATATTTTAATATGCTGATGGGTCAAATTTGAAAGGATATATTTTAGGATTTGGGGATATATCCATATTCATAAGTGATACTGGATTTTTAAAAAATATTTATTTATTTATTTGAGGGTGAGAGAGAGAGAGATAGCATGCACTCAGGGGTGAGGGCTAGAGGGAGAGAATGTCAAGCAGACTCCCCACTGAGTGTGGAGCTCAATGCAGGGCTCAGTCTCAGGACCCACGAGATCATGACCTGAGCTGAAACCAAGAGTCAGCACTTAACCAACTGAGCCACCCACATGCCCCAGATATTGTTTTCTTTTTGTGTGTGGCATCGTTGTTAGATTTTGTTGGGGGATATTCTAGCTTTATAAAAGTAACTGAACAACTTTTATGAAATGTTTTAATCATTTGTCCTATTTTTTCCTGAAAGGAATGAAGAAAATAGGTAATAACCTTTAGTAATTTATTTATAAACAATATACATTTTGGCATATTTGAAATACAATTAGAATTGTTTTTCTTGAGTCAGTTTTAATGATGGGATGTTTTCCTTGACAATGATTCATTTCTTCCCCCCTCTTGTGCTCTCTCTCTCATTCTCTCTCTCTCAACTAACTAAATGAATAATTCATTTCTTAAGATTTTTCAAATTAATTATTATAGAGGTATACTTATTATCTGTTTAAACTTGTGAATATTTTCCCTACTTAAGGTGTATACACTTTCTCTTTTTAATATTATCTATTCATGCATCCCATTCTATTAAACCAGACTTCCTTTTTTTTTTTTTTTTTAAAGATTTTTATTTATTTATTTGACAGAGAGAGACACAGCGAGAGCAGGAACACGAGCAGGGAGAGTGGGAGAGGGAGAAGCAGGCTTCCCGCTGAGCAGGGAGCCAGACGTGGGGCTCGATCCCAGGACCCTGGGATCATGACCTGAGCCGAAGGCAGACACTTAACGACTGAGCCACCCAGGCGCCCCTAAACCAGACTTCCTGAAGTTCATTTTTGTTTAGGTCTTTTCAAAGAACTGAGATTTTTCCCTTTAACCAGTTCTATGAATTTATGAATTTTAAAATATGAATTTTTACTTTATTTTAATTTAAACTTTAATAGTTTCATTAGATTTTTTTTTTAATTTTTTTATTGTTATGTTAATCCCCATACATTACATCATTAGTTTTAGATATAGTGTTCCATGATTCATTGTTTGTGCATAACACCCAGTGCTCCATGCAGAACGTGCCTTCCTCAATACCCATCACCAGGCTAACCCATCCTCCCACCCCCCAATAGTTTCATTAGATTTTATTATTTTATTTATTGAGTTGGATGCATGGTTCCTTATTTTAATATAATAATTACATAAAGTTTAAAAACTAACATTTATTTAAGTAAAGTTTTGAGAACAATTTACTTGAGGTTCTTTATTTTCTAAATACAATATACTTTTAGTTTTTATTTCTTCTTTGCTCTAAAAACAGTTTGGGAGAGTTTGTTCTTTTTTATTTTTGTTCACTGTTTTTAATTTCCAAGTGGTTTCAAATTTTGTCTTTGTAGTTGCTTAAAATTCTGTTATTCATTTAATTTCATTGTGTTTTGAACAGGCAATTTTTCAGGTATTATTTATTTTCTGCAGAAATTTGAAGTTTTAGAGAGTACCTAATATATTATCATACTTTATAATTTGCCTATGAGCCTTCACTATCTGTAGGAAACAAATCTATCTAAGTAAACTTTATTAATTATATGTTATTTATATTGTATTAAAAATTATACAGATTTAAAAAAATTTTAAATAATTTAGCTACAATTCAAAATTAGCAGATTTGGGTGGCTCAGTTGGTTAAGCATCTGCCTTTGGCTCAGGTCATGATCCCAGGGTCCTGGGATTGAGCCCCACATTGGTCTCCCTACTTAGTGGGGAGTCTGCTTCTGCCTCTGCCCCTCCTCTCCACTCATGCTCTCTCTCTCTCAAATAAATAAAAATCTTTTTTTAAAAAATTAGCAGATTCTATATAAGAATCCAAACTTATGTTTCTTGGTTTCTTGTGAAAATTAGAGTATGTAGCAATACATTTTCATGGATCTGAGAGGAAGCTGCCCCTTTAGAAAGCTCAGGAAATCTCTAATTTACTTGAGCTCTCACCATGTAACACAGTTTATGCATACGTACTTATATCCAGTTTTACTCATTTATCTTTACCTGTTCTCTGTTAAGTATTTCAGCTTATAATCCTCCACTTTTTCTTGATGTTATTAGCCTAACTGATCAGCATGGTAGATTACAAAAAGCAACTACAAAGTTCTTCCCATTTCCATACACATGCCCCCACACAATGTGACCATACAGCTCTTCCTGTGAGGTGGTCAAGTCTACTTCTCTATCCTTTTAATCTGGGATTAGCCAGTGATGCTTCACTCAGTGGGAGAGAAGCATTGTGATACAAGTAGAGCCTTGAAAGGTTAGCACAATGGAGAGTGTCCTTTATCTTGCTGTGCTTGGAACCCTGGACCACCATGTTGAACTCGCACTAACTTGCCTGCTGGAGACCAAGAAGCCAGGCAGAGGATAAGAGTAGTGCTACTGAGCCTCAACATCAAGTGGATAATCAGATGTTATGCTTTCTGCTGAGCTCACGGTTTGCTCTTATTTACATGTGTACTCTTCCAAATTAGGGGAATTAATAGAATTTTTTCAGGGTACCTGAGAAAGCCAAAATTTCTTAGGACTGCACTTTTCTGAAATCTAACAATTTCTGGTTTATGGGAGGCACCTTTCTTAATTTAGAATAATGTATTAAATTTTCCTCTGTTGTTATAGTTATTTTGTCATATCACCTGAAACTTTAAAAGGGAGGATAGACGCTTATGCTTAATTGAAAAAGTGAAGAGAAGTCTCAAAAATTCCCAAAAGTTTTATAATAGCATAGTTTGTAAAAATGTCTTCCAAACTCAGTAGACACATAAGAAGAAGAATGTCTTGGCAAGTCTCAAATATCAGAAGTTAGTGAGTATTGTTGTCAACTACTTATAAAGTTAAACATTTTCCAAGTTTTAGCTATTAAAAGGTGGGAAAAGGAATTTTCTAGCTAGATTTCCAGTGAAATGTGTGAATTTGTCAGATAAGTTAAACCATATGAGTCCATTTAGCTCAACATGAAAGATGGCCCAATGTAAAAACAAAACATAACAGAAAAACATATATACTAAGGCACTGGCTAAGAAGTTTGCCATCAACAAAAAAATAAGAAAGCAAAACTAAGAAAAAAAGTAAATTTGAACATGAAATTGTAAAAGCAATATTACAAATACATTCTAGTTTTGAAAGGGTCAAAATATGTAAAACTGCCTATTTTCTTCTTATAAGTAGAAGAAATACCCACAATATCACTGGGGGAAACAACAACATAAAAGTTCCATAGTTACCAGACCCAGGCTGATAAAGCTTCCAGTGTTAGGAATTAGACTCCTTTTCTCTTGTTGCTCTGCTCTTCTCAGTACATAGCTTTCAACTCATGATTTAAGTTGGTTGTTTGAGCTCTAACCATTCTATTGACATTTTAGTAAGAGGAGGAATGAAGAGGATCAGAAATAACGAGAATCTTCCCTTTAACATTTTCCAAAAGTTTCATATTATACTTCTATTTAATTTTCATTGGTTAGAACTTAGTCACATGATCACACTAGCTAAGGAGAACAGCCAGGAAATGTATACTGTGACCAGTCTGTGTCTGGCTATAACTCAGGAATTGTACTACTAAGAAAGAAGACAATAGATATTTAAGGACAATTAGCAATCTTTTCCACATTTCCCATAGGTAACCATTGTTTCAAGATTGATGCAAGTCCTTTAGACTCTTTTCTATTTTTACATATAAATGTATATATTGTTTCCCAAAACCAATATAATAAATATAATGTTTGAGTAACACACACACACACACACAGAGCTAGTTAGTCTTTCTAAAGGCTGCAGAGAATTTTAAGCAAAAACTATTTTTGTCATCTTTAAATTTTCAGCACATAGAAAATAGTAGGTACACAATAAGTATTTATTGATTATGATGGAATTCTGATTAGGTTAATCATCTCCCCTTGAAAGATTTTTAGAATGCTTCCTTTTTCTTGTTTATTTATTTATTTATTTACTTACTTATTCATTTATTTTTGGTAGGTGAAAACCCTTGCTTTTTAAAAAAATTTTATTATGTTATGTTAATCACCATACATTACATCGTTAGTTTTTGATGTGGTGTTCCATGATTCATTGTTTGCGTATAACACCCAGTGCTCCATTCAATACATGCCCTCTTTAATACCCATCACCAGGCTAACCCATCCTCCCACCCCCCTCCCCTCTAAAACCCTCAGTTTGTTTCTCAGAGTCCATAGTCTGTCATGGTTCATCTCCCCCTCTGATTTCCCACCTTTGATTTTACCCTTCCTACTCTCTTTTTCTTTTTTTTAACATATAATGTATTATTTCTTGCTTATTTTAATCAATAGATGTTTGATCTTGCAACTTACAGTACATTTAATTGAAAAATGTTTCTTGGAGCTTCCCAGACTGATATTTCTAGAAATGAATATGTTTTATTATTTTAACAGATGATGTTTTGTCACTGACACCCACCATAGTGACAAAAGCAGTATTATTAGTTTAATTTGTATGTCAGTCTTATCTCTAGCCTCTTCCAATAAACCACATGCCATCCCTTCCCCAATATTCTCTCTCTTCACCAGCTCCCATGCCCATTCACATAATGATCTAATTTTAAAGTCCTTCTAGGAACAATTTAGTTTTTACTAGTCCCCAAACCCAAGCTTTTCTCTTTCAGTTTAAGTATTTCAGCTTCATTATTTATATTTATAGTTTATTTATATAAGTATTTATTTTTTTTGATTTTTACCTGAGTTCATAGCATTTTCCTTCCTGGAGCTTACCATTATTTTTCCTTTCTCTGTTTTTCTGTATCTCTCATATAGTCCTTATCCCATAAATATCTGTTTTATCTTCAAAATTATAAAATTCTTGAGACAGGAGGTTTATTTTCATAGTCTTCTACCCCCTTAACTATTTTTCTCACTGCTTTCTCAGAGTAGATTTCAAAAAAAAAAAAAGTGTTGACTTACTTGTTCTATGTTATGTGGTAAGGGAAATATATGTTTTTATACAACCCTAAATTTTGGCACAAAAGGAATAGGTTTCAGGCAGTATACTGCCCAAGAAAGTCTCTGTCATTATGAAGCCTTTGCCTTTATTTTTTTTTTTTTTCCATATTGAGCCATTAGCCAGAACTTCCAACTTGAGTAGCCTAGGTTTTAATATTTTCAGTCCACATAGTGGGGCACACCTCCACATATGCTAGCTGGACTACCTTGTCACTACCCTACTTATACTGAGGACAGATTCAAGGCTCTGAGAAGGTGAAGAGCTTGCCCAAGGTTATAGGTGAAAAAATTGTGCAGTTGGCCATGCCCACCATAGTGTGCTTGCTAAATTTGATAAAATTTCTTGCTTTTATGTTTTCTGTATAATCTCTTTCTCCTAACTGCTTACCCAATATCTATTCATTTAAACAAAATGGTCATGTATGTGCTTTGAAATTATTACTCTTATTTTTCGGACTTATGATTTGCCCCTTAAAAATACTCATACTGGGGAAGTCATTAGGAGATAAAGATTAAGACATGGCAATGGGTGTGTATGTGTATGAATGAGCATTCAAGGCATTAGAGGCAATTATAAGAATTTGATGCATTCTCACATTGAATAAGTTGGAAACTATTGGAAGGTTTTTGGGAGACTGTGGTATGATCTGACTTAAATTTTAAGTAATCCATTTGGCTACTGTGTTGAAAATAGATTATAGTAGGAAAAAACCACAGCATGGTGCATAGTTAAGAGGCCATGGCAGCAGTCACAAAGAGAGAAAATGGTGGCTTGCACCAGTGAGTAGTGGTGGAGTGGTGAGAAACGATCATATTTAGGATATATTTCAGATTTATAGCCAGAAAAATCTGTTGATGCATCGTGTATGAGCTATGACAGAGAAAAGAGGAGTCAGGATAATTTACAGGTTTTGGGCTGAGTAAACTGAAGATTGGAGTTGCCATACACTATGACAGGGAAGGCTGTACATAGAACAGGTTGAGGAGAGTGAAATCAGGAATTCTGTTTTGAACGTATTATGCTTGGGATACCCATTAGACATCTAAGAGAAAATGCTGCGTAGGTGGTAAGAAATAGGAGTCTGCAGTTACAGTGAGAGATCTGGGCTGAAGCAACAAATTTGGAAATGGTTTACTTATAGATGGTAATTAAATTTTGGGGGAGCCTGGGTGGCTCAGTTAGTTAAGCATCTGACTCTTGGTTTCAGCTCAGGTCATGATCTCAGGGTCATAAGATCAAGGCTGCTCAAGATTCTCTCTCTCCTTCTGTCCCTCCCCCCTCTAATAAAATAATATAAAATAAAATAAAATAATAAATTCTCGAGACTGGATGAGTTCACCAGAAGCTGAAGAGTAGATAGTAAAGAAAGTGTTAGTTGTATGTTGGATCTCTCTCTATTTAGTCCCCGCCCTGCCCCACCTCTCATCTAGCTATTTAACTCTTGGAGAACAAGAACTCTATGTTCGATATTTTGTGTATTCCCCACAATGCCAGCTATCCATTAGGCCCCAATAAGTACTTACTGAATGCTGAGTGAGAAGCAAGCTACAAGTTATTTATAAACTGCACTGGTTCAGGCCATTTATCCTGCAGCATTAAAAAGGATTTAAAAATAATACCATTTCTGCAATTCCCAAGAAGGAGTGCTGCCATCTTCAAAGAAAAGGATCATCTGAAAGAGTTTTTTAGTCATGTAGAGACTTTTTCAACTTTCTGAGAGGTCATCTTAAGGCTGCTTGTGAACAGAGCATATAGAAGCAATCTCTGCCTGAAATGCCCAAACTGCAAATCCACAAATCAATGAAATGCAAACCAAGGATAATGACTAGAATTGAGTGGATTTTTATTTTCACTATAGTAAAATTTTCAGTCATTCTAGAATTCACTTAAGACCACTATTATAGATGCTTTTAGAGCTCCAGATCAGAAGAATGTAAGTTCTTTGTAAATGAGAAAGAACTAGCTCCCAGAAACAGTTTGTCTGTGAGAAGTGAATCTATACTTGCTATTCTCTTAGTGATTCTGTGCAGTATTAAGTGGAATAAGAAATGAGTAAGAGATACATTCAGATATCCTCATACAGGTATCAGGAGCTTCTGTGGTCACCTCCTGCCTTGGTATAGTTGAGTCTTGTTAGATGCTCAGTTGTTTGGGTTTTTTGTTTTAGTTTTTTGTTGTTGTTGTTTTTATAAGGTTTATTTATTTATTTGAGAGAGAGACAGAGACAGAGAGTGCAGAGGGGAGGGGCAGAGGGAGAGGGAGAGAGAATCTCAAGCAGACTCTGCCCTGAGCGCTGATCCCAAGGGATCCATCTCATGACCCTAAGCTCATGACCTGAGCCGAAACCAAGAGTCAGGCGCTCAAGCGCCCTCATTTGTTTGTTTTTTAATCAGGGAGATCTTTATTTATTTTAAAGCCTGTCACTATAATATCATTAAATTACAAAGAGAAAACTCAAAATGATTAATACTTAAAACAACTAAAATCTATAGTATCCAGAGGGCAGGCAAGAGTAAACTCCAATTATCTCTCAAAGTATGGTTCTATTTCTAAATATTCTTTCTAATATTAGTATATGAATTTAAAGTAAATTCCTCAAATGAGGTTGGTACATTCACTGCTAGATGTGAGCAAATTTTTAAAGATCTAAGTATGGTTTTGATGTTGTAATAAAGGATGTTTTTGTTTCTCTTCAATATGAAAGTTGATCTTTGTATTTAGTAGATAACACAGAGAAAGGGGTTCATTCTCTATTGCATCAACTGCCTTCCTAGTCCACAACAAAATTTTATTATACTCTTCTGCTTTTGCATATTTTTCTGTTTATAATTTCCAGATTAACACAGAATGAGCATCCTAATGGAATGAACATCCTAAATAAAAATGGCCAATCAAGCTAAACACAATGCCCTAAGATGATGTCCATAGAACCATATAGAATTTCATGGTTGAAACATTCTTTGAAAATTATTTAGAATATCCTCACTCAAATCTGCACTCTCTTTTATACCTGGAAGTTATCTTACTTATTAATTTTACCCCCAAACCATAACAAGAGACAGATGAAAATCTAGGTAATGGATGGCAGTGAGAGCCAATGGTGAATTTCAGGATTTATGTATCCTCTAGTTATGCGATTTTCTCATCGTAGCCTCAGTCTTTATATCACCTTGGCTTGGACTGATGAAGTAGTCTGTTAATTTATATCCTATAACCTACCACATCTTTTTAATTCTATACATATTTTACTGAATTGTGGTTTGTCCTTGCCTATAAGTTCTCTTCAAACCTGAGAGGTATTCCTGGACAGTATCATTCCCTTTGGCAAATATTCTCTGCTCTTTAGCTTTGAGTCAAGACTTATTATTCACTAGTTATCTGTGCTTGCCATCTATTAGACCAAGTACTTAATGATTCAAGTACTTTATCTGATTGACTTGCTCCTTACTGTTTGCAATGTCTGCCAATTAAATATCACCTGCAAATTTAGAAAATTGCCCCTACAACCATTCACTAAGTCATTTGCATCTACATAATTTATTTCCTTTCACAGATCTCTTTTTATCCTTCTCCTTCATCAGTGTTAAAATCATTCCTTATCAACAACAAATATTGTTGGCCATTTTTTTCTTCTCTATTTACATACATACAGCTTATACGTCTCCCACATCTGTGCCCTAGCTCCATCCTATATGTATATACAGTGGATTATTTTTGAGCACTCACCATTCAGAAAAATAACCATGCATTCTTATAACCACGTGTATTTTTTGAACTTCCTGCCTGACTATAGCTGACATACTCCGGGAAACTCATTAGTCCATTAATACCTGTTTAGTCTAATTTAAGAATTAAAATCTTAATCATTGTCCAATTTAAATTCTCTATAGGGACTTCTTTCCTCTATATGTATTTTATCCTGACTTCCTTTGCAAAACTACCTTTTTATTTCACAAGGCTTATAAGCATTTATCACTGTAAGGCATATGTGCAAGGAGGAGTTCTTTGATGAATGAAGTTGCATTGGTGGATACAGATATTTTCAAGGCTGGTTTGTAATAACGGAAAGATATAATGGAAATATGTAAGGATTTTTTGTGATCATGTGGCATATCTGTCTTTAGGCAACCCACTAAGAACCCTCTTCAACTATAAGCATTGCTCCTCGTACACTGCCTTTTCCTGATCCCTGTGGGAGGCTTGCTCAAGAAGAAGCTCCAGTCTTCATCCCAGCTCACTATTTCTGCCTTGTCTAAGACCAAGGCAATCATTCCAAACTTAACTTCTTAGGAAATGGAGAAGACAATGGTGATAACTGTCACGCCTCCTGAAACTTGTTCTGGTGGCACTGATAGGCCCAATTTTATGGGCCTCTCTTTATGCCTGATGTCCTCCAACTGCTCCTAGCATTCCCCTCTCCAGTGTGGATGGGAAAGGGGGCAACTCACCACATACTCAGGTCTTCTGAACTCTCCTCCCGAAGTGAGCTCTCTCTTCCCTCTAGCTTTTTGGTCTCTCCTAATAGCAAAATAACACCAGCCCTCCTTATCTAGGCTCAAATGCAGTAATTTAGGACCTTAAATAAGCATTTCGTGCATGATCTTCATGTTAATCCAACCCTCCCAATTTCATTTTTATAATGGAGGTGAGAGGAATATCTGTATTTCCTAAACTTTTGGGTCCTAGATATCATTCATATGGGTTCCAGATGAATATTTGCTAATTGCTCCTGGACAGTCGCATTGGGATGTTCTTCAGGTAACACAGATCAAAATGTCTACAGCCAAGCTCTGTATTGCAGTTGTCCTTTCCCAGCCTGCTGTCCTTCTAAATGCCCTATTCTGTCATCTGTCATCGTCCGTCTGCTCATTCGCCTCTGCCAAATTTCTCACCAAATCTCAACGCCTCCTTTTATCTTCTCCTCCAAGTTATCAACTTCTAGTAATTATATCTTGGTTTATTGATTGTTTTCTCAAACTCATACTTTTTACTAATCTCCCATTGCTACTGTTTTAGTTTAGACACTCCTTTATTCCTTTCTAGATTGTTGGAAAGCCATTTTGTCTTTTTCCTTCTTCACTCCATGCTTCCTTGGCCCTACCTCAGCTCTCCTTCTTAAACATAAATTAAATCTCATTTTTCTCTTATGTAAAAACCTTTCGTAATTTTCACTGGCTAAATGATAAAGTCTAAGCTCTTTCGCTTGGCAAACATGCTTTTATAATTATCCCTATTGTTCCCTCTCACACTCCTACTCATCTTTGAGACCTAGCTCCAATTGCTCCTCTTCTGTGAAATTTTTTTAGCTCCTCAGGCCGGGGCTGCCACTTCACCCCTGTGTTGCCATGGAACCCTGTATGTACTACTCTCTGGCACTTAGCACACTGTGTTTTAATTATTTAGTTACACATGTGACTTCTGTGTAAACTATGAGATCTTTGAAGTCAGGAACAATGTCCTCCATTCCTTTGTATCTGTGATGCTAGGCATGGTGCCCAGAATATAGCATGTATTCAAAAATGTGTGGGGAGGAACAGATGAATACAGGGCATTCTCCTTGGCATACAAAATAAATACAACCTCAGCCTTCTGGTTTCCAAAAATGCAAAGAAAAGGTCTCTCTCTGTCTCTGTTTCTGTCTCTGTCTCTTTCTCTCTCTGTGTGTGTCTATGTTCTAAAAGGGCAGCTGGAAAAGAGGTGGACTAGATGTACTCAGAAGACAGGGTTACCAAGATACGGGAATGGTTTGAAAGCCTTATGAGTTATATGGGGTTGAAAATTTAGGAAGATGAACTGAGCAAGGACAGTCAAGGCAGACTGAAGCTGAACGTGATCTATATGGAGTGTGATAAAACGTAAGAAGGAGGTGAGACACAGATTGCAGAAAATGGTACGTGCTTCTCAGGAGTTTAAGCTTTTTTAGACAGGGAAAGAAGAGACAGGTTTTTGAGAAAGAAGTGAGAGTTTTTGAGAAGTTTATAAGTGCAAAAGTTTTCAGACACTCTCCAAATCCTTCTCCATATAATCTTATTTTTTGTCTTCTACTCATACCGATTCAAACTCCATCTGAAACTTCTTTAAATGTGTAGGTCTTAAAAACTTGTGTTGAACTGTTTCTGAGTATTATTTTCCTCACTGTCATGTGGCTTGGTTTATTAAAATGCTTTGCTGGCAAAACTTACGCTAGAACTCTCTTCCCCTCTGTACACTGGTAAAGGAGTTAAGCACTTGGATTCTAGATGCAAACTGCCTGGGTTTGAATTACGAATTTTCTACAACTTGGCTAAGTGACCATGGGCAATTTACTTTACCTTTCTCTAACTCTGTTTCATCATCTGCAATGTTGGGATAATAGTAGCATCTACCTCATATAGTTGTTGTGAGTATAGAGAGCTAATAAATGCAAAGTATATAGAATTCTGTCAACAACAGTAAGCTTTATATGATTGCTAATAATTATTATTTGGTCGATTTCAAACTTTTTTTTTTTAATTCCCTTTGGTACTTGTGTTAATTGCCAATGCTGTCAAATACGTTGTTGGCTGAAATATGTATCTCTCATTCTAATGGTGTTCTATTTTTACTGAGAAACAGGCATATAAAATGGTTCCAAGCTATATAACACAGAGCTGTGGCTTTTTCCTTATAAAAGCTCTAACTATTCCTATTTCATATACTTATCTTTTTTAACCTTTAAATTGCCCTACTCTACTACAGTAGATTTCCTTTGAGATTAATATTGCCTATCAATTTCCTTTCTTGAAACTCTAAGTTCATATCTTTTAATAGCTTTACCTACTGGCATCTTACATTTTCTTTTCTTTCTTTCTTTCTTTCTTTCTTTCTTTCTTTCTTTCTTTCTTTCTTTCTTTCTTCTTTCTTTCTTTCTTCTTTCTTTCTTTCTGGCATCTTAGCATTTTCTCCTTCCTTCCTTCTTCCCTTTCTTCTCTTTCTTTCTTTCTTTTTTCTTTCTTCTTTCTTTCTTTCTTTCTTTCTTTCTTTCTTTCTTTCTTTCTTTCTTTCTTTCTTTCTTTCTCTTTCCTTCCTTCCTTCCTTCCTTCAGATTTTATTTATTTGTCAGAGAGAGAGAGAGCACAAGTGGGGGGAGCAACAGGCAGAGGGAGAAGCAGGCTCCCCACTGAGCAGGGAGCGATGCAGGACTCAATCCCAGGACCCTGGGATCATGACCTGAGCTGAAGGTAGGCACTTAACCGATTGAGCCACCCAGGCATCCAGTCTTAGTATTTTCTTATGGATTTTATGACCTCCATGTAGCAGTGAAGCAGTGATGCTAACAATCCATCACACTTTTGAAAATATTTTCTGGCCTGTTGTTTGTAATTCAATTTAGTTATTATAGTTTTTGATTTATTGATGATTTAAATTTTTGGGTACATGTAACTACTAATAGTTTCCATGTAATTTATTACATTATTTTAAACCCCTGAGGGATATCTTTTGTTTTGCCTGTGTGATATCCAGTCTCCCCATATTCTGATAACAGCATCCCAATTTTCTTGGGGAATCGGCATTCCCCGATGCTTACCTCATGTATGACATTGAGCCTCCGTGCTCAAGTTGGCCACATGGTGCCGGCCTGGCACCGAGGGCGCTGCCCTTCCTGGCCGCTGGCTCAGCACTGACATGTCTATACAGCTGAAGTTCTTTGTTAGAACTATTGGTAAAAGAGAATCTGTGTTCATACTGAGATAGATAAAAGAATGAAATCTAAGTCTGGACCTGCCGAAAACTCACTTTGCTAACAACAAAGGAGAGCCTGCCTGAGAATTGAGACAACACAAAGGAAAGCAGTGTTGAGAGATGGAGAGAGAGAGAGAGAGAGAGCACAAGGCCTGAAGAAATGGGCCTGGATCTCCTCCCTGGATAGCTGTGGACCACTCAACTGTCTTTTCTTTCTTTCTCTCTTCCTTCCTTCCTTCCTTCTAAAAAATTTTATTTATTTATTTTGAGAGAGTCAGAGAAAGAACACACACAGACACACCAGCGGGGGTGTGTGGAGGGGCTGAAGCAGAGGGAGAGAGAGAATCTCAAGTAGGCCCCCTTTCAGGGTGGAGGTGGGGCTGATCTCATGACCCTGAGGTCATGACCCTGAGATCATGACAAGAGCCTAGCTGAAACCATAGTTGGACACTTAACGGACTGAGCCACCCAGGTGCCTCCAACTCTTTTAACTTCAGCTGGGTTGTCATTTGTAATCAAAGGCACCTAATTAATCTAGCTTGGAAAATACAGGAAAGTTATTTTTAAGATAGAGAATTCTTGAGTCTGTTTTCAGCAGTGAGGAAGGAGCAAAGATGTGAAAGAGATTGAAGAAATAAGAATAAAGGAAGGTAGAGGGGCAATTTAAATTTTACTCCATGCTGATTAGCCTCAGATGTATCTGTCCACCCCAGATTCCTTACCTGAATTCTAGACTTGTATTTCAAATTACCTGTTTTATTTTCTGTTTGGACAACTCCAAAAAGTTGTTAAGAGAATGGGCTCTGAAGTCAAACAATTTCCACTCATATTGTAGTTCTTCTACTAATTAGCTGTGCACCTTGAGCAAGTTGCTTAGACTCTCTGTCCCTGGGTTTTCTTATTTGTGTCATGGGATTAACAGTTATATAGATTTCACAGAATTGTTATGAGGATTGAAGGAGTCAGTACCCATAATGCTTTGGAATAGTATCTGGCTATTTAAAAATGTTAGTTATTATTTTTACTCATTTCCAAAATGTTAGTTTGGATTCCACGCTCCCCACTCTCCACCCAAATATTTCTTTCCTTAGTTTTCTCTATGCCAGTAAATGGTCCCACTCTCAATTCAATGATAGTGAAGTAGGAGTGACTGAATATAAGGAATTATATAATCCATGGGCTAAAAGCTTAAAATGATAGTTGCAAAAGCCCAAGTTTAGCCTCTCAATAAGGATGGAAACTTCTTTCAAATAAGGCCAAACTGAGCAGGGTATGATAGGCTGATTGATTTAATTAAAGAACAATGAGATGCCATTGAAAGATTTTAGTTAGGGGAGTGTTATTATATAATGAATGTCTTAAAATATCATTTGACTGCTTTTCATTCTTTTAAGTACAAATATTTTCTAGATAGTGAGGTTTCAGTGTTAAACCAAATGTTTAACACTAATGTTCAGTGTTAAACCAAACCTCAATCAAGCTTACATTTTATTAGGGGAAGACATATTAAAGAATAGGTACATAGAGAGACAGTGATGTGTGTTACAAATTACAATAAAACAGGATAAGGGAATAGGTAGTGCAGAGGGTAAGAGTTGCTTCGAATAGGGTGCGGTGGAAGGCCTCTCTCATAACTTGTCAGCAGAGATTGGAAAAAATGAGGTGGAGAAAGAGATATCTGGGGAAGAGCATTATAGGAAGATGGGACTGAGGTACAAAAGGCCAACTTCAGCAAGTGTGAGGAAGAAAGTTTGTGGGCCTGCAGCATGATAAGTGAGAGAGGGATAAATAAGATCATAAAGGTGGTGGGGAGAGTAGAATATACAGATAATTTTAAGGATGGTTTTTACACTGAGTAGGATGGGAAGGCTATCAAATGGCTTTCAGCAGAGGAGTGACTAGATCACTCTGGCTTCTGTGTTAAAAATATATACTAAAAAAGAAAAAAATCTTAGAAGAGACATTGATAAATACAAAAAACAAAAACAAAAAAGTAAATTATAATATATTGAAGACACTCAAGAATGGGAAAAGGCAAATTATGGGAACTCTATGGCTACAATCCAGAGGAGAGAGGACCATGGCTAGAAGTAAGGTATTGAGTGGAGTCAGAAATGGGGAAACATGGGAACAAAGGAAGTCTTTTTCTGCTGCTTCTGGGGCTGAAAAGATAAGATATAAAGCCTTGATAGAGTGAGAAGATATCTTTGGCTTTGCTCTTTCTCTTTGCTCTTCCTCATTTAATCTACCAGCAAATCCTGTTTCTCTTTGCTCTTCACATCTAATCTATCAGCAAATCTTGCCGTCTACCTTCAAAACATACCTTGAACTCTTTATTTTTTTTAACACACTACCTGAGAAAGATCTTACAATCTATTAGAGTCAGCAGATAAGATGAGGCCTATTTGACTTCCCTGCAACACATTCCTAATTCATTTTCTATTAATCTTCACAAAAACTGAATTCCACAGATATGGACACTGCAACTCAAAGAGATTAAAAACTCATGGAGGCTCACATGGCTAACTATGTGTTACCAGGATCCACAACTAATGTCTGTTTCAATCCAAAGGTTATGTGTTGCCACTAAGGATCAGAGAATAAGTGCAAGGATTTGGAGGCTGAAAAGTAAGAAATCTAGGGACTGACAGTAGATTCTCAGTCTTTGCAGTAAAACATGAGTTTTAACACTAAAAATGAAAAAGGTGTCAAGGATGGAGAGTGGGACTAGGAATAGAAATTTGAAACGTATGGAAAATGTTTGTAATCGCAACAATGGAGATCAAAATAAAGAATCAATATCCAATGAATTAAACATCATTGGAGAATCAGTGAAGGCTCTGTTGATGACATTAGCTACTATGGTATTGAAGTGAACCAGTTGGCCAGGTGCCATGACCTTCCATAACAATAACCTGTTATCCATGTGCAGGATCACAGAAAATGGGAATGGAGATGAACAAAGGAGGCATAGAAAAATATCAAGAACCTGAGGATGCCTTGGGCAAAAATTTATCCTTATTTTGAGTGAGGATTTCCAGAAAGTGAAATTCACTTCCATCATTTTTGTGATTTACTAGAGGCCATGAAGTTGGTCTGTTTTCTCAGATATTCAAGAAACCTGATTTCTGTTCTTCTTGGTGAGACTCTATGCATGCTCTACTTCCATTTTGTTTTGTTTTGTCAATTGCATGTGTGCGTTTTCTGAAGGAGACTTTTCTTATCACCTCCACCAGACAGACGTCACAATATTTTCTTCTCATGCATTGAAAACTTTGAGACCTGGCTAATTATTTCTTTTCACCCCCAAACATACCAACCTCCTAACAGATTTCAGTATCTATGTAGATGCTCTGCACAGCAATTATTTTGGGCCATTTCTTAAAAATAGACTTTATTCTTTAAAAAAAATTTTTTATTGTTATGTTAATCACCATACATTACATCATTAGTTTTTGATGTAGTGTTCCATGATTCATTGTTTGCGCATAACACCCAGGGCTCCATGCAGAACGTGCCCTCTTTAATACCCATCACCAGGCTAACCCATCCTCCCACTCCCTCCCCTCTAGAACCCTTAGTTTGTTTTTCAGAGTCCATCGTCTCTCATGGTTTGTCTCCCCCTCTGATTTCCCCCCCTTCATTCTTCCCCTCCTGCTATCTTCTTCTTCTTCTTTTTTTTTTCTTAACATATATTGCATTATTTGTTTCAGAGATACAGATCTGTGATTCAACAGTCTTGCACAATTCACAGCGCTCACCATAGCACATACACTCCCCAGTGTCTATCACCCAGCCACCCCATCCCTCCCACCCCACCCCCCACTCCAGCAACCCTCAGACTTTGTTCTTTAAAGCAATTTTAGGTTTACTGGAAAACTGAGCATAAAGTACAAAAAGTTCTCATATACCACTCCCTTTCTCTGGCATGTCTCTCCCTGAGTACAGTTTTTTTGTTTTGTTTTGTTCTGTTATTAGCATCTGCATTAGTGTGGTATATTTGTTACAACTGATTAACCAATACTGATGCATTATTAACTGAAGTCTTTAGTTTACATTAAGGTGCACTCCTTCTATGGGTTTTGGCAAATACATAATGTCATGGATCTACGACTATAGTATTATACAGAACAGTTTCACAGCTCTAAAAATCCCCTGGGCTCCACCTATTCATCCTTCCTCTCGCCCCATTTTAGGCCATTTTAAACTGCAATTCCTTTTGTCTCCTGTAATATTCTGCCATTATCTACAAGGTCAGAATCTACATTTTATCCCTAGAACTTCTAGATTTCATTCTCTGCTTACCTATCTCCATCCTACTAGCTCTTTTATATCTTCATTTATACTTTCTCTAGTTTTCAACCTCATCTTGACATTCTGATTAATTTTTCCAAAATTTTATCCAGGTCTATCTCCTTAGTCATGACCATGCTTCCTTGAACATTTTGCTTTTCTTTAATCTCATTCCTTGCCAAGTTTATCCACCATATCTCAAACTTGATATGGATGTTTTAATCTTCTCTGCTCTTACACTTGGGCATTAAAGAAAGTCACGCTATTATTTAGTGTCACATTGCTTTTACACTTGGGCATTTAATCCTGGCTAAAGAAAGTCACACTATTGTTTAGTCACATATTGCTGCTAGTCCTGGCAGCAATGAAAAGTGTCAGTCTTACATAAACTTTTGCTCAATACTCAGCAACACTGATCCATCCTTTTATCTATTTTGATTTAGCAGTCACTATCAATTCCCTCAATAGCTATTTCAAAGCCTCCCACTTTCTTGTAGACTATTTCATAATACCTGTCTCCATTACTGTCAACAGACTTCATCTCCTATTGTTATCAAGACATTTGAAGTGAGGAGATATGATCTTTCTCAAGCTCCCAACCTCTTGTCTGTAAATTTAAGTATTACCAGACACATTCTTAAAATGTTTTTTTCAGTATCAAAGAAACATCTTTACCCCATTAAAAGTGATTCTCAATCTAAGCTTTTATTGTAACTTCCCTGGGATCTCTATCTTTCACATATTAACTTCCTTTTCTTACATTATATTCTCATTCTTTATTTTTCTTTCTCAGTTTATAATTATACTCAGGTTTCTCTTAATCTAAAAACGAACCAACAAAAACTCTACCAACCAGTGACCTTTTGAACTATTATCTCTTTCTCTCTTTTTATGCCCACCCAAACATTCTGGAAGAGTAGTATAGACACATGTTGCTTTCACTTTTTCACTTCCAAATTTTTCCATCTTCTTTGGCAGTCTGGCTTCTTCCCTCACCCCTGCTACCAAAAGAGTTGTGGCTTAGGTCACCAACAACCTCCAAAGAGCCAACCTAGTAGACATTTGACAGTAATTATGACTTAGAAATTTTTGACATTGCTAGTCATGGCTTTTTTTTTTTTTTTTTTTTATAAGCTCTCTTAGCCTAACTGACCTCTTCTCCTATGGTTTGGTTATGCTTCTCTGAATTATTCTGTTGTTTTTCTTCATAAACTCTTCTTTTCTATCAGTTCTTAAGTGGTGGTTCTTCTTCAGGGTTTCATCCTAAAATCAGCCTAGCAATCTTCTTACTGTATGATTTCTTCTTGGCAGTCTCATGCATTTTCGTGTTACCAACTACCACTCATAGGCTTATGACTTCTAAATATATGTCTCTTATTGGGCCTTTTTGGTGAGATTCAGAGTCCTCTATATATGTGAATATCCTACAAACACATCCAAATCATCATATCCTTGCTTGGAATGCTATAAAGGTCTCCTTAATCTTGGCCTGCTCACCATGCTATTTCTCACCTTTCTCCTTTGACTACACTCCCTTGTCTGTCAGTAGATATCCATTGCTTTTTGCCAACCCCACTTCACCTGGATGATACAACTTATGACACTGTCATGAGTATGCACATCTCCTTTTCTTAAGTTTACCTCCACCTTACTGTCATGGCTTTCACAGTGTTCCACGCATGCCTCTAACTTTGCACTTAACTGCACTGTATTGTAGTTATGTTTAATGTCTACGTTTCCCATTAGGCTAAGAGGGCCGTAAGGGTAAGAACCATGCTCTATTTATCTTTATGTCTCTAGTGCCTAACTTACTGCATAGAATATAGAGACCACCAATGAAACGTGTTTATTATAGATGCTTTTATCTTACTCACACTTGGCATTCCTCCATTGTACCTTGACTATGGCATTAATACTTTTAAGTGGCATATGTTTAAAAATATTTACAAAGCAACCATATAAATATATGTTTTTTTATGGTGAATGCATTGATGAATTAAAATATCTGTGATAGAAATATATTTACCTTTAAAGACTAAAGAACTGTAAAACTTCATGTCAACCATTAAAAATGAGGAAACCTGTGTAGCCCAGTGCAGATGATTTCTTCTGTTCAGTCTTGGGGACACCTGTTCCTCAGGAAATGACATTATTGGCACTATAATCACTAAATAGTGTCTATTCTTATTATCAATTTCACTATTATGATATATCTACCTTTGGAAAGGTTTTTTATGCTTGTGAAACTATGAAAGGAGGAAAAGTGACAAAAAGGCCCAGTATTGTTCTAGAATTTTAGAAATGGGAGATAAGATTCTAGATAGGGCTATTTTAACTTTGAAACATTACTGTAATTAGTTGCATGCTAAGTATAAATATTTCATCCCAATTTTACAGATCTATAATTTACTCTGCTTGCTCTTCCTTCTGTTCTGTTTCCTGAGTTCTGGCTTTATTCCATTGTTATATCTGTTTTCCTTGGGGGTGAAACTCCTGCCATATAATTTAACACTTGGTATCAGTTAGGGTGAAGAAAGATCAAACATTTTTCTTCCTATAACCCCCAAAGGAATTTTTAAACTATGTACCTCTTCATGTTTATAATCGACATATTAAGCTTACTTTGTTTAGACAACTGCAAAGTGTGCAGCTTCTAGACAGAATTGGTCATTTATCTGTTTCTCTCAATCCCACCCTTTCCATTTTTACTCTGCTATGTACTGTGAGCCTTATAGGGATAGGAATCTGCACACTACTTTCCCCAGGCTCCTCTGCCATCTGGCTTCTTCTTAATTTCTACCAGAGTGAAGCTGCTGAGGATGTCAGAAGGAAGAAAGAGCAGAGCCTTCTGTTTTAAATGGTTATTTCAGGGGCTGTAGCAGCAGTGGCAGGAGGTGATCCCTGACCCCGGCATCTGATGCAGGAGCAGCATCTTTGTGGCAGCCCTGGTTGAGCCCTGTGTATCTTCTTTAGGAGATACAGTTAACTGGACCAGTAGTGATTCCTGATACCTTTTATTGTACTCCTTCTCTTTTGTTTTTCCATTCCTTCTAATGTCTTTGTGATCAATCCCTGTATTAAATCTCTTCTCTCTGCAATTTCAGGAGTGGTTTCTGTTTTCCTGACTGGATACTGACTTATGTGTGTTCTGTTGTAAATATTGACAATTTAAAATAAAACTGTCAAGTCATTCTTTAAAATGTATTCAACTATCATAGTGATTTACACCACCACTTTTCTCTAATAGGAGAAACATTTACATTATTCTTAAGAATTTTTGAACTCTCTTTATATTTCATTCTACTTTCACAAAAGTTTTATCCAAATATAATATAAATGTGTGCTTTTAGCCTTCTTTTGGTCACCAAATTATATATATTTTTTGCAACAAATATATGTATGCAAATTAAAATTAAAATCTCATATAACCTGTGACCAGAAATTTCAGGTGTAAAACATTTCTTCTGAACTGAGTCATCATTATATTTGTATACAGTACATTGATTCATTGGCCATAAAAGTGAAACTTTATGATGTTGATAGAGCTTTTATTTTTTAATTAATTTGAACATCCCATGAGTCAATATTAATTATGGTTTGAATGAAGTAGGAGTGAGCATTATGCTATATATTTTCATTTTATAGAAACCTTGTCCAAATGAATGAATAAAAGAAAATGGAAGGAGTTTTTTGTTTTGTTTTGTTTTGTTTTTAGCAATGCCGTTCAATTCCTTGAAATTCTTCCTTGCTGTATGTGGAAAATCATTGTGATCTCTTCATCAAAAAAAAAATTCTTTTTAATGATCTAGCATTTGACAACTTAAGTAAATTCTTTTACTTTCTTTTACAGTTGCTTTTAATTTTTTTTAGATAAAAGCATCTAACTTATAAAAGGATGTAGTGACACCAGTGTTTCTATTGTGCCTTAGTTTGGTGCATCAGAGAATATTTATACCCAGAGCCACATGTCATAAAAAGATTTTGTATGCATGAAAGATACGCCCTTATTTTATAAAGTAGGAGAGGGGTGATTATATAAAAGATAAGGGAAATAAGAAACACCAAGGTCATGTTTTCAGGTAGATCATTTTTAGAAAAGATTACTTATAGAAATTGAGAATATGGAAATTTATTTCCTGTCAAGCTGCCTGTATCAGTTTGCTCCTTAAAAAGTCTTCTAGTATAATTCAAGTAAGGTATGAACCTAAAGAATAGAACACCCAGCTGTTTTCCTAATTTTTTTTGTATTTCTATCCTAAAGTTTATATACTTGTTATTTCCTATATAATGTTCTCTCCAGTCTTCCCAATTTTGTTCTTCCCCTTTAAACCAGAAGAAAATACTTTATCAGTCACATTAACTCACCCCTAACAAGTTCTCCTGTTCTGGTAAGAACATATCTCTCAATTTTCTATTTTATATTGAAACATCTTTTGGCCAGACCTGAGTTCTCATAAATTTTAAGAACATATTAATTACAGTAAGTTATAAAACTAGTAAGGCCGATGAGGAATAGAGGAGACTTTGCCACATTTAGTTTTTGATTGTTGTTTGTTCATTTGTTTTGTTTTTTAGATTCCACATATAAATGAAATCATATGGTATTTGTCTTTCTCTGACTTATTTCACTTAGCATAGGCCCATCCATGTTATCACAAATGGTAGGATCTCATTTTTCTTTTTTTTATGGCTGAGAAATATTCCATTGTGTATATACACCACATCTTCTTTATCCATACATCTACTGATGGATGCTTAAGTTGTTTCCATGTCTTAGCTATTGTAAATATTGCTGCAATAAATATAAGGGTGCATATATCTTTCCAAATTAATGTTTTCATTTTCTAAAAATATTTTATTTATTTATTTATTTATTTATTTATTTATTTATTTATTTATGAGGGAGAGAGAGAGAGTGCATGAGCAGGGAAAGGGGCAGAGGGAGAGGGGAAAAGCAGACTCCCTGAGCAGGGAGCCTGACACAGGGCTCCATTCCAGGACCCTGGGATCATGACCTGAGGTGAAGGTAGACGCTTAACTGACTGAGCCACCAAGGTGCCCCAGTGTTTTCATTTTCTTTAGGTAAATACGCAGTGGTGGAATTACTGGATCAAATGATATTTCTATTTTTATTCTTTGAAGAACCGCCATACTGTTTTCCACAGCGGCTGCTCCAATTTACATTCCCACCAACAGTGTACAAGTGTTTTTTTTTTTTTTTTCCCCCACATCCTCACCATTGCTTGTTATATCTTCCCTTTTTGATACTAGCCATCAATATGAGGAACATTCTTAGTTTTTAAAATAGACTTCATATATATATTTATTTGCTGGAATTATTTGCTCTCTCTGGCTTTACTTTCTTCTCTAAAAATTATGTTATGTACTGAACCCCTGACTTCTGGTTTTAATGGAAAGATCCTTTAACATGAGATCAACCCAACTCTGAAACTTGGGTGCCACCCCTGGAAAAATCAAATAACTCAGAAACTTTCCTTGTTTCTTCTTTGACTCTTTTGTAATGTGATAGTCTGTCCATAATCATCATGACAGACTCCTAGAAACATTCTTTTAATTTTGGTTTTCTCTTAGGAAGGTAAACAATTAAGTGGACCCATGCAGTTCAACCCATGTTCTTTAAGTGTCAACTGTGTTTACTGTTATTTAAAATATAGTTAGATTCATGAAAAATGTCTACACTAACAGAAAATATATAACGTAATACACTCATTTTTTCTGGAGCTCTGTCATAACATTATTATGCCATTTCAATGGTGTTATTTTGCTTTACAGGGGTAAATAATCCTGAAGAAAATTTCAATATGATGAATCTTGTTGGATAATCTAAATTACTTTATGATATTTTACTGAATTATCATTTGTATAATTGAATTCACATTTTTAATTTCTGAAAATTAGAATTTACGTATCTATTAGTAATAGAATAAAGTTAAGGAAAATGTTATGTACCCTCAACATCTTGGCAGTCATTCTATAATGCTGACTGCCCTTTCCTCCTTAAAATGTCTTCCGTTGGCTTTTATGACACCACATTTTCTTGATTTTTTTCCCTATATTTGCCTTCTCAAACAAACTTTTAGGTAGGCTTATTCTTCTGCATCTGAGAAATATCTAAGTACTCAAAGCCTGGTCAGAATGACTAAATATCTCTGTCAATAAAATAAAAATCTAGTTGCAATAAGTAGAGTTATAATTTTTCCGGCTAAAAATCATTTGTCAGTTGCTTTCTTTAAGCCTAAATTTTAGCCTTCTAAAAGGATTGTGCTGAACTTTAAGTTATCATACAGTAATGACATGCTCTTACATGCTAGCATACTATTGCTTATGTGTGGTTGTTACATAATAAATTCTTAAAGTTTTTTTTTAAGTTATAGTTGTAAGTAATCTTTGCATTAACATTCTTGTATTTCCTCCCTTCAAAGGTGATAAAGCAAGTCTCAAAAATGTAACTAACTGGAGCAAGCCCACAAGTCTAAAAACAGCATCAACATTAGACTAATTCTCATGCTTTTTTATTGGTAACTTGCATTTAGCAAATGAAGTTTGTTAGCATAATACCTCATTAAGAATTTTATCCATTATCTCTATAAAGCAATTTTTATAACACCTTTTAATAATGCCTGTGCTTTTCTTTATCCTTTGTTTTAACATAATTGTTTATCTGGGTTCAGATCAGGTAGGACCTCTCAGAGATACAAAGGCAGAATACAAAGGGTTTATGGGTTTTTAATATAGGAATATAAGATAAATTATCATGGTTTCAATAAGAGGATTGAGAATTGATCATTCCCCCTTTCCTACTGAAAATATTGCTAGTAATGTTTTTCAAATAAGAGTCCATGTGTAATTGGTTTAATAAATAAAACAAACTCAGTAAGATTTTAACGGATGTAAAAATAGCATTATTATTTTTCCTACCACTGCCTTCAAAACCTTTTATTTTTTTCTCTTCCCCATGTCTTGGAAACAACTTATTCAGATCCTTTAGCTTTCTGAATACATTTAAGTATTTCAAAAATAATTCCAGTTCTGGCAATGATCAGATAGTTTTTTCTGGATTAACCCAACAAAGAATAACAATCATAAATTCTGTATCAAGTTTAAAAACACACAAGTTAAAAGAACTAGAGATAAACCCCAAACAGGAAGAAAGTGAAGGGTATCTGACTCTTAAAAATGGTAATTGCAATAGATGAGATCCACTTTTATATGGCTTATTTATTGAAGACCCACCTCAGTTTAGATGACAAGAGGTACTAGAGCTCAGACAGAACGTCATAGTCTTATTAGTTTAAAGTGTCAGAAGATGGAGTCTGAGGCAGCCAGGTGGCCAGAAATTAAAAGGGAAATCACAGAAAGGAGGGAGTCATGGAAGAATGAGCCAAAAAGTTTGTGAATAAGCTTCCCTCAAGTCCTTGGTTGACTCCTAAACTGCACATGCATGAGGATGACTTTTTAAAAAATCAGCAGAAAGCAACAACCAGAAGACTAAAAGAGCTGAACAAAGATTATAATTACTGCTTATGACAGGGAAGATAGAGATAAAATTTTGAGTCCCTCTAAGTCACAAGGGTTTGATGAAAACCACAGTCTTTTCATAGAAACTCCAGAAGGCTATGCTTAAGAACATAAGGATTGCTAAAACCAATTGATTTTCCCTAAAAACTAAAGAAAATAAAAAAGACCTGATTTAACAACATGTAAAACCAAACCTCCACAAGTTCAGGGGAAACCTATAATAACCACCTACTAAGACAAAAATCAGTCTTCTTCAGAGTATGCAATCTCAGAGACATAATCTCAAGTCTTCATAATGTATCAACCACAATGGTCAGTATCCAATCAAATCTGACAAAACAGGAACGAGAAGAACTAGAAAAATATGTACCTATGGTTAACAGAAAAAGCAGTCAACATAAATCTATCTGGAGATGGCAAAGATGTTGAACTTGTAGCAGACAAGGACTTTAAAGCAGCTGTTATGAGTATGATGAAAGATTTACAAGAAAAGATGATCATAATAAATAGATGTGGAATCTCAGAAGAGAAATGGAAATTATTTAAAAAAAAACAAATTCTGGAACCGGAAAATAAGCTACCTAAAATAATAAAAATTTACTACATGAACTTAGCAGAAAATTGGAGATTGCAGAAGAAAGAATCAGTAAACTTGAAAGCAGATCAAGATAAATGATTTAATGTAAAAGTCAGAGAGTAAAAATATTTTAAGAAATTAAATAACACCTCAGTGACATAGAGACAATATTAAGAGGTTTAACTTGAATATTCTCTGAGTCTTAAAGAGAGAGGAGAAAGGGAAAAGAGTAGAAAAAAATAACTATAGAAAGAATTGTCAACATTTACTAGATTTTATGAAACATATCCTGGAAGCTCAGTGAATCCCTAGGAGTATAAATGCAAGGAAAACCACACGTAGGCAGATCATAGTTACACATCAAAACATCAAAAATTAAAAAAAAAAAAATGTAAAAAAGGCTGCCCCACACTAAAAAAAGGAACAAAAGTACAAATGATGTCTAACTTCTCATCAGAAGCAATATATGGCAAAAGACTATAGAAAGACATCTATAAAATGATTAACATTAAGAAAAACTGTCAATTCAGAGTTTCATACATACTATCATTCAAAACTGAGGGCAATAAAGATGTTTTAAGGTAAAAAAAATAAAAAGGTGAGAGGCACTTATAGGACTACCATTCAAGACATTCCAAAGAAGTTCTTCTGAAGTAAATGATGGCAGAAAAGAGCTCAGATACATAGAAATAAGTGAAAAACCTTAGAAATAATGGATAAATGGTTAAATACTAGAAACTTTTTTTCTCTCTATATTTATAAAAGAGAACTGAAAGTTTAAATTAAAAAACTATTATATTTTACTGTGGAGTTCTGAAATAATAATTATGACCACAATAGCATAAAGGATAGGGTGGTATAAATGAAATTATATTGTTACAAACTTATGCCTTTTTAAAAATGTGAAGTGGTATGATATTAAACTAGATAGAATGTTACAAACTAAGAATATATATTATAATCTCTATACTAACCACACAAACAGAAATACAAAGAGATACAGTAAAAAGTCAAAAGAAGAAATAAAGTCAAGTATTAAAAATATTCAATTAACCAAAAGAGAGGCAAAAAAAGAAAGAACAGAGAGAAAAATGGGACATATATAAATCAAATAGTGAATTATAAACCTGAACCCAACTATTCAAAAATTCATCAGGAAGACATAATAATTATAAAGTTGTGGGCACCTAATAACAGAGATTCAAAAAAAATGAAGCAAAAATGACAGAAATAGAGATAAACAAATAAAGAAGTTTAAGCACCTCTTTGAAAAATTAAACAAGGAGACATATATCAGTAAGGATAGATCTACCTTACCTAGATCCTGAAACTAAATGATTAGTCCCTAATTGTTTTATTTTTTTGCAAATAACATTGCATTTTCTTTTTAAGAAAACGATACGAATTGTGTTTGTAAATTACATTGTGACTTCATTGTGTATCATATACTGACAAAATGGAGTGTAAATTTGGCAAACGTAAGGACTTTTTTATAGATACTTTTCTATTATAAGAAATATTTTAAAATCAACCTTTATTTTTCTCATCAGTTTTTCTCTACACAAAGTTCATAAAATAGTACTGGCTGCAACTTTTGCTGATTTTGCATTCAACATCACCACCTAATGCTCTGCCTTGCACTTATTTTATATGAAATTAATTTCCAGGAGTTATGGTTCAATCATTGGAGAGGTGATAGGTAGATAGGTAGATAGATAGATAAATAAATGCTTACCTTAAAGACTAGTTCTCCTACCAAGCCATTCCATGTCCCATCTTCTTGTGGGCTTCCATACTTGTGATCCGGTGCAACATAAATTTCATAGTTAAAACCCAGGTAGTTAGATAAGGCATCCAAAACATCAATGGAGAAGCCCTGGTACTTCTTCGGCTTACCCAAAACATTTTCAGAGACCATTACAAAAGGTTCTTCCTATATGGAAATAAGAGAAATCCTTGATGTCAATCTATAGTGCTCCCCAAAAGCAAAAATTAATTCTTCAAAGAGTTTTGCTTAGACACAGCCTAAAAATTGCTTTTGAACTTTGAGAGAATTAACTTAGAAATATAACTTATGCGTTATTAATGTGTCATAGTATTGAACAATGTTTAATCACTGAATTTCTTTTCATCTCTCATTTAATTACTACTATATCAAATATTACATGAAAGTGACTATAAAACTTCAGGGGCCATGAGTTCATTTTTCTTGCCACTATAGGACTAATCTACAATTCATCAATAATAAAATTATATTTAAGAAACCATAAATTTATTGTATCCTGAGGCATTTATTATCTATGTATGTCAAAAATATGTAAAATAATATTTTTTCCCTGTGCCAAATATATTTACTTTTTATTTTCTTATTGAAGTATAATTGACATATAACATTATATTGAGTTTCAGGTGTACAACATAATGTTTTGATATTTGTATATATTGTAAAATGATCACAGTAAGTCTAGTTAACATCCATCACCATGCATAGTTAGATATTTTTTTCTTCTGATGGGAACTTTCAAGATTTACTCTCAGAAACTTCAAAAATATACAATAGAGTATTATTAACTATAGTTACCACATGTACATTACATCCCCATGACTTATTTTTGTAACTGGAAGCTTGTACTTTTGACCATCTTTTTTTTTTTTTTTTTATTAACATATAATATATTATTTGTTTCAGGGGTACAGGTCTGTGATTCATCAGTCTTACACAATTCACAGCGCTCAACATAGCACATACCCTCCCCAATGTCCATCACAGAGCCACGCCATCCCTCCCACCCCCCTCCACTCCAGCAACCCTCAGTTTGTTTCCTGAGATTAAGAGTCTCTTTTGGTTTGTCTCTCTCTCCAGTTTCATCTTGTTTCATTTTTCTCTCCCTTCTCCTATGATCCTCTGTCTTGTTTCTCAAATTCCTCATATCAGTGAGATCATATGATACTCGTCTTTCTCTGACTTATTTCGCTTAGCATAATACCCTCTAGCTCCAGCCACGTCACAGATATACTCTACATAAACTCTCTGAAAAGAACAAAAAGTTCTAAGAAACATAATTTCACTAAAATTTATAACATAACATTTACGGGGAGTTATTTGATAAGTAATTTTGAAATGTGGATATAACCACACATTTCATTGCAAAAATAGCTTCTCTACCATTGCTATGAGAAATTCACTTAAGTTTTTGGTAAACTGTGTAATTTAGTAAATTTAGCAAATTGGCTTCTGCTTCCACCTCTTTTATCATTTTGTGCTTTTGTCCTCTTACAGTTAACAAATAGGCTCCTTTCACTTTTTAGAACACCTGGTGTTAAGAAAGCTCAATTGGTTTGAAACATGCTGGCAGACTATAGAAAATTAGATAATCTATTCCTTAATTTCCTAAACTTGTTCAGAAACCTCTCAGAACGGTAATATTTACAGATAACCGTTCATATATATATGTCTATCTAGCCCTCCGGGCAGTTTAAAATCTATTCTGGGTTTAAGCCAGAAAACCCAAAGATTTTATCCTTGGATCATTTTTCCTTAGAGACTCACAGGTGAACCTTCACTGAGATGTAAAATAATACTATACTTTGGCTTTTAGTCAAAGACACAAAGTGTCTTATAAAATCACTGTATCTACTATAGCAATATTGTCCACCATAACATTCAGTTTTCCCCTCAAAAATTACCATGAGATAAATTTTTGAATTGTTCAGAGCCAAGAGCGCTTCATTTTGCTTCAGTAATGCTCTCTAAATAATTAAAATAAGATAACTAATTATTTTGGTATCCCTTTTCACTTTGGACACCCAGAAAATCAGTTCTAAGTTTGATGCTCATCTACAACTATGTTGATATTCTGGTATTTGTAGTATTTTTTTTTAAATCTTGGTTTTCTAAACTAGTGATGCTTTCTCTTTTTAAAAATTTGGTCTTGGTCAACCGTTTATATCTTACCTTAGAGTAAAATAAATCAGTAAATAAATAAAGGAGTGACTGCTATTTGTTCCGCAGTAGCTGTTCTCTTCCTCATTAATTATATATATGTATATGTGTATGCATATGTATATCTCTATCTCTCTCTCTATCTATCTATCTATCTATCATCTATATTTTTATAGTAGCACCTGAGAAGAAAGACAATCCACAGTCTCCTTTTAGGCAAGGGGAGACCATGTGACTAATTCTGACCAATGCAATGTAAGCAGGTACTTTGTGCAACTGTTTTTTCATCTTTCTTCCTTCATTCCAGCTGGAATGAACACATACATAATGGCTGGGGCTCTGGTAACTGTTTTAAAGCACACAGAGTAGAGAAACAAGATAGAAGAAGCCTATGCCCTTCAGATGTGAAAGGCCATACCAGACGGTAACTTTCTAGGATTCTAGAACATAAGAAAAAAAAGAAATTTTGATCTTTTTTTGTTGTCAAGCTCCTGATTGTTTTTCCATTACAGTAGTATATGATGCTAATGAACACTGATAGATAGATCAATAGAAGAGAGGTTTTGAGAATGAATAAAAATTTCAAGTAATACTGATTTGTTTAATCTAAATGATATCAAATGAGAGAAAAGTAAAAATTCAATCAATCCTTTAATATTATGTGTAAAATACAGAACATCTTGATGATTCTAAATATTTATATATTTAAAAATATATAATAATCTTTCAGATAATTGGCAGAATTTGTTTCTGAACATTCAGTTGTATGGACAAAATATAGACCTATGCAATGTATAAATACTTTGAAGTAGGACATGAGGTCATTAGAATCAGAATGAATTAAATAAATTACAAAAAGAAGATCATATTCAGCATGCAAATAATATTAGGAAATTCTGGAATTTTAGAGTTAGAATTAGTCTATATTTTAAACATCTATTTATTGACAAACCAAAGTAAAGAGGATTCATGAAAGATCTTATTTGACTGATTCCTTTACCAGTAATTTTGGATCGTATGTATTCTCTATTTATCCAGGGTTTTCAAAATCTAATAAACCTCTAGAGTTAAACAGCAATTTCATAAACAGAAAGCTGAATACCACTCTTCAGGATGACACTTAAACAATTAAGAATACTAATTAAGTGTATTGCAAAACTAAATGATCTGTGTGGCAAAAATATAATCCCAATGTATGCTTTGATATGAAATACTATTTTTTTTCATTTTTACTCCTATCTCATTAGAACAGTTGTTTAATATGCTAAATTATATTTCCTTAATATGCTAAATTTTCCTCTCAAAATTATTTTTAATTCCAATATTATAAGTAAATACCTAGGCAAATGGATCCTTCAAAGGTTTGTTGACAAAATCTGGTCCTAGAAAAATCAGCTAGAATTGATTAAAGGTATAGAGTAAAAATGGCTATCCTAAGGGTTCTTTTACAGAGGACTGATAAATTATTAATGAACATGCTTTTTAAATTTTATGACTGAAATAAACCTTTATTACATCTTATCACTTCTCTTCTGAATAGATGTTTTTAGGCTTTGTTTTTAAGCTCTTTAACAGATTTGGATCACTATTTGTTAATCCTAACATAGACCAGTTGTGCTTTATGAGGACAATCAGCCAATATATTGGACAGGTAAACATAGCAATAGAAATTAGATTGAAGGTCTAGGACCTACAGTAGAAAAGATACTTTCCCTTCTCTATGGCAATACTGAATTTGGCATCTATGTACCTATTTCCAAAATTTATTCATTCATTGACTTACCTATTTAACATGAATTGAGCAGCTACAGCACCAAGTTACTATACTCAATATAGGGAGTGTAGTACCGAGTATACTCAATATTGTAGAAAGTCATGGCCACCACTTTCAAAATAATCATAGTCTGGAAAAAGCCACATACTCAGAAAATATAACACAAAACAAAAGCAACACACACCGTAACTATTACACACAAAACACCAGAGAAACACAACGGAAACTATAAAAAAAAAAAAAAGAAAACCATCATTTTGGGGGTTACTGGCTATGTACTATTTTAACAGATAAGAAAAATTAGGAACAAAAGTCTCAACTCAAGATCACACAGTAAGTTACAGAACCGAAAGTCATCATATATCATTTTACTTCAACTTCATTTCTTTGGACCTCAAATTTTTCAACCCTTGGATTAAAATCTAGGTCTCCATAATTTGTCTCAAATTTTAATGCTATTTAAAGTGGTATGAGACTAGAAGAGACCCCAGATGCCTGACAGAAAAAAAATAAATCCACAATACTCTCTGGAGAAAGTATCTGCATTTTAGGTCTTACATTATTCCTTTAAGTAATTGTTTGAATACAATGTTCAAAACAAAAGTCAAAGCTATCATGTAAAATGAAATTCTATTTCATATATACAAATGGAAGAAATAATATACAACAAGAATAGATCTTTCAAGGACTCCGATACTGAAATTTTCAGATGCATATTATAAAAATTATGTTACTATGCTAAAAGACATCTGGGACACATTGACAAGAAATTAGAAACCACATGAAGTGTCATTACACAATTTGAAAAGAACTAAACAGAAATTTAAGAATTAGTAAAGAGAATGTCCGAAGTTAAGAATTTAATGACTGAATTAAGCAGAAGATTAGAAACAGATGAAGAGAGAATTAGTGACCTGTAATAGTTCAGAATTAATACCCATAGTGCAAAGGAATAAACAACTAGAAAATCCCAAATCAAGAGTAAAGAGATGAGAAGCAGAAAGAGAGGTAGTCTGATAATCCCCAATATTGCTAAGGATATGAAGAAACAGGAGTAGTCATTCACTATTGCTGGGTGTTTAAATTGGTTCAACACTTTAGAAAACATCTTGACATATCTAGCAGAGAATGGAGATATTTATAGGCAAGTTAGTTTTGCCTGTTTTTGAGTATTACATAAATATTTATCTAGCATGAAGATACGTACAGCAATGTTCCAACCATTTCACTTCTTGGGTATGAACACTTAGAGAATCTTGGGCACCAAAATATATACCCAAGAATGTTTATAGCAACATTGTTTGTAATAGCCCAAATCTGGAAATAATAAAAATCCAAATGTCCATCAACGTGGAAAAGATAAATATACTGTGGTATATGGATGCAATGTAATACTAAACAGCTGAAAATTTAAGAAACTAGAGCTATACACAATAACACAAATGGACTTTTAAAAGAATAATGTTGGGTGAAAAAAGCAATCCTGGCAGAAAACAGTCTGATTCCATTTGCGTAACATTCATAAACAGGTAAAGTTAACAGTGTATTTAAGGATTCACACGCAGGTGGAGATACAATAAAGGAAATGAAAGAAGTGATCACCTCTGGGTGATTAGCTCTGAGATGCTGGGAAGGATATGATCAGAAAGATGCACAAGGAAAGCTGGCTCCTTTGGTCATGACAGCATTCTATTTTTTGATCTGGATAGTGGTTGCCTGGCTGTTACTTTATTTTTCATTAATTAATGGTCTGAGCTTTTTTTCTGTATGGGTGTTATAACGCAATATAAACAAAAATAAGGAGAAAATACGTTAAGTGAGACCAGATAATGGAGGGCATTGAAGCCATATTAAGGTTTTTGCCTTTTATTTGGCAGGGAACTGGAACTTTGTGGAAGGGAAACAGCATAATCAGAAAGTAATTTTGAGAGCAGAGTATAGAATGAATTGTGGCAGAAGCAAGGTCTAGGGGTCCTTTGCAACAACGCAGATGAATGACAGGAGATTATAGCCTGTGCCTATTTAACATATATTTCCAAAGTGTATACAGGTGGCTTTGAGTCTTCTATTATACAGATGGTGGGGTGAGGGGGTGGGGGAGGAGGGAAGAAATGATAAAATCTTGCCTTTAAAATTCATTTTCCAGCAATTAGTTTCAAAGAGTATTAATAGAACAGAGTTTAAGCTGGTGAAAACCTGTCTGCCTATTAAGAGAAAACAAATTGCAGATTTCGATTTGCTGATCATTTGGATGACAGATTCTCTAAGCACAATCCTCAGCAACTGGAATGCTTGTAGTTTATCAATCTAAGTGCATTAGCATGAGGATCCACAGACCTGCTTGTAGAAAAGAGTATTTCAGTGGTTTGATAATTTTCATATTAGCAGGGATTTATTCACATCACTTGTTGGGTTATTAGATAATAACTTCATAATTCTGAATTTGTATTCAGTCACTTAAAAAATCTCATGCTAATTGCTTAGTTGATTTACAACAATGTTTGCCACTTGCAGATTTTGTAGTTAATTCCCGTATTTTAATAACTATGCAATATTGTTTGCTAGTGATAGAGTTGGAAAAAAGCATCTGACATTTCTGATAGGTACAAGCGACAAGCTCTATTGCCGAGGCTTTACTGAGAGCTGTTTATAGAGGTTTTAATATACACAACTTCACAGAACACCAGGATGACCAAAACTAGGAATGAGTCACTAGAAATTCCTTACAATTCTGCTCACACGTGCAGCTCAAAGACATTAAAAAGGGAACAAGAATATTTCTTAATGGCCTGCTTAAATTTTTTTCCCCCATAAAACATGCTCCTGCCTGAAGCAAACAAGAGTTGTCTTTATGCACAGTGTGAGCTTATATTTTGCTTAGGGAGGACACATTCCACTTTCATATGGGCAAAACTAATGACCACCATTCTGCTTGCAAAAGCATCATTATTTTTTTATAGACAACATATGAACATTTGAAACTTCTCTAAGTTACAAAGGCTAATGGTATGGAATATGTTATTAAAAACATATCAAGATACCAGGATAGTAAAACAAACATGAACAATATCTCCAGAGGAATAAACATTCTGGGTAGTGTAAAGGAAAAGAATATCTGAGCTGCATGGAGAAAAGAAAAGAGGCCACAGGGCTATGCAATGAAAATGTCTTTAAAGAAGCTTTTGCAAAAATATTTTATGGAGGAGCAAATATTTAGAAAATACGCATTAAACGTATCTTTCAAAATCCGTGCTGAAGTACTTTTGTCATTCAACGTTCAAGTTATAAATCATAGAAGTAACTTCAAAAAGCCATTCTAGGGATGCCTGGGTGGCTCAGTTGGTTAAGTGCCTGCCTTCAGCTCAGGTCATGATCCCAGGGTCCTGGAATGGAGCCCCACATCAGGCTCCCTGCTCAGCGGGAAGCCTGCTTCTCCCTCTGCCTGCCGCTCACCCGGCTTGTGTTTGCTCTCTCTCTCTCTGACAAATAAGTAAAATCTTAAAAAAAAAAAAAGCCATTCTAACTTCCTAAAACTGTATCTTATTATTTCTGATTCCTAGTTTGTAAGCAATTATTTATTATTTTTTTTTTTTAAAGATTTTATTTATTTATTTGACAGAGAGAGACACAGCGAGAGAGGGAACACAAGCAGGGGGAGTGGGAGAGGGAGAAGCAGGCTTCCCGCCGAGCAGGGAGCCCGATGTGGGACTCGATCCCAGGACCCTGGGATCATGACCTGAGCCGAAGGCAGACGCTTAACGACTGAGCCACCCAGGCGCCCCTGTAAGCAATTATTTAAATGACAAAAATACTTTAAATTGAACATGAAGTTAAGTTTATTAGCATGCAAAGTAGTTCATTTTAAAAATAAAATATTTGATTTTATACATTGCTTTCAAATCATGAAATGGTTACATCTTAGTGACTTACAGCTAAATGGAGAGTGGCAAAATGAAACAAAAAAAATGTTCATTTTGTTTTCATGAGAATCTGAAAGAAATATAGAATGTGGTAACTGGGAATACAAAGTTACCAAGGACAATACCCAATCACAACAATCTTAAGTACATTAATTCTCATTTCTTGATTTTCCCTAGCATGCATTTGAAAATACATTTTAGGAGACTAAGATTTTATGGACCATATGATTGTCGTACATAAACTTAGAAATACAGACTCTCAGTTTGCTTTCTGACTGCTAGATAATATCTTTAGTTTGTTTGTTTGGCCCAAGTCTTCATTATTTTGTTCAACTTAACACCTAAGTGAATAGTCATATGCGAGAGTCAATTCTGTTCTATAAATATTGTTAAAAAAAGTTTACTAGGTGCAGAGTACTTCATAAGTGCAGTTATCCCAAGAAAAAGTATCAAAGAACATGCTTTGAGATATAGCATATTGCAGCTGCAAGAAGTGAGTGGCTATACCAAATGTAAGAAGTCTACAAAAATATTAAACTGAAGGACTTGGTAACATTTGACTTCAGAATGATGATATTTACAAACTCTCTGGTTGATATATCATGTTCTTGTTAAAATATCGCCAAGAACAGTAAGGTTAATAAATGTCAGCAAAATCTTATGATAAGACTCCTTTTCCATCAGGATATAAAAGCATTTAATAAATGCAAACTAACTCCAATTAAATATCAGAATATAGTGAAAGCCATATAAAATTAAACTTGGAATGTTTATGACTAGTGTTTTGTTTGTTTGTTTTGTTTTTTGAGAGAGAGAGAGCATGAGAATGAGCAGGGTTGTGGAGAGGGGCAGAGAGAGAATCTTAAGCAGGCACACCCAGCATGGAGTAGGATGCCAGGCTCTATCTCACGACCCTGAGATCATGACCTGAGCTGAAATCAAGAGTCAGATGCTTTAACCAACTGAGCCACTCAGGCACGCCTGACTAGTGGTATTTTTAACCAAAATAATATTACTTTAGGAAAACAGCAGAAATTCAGATTTGTATTTAGTCATTCAAAAGAGTGTTAATGCTGGGCATACACTAAGAATATGATAGTGAATAAAGCAAACAAGAAACAGACATCTCTATCCTTCTAGACCTACATCATAATGGGAGCGATAGACAATAAATAAAGTATTATATATGTTATGTCAGATGGTGATAAATACTGTAGGGGAAAATTAATCAAATAATGAGAACAAAAAGCATATGAGAAAAGGCAGTACCTTCCATCAGGAAGAGCCTCTATAGAAAGAGCATTCCAGACTGAAAAAAGAGTAAGTGCAAATCTTTCAGGCAGGCATTTCTCTGACATGCTGGAGAGACAGAGGGACACCAGTATGTCAGGAACCTAGGGAGCTAGAGTCAGATAGGAAATGTCTGAGAAGTAATGGTTGTGTGTCAGATGGAGCCTAAACAGGGCCTTTAAACTCGTAATGACTTTAGCTGTTAATTCCACTGAGATGGGCAGCCAGTTGGGTTCCGGGCAGGGGAGGGACATGATCTAATATGTTTAACAGTTTACTAGACAGTCGACAGTTACTATTGACAATAGATTGGAAGGAACAAGACAGAAGCTAGGAGATCAATTACCAGTCCTTCGCAGTCAACCGGAAGTGAGCTGATCATAACTTGGTAGGAAAATGGATTTGATGAGAAGTAATTGGATTGTCAGTAACTCTTGAAGGTACAGCTTATGGGATTCAAGGATATACTGAATGTGAGGTTGTAAGTATTTAGTGAGGAGTGATGTAATGCTATACCATACATCCTAGAGACCCTCAGTGGAGGCGTCAGTCTCCAGAAAAGTATGGACTTCTGAGACCCTCCATGAATGTTTTTTATTTGGGGTATGTATCACAATTCTATTAAATGAATTAAAACTTTCAATCAGTAGACTAAAGTCCTCAAGGTGAATGTTCAATATGGAATCAAAGGTACTATTTTGTAAAAACCTAGAATCCTGAATACAAAATTAATATACACATTCAAATTTAATAGAAGAAAGCATGAAAATTTGTACTTTCTTTTTTTTCCTGCATATTTGTGACTCATATAGTCAGTTAAAAGGGAAATTATACTTATTGGAAGCAATTGCAATCATTAAAATTATCATCATCTTTAAGATCATATTTTAAAGGGACAAAATTCAATAGCAAACACTGAGGGTGAACGATTTATTTTTGTTCTCTTAACACACCTTTGGAAAATACAAAAATTAAAATAAGATGAGTTATTTTATTTATTGCTCATCAGATTGACAAAGATGAAAAAAGAATGTTAATGTTTATCAACAAGCATGTGAAGAAACAGGCTTTTTTATACACCACTTATGTGAGTTAAAATTGCAACAGCTTTTCAAGAAAACAAATTCACAGTAGGAAGGCAAATGTCTTCAAATTTTCATATTATTTCTTCTGGTAATTTTACATCTGAGAGGGTAATCATAAATAAGCACAAGTATGTATCTAAAAGAATGTTCATGGCAACTTCTGCAGTGAGAACTTGAAAACAAAGGAGATGCTCAACAATTACAGATTGTTTTTTTTTAAAAAAGTATCTGTGTGATCAACGACTACACAGCACATTCAGTCATCAACCTCAGTGTCTCCGACCCCTGGCACCTAGCCCTCTGCTCAGAGCTGGGCCGCAGGTTGTTTTCTTAAACCAAGAATAACATTTTTTAAGTTTGGGATTGGTTTGTTTTTGTTAGTCTTCTAGAGAGATTAAAAATACCACTTTAAAAGCATTGCTTTCATTTGCATTCCCATATATTTCAGTGAACGAGAAAGAAAAATGTTGAGTTTCAGTTGGCATGTTGGGAATTATATACAAGGGTGGATAAATTAATGGAAGTTTAAAGCAAGTATAAAGATAATTCATCAAGTAGCTGGGGGGGAGATATTGATCACATCTGCTGTATAAAAACTATTTATTTACATTAAGAATATTCATGAATATATTGCTAAATAGGAAGGAAATGTACAAAACTACCTGTGAGTGTGTGTGTCTCAATTCAAGTTATAACAAATCACCATGAACTAAGTGGCTTAAACAATACTTATTTGGCACAGTTCTGGAGGCTAGGAAGTTCGAGATCAAGGTGTCAGTAGATTTAGTGTTTAATGAGGGGCTTGGTTGCCCCACCTCACTTGGCAGAGACCAGAGAGATCATCATTCTTGTGTCTCTTCTTATGAGGACTCCTCTCTCATGCCCTCTTTGCTCTCAAAGGCCTCACCTAAAAATACCATCACACTGGGGATTAAGCTTCCACACATGAAGTTTCAGTCCACAGCCGTATGTGGTTTAAAATTTGAAAAATAATGATAGTAGTAATAATAGCAGCAAACATCTGTAAACGACTTACTATATGCTGGGCATTTTTCAAATGCTTTTTGTATATTTATGCCCAATAGGCCTGTGAGTTTAGAATTATAATTATCTCCATTAATATGGGTAAAGTAACTTAGTTTTGTTTAGCTAGTGACAGACACTAAAATTAGTAAGTTTTTGATGGAGGAATTATGAATGATTTGTTGTTAATTTTTGTTTTTCACATTTTCTAAGTTTTTGTCATTGAATATATAATACTTACTTCAACACTTGTTTGATAAATCAGTCTAAAGTATGAGGGAAAGGCCAGGGTTAGAAATAAAAATTTGTTTATAATTTTCCGGAAAATAAATGAAGTCATTTAGCATTAAAGTATAGCCAAGAGTCAAAAATGGAATTCTGGAAGAAGAAACTCCAGTGAAGGAGGTAGAAGGAACAGAGAGGTCAGAAGAGAATCAGGAGAAGACAGTGCTGGAGGACTCAAGAGAGGACAGGGTTTCAAGGAGTAAGTTGGCAGTGGATTCTAATGTAGGTAATAGGTTAACCTGAAAACATCTATCTCATTTGTCAAGTACGAGATCATGACGACCTTTTGAAAAGCACTTTCTTTGGAGAAGTCAAAATAGAAGCCCAATTTCAGTGGTTGGAAGATAAAAAAATGAAGTGGAGACAGAACTAGTCTGAGACACTGACATGAGAAAGAATTAGTAGAATAAAGTGAGTTCAGGGTCAAAGAATGTTTTTTTACTCAAAACATACTTCAGGCGAAGGGAGGAAGCAAATAAAAAAATACCAACAATAATAAAAAGCTTGCGTGAGGCCTGGGCTCATCCTTATCACTTGACATTCATCACCTCACATAGTTCTTGGAATACTCTGGTATTGTTATTGCCATTTTATAAATGAGAGAACTGAAGCTTGGGAATCGAATAGATAAATAATGTGCCTGAGCTCACAAACTAGTGAGAAAGATTGATATTTGAATCCGGTGTTGTCTGATACTAAAGTCTAATTCTTAACTATTTTTTTTTAAGATTTTATTTATTTATTTGACAGAGAGAGACACAGCGAGAGAGGGAACACAAGCAGGGGGAGTGGGAGAGGGAGAAGCAGGCTCTGGGCTGAGCAGGGAGCCTGATGTGGGGTTCGATCCCAGGACCCTGGGATCATGACCTGAGCGGAAGGCAGATGCTTAACGAATGAGCCACCCAGGCGCCCTTATATTCTTAACTATTAATTTAGACTGCCTTCATCAGCATTTGCGTGTGTTCACAGGCTTGGGGTATGAGGAACAAGGTGCAGAAACTACATGGTAGGTACCAGAAAAAAAAACACAACTTGGTCTTTTAACACATGGTGGTGTCTCAATCAATCAATCAATCAATCTCTTTCTCTCTCCCTCTCTCTCTTTTTCTGCACTCTATATCCTCAAATTCCGCTTTATTTCTAAAGTAATTTATACATTCTTCTTCTGATTCACACTTCAACATTAGTCAGCATATTGATGGGAATCACAGTTTTAGCACAAAGATTATTTTAAAGTGAAAACATTTAAAATCTTATTTGAACTTCCCTTATCTGACTAAAGCAGAGCCTCCTGAAAGTGTAAATGCCACTAACCCTCCTCCAAGGGAGTTTCCTGCAAATTCCAGGAAGGAGAAGACTTCTCATTCCCTTTAGCATTAAACAAACAATAGAACCTTCCATACTTTCCTTTTGGAAGCAATAACTCCTTGTTAAACTGCCTTTTGCACGTTAACGCACAGCCTCTCAAACATTCGAACTTAAGAAGGTAGAGGAAAATTTTTTCTCCCAACAGTCTCAAGCCTTTTTTTCTGAACAAAGATGGTCTCTTCCCTAAAAGGAGATCTGGAGAGAACAAGGTACCTAATAATTTCACTAAGCCCACTCTACACCCTCTGTAGAAAATACACTCACTTTTTCTGCCCCTGGCCTGCCTGATCTAAGGTTTTAAGAATAAGGTGACAGGTTTTCTATTTCTAGTGAGCTGAATGCTTTCTGAAGGATGTACCTTTTTCTTTTGATTTTATTACGAAGCACAGTGGGAAACTTAAAAGAAAAGATCTCCTGCATAGAGGGCAGAAACATAACAGCAGAAAGCAGAAAGGTGCTGATATTTAAAAACAAGAAACAAATCTGTGGGGATTTACAAAATGTAGAGAAGTCTGAACTTTTAGCTACAAAGACGATATTCTATGTTTCACAAATTAATAAGCATATAAAGAAGATTACCTGAAAGGTTATTAAAATAAATAATAAGGCATATAAAAATGACCTCTGTGCCAGCCCTTATCAAGACTGTGGATACGAATTACAGTTTTGAATTAATTATGGGGACACATATTAAGGAATTAGAGGTAGGTTCTGATAATTTACCGGAAAATGTAAAGTTGTAGAAAAGTTTTTTTTTTCATTGCTATATTTTATTACATAATAAATCAGAATACTTAGCCTAAACCAGCCCTGACCCTTCTGTCTGTGAGATCCTTCATTGGATGGAGCAAAAGTCACTTAGGAATATCAAAAAATAATATTGGTCCTATTTATTCTTGCATTCCTCAAGGAGATACTCTAGCTGTGTTCCCAAATGTAATACTATGTGTATTAAAATGCATCTTAGTTCTTGGAGTTGATAACCAAAGGTCATTCTTAAAATCTGAAAGGACTAATAAAACAAAGGTGAGATATTTTTCAAACTCTTTGCTCTGGACGAGTGATATCACTTTTTTATTCTCCTTGACTTTTAAAAAAGTAAAAGACCTTGCTTTCAAATGCTAATCGGTTGCTTCTTTATTCCCCCAGAGACTTCAGACCATTTTGCTTCAAATCTTCATTTTCTTGAGTGCTTTATTGACCATGGTCTTGGAGATTACATGTAGTTCAGGACAACATACCGCTTATTATTTTTAACTGAACTGTGGAGCACATTATTCTACATAAGAACCAATGGGGAAAAATTGGTTTGAACATTCCATTTTCCCATTTCAAATGTCATGCCACTAGCAATGGTTAAAAATAAAAAAAAAGAGAGAGAGAAGAAAAATTAAAAAAAAAAAAAAAACCCTTAAAATCTACCTAAGACATTAAAAAAAAAATCTACCCAAGAAAAAAATCCTTAAAAAATATAAAGTTCATTTCTCCTGCTAACTTCCATCACCCAGAGTACCTGAAATTCCTTGCTAAAAGATTTCAAACACGCATGAATCACAAGTTCTGTGCAGTTTCCAGCATGATGGCTTTTTTGTTACCAGGTTAAAATAATTAGTACACAGTTTACGTGGAGATGCTATGAAACAATACCTTACAACCCAAACTGCTTTGTATTTCAACTGATCATTAAAAAATCCAAGGGGTGTATTCTGAACCAGTATGCATTTGCCTTCCTTTCCTTGACCAACTTTTCCATTTCTGGGACCTCCATGCAGTATGGTGGTTCTCTCCTTGACTGACTCCTACCTCCCTAGAGAGAGCTGAATTTTAGTAGCTGTTTGTGTTCAAGGAGCTGACAGATGAGTAAGCTATTCCCACGTTGAATGCTTTTTGGAGGTATCTCTTTTCATTTCAGTCTACCCTAGAATCCCATTTAGTGCAACAGATAGTGATTTGATAAACGGTCCCCTATTGGTCGAAACCTGTTCCTGTTCTGTGAAAGAATCTGAATCCCACTTGAGGTCTAGCTTCCTCACTGCCATCCAACTCCATGGCTCTTTGAGAGGCACTGGGAAAGCACACTAGGTTTTCTCAAAATGTATTTCCTTTGTAAGGAGAAATCTAATTATTACATTTTAATTCAAAACTGTTTTTCCCTACTGATTGGGAAGATTTCTAAAACATAAGCAAAGACAACTTCCTGTGACTTTTTTTTTTTTTTTTGCATCTGTTTACCCAGTGCTAATTTAGGTCAGCAATAAAACAGCAACAACATCAACATGCTATTGAAGTTCAGAGGTGGCAGATGAATATGCATCTTCCTAATAAAAAGCTGGACCTTTTGAGAGGTCAGGACAACATTTAAGACAACAAAATAGCAAGATACATGGGACTATCCCACTTCACATCTATATAAAAGTTATATACTTAAATATCTATTAATTGCTATATAATTCAAAGATAAACATATGCTTTTCATATATCCTTTTAAAGTCTTGGTAGAGTAAGATCCCCTCCCCACAAAGTGAAATCTTTCTCAAAAGTCTCTACATCACATATGAGTTCTGGGACTTGATCTGCTTCCTGTCATTCTTTGTCCAGCTTTGCATAGTTTCTCTGTATGAATTTACAACCTATTACTCAGACAAGACTTAAAATTTCTGCAAGTATTCTCCTTGATAGCTCCCTCTTTTCCAGAACACATTCTTAAATTATCAACCACCTTAGCCTTCCCAAACTTAGATCTCTAATTTCTAAACTCAGGGAGGCTGATAAGCTCTGTTTTGGATCTATATGCTTGTGCCTCCAGCACGGAAATCGCCCCACCAGTCAGAAATCTGGGGTGACCGTTGGGATCATTTAGTTGTCTCCAACCTCTTAGCCATCAAAATCCTTTTTTACCTGCTAACCAATGTTTGAAATTTTTTCCATTCTTTGCTCAGTTTTCTAGTTGTTTATAACAGGGATTTAGTCTAGTACTCGTTACTCCATCATGGATGGTTAGGGAGTCAGACAAACACAAATTCAATGCTTATTTTTACCATATAGGTGACCTGAAGAAGTTATTTAATTAGCTCTAAGTCTCAGTCATATCACAACAATGCAGATAAGAATCTTGAGGGCTCCATGAAGACAGGAGATTTTAAAATACCAAGAATAAGATTTATTAGTAAGTGTGCTCTAAGTGTTAGTTGGTAACATTATCTATAAGCTTTAATGATTATTAATTCATTAATAGAATCCTTTATAGCTCCAAAGAGTAAAATCTGTATCAGAAACACCTCTCTGTTTTTTATTCTTTTTATTTTTATTCATCTTTTTATTTTTATACTCATGTTCATTTCTGAGGAATTGTATATAGGACTGGTTTTGTGTTTGTTGTAACTATGCTAAAACTATTTATTGGCAAAAGATAACTTAAGACTTCAAGGTCACCTTAACATTTAGTTTTTCAGATACAGTGGTATAATGCAATTTGCAAAGTAAAGTATAATACAGTTCATATCATTTTGGTTAGAATACTGCAGAAGTTATGGAAGTTAATATAGACCCATGCTGTCTACATCTTTGAATTTGCAAATGACTCTGTCAATATCTTTCTAAATATCTAGAGACAAATAGTAAATCTATTTTTCAGAAATAAATTATATAACACATCTCTGAAATATTTATTCATTGTTTAGTCCAAGAATTCAGGTTTCAGCTTCCAAAAGGAAAAACATGAGGTCATGCATGGTTACCTCGTGCAGTAGAGATCCTCACACATGTCTGCATGACAACTATCATCTTAAGACTTGGTGTGATGAGAAAGAATAAGACACTGTCAAGCCATTGTCATGCATCAATTCTCATGAGGATTTTATTCAGTCAGCATTGAAGTGAACACATATTCCAGTGTTGCTATAAATTACATCGTTTGCATAGGCCATCATTTGCATATAATCCTCAAGTGTTTGTTTATAAAAATCACCTTTTTCCCTTTTCTCTCACATAAGATGAGTACGATCAGCAGAAGAGACAACAAAATATGTAGACAATACAGAGATATGTTTACTGATTACACTGTTTCGATAACAAAAATGAGAACCATTTTATCCAAACTTCAGGCTAGATCAGAGTTGTAATGATGATATCTTTAACTTGTTGATGCATATTATCTAAATTATATCATGCTAACCTCACTTTCACAAACAAATTTCTAATTGAATTGTCTCCAAAGGAGCTCCTAAAAAAGAATACCTTACACACAGGCTGCTGGCATTTTCTGCATTTCAATTTCATTTATTTCAGGTAATATTCCTATTTACTTATAGGATACTTTAAATTCTTGAAGTCTGCATACTTTTGCATATATTCTTTACATTGTTGAATATCCCTTCCCTTTTATCTATGCCTTGATAATCCTTGCTCATCTTTCAAAACTACTTTGTGCCATTCTTTAAGCCTCTCCCACTGCCCTACCCATAAGTTAGATGCCTCTTTTATGTTTTCTCTTAACACCCTGTGCATAATGAGAACACACACACACACACACGTATGTACACTTCCTATGTGCCAGACTGTTACAAGTCCTTTGTTCTTTGTATGCATTAATTCCTTTAATTTCCATTGCAGCTCTATGTGGTAGATAGTAATATTATTTCCATTTTACAGATGAAGAAATAGAATCATAGAGAGTTGGGGAACTAGGAATTTCATCAGGCTCCTGCTTGGCGGGAAGCCTGCTTCTCCCTCTCCCACTCCCTCTGCTTGTGTTCCCTCTCTCGCTGTGTCCCTCTCTGCCAAATAAAGAAATAAAATCTTTAAAAAAAATAAATAAAGATAGTTTTTTTGTTGTTGTTGTTGTTTTAAAGATTTTATTTATTTATTTGACAGAGAGAGACACAGCGAGAGAGGGAACACAAGCAGGGGGAGTGGGAGAGGGAGAAGCAGGCTTCCCGCTGAGCAGGGAGCCCAACCCGGGGCTCGATCCCAGGACCCTGGGATCATGACCTGAGTGGAAGGCAGACACTTAATGACTGAGCCCCCCAGGCGCCCCAATCTTCTCCAGACTTAAATAATCACTAATCTACTTTCTATGCCTATACCTTTGCCTATTCTTGACATGTCACGTAAGTGGAATCATATGCTATGTCATCTACTGTAACTGATATCTTTCACTTAGCATAAAGTTTTCAAGGTTGACACATGTACAATGTTATCAGTGCTTCATTTTATTTTATTGCAAAATAATATTCCATCTTATGGGAATACTGCTTTTTATTTATTCATTCATCAGTTGATGGACATTTGGATTGTTTCCATTTTTGTTTTTGCTATTATCATCAAAGCTATGAATATTTGTGTACAAGTTTTTGTGTGGACATATGTTTTCATTTCTCCTGGGAATATATCTAGAGTGGAATTTCTGATTTCTGAGTCATATAGTAACTCTGTATTTAACCATTTAAGGAACAGCCAGACTGTTTTCTGAAGCAGCTACACTATTTTACCAGCAATGTATGAGGGTTCCAATTTCTCCACAACCTTGTCAACAGTCACTATTATCTGTCCTTTTGATGTATAACCATCCTAGAGGGTGTGAAGTGGCAGTTCATTATAGTTTTGATTTGCATTTCCATGATGGCAAATAATTTTGGGAACCTTTTCATGTGCTTATTGACCATTTATATCCCTTCTTTGAAAAACTATCTGTTGAGATCCTTTGTCCATTTTTAATTGGTTTATTTTTCTTCTTCATATTGAGTTATTCCAACTTTATTATTTATATATACTAAACACAAGTCCCTTATCAGAAATATGATTTGCAAATATTTTCTACCAAGCCATGGGTTGTCTTTTCACTTTTTTTGATTCTCTCCTTTGAGGCATAAATGTTTTTAATTTTGATGAAATCCAACATTTTAATTTTTTTTTGATTACTTGTGCTTTGAGTGTCATATTTAAGAATATATTCCCAAAATAAAGTTACAAAGATTTACACCTACGTTTTCTTCTAACCGTTTTATAGGTTTAACTCTTACATTTAAGTCTATGATCCATTTGGAGTTTTTTTTTTTTTTTTTAAGTAGGCTCCATGACCAGTGTGGAGCCCAATGTGGGGCTTGAACTCACAACCCTGAGATCAAGACCTGAGCTAAGATCAAGAGTCAGACACTTAACCAACTGAGCTACCCAGGCAACCCTGCAGTTAATTTCTACATATGGTTTGAAGTAGGGGTCTGAATTCATTCTTTTGCATGTGGGTACCTACTTGTATCTGCATGATTTTTGAAAAGACTATTCTTTCCCCATTGAATGGTCTTGACACTCTTGTTTAAAATCAATTAACCATGGGTATATGGCTTAATTCTGGTCTCTCAGTTCTATTCCACTGATCTAAATGTCTATCTTTAACCAATATGATGCTATCTTGATTACTGTAGCTTTTTAGTAAGTTATGAAATTGAGAGGTGTGAGTGTTCCAACTTTGTTCTTTTTTAAGACTTTCTGTTGTTGCCTTTTTTCCTCCTACACTGGTCCTATTACATTTCCACATGAATTTTAGAATCAACTGGTTAATTATGGCAAAAAAGTGCTAGAATTTTGATAGGGATTTCACTGAATATGGAGATCCATTTGGAGAATGTTCCCATCTTAATAATATTGAGTCTTCCAATCCATCACCACAAAATATCTCTCCATTTATTTAGGACTTCTTAAATTTCTTTCAACTAAGTTCCATAGCATTCAGTGTACAAAAATTGCAGTTATTTTGTTAAGTTTATTCCTAATTATTTTATTCTTTTTGATATATTTAAATGGAAATGCTTTGTTAATTTCCTTTTCAGATTTTTTCATTGCTAGTATACAAAATATGCAATTGATTTTTTTGTACATTGACCTTGTACCTTGCAAAATTGTTGAACTCATTTATTAAATCTAATAGTGTGTGTGTATGTGTGTGTATATACATGCTTTAGGGTTTTCTATATTTAGATCATGTCATTTATAAATAGAGAAAGTTTTACTTCCTCCTTTTTAATCTCATTCCTTTTATTTAATTTCCTTGCCTAATTGTGCTGGCTAAAATCTCCAGTACAATGTTGAATAGAAATAGTGATAACTGACATCCTTGTCTTGTTACTGACCTTAGAAGAGGGAGCTTTCCATTCTTTCACCAGTAATAGGAGATTAGCTGTTGAGTTTTGTATAGACGGTCTTCCTCAAGTTGAGAAAATTCCCTTCTATTACCAGATTGTTGAGTGTTTATTATAAAATAGTATTGGATTCTATTAAATCCTTTCTCTACATCTGTTGAGATGATCATGTGGCTTCATTCCTTTTTTTATTAATATGGTATAGGACATTGGTTTTCATATGTTGAACCAAACTTGTATTCCTAGGATAAATTCCACTTGGTCATGGCAAATAATCCTTTTTATATGCTCCTATATTCAGTTTGCTAGCATTTTGTTGAGGATGTTTGTGTCCATATAGATATTGTGGCATAGTCATTATAATCATTAAGCTCCATGAATTACTGGCTGATTGCTTTATTGTTTTCAATAAAGCCTGGGTGAAAAATTGTTCATTTGTTTGAACAAAATAAATTTTTGACAGGGGTTATTTTTGAGATCAACCTTTAAAATTTTTTATGATCCCAGGAAGGCTATTTGTAACTATCACTTTCCCTGGTTTTCACTGGTGAACTAGTTGGCTTATGATTTAGCTTGCTGCTCTAAATTTAGAGGAGACTTTGGCATAACTTCCCTATACTGTTTCAAATAATTAGAGAATGCTTATGTCTTCTCTTTTCTTATGGACGTCTCTTCCCTGAGCAAAATTTCTGTGCCACTACTCTGAATACTGGGTTGGGTGCAACCTCCAGTCTTCTCCACTCACCTTTATCGGCTTGGAACCTTTGGAGCAAGCTGGAGTGATCAAGGTCCCAGTATTCCAGGCCTGCCACACCTGGATGAGAAACTGCATCCTATGGGTGGGAGCTGAGTGGAGAAAGGGAGCCCCCAAACTGTTAGCCACTCTCACCAGGAATTTAGCCTCTTCAGATTAGAGGTGGAAGGTTAACAAGAAATGCTACCTGCCTGTTCCTCCAGATAAAATAACTCTTGATTGGGAACTTAGGGGTAAGGGAGTCCTGCCTCTTGGGAAAACCTGCTTGGAGTGGAGCTTCCATCAAGTTGAGCTGGGCAGGAGGTGAGGTGGAAGGGAGAGGAGTAGGATGAAGTTCAGCTGCCACAGACTCTGTTGTTCTGACTGAGTTTTAGATTTTCCTGAGTAAGTGATACTTCATTTTCTGTATGCCCTTAGAAAAATGTTCAGACTTCAAAAGTTTTATTTATTTGTTATTTATTTACTCAATGTTTTGGTTGTTTGCTGGGAAGTAGGTTCATGAAGACCTCACTCTGCCAACTTGAAGGTAGAACTCCTCCAGGGCATATGTTTTTCACCACACTGCTATGCTGTGTACTTCCAATGTAGTATTTATGACATAGCACTTATTGTATTTTATTGCAACTTCCATTTATTTTATATAACATCCCCTGGAGACTACCCCAGCCAGAGCTGCCATTTTTGTCTGAAGCCCTGAACCAAACTGTATTATTTATAAACTCTTCCAAAGGAGCCCTCTTCAGACATTGCTGTGGGAGCTACCAGAGCTTGCCACCTCCCAGCTGTGAGTACCTGTCCAGTGGAGCCTCTTGTTGAGCTTACTCTCTCGGCCCCTAACTTTGCCTCTAGTCTCAGGAGGCTGATAGGCTGAGACCTCATGAAAGCTTAAACCTCTGTGGGGGTTCAAAATGCTGAAGGTTTTCAAGTAGCAAAAACTGGGACTATGTCCTTAGCAAAAAACTGAGGACAATGAATTTCAGGGCTATTACTGGTATTTTCTTGGTTATTTATTAATATATAATCTATTTAAAGCTAGCCTGGAATCAAACACAATTCTTATGAGACAATATAATTAAATACACAGATCTTCAGAAATTTTTGAAGTTTATAATTAGGGGCGTTTTTTATCCTCAGGTATTTTTTTGTTGTTGCTGCTCATTTTTCCTCTAGAAAGCACCAGCTTCACTAGCAGGAGAGTTGTGGTGGCTCTCATTAGCAGGTTTTCAAATTAAGGTAACAGTAACTAGGCCTAAAAGTCATGATTCTGCAATTTATGTGTCTTTGTCTGCCTTGGGATCCTATAAATAATTTCCCACAAAAATCTGAAGATTGATGACAATGATTATTATATTTTTGTGATCACTCTTGCTCATTTTTTCTTTTCTTCAGTTTACACATCACTGTTCTACTGCAGAGACAATACATCTTATATTTAAGGACACTGTGTACTTTGCTAACTGCTTTCACATAGTTTAACCCATGTACCCATAAAAACCCATTTGATCTCACTAAAGGCCAGTTTCATTACTTCCCTTTTATGGACAGAAAAACTGAGGTTCAAAATAGCCCCTTGGTTTCCATAAGCTCAATGATCTATTAAGTAGAAAAGCTGAAACTTGAACTGACATCTTTTGACTGGTAAGGCCAGAACTCTCTCCAGTACATGCCGAATGCTTTGTATGAGTGTTTGAGGAAAGAAGACTAGGTGGAGAAAAGGCAATGAAATAGGCTAAAGTACTTCCAGTAAGAAAATTAATCACATGTTATTTACTCCTTTGTTATGTGTCTCCAGAAGAAACTAAGTGTGTTCCTTGATCTTATACTGACATATATAAATTACTATTTCTAAACTTGATGCATTCTTGTATATTGTACAAATTGAGAATCTATTGGTTACATATTAGCCATAATGGCCCTTAACATTAAACAACAAAACCCAGCTTTATTTATTTGTATTTAATATAAGAAGATTAAAAAATTTCCAAAGAGGCACAATCCAAGAGAAAAAAAGAGGTAGGTTTTTTCTATTTGGATTGCTCTTTCCTTAGAAGATCATGAACTATACAATTGTACCCCATTTTGCTTTTTTTCCTCTTTATCCATTATCCTGATTTTGTCTAATTCTATACTTTCTGCAGACTGGGAAAATGAATTATGAAATATCAATAAATTGGAAATGAAAATATTGTGAAAAAAGGGCTAACAATGACTGCCTCCAAGACCAAGAGTATATCAAATATTATTTGTAACTTCTTGTCATATAGGATCTTGCTATTTCATAATACGAATGATCCTTGATGTTTTGAGTTAAAGATTTTTACTTTACCTTAAAAGCATATAGTTATTTGAACACATTATAAGTGGGTGAAGTCATTTCCTAGTGTCAAATCTGTCAAAAGATTTAATAGATTTGAGTCTTTTGATTTTTGAAAATAATTCTTTATGTTCTTTGTATTTAACACTGAGTCTAAATGTAAAATTTTAAGTGTCAGATCAAACCTATAGAGTTTATGAGATAAGAGTTGGTCAAACAGCATATAGATTATATGACTATATTCCTACTGATTTTGGACTTTAATAATCTAATAATATAACATGGGTTTTATTTATGTGCAACTAGCTTGTTGCCCACATCCTGTCTCCATCTTCCACCCTCCAAGTTTTTTCTCCAAGTTTTTTCTATGAGACATCTAGGACATACATAACAATCCTTCACATTTTGGGAGCTACACCTCAGGTAGTTCTCTGTCAGGGAAACATTTCCTTATATTTCCAGTTTAACTATTCATTAGTGCCTCTATTTAGATGTTGTCAATATTCCCAGTAGATGTCATATTCTATGCAATGATCATGCTATTTTGTTACCTCTGCATCCTTAGCACCTAGCAAAATGCTTAGCTAGGAAGGATGCTGAATCAATAATGCTGGGTTAATGTATTGGTGAATCGTTGGAAAGGCTAAGGAGACACATTTGGAACACTGAATAGGGTGGGCACTAGGACATGGTTATCTGAGGAGGCAGAGAGATAGCAGATATCCACTCCTGCCTCCCTCACAAAGGTGAGCAGAGGGAGGGAATTCTGTGAGAAGGACTAAATAGCATAGAAATCTACAAAAACTGAATGCTGTGCTTTTCCAGCCATTTAGGCTTTGACTGGTGAGAGTGATGGACCCAGCCATGGTGATTTGGGAGCTCTGGGAAGTTTGAGAAACCCAGGTGTTCTTCAGAAGGGAACAGTGAAAAACAGGAAGCTTAGTGACTTGCTCAAGATGTAAATAAAACAGATAAAGGAGTCTCCAGCATTCCAGCAAAACTGTCTGATTGATTCAGCAAGGTGTAATAAAGGGGAAAAGATTCAGGAATGAAATCCCATGCTGAAAAAAGAATACCTGTCACTCTAGGCTATCCTTTGCCATCTCTCTTGGAAATTTGGAGTTAGTGAAATGGAAACCAAAGAATGAGGAATCTTAAGACCACCTATTTATAGTGTGGCCTATTCACAGACATAGTCTTATGTCCAACCTGTTCTTATTTTTGTGTAATTACATATAGAGTTTTTTTTTTCCTTTTTCTTTCCTTTTTGTCTTTTCCTCTCCCTCTACTTCTACCTCCCCTGCCCCACCACACACACACCCCTTCAGGCTATCTGAATATTTTGATTTGTTCCTTCAACAAATATTTACTGATCTGTTTTTATAAGTGAAATCAACTTTGTGTCTTATTGTTACATTTTAGAGGGAGAATATAACATTAATGAAATTACTACCAAAAAAAAAAAAAAAATAACAGTGTTACAAGAGTTCTGAATGAAAGGACACAGTGAAATAAGGAATTAAATTATCCTGTAAAGCCATGAAGTCAGTCCTAGATGTCACTGCTGAGATTAGATCATAAAAACAGTGTGATGTCTGTCCTTCTCCATTTCTATGTATTTCTCTCAACCTTATCATTCTTTTTTCAGCCTCTATGAAATGTATTTAATTCTGTCTAACTCCTTCATACACAGGTTCTATTTTCTGATAGAGAACTTAATAATGTTGATAAAATGGTTTATGTAGAGCTCCTGGAAAGCAAGGACTACATCTTATTTATCTTTGCCTTTCTGGAATTTAGGACAATGTTTAGCTTATGACATATGCTCAATAAATAGTTGAATCAAGGCTAATGGTTTAGGTCATTTTACCTTTCTCTGATCTCAGATAAAATGTAAATTTTCACAGGGAAATAAGGCCTGCTGAAAACTAAATTCCAAGAAGTGAGACTAATAATAAGGAAATATTTTAGGAAAAGTAAATTACTCTTAAAATGACAACTCAGTTGACAGCTACCTTATGGTGAGCTGCTTGGGGAAACTTACCTTCTCTCAACACATAGTTTGGACTTTGTTTTATGTGGTACTGGTTTAAGATAAGCTGCCTTTGTTTATTTTAAACATTTATCTTTCTGTGATTCTAATGATAGTTTTAGTTTAGATAGTAATTTTTAAATTGCTATTACAGTCCTTTTTTTTCAAATTGGCTTCATATCCTAATGTTATTTCTTTTCTTTTGGAAGTATTCCTTAAAATAGTCTCTCTCTTTATGATGGCTTCTTGCCCAGATTAGTTGAATTCAACTTTCCAGGAATATCCATTAACTTAATTTTATAAAAATACCCTCCATATATTATTTAATCTAAAATATTTTCAATTATAAAATGCACAATTGTTTTTCCTACCACTAATAAAGATAAAATATGCTGCCAAATATAATTGCAAGGAACCATTAATTAACTGAAAGACATATCCTGATTTCACAGATATTAAAATGTTAAAAATGGTATAGTTTCAAATTTATAAAATACAGAAAAATCACTATCACAGCTTTACCATAAATTTCCAATCATACATTTATACAAAGCTTTAAAATTATTTCTATGGCAATGGCAAAGGAATACTGTGTTGCCTACTTACTATAGGACAATGGTATTGCATTTTTTTTTTTTCAAAAATATTCTGAGAGCTTTAGAAGGTGCCTGCTAGAATGGAACTCCCAAAAGTTAGTATCTTTGTCTGTTTTGTATGTACCCCAAGCATCTAGAAGAAGGCACTCAATAAATATTTCTCAAATGAATTTATGAGTGAATTCATGTTTCATTAGAGATGTCATGTGTCTGTTTTAAGCAAAACCAAATCAAGCAAATAAGAATTATTAATCAGTGAGCTCCTTCTAAATGCCAGTTTATGTTTTCAGATATCTTGTACAGCATAGCTTCCTTCTCAAGCCTTACTTTTCACTTGTTGCCAACTTCTTTCTGCTATATTTTCATAAGTATTATAATGATATTTGTGACTCAGTCATGTTTGCAACAACTTTTTGTGAACTACCATGAAAAACTGAATGACATAATATCCATAGTTGCATTACTTCAGAAGTTAAAAGGAAAAAACAAATCTTAATAAGTGCCTTGTAGTAATACACTTGGTCCACTCAGTAAAAAGTAGAGATTAGTGGGCCAAATATAAAAATAAAAAGTTTAGAAAAAGGACTAAGCTTGTGGGGTCTGAATTTTATTCTCATTCCAACTTCTCCTCCATTTCTAAGACATTTATGTAGCTTTGGAGATGGCTGAGTATAAAGTTATCCATAGGTGATGCTGTTTAGAAAAATGCTCCTAAGTTATCAATCCCATAAATTTGGAAACCTCACATCTCAATAGTTATATTTAATTTAAGCCTAACATGAGTTCATTCTGATTCTTAAGGGAGAATATCAGAGAGGCTAAGGACATGGACTCTGGAAACCAAATCTCTGGGCTTGAAACTTATCTCTAGCTCTTATTAGCCATATGGTCATGGAAATTTAGTTAACATTTTTGTGCCCTATTTTCATCTTTCTAATGTCATTGATACATCTCTTGTAGGGTTTTTATAAGGACTAAATAACACTTGTAAACTTTTTAACAAGTCCTTTCAAATAGTAGATGCCAGTGTTGGTTTTTCCCTATTTCGCCTCTGGATCCACTGTGCTCTTCGCTGCCCTGCTTTGTGTCCTGGCACGCTGACTTGCGTAGCGTTCCCTACTGGGGTTTCCTCGCCCCCTGACTTCTGGTTAGATTTTCACCTGGAGACAATGAAGGGATGCAAAGACAGGAGGAGTGAAATTGACATAACTCTTCTCCCCACTTCTTCACTGCCTGATTGTGGTTTGACTGTGACTTTCTCCATCCTCTTCCTGTATGGAAATTCACAGCTACTATTGAATGGTCTCTCTCCCATGGTTCTAGCTATTGCCAAATCTTAGTCCTACTCCCTCTCCCTGCCCCATCAGACTTCAGGGTAGTCAAGACTTGCTGTGCATCTAGGCCCTGATGAATCAACACCTCTTGCTGATTCCTTTAACCCTATTTATATCCTTGTTAATAAGCCCTTTATTTGACTCTCTTTAATTAATCATTTGTATGTACCATTTATTTTCCCCTCATAAATGGTATGCTGCTGAATTATTTAGTTTAAAATAAGTATCAGAGTATTTCTTTCAAGTCAATGAAATATCATTCATAGTGATAGGAATGGGGGTTTTAAAACTCAGGTAAAGAAAATCAATTTTATTAACCTGTGTGTCATTATAGCGTAAATGGCCTCAGCACTAAAGCAGGTATGTGTAGAACTGGGACTAAACTGCAGTTAGGATGAAGTAAAGACTGAGACCTCCCCTCAGGGGCTTTACACATGAACCCTCCTCCTCCTTCTCCCTTCTTGATAGTGTTGGAGGCAAGTTCGTGGAATACAAGGAAGTGGTGTTTATGTGGCCAAAACAAGTTCAATATAAACCAAATCTAAGTTTCGGGGTTTAGTGGGCATTAAGATTTTGGAGCTGCCGGGTGGGTCGAGGGGAGAGTCATTCTTAGAAGCCTGCAAGGCCACGTAAGTAAGACCTAGACCTGGAAGAGTGCTTGTAAGAAGGAAATAAATAAGAAGGTCATGGCCGGTTTCCATTCAAACAGGAATTACAGGAAGAAACAGTAAGCCTCCAAAATTATTAAGTACAATGGCTGCATATCGTGGGACTGTAATAAGTGTAAGGCCCCTTTACATACTGATAAATCCACATCTCCTCACAGAAGACCTGGGGAAACATTGTTTCCCTATATCCACTCACTAACGTGTTTGGGATCTGGGCAGGGCTGAGCTTACAGGACGTGGAGGCCATTATGAGTCATGAAGGTGAGACTGGGGCATGAACACATTACCATTGCATGAAGCAATACCATTTCATGCCTAGCAATCATTTTGTTCAGCCTGGAAATGAATTTAAAATAATTTGCCATATGCAGCTTTCCCAATAAAACTCATTGTCATCTTATTCAGAGTAAAAAATTTTTGGCCCTCAAACCAAATAAAATCCTATAGATACCTCAATTCTCACACTTATCACAGTAGGAGTAGAGAGAACATAATATAATGTTAAGGGGAAAGAGGCTAAGAGGTCTGGAGTCAGTTTCACTTCCTGGATTTGAATCCTAACTCTCTCTGCTACTTACTATCAGTATATCCTCCACATTTCTTTTTTTTTTTTCCCAACCAACCTCTGGATGTCCCAGTTTCCTCTTCCTCATCCTTGGAATCAGAAAAGTATCTATTTCTTGGAAATACTGTTTAAGGACTAAATAAAACAATACAGGCAAATAACTTCATAAAGTACCTGGCATATAGTAAGTATTTAATAGTTCTTGCCTGGTTTTCTTTTTGTATGTGCATCTCCCAACAAGATTCTATGTGTACCTTGAGGTATGAATATACCTATAAGATGAAGACATATACCTACATAATAGGTATATAATGTAATAGGTATAGGTATTATTCATTTAATCCATTACCAAGTCTATCATACAGTAAAGTATTAAATAAATACTTGCTTAGTGACTAAATGAGGTTAGCTTGCCTTAGAAATATGAATCTCAAAGATAAAAACGATGTACATATATTGTTTTTATTGAAGTTGTCTCCTGAGATTCCATGTTAATCACTAGAAAGGAGACTACTAATAGTTCACTGCACTTTAAATGGCTGTCTTTTTTTTTTTAATATTAGCACATCAGTGCAGATGCATATCCACAGCCTTGGGTACATACAGAAGCACCATCACATTCAAGCTGTCAAGTATTCATAGTTTAATTATTTGCCAAAAAAGTAAAAATCTTATCAAAATAATAACTAAGAATAAATTATAGGTACCAAAAATAGGGACTAGACTACTCATTTGAATATACTCTTACAGAGAATAATACAGATCTTTTTTTTAACAATGAAATTATGTTGAGTCCACTTAATTTGTATTAATCAATGTATAAGGGGCAGCCATTGCTGTTATAAGCTTTGCTAGATATTCAATTGGCAGCAATTTAAAAAAAAGACTGGTTTCTTCCACCTACTAATTCTGCAATTTATTCAGCCTGTAGAAAAGACTTTTTCAAATTTAAAAACAAGTAGGCTTTTCTAAAGAAAAATAAAGTTAACAACTATGGACATTTTGAAACTGACTATAAAGTAGCATAAGCCTAAACTCATAGAAATAGCAAGGGAGAATGCATATTTTCCTGCTTTATGGCTATTTAGACAGTATCCATTTGAGTATTTTGTTGTTAAAAAAGATTTCTATTAACATGTAATTTTATATGCCTTTTAGAAGAGAAAATAATAATATAGAGAATAATGATAATAGTTACCTTTTGATTTTCTAAGTAAATGTAATTGTATAATTATATTTATAATTGTATAATTCCATATAATATTCACAGAATCTAGATGGTGAGCTTCATAAAGACAGAATCATATCTATCCATTTCTTTATTCATCAGTGGTCCCCAGGAATCAGCACTGAGCTTGAATACAGTTGATTCTCAATAAATATTTATTAAACAATTGTATGATCTTTCCTTTGAAGTAGGTTCTTGCTAGAAAAGCATTGTTTTGGTCTACCAATGTTTGAGTATTATTGAATGTACTACATTCGGTCAACTCTAGCCTTGTTTGGCATGGTTACTCTTATTTATGCATACTTACAGTAACAGAATACCTGAGGGAGACCGTTACTTTATCATGAATAGCAAACTGGGACTAAAATGTCTCAGAAAGTTACTGACAAAAGCACTGTAATTAAAAGTAAAGCCTGCAAAAATCTGATTCTGATCCATATAAATTGAAGGTTGGAAAATATGACCATTAAACATATCTTTGAAAGCATAGTCAGGATTTGTTAAAAGTTCTTTTAAGATTATGGCATCACTTAATAAAACATAAAGAAATGAGGGATAAAGTAACTTCTAGAAGCCAGAACCACAAGGCTCAGATCAGACTTACCAGAACAGTCACCACACGTAGAACCACTCCACGCATGTTATTCTCTAGTTTCTTGTCAGTCAGTGATCCATTCAGCCCTGTGACAGGATTCCAGCACCCAAGCTGAAAGGTAAAATAGGTTGGTCACTTTCCTGCCTGAAGAACAGTCCAATCCAATCACCTATGCAAAAGTCTTTCAGAAAACTGTGTGATATCTCTTGGAATAACTGGTATAGGAAGGGTCCTGCACAAGTTTTCTTTTTTAATAGCAAATGAAGCAATCAGAAATTCCATTTCCTGCTTTTAAAAATCATTATATGGCATATGACAGTATCCAATATGCTTTAGGAGACTCTACTAAGGACATTGATTTAATAAGGAGTTATAATACACCAATAACTTAGTCCCCATAATGTACTAATTGGAAAAATAATAGCACATATAATTCTAGTATAATGTCTGTTCTTAATATATCAATTATTGCACAAGTTAGATTTTCTTATAGTTTCAATGGTTTTAATTAGATATTACACTGCCTTTATTGGAAAAAAACTACAAGATTTTTAATACAGTTAGAAGGGTTTCTGCTTTTATTTGAGGGGAAAAATCATGTATATGGCTTTGTTGTTTTCAAGTATTCACAGTACATACAACAATATAATTTGCCTTTTTTGTCAGTGCTATCAATTTCCTTGGAATATTTTGGCAGCAGCCTTTCCCTTAAAGTCTTGCAATGATTCACTGCTCTTTACACTCCAAATACTGGTTAAATTTTACATTTTACATTTTACATTTCTCTTCAGCTCAGGTCATGATCTCCAAATATCCATATCTGAGGGCTCCCAGTTTTAAAATCGCTGCCTATAAATCACAACAGGATAAAAACTGATGACTCTCAATTCAGAAATAAGGAGAAAAAAAGAGATCTTATGACTTGAATTAGCAGATAATCCAAGGAACAAAGCTGCAAAAAGAATGCTGTAATGCACATCTTGGGAAGAAATGCCATGCTATCAATTCTGATACTAGATCCATGAGCCTTCACTTTTGGGAACCTATTCCATATCTGCATGCTTCAAAAATGTAACAGATCTTCCGTCATATTTGGAGACTGCTCTGATTGACTGAATGGTTTATAGGGGCACCTGGTTATTTGTGCTGCTTCCTCCTGAAGACTGATTTATTTCCTTGTATTGCATTTTGTTTGTGGCTTCCAAAGTTGGAAATATACTGGCAAGTCTCCTTCACAAATAACAGATTCAGGTGCTTCCTATTAAAACTCAAGTTTCTCTTTGAGTCCCCAAGAGGTGTTTAATTAAGAAACCTAAAATATACATAATATATCTTAAGAGAAGGGATGTCACAATATAAACAAAAAGCCAGCTTTCTCTGTATTAAAACAATTTGGAAAGGGCTGCTAATTGTAGGTTTCAACTATAAAAGCACATTAAATTCATATAATGATATCATTCTTAGTTTCCTAAAAAGTCTCATTAGAACTTAGATCCAATTAGCAAATCCAAATGTATTGAAAGTCTAATTATCAGAGATAGTGTAGTCCTCTTGCCCAATTTAAAACCTTATGAAATTTCTTTCGAGCTTTTTGTTCCCTTCTCAGGTCAACCAGTCTATGCTCAATTACATTCCTTGATGTGCACTTTTTCTAGTAACTTTTTCAAGAAGATTTTATTTTCTTAAACTAAATTAATACTGGTGGAAAAGGTGGTTTATGACATTAAATGAAGACCTACTACACTATCCACCTTTTACAGTTCTATTACTTAATTCTAAGCTTAATGAGTAGCTTTTAGGACATCATGTTGTTCAAGGTAAATATGGCTAAGTTACCAAAGTAAATACAAGGATTTCTTTTTTTGTCTTCCTTGGTGAATCTACTGTCAGTTTGCCTAAATGAATGACATCTATTAATGCCAACTTGACCATAGCATTTTGGTGATTGACTAGTCAAAATATTTACTATGGAATAACAATAAAACTTGCTGAGCAATTTGTTTCAACAATGTTCTGGACAAACATTTAAACATATATAATTTCTAGCTTCTTAATTACATCTTCCTTTAAACAAAACTAAATATAGTCAATGGTTTAAAAATTCTAAGGCACTCAAACATTTGGGATTTTGAAATAACAATAAAAATATTTGTCTTCAGACGCGGGCCGTAACTTAAACATTTGTATATATATATATCATGTGTACATATATAATGTTACTTCTCACTTTAAAAAAAAAAAATTGGCCAAGTTCTTTCTCATATATATTACAAGACATCATTTTCTCCTCTGCCTGATGATTTTTCCCATTTCTATTTTCTCTCTCTCCTCACCCCCCCACCCCGTGGCTTGCTATTTGACTCACGTGTCTTTTGATCATAGTACTTGTAAAGTTGTTTCTCTTCATCATAACAGCTGGGATTTTTAGGATTGGTAACACCTTTTACTTAATTCAGTTGTTCATATGTACAAACTCTAACACTTAAAGTTGGCTGAATATTAGCTATGGACACCAAGAGCTAGGAATTTCAGAGATGAATTTTGAGGTAGAGAATGTTTAGAATACAGATTATCTGGAAAACTAGAAATAAAATATATCCACTTGTCACATATCAAAATGGGGCAAAACAAAGAAATCATTCAGAAATTAAGATAATACTTATTTCCTATATTGAATAGAACTATTTTTTTTACATTTTTTGGAATAATTTCTAAGTGTTAGCCATGATACTGAGCTCTTTATACTTGATCTCATTTAAGCCTCAAAATAACTGTAGGAGAAGGTGTTGCTACAATTTTTATTTTATAAACATAGAAACTAAGGGCTTACTAAAGTCACATAACTACTAAGAGATAAAACTAGGATTTAAACAAGTGCTTTTAAAAGCCCAGATTTGGGGCGCCTGGGTGACTCAGTCAGTTGAGCATCTGCCTTCAGCTCAGGTCATGATCTCCAGGTCCTGGGATCGAGCCCCGCATCGGGCTCCCTGTGTAGCAGGGAGTCTGCTTCTCCCTCTTCCTCTGCCCCTCCCCTGCTTGTCCTCACTCTCTCTCCCTCTCTCTCTCTCTCTCAGGTAAATAAATAAAATCTTTAAAAAAATAAAAAATAAAAGTCCAGATTCAGTGCTTTCAATTGCAGTGCTGTTTTATAGCTTATGAATTTTTTTCATAAATATCTATTTAAGGTAGGTAGAGAAAACATTATTCCTATATTTTAGTCAAAAACTTAAAGCTCAGAATTGTTAAGTAGCTGCCTCAATATAACAACTGGTGAATTCACATTTTGGCAATACAATTAAAAATGCAAATCATCATCATCATAATTTTTATCAAAGAAATTATAACATGTACATAATGCATAGTATATAATCCTCTGAGGTCTTTACTTATATTAATTAATTTACTTCTCAAAACAATACAATGAGAAAGGCAACATTATTATCTGCATTCTACAGAAGGGGAAACTGAGAATTGAGAGACTGTGCTCCTTCTACTGTGTTATCTTTTATCCACTTAATCAGTCAAGAGGCATTGAGGAGAATAAGGAAAGTAACAGAAAAATGAAATGGACAAGAGATTCTCAAAAACATTTCTGGAAATCTCTACTTTGTGTCACCAAATTACTACAGATAAGTGTGGAACACATCTCATTCATCATAAGGTCTATGATACTTCTCAAAATGTACACCAGAAATAAATGAGGAAATAAACAACAGAAACACACAGAGAAAATGTTGATTATTCACATCTTTTTGAAGGATTTTTCAAGTTTTAAGATTCCTTAATTTCTGTTCATAGCCACTCATCTCCCTGAGGTTCCCTTCAAGCTTTTCTGTTTGATTGTAATAGCTCTTTCCAATAATAAGCAATACAAATGAGTTAGGTTCACACAGATTCAAAATGAATTTGTATCTACAATGGGTCATATTCCTTGCAGTGTAGCCAGATTGACAGGCATAGTGTTTGATTTAAAAAAAAAAAAAAAACCTAGAAGAATTTTATTTAAGTTCAAGTGTGAGGCTTATCTAACAATTTCTCTGGTTTCATTGTTAGAAATTCTATTAACTTGATTTCTCTGGATATGTGGAGAAGGTTGTTTTTGTCTGATTGCGTTTTTATTTTTGGTCCCCCCCCTTTTTTTAAACAATGAGGCCAGAGACTAATAAAGATAATTCACACAGAATCTTATAATACTCTCTATTCAGCTGAACACTTCCTAAGTAAAAAAATAATAAAAGTAGCCCCTGCAGCACATGAGATTTACAGAAAGTCATACTGCTGATGGCAAGACAAGATTCACTATCTCCCATGGTCTTACAGTCTAGAGAAAATTTAGAAGGGATTAAAAAAATAAAGACCAATTCAATTTCCTTTCAATTACAGTATATCGATTTCCTATAGTATTATCTGGTTATTGCTGAAAGTCACTTTAAAACCTTAAAAATGCTTAATGCTTTAATTATCCCCTTCATTGGAGCTTTAGCAATAATAATCTTGTCGCTCTCTGTTAAAATCAATGTAATATCTTGTGTTCAACAAAATGGTTGCTGTATTTGCATGAGGACACTAATAGGCTCCTAACATGATGTGTCACGTCATTAGCAAATGAGCAAGTTTTAGATATTTACTCTTTTCCTTTCAATATTTCCTCTTTTCATTTGTTCAGGGGCTTTAAAGGATGACGTTTGACTTGGTTTTGCATCACTATTTTTCAGGCAGTGTTATAATGTCAAAAAAGAGCTGAACTGTTCAACTTTAATTTTACGCTTAATAGCCATAGGCCTTAATCACAGGAGTCAAGAGAGCTCTTAATTGAATACCAAATGGAATTCCCTACATTTATTAGCTTGTATTCATATGCAACAAACAAAGCCTGGCTATAGTATGGAAGCTCCAGCTGCAGGACACAGACTATCCACCGCACTGCAGGCTATGGGCTGCCGGCCACTGCATTTCCTTTATTTGCTTTCTCAGCCTTCAGAGGAAAAAAAGGAACAATAAGGCATAGGCAAAGTAGCCAAAAGCTAACCATTTAGAAATGCACAGCATTTATTTGGTAGATATTACTTCTATAATGGGATAGAAAATGTAAAAAGAAATACATATGGCAGGTTGGCTCAGATACATGTTTTATAGAGTTAAATTGGAATTTTTTCTTTGATATGTACAGGCATGTGGTGTGTCAGTAATCCCTCCAATAATAATTTTTTTGGTGATATTTCCACCTGTAAAACAGGTTCAATTTGTAGGACTTGCTCCCTAGGGGATGATTATTTCCTCCTAAGATTCTATTCCTACACTTGGTCATTACCATGAAGTAGTAGACGTTCTTTAGATTATGTGAAATAGCCTTAGCTCTTGAGTTTTCTTTAGGAGAAAATGTCTTTGAAAAAGAAATCAGAAAAAAATATCCCCTGATTCCACTGCTTACATTTCCCTGTATTGCTGCTGCAAACAAAATTTCTGTACCATGTAACAATGTACATGTAAAATAAGATGAACTTAGCTGATTTCCACAAATGAAGAATATAAACATGAGAAGCTATAGATATGAAAAAAAATAGCTCAAAGATGTTTTATGCAGCCATAATAATTACTCTCAGTTATCACCTGGCATTTAACTGATTTAATAATATTTTACCATTATTATAAGTTTTCCCTTCTTGTATAATTCTTCTTGGTGTAAAATTACTGTTACACTATATCTAGAGGCAGTATATCATAGTGGCTAAGATCAGAAACTCTAGAACCAGACTGCTTAGGTTCAAGCACCTACTCTGACACTTGCTGCACATGTGTCTTTGGGCCTCAGTTTTTTCACCTCTCAAATGGGCACAGTAAAAGCGACTTCCTCACAGGGTTGGTGGCATTCTTAACTGACTTCATATATATCAAGTATTTAGAAGTGTTCTTGACACCTAAAGACTAAAGAAGTGTTAATTATCATCATTCCTATAAAATCAGCACTCTTGTTTCTTGCTCAGCCTCATCATTTGGAGTCCCTTCCTAGTTTCAGTGAGGAAGCATGCCTCTAAAGCTGTGGTTCTCAAACTTTGGCTGCATATTAGAATCCCCTGAAAATTTTAAACACTTCCTATGTACCAGCACAAACCCAGAACAATGAAGTCCAAATCTCCAGGGATGGGATCCAGGCATCAGTCTTATGTACGGCTCTCCAGGTGATTTCAACCTCCAGCCAAGATTGAGAAGTCCTGCTCTAAAACTTGCCTTAACACCCAGGGAATGCAGTCTCATAGAATGGCTACTTAACCTCATTGACTGAAGGCATCATTTTTACTGGCTTCCTTTACAAAAGCTAACTAGGGATACTTTCTCAAATAAACAAGCAATTTTATTTTTCTTGCTCTAAATAGGATAGGAGGTTATAAACTCTGTGAAGTCAGAATGATGCCTACCTTGTCTACTCTTGTACCCCTAGCCCTTATCATAGTATTGATATATTAGAACACGGTAGGTACCAATAAATATCTGATAAATGAATGCATTCATTAAAACTCCTGTTATCCTTTTTCTTCTCCCTCTTTTTCTTTTTCTCCTTCCTTTTTTCTTTTTTTGTCTCTCCAGTTCAAAACTGAATGAAAAAGCAAAACATCCCCTGAGATCGTGTCCTATTATCATATTGTACCTTTGCCAATTTTTGTAATTCTTCAGGGTGATTCCCTTCACTCAAATTCTACTAGCTTTCCTTTTTTTCTGATCAGATTTTTTTCTAATAATATTTTAGCATTTAGTGATTACAACCTGATAAAATTTGCTGGATTTTCCTCTCCTTCATTCTTTGCTATCTTGAGATGTTTTAACGGGGGAATCTTCATTTTAAAACCACATTAGAATTCTCTTTCTTTCCTCGTCTATTAAATAATCAGGGGTACCATCTTAATCATCTTTGTGTGCCCAGTGCCTATTACAGTGTTTTGCATAAGTAAAATATTTATTTTTTTGAAATTACAAAGTTAACGAACACTTAAAAAGTTTAACTTAAAGCATTTCTATTGTACTGTAGATCTTTTTTCCCAAATAATCTAAAATCTGAAGCCCGGACATCTGTTTATATTTTACTATCTCTTCAATGTTTCTGCTTAGATAACTCAAAGTCACCTCAAATATCTAAAAGATTAAACTCATGGGGCGCCTGGGTGGCTCAGTCGTTAAGTGTCTGCCTTCGGCTCAGGTCATGATCCCAGGGTGCTGGGATCGAGCCCCGCATCGGGCTCCCTGCTCTGCGGGAAGCCTGCTTCTCCCTCTCCCACTCCCCCTGCTTGTGTTCCCTCTCTCGCTGTGTCTCTCTCTGTCAAATAAATAAATAAAATCTTAAAAAAAAATTAAAAAAAAAAAATGAAAAATCAAACTCATAATCTACCCCCTACCATCCATCCTCCCACTAGCCAAAAACTAATAAATCTGTCTTACAACCACACATATCTAATCCATTGCCAATCTGCCAATTTCCCTTCCAAAAACAAACTCCCAAATCCATTTAACTCCATCTCCTTGCCACCATCCTAGTCCAAGCTAACTTCATTGCTTCTCTTTTACAATCTTCACTCTATGTTGTAACATAAATATAAATTAAAAATGATGTCCTCTGTCTAAAATCTTTCCACAGTTTTCCACTGTTATCAAGAGAAAGACCAAACTTCTAATGTGGCCAACCAAGACCTGTGTGATTTGTCACATTTTACATTCACAATCTCATGTCGCACCACATTCTCTCTCAGTGTTTGAACTCCAACCGTACTCGTTTTCCTTCAGTTTCTTGAGTTAGACACACTCCTCCTGCCTTAAGGATTTAAACATTATTTCTCAAACACTGAAGTATATCAGAACTGCTTGGGAGTGAAAACAAAAGAAAACAAAAAAACAAACAAAAACAATGCCACAGCTATATGCCATGCCAATTAAATCAGGATTTCTGGACATGAAATCCAGACACCAGTATTTTCTAAAGTTTCCAAGATGGGGCACCTGGGTCGCTCAGTTGGTTAAGTGGCTGACTCTTGGTTTCAGCTCAGGTCATGATCTCAGGGTCGGGAGATCGAGCCCCACAGCATTGGGCTCTGCACTCAGTGGGGGGGTCTGCTTGAGGATTCTCTCTCTCCCTCTCCCTCTGTGCCCTCCACTTGCACATGGGTGTGTGTGCTCCATCTCTCTCTCAAATAAGTAAATAAATCTTTAAAAAAAAAGTTTCCAAGATGATTCTAAAGTGTAGCCAAATTTGAGAAACAATGGTTTTGATGATATGGTTTTCCTTGAGTGGAGGAATCTAGACACCTGCCATTCTTCAATGAATTACTGAATTCACTCTTACTCATATTTTAGATCTCAGTGTAAACATCTATAGGTTAGTGTAAACCTTCCCTGACTACCTGTCCCCACCTCCCAGGTTAGCTCTGTTCCCTCCAATGTAGTATCATGTTCCTCTCCTTCATAGATTAACATTTATTGTACTAATTATCTGTAAGTTTCCATTAAGTCAGGAAAAATTACTGTTTTTGTCTCCCCACTACCTTCTTAAATACATAATTCTGGCACAAAGTGGGACTTCCATTTTTATTGAATACTAAAACAAATTTAGATGCTTTTTAAACAGGAAACTTCATACATCTTGTAGTGATTGTTGATTATTTTTTAAACAATGCCTTAAATGAAGATCTCAGTAGATAGCCAAGATGTTATGCTGCCAGCTACTAAATTTTTGTGTTTGTTTTTGGGAATGTAGATTTGCAACTCTCATTCTTCCTGGGTACAGAGAGGATAAGCTCTACATAATAAGATCAAGGAATGATTTTTCAGAAGCCTTCAGTATGAGGAATGATGACATTACCTAACCCTGTAGAGAATAAAATAAGTTGTTATGTTAGTCCTATCATTTGAACAATTATATAACAACAACAACAACAATAGCAACAACAACAATAAGAGTAAAACATAACCTATGATGGGTATTTCTTATATTCCAAGACTCATTTTAAGACATGTACCTATACTATCTCACTAAAAGGAAAACCACAAAATATCCATGAAATATGAAGTGTTGAAACTTTAGGGGATAAAACATTACCCATCTAGGAGGGGAAAGCTCTCTCAACAATGCAAAATCCTCTTAAAGAGTACAGCTCCTGGCCAAAAATCTATGAATGATATTTTAGGCCTGAATACAGGCAATTAGGATGGCTTTATATTGAAGAGAGTTGTAGTCAAGAACTCAGGTCCCTTTGGCTGGCCACATTTTTAGGCAATATCTGCCTGCTTAGCCCAGAAGCCTCCGTTCAGAGGCCTCTTTATCTGGGCCTTGGCCTTAGGCCTTTCCCTAGGAGCCTCTGCTGAGAACATTCTGGCTGAGGGAGGGGATTGCCTTGAAGACACTTTCTGGTATTCTGACTTGATATTTTTCCATTCCTAGCCCTTCCCTTCTCCTTGCCTTCCTCCTCACACCTGCACTGGTCCATAAAACTGCAGGAGCCTCAGGGTTTGCTCCAGCAGAGAGACAATTCCCCCATATGTGCTGATACATCTGACTCTCACCTGGTGTCATTCTGTATGAAAATAAGGGACACTGGGGGAGCCAGGACCTTCTTTCTAACTTTCTTTTCCTAAGTGAATAAAGGCTTAATTGATGTTCATTTTGGCTTGTCTTAATTGACTACTCCCATACCCAGCAGCTCAGCTCTAACCAGCTCGCCCTTGACATTTCTTACTTTGTAATGACAGTTCGCATTTATTGAAGACTTCCTATGAGGCAGGCATTGTACCAAAGCCCTGGAAATTATTTAATTTACTTTTTTGCTATAATCCTATAGGTGGATACTATTAATTATCCTAATTTTAACAGATGAGGAAATTGAGGATTAGAAAGATTATTGACCTGTTCCAGATTACTCAGCTCAAAAGTGAAATCATCAGGATTTGAACCCAGGCAGTTTAGCACCAGAAACCACTAGGTGATTCTGACTTCAATCAATAGGATAATTTTTCAGAAGAGAATAGAGCAAGGGGCACATGGACAGTCCCAATGGTGTCTGAGTGCTCATTTCCTAGGAGTAGCTCTATTTGTGTTTTGGGGTCCTTGAAAAACTAAAATTTATTTGCTTAACCCACACCCCCCCTTTCCTTTAACCTCAACTATTCAAGTTGGGTTTCTGTCATATGGAACCAAAAGATTTATAGCTAATTATATGGAAGTTGTGCTAGGTTTTGTGAATGCATTCTATAACTACATCAATGTAGGAAAAAGAAGATATTTTTGAAGAAGTGGGCAAAAAGTAAAGAATGTTGGATTGGGCATTTGAAGGCCTAGTTTTTATTTCAAGTAAGGGATTGATGCAAATAAATTCTAAACTCTTTTCTCACAACTATTAGTGATTAGGTCTATTTTGTCGATAGTTTCTTATAATATGAGCAAAGCAACCTCCAATATATATAAAGCCAACAAGGATTACTGATATTGATAAAGGGAAACCCATGGAATCCTTTTTATTGCCCCATTAAACTACAAGTTCCACAAAGGCGGAGGTTTTTGCCTGTTTTGTGTACTAATGGATACCAAGCACCTAGAAAATTCACAAATAATAAATATTTGTTGGATGAATGAATGGGTCTTATTTTTCTCGGAGATTAAGTTTCAGTTGCCTAGAGTACTTTGTGGCATGTGGGTTTTATTGCAAGGTAAGAAATAAATCAGCTAGTTCTCATAAAATCCTTTCTAGCTTTGTGATTCTATAATTGTTTAATATGACTGGATTCATACCAAGAGTCATTCCTGTGATGATCAAGAGAGGATTACTCATTCAAATTTTCCAAATAACTCTTGCCATAAACAGTACAATCAGCCATTGCCATCAGTTGATCTGATGCTAAGGCTGACATGACACTATTGTCTAGGTCACTGTGTAATTCTTCCTTTCTGGCTCCTTCTTTATCAGATGCCTGTGCTTAGGCTCAAAATGAGGATGGAGTGCTGGAGTTTCATAGAACTGTGAATCATCAAATGATTGACTATGCCTCTGAGCATTCTGATCAGCTTTGAAAATAATTTTTACTTCATTGCAAAATATTGCAAACATTTATGCAATTGAGACTCCCATAAATCAGGCATGTTTGGAAATTCTAGCATACTTCAAAAAAGAGTTCTTTATGGATTTACATGTTTTTCTAATTACTCTTTTAAAATTAATGATCCTAAATACTTTCCCCATATATACTTCCACTGGCAATTATTAGCTATAATCACACACACATGATAAGCATGAGGAATGGCAGGGGTATTTGCAAGAGGTTAGGACTAACTGATCACAATGACCTGCAAGAGATTTAGCAATAAATAATCTAGTGGACATTGATGCAATAGTGTGCATAGTTTAAATACATTATTTTCCCATCACTCAACATTTATAATCAAAAAGACATTTATTAAATACCTGCTATGCTAGTGTTATGGGGTACAAGGATGCATAGAACATCATCTTTCTTCTCCAAGAATTTATCTTTTTGAAATGACAAAGCAGAAAAATTTTATAAAGAAAAAAAATACAACCAATTCCCCTAGGTAGTATGTTACTAATTCCTAAAAGACTGGCATAAATAATAAGTACTCAGTATTTAAAGAATGGAGATATCCATGAGAAAGGATCAAATCTCATCAAAGAAAATGATAGAAAAAGCAGACCATTGTGTAGAAGTCTGTCTGCAAGATGGCCACAGATAATTCCTCCTGTGTCTGTGAATGCATACCAATCTTTCATCAAGAGGTAGAGTCCATTCCCCCTCTCCTTGAATCTGAGTTAGCTCTGTGACTTACTTTTACCAATAGAATTAGGCAGAGGGGATGATATATGATTTCTGGGCTTGGGACTTAAGAGATCTTATAGCTTTTGTTTTCTCATTTTTGGAAGCCAACGATCAAGTAAAAAAAGACTAGGATAGAAGACTGAATAATGAGAGACTATGTGGAAAGAAAAAGGAGTCACATGAAAGAAAACTATGGGACCTTAGCCAATAGCCAGCACCAATGCCCCAGACATGTGAGTGATACCATCTTGAATCCTTTTGATCCCGACTGAGCTATCTTAGTCAACACCACGTGGAGCAGAGGTACTCCATCTCTATTGAGTCTTGCCTGAATACCAGACCTACTGAATCTTTAAGAATAAAGTTTTTGTTTTAAGCCAGTAAATTTTAGGGTGTTTTGTTATACAGTAATAAATAATTGAAACATATGGTGTAGGGACAGTTAATGGTCACCTTTGCTCCTGAAATTGACTGGACACCCAAAGCTTCTAGAAGGCAGTAGGCAGTTGTACGTACATTTTATCTGAAAGCTTTAAAAAAAAAAAAATGTTTCTCTACTGTAATTCAGATAGGCATTTCTGTATGCACTTTCATCTTGGTTGGACCCGATTGAAACACTTGCAAAATTATCTATACTTTGGAAAATAGGGCAAATTAGATCATGATTTGTTTTCTATGGCTGCTGTAACAACCAAAAACTCAATAGATTAAAAGAACAGAAATTTGTTTTCTCACAGTTCCAGAGGACAGATCTGAAATCAAAGCGTTGGCAGGGTCATGCTCTCTTGAAAGGCTCTCGGGGAGAAGCTTTCCTTGCTTCTTCCAGCTTCTTGTGGCTCCAGGCATTCCGTGGCTTGTGGTTGTTTAACTGCCAGCTTTGCCTCTGTCTTCACATGGCCATATCCTCCTCTCCCTCCATCAAATCTCTCTCTACCTTCCTCCATACGAATATTTATTACTGGGCATATGGCCGACCTGGATAATCCATGATGACATCATCTCAAAATCCTTATCTGAATTATATTTGCAAAGACATTTTCCCCAAATAAGACACATTTATAGGTTCCAGGGATTAATCTGTGGATATATTTGTTTTTTGTTTTGTTTCATTTGGGTGGGGCGGGGAGGGGGGTGGAATTCAACTCACTACAGATCACAGCTCATAAATTCTCATTTTAGGATCAAACTTTTTATCAAGCCATTTTAGTTAAAACACAATCTCTTTGAGGAAAAGAAGTAGTTTTAAGAGATCCGTCTCCTCTGGGGACAATCGATTTTTCTGCATATATTGATTGATTTAAATTTCCTCAAATTAGAATTGAAAAAGCACTTGCCAGACAGTGATGAGTTTGCTTTTGCTGCATCTCTCAACTTAATCTTCTGTGGTACTTATTATCTGGGGCATTATTCTAGGTTTTAGTCATTCACTTGTCTAATTCCCCCAGTGGAATTTTGAGCTCCTTGATGGCTGGAATCATCTTTTTATTCTTTATAATACCTCCAGCACTTTTTTATCACTAACATATAATCGAATGGTTGTGATCTAAAATATCTGTTTTTTTATTCTCAATACATTGTCCTTGGTTTAATGGATGTATGAGTGCACTTATATTATCCCTTAGACATATCTGGATGCATTTCAAGTATACCTTTTTATTCGCTATAGAGAAAAACAGTAGAAAGAGATCTCTCACTGCTTTACTCCAATTTATGTTTGGCTTTCTAAAGCCAACTGTAGAAATTGGAGGCTATGTGTGATTACCTGCAGTCAGACAGATCCTAAAATCAGAATGAGTAAAAGAGCACCCACTTCAAATATTTTCAAATAACTTTTACAATCTGTATTTTTTTTTTTTAAAGATTTTATTTATTTATTTGACAGAGAGAGACAGCGAGAGAGGGAACACAAGCAGGGGGAGTGGGAGAGGGAGAAGCAGGCTTCCCGCCAAACAGGGAGCCTGATGTGGGGCTCGATCCCAGGACCCTGGGATCATGACCTGAGCCGAAGGCATTCGCTTAACCGACTGAGCCACCCAGGCACCCCTACAATCTGTATTTTTATCAGTATTTTAATTTAGTCAACATTTTGGTTCGTCCTTAGTTCTTTTATATTTAAATATGTAATTTGCCTTATTTATAATTGCAGGTAAAAAGAATAAACTTTTAATGAAAGTTGGTCATCTGTTATATATAATAAAACCTTACTATGAAAACATATTTTCCATTGTTTTGTCTATCATATCACTATGTAAAGCATATGGATTTCATAAGATATCTTTCCTTAATACAAAGAATCAATAACCAGATATCATTCTTGTCTTGTCAATAATAATCCAGATCACTGGTTACTGAAAATGAAATCATTAATCAGTCTTGGCTTTCCATGTATAGTAGAAATTATTCAGTGGGTAACAGAGGAAGTCTTGTACAGGGATGTTCTGTCCAACTGAGGGTATAATTTTCAGCTGGGAACTTAAGAAGTTATCCTAATAAATGGTAACCTTTCTCCAAAGTCACAGCAGAATAGAGCACCAGATGCACAAAGGCTTCAAGCCAAAGAATAAAGAAACAAATTCAAAACAGACACTTGGGTGGTATCAGAAAAATTTAAATAAAAATTTAGAACATAGAAAACACCTTAGACCATTCTCTTAGCCATACCTTTCTGAGAAGTATCTAGTTCCTTAATAAGAATCCATTTAAAAATCAATACCAGAATCCCATCACATGTGTTTGTAAATTTTGTGATCCATAGAATAAAATATATGGGATTTCATTATAACTGTGGCTTAACTCATTAATGATTCCCTTTACTAAATTAATAAAATCCAGAGTTATAACTTAAAATAACAATTATGGAATCCTTAGTAGAAAAATAGTTAATAACATTCCTTACATGATACAGCTTTAACAGTTTATTTCTCAGGAATATTAACTCAATCATTATACTGGACCTTTCTGTATAATCCTCTGTTAACATTGGAGATGACAGGTGCTTTTTTTTTTTTTAATATGGAAACCATTTTGAAAATTTATTAAAATCTAAGTTCAATTTCAAGAAGTAATAATTTGGTTATACTAAGAATTACTCTATGAATTTAAACAAATTAAATTATTTTCAAAATACACATATACAGAAAATACTCAGATTTAAAATTTTGTCCAAGATACGAATTTTTTGAGAAAAAATGTTTATAATAGTTCTACCATTTATGGAAGGCTTACTGTGCTGAGTATTTATATTCATTATTTCATTTAATCTTGATCACCAAGCTCTGTGAATTATAAACTATGAAGTCAAGCTTATAAAATTACTAAAATATACATTTTTTGACCTGAAAATTGAAATTACATATGTGGGAATATAGATGTAGAGCAACTTTGTTTTAGATTCTATTCTTGTTCATTTAATACATAGGCAATCAGAAGATTATCCTTTTTTCCAAATGCTTTTTAAATGCAAGGTTATTGTAGAAAGTAAAATAGAAACTGTGGATTTTGAGATTTATTTTGTTTCTGGCAAAGCTGTTTTCTAATCCAGAGGGAAAAGACTCTTGAAACACTTCAAACATCATCTCAATCCTCAAAAGTGTTATTATAGTATTTTATGCAGTTTAACTAACAGCTGGATTGAACATATTTTGAAATATATTTGGGACAGGAGGGCATAAAATGGCAAGCACTATTGTGTGAAGTCTAAATTTATTGAACTGAACACTATCAGAGAACCACCTGGACAGGTTAGCCCAGGTGACAAGAATATTGTGCTAATGAGGGTAGCATCAAAGTTTAATACTCACATAAAGTAGTTAGTTTGGAGAGCTGAAACACTTTTCTTCCACCAGAGCTTGCTCTCCTAACCTCAGTCAGCACTCCAATGCACATAATTAACCTTACAAGGAAAACTCTAGAGACATAAACTGACCCATCAGAACTCATCATTACCACAGGAAAACAACTAAAACATGTACCAACTACCAACTTCGTGATCATTTATGAAACTCAAAATACTAATATAAGCCTTTTCAACTTTTTATTATGGAAATTTTCAAATACATAAAAAAAGAATTGAATCATGAAACAAAGTACTCATCCTGTTAAGCAATTATCGACTCATTTTCAATCTTGTTTACTTATACCTTTTTTTGCCACCATTCCTATTAGATTTATTTTGAAATAAATGCCAGATATTGGGAGCACCTGGGTGGCTCAGCTGGTTAAGCAACTGCCTTAGGCTCAGGTCATGATCCTGGAGTCCCCGGACTGAGCCTGGAGTCAGGCTCCCTGCTCAGCGGGGAGTCCGCTTCTCCCTCTCCCTCTGCACTGCCCCCCCCCCCCAAAGCTGTGTTCTCTCTCTCTCACTCACTCTCTCTCTCAAAAAAAAATAAAAATAAAATCTTTTAAAAAATGCCAGATACTATACAATTTTATTTTTAACTATTTTCTATGTATCTCTGAAAATTAAGAGACCTTTTTAAACACAATCATGATACCATTACTATGTTCCCTAAAATTTATAATTTCTCATATTATCAAATGTAATCAGTATTCAAATTGCCCTATTTATACAAATTAGGATCCATATTTTACAATAACTAACATGTCTCGAGTCTTTTTATTTATGGGTTCTCCATTCATCTATCTTGTTTCTTCAATCTGTGTGTCAAAAAAATTAGTTATGTTTTCTGTCATTTCCCAAGGTCTAGATATTGCTGACTGAATCCTTCTGTGTCACTTAACATGTCCCTTTGTCTGTTGTATTATCTGTCCATTGGTAAATCTAGACGATTGATATAATTCAGTCTAATGTTTGGCAAGGATTTGTATTGTGTCCTTTAAACAGAAGGCACATAGTGTCTGTCTCCTCTCTTAGCGATATAATCAGCCATTAGTGTTCATTTATTACTTTCATTAGTGTTATGGGCTGAATTGTGTTCCCCTAAAATTTGTACGTTGAAGCCCAAGCCCCCAGTCCATCAGAACGTGACTATATTTGGATAGGGCTTTTAAAGAGGTAATTAAGGTTAAATGAGTTCATCTGAACTGCCCCTTATTGAATCAGACCAGTGTACTCATAGAGAGAGGAGATTAGGCTATACAGAGAGAGATCAGAGATTTGAATCTCTGGAGGAAAGACCACGTGAAGACACAGAGAGAAGGTGGCCACCTGCAAGGGGACAGACCTCAGAGGAAACCTGCTGGCAACTTGATTTTGGACTCCCAGCTTTTAAAACTGTAAAAAAATAAGTTTTGATTGTTCAAGCCACCCAGTGTGTGGTAGTTCGTTATGGCAGCCCTAGCAAACGAATATAATTAGTGATGGCAAAACACCAATGCTTTAATTTTATCATTTCTTCTTCATTTGAGGAGTATTTAAATAAAGGAAAAGCTTTTCTTTATTAATTATTTGGTTAACCTGAGGTGGAGTTTGTCTTCACAAAAAATAAATGGATTCATCAGCATCCTCTAAAGAAGGTTATATCATGATAATTCATGATTCAAGTATATTTGGTGGTGAAATAGAAAGTGTTCTGGCTTCCTCTCCTCAAATTAACCCTGGAAAAATGCTACAGAGTGAAACATAGATTGCAGAAATTTATACAGCATCACTGTGGGAAACTCCGGGAAGGGGGGAGGGTATACTGAAGTGGTATGTTTGGAGTATTGCAGTTGCAGGCTGAGGAGAGGGCAACTGGACATACCAATGAACAGACAGATTAGAGCATTTCAAATTCAGCTATTGCCTCTTCCATGGGTTGATTTGGACTATCATTGCCTGACCCTTCCTTGCTGAAATCTGATGTAGTTACCCATAGCACTGATTAATTTATTGGGCTGAGTCAGTGCAAAGAATAGCAGAGTAAGACAAAAGTTCTGCTGGGATATGGAATTGGAAAAAAAAGCAGATACAGGTTGACCAGCTTTGTACATTCACTTCTCCACTCTTTCCCTCTCCAGACCTCTAGGGCTAGAGGATTGCAGCTCAGCGGCCTATTCCAATTGCTGCTAATTCCTTAAAGAGTTTAACAATTTGTTTTTAGTGTGGTGACAAAGAAGTGACTAACTGTGGTTTTGTGGTATGTGGAGTTCTCTTTCTAGAGCCCATCCCTTACTCTAGCCTTGACCCGACCAAGAACAACGGAGACTAAAGTGATTAGCCCTTACACATTATGAGAAAAGTATATTCCCAGAAGAATATGAGCCCACAGGTCAAAATAATTATATACCTGGAGATTTAAAAGAACCTATAACAATCTGGACAACGTATTGTCAAGACTCTGAAGGGTCTCAGATTTTACCCTAGTTACAAGCTAACACATTATCTTGCCAAAATCTGATGTTAGCAGAACGCATCAGGCTCCCGGATCAGAGACAAATGACTTTATTTTTTATAGCAACAGAAGTATCTGCCTCAGCATCAGTTCCTCAAGCCCTAGTTCCCACAAGATGATACAAAGAGGGCCAGATAATACCTGCATAAGTAGTGTGTTGCACTGCAGGAGAGAAACCCTGAATTTAGGGAACCTAAATCTTTTATAACAGGCAATAAGCATGCCCACCCTTTGCTCCTGTTGGAAACATCATCTTTAATATAAGGGACAGTAAACAAATCTTCCCTTTCCTGGGAGGAAAGACACTAGTTTTATATGCCAAGGTTGTTTACTGTACAAATATTTTGAAAGGATAGTTTAAGATAAAAGCAGTAAGTGCCTCAGTTCATAAAAGGTACAGAAACACAAGACACCCATGAAAAATTGTTTCCCAACATATATAAAATGTGAAGCTCTATGTAGAAGAAAAAATTGACCCAAAATTCATAAGAGGAAATTATTAGCTATATAAAACAAAAATAAAACTTTTTAAAAAGTAGAAATAGTGATAGAAAGCATAGTATTTATATATGTGCTCCCATTTTTTTCTTTCTATTCCTTATTGCATGTACCTTGTCCAGTATGTGCTATTTAGGACTTAGGACTTAAACCTTAGGCAGCCTTAAAAATATAGTGCAAACTAAATTGCCAACTGGAATATTCTGTGGTTTCATATTGAGAGCATAATTATTTATGAAAATTTTAGTTAGAATATATGTTTCCTTTATAGATATTCTCTATACTCAGGTGTAGATTATGGAATTCTGTATCTTTTTACTTTTACAAATAATACACTTTGGAACTTTGAAGAAATTTATAAACATGCTTGGATAAGAACACATGCTACTCAATTGTACATTCAATAAATTATACTTATTAGTACAGCTTGATGAGAAAGAAACTAATCAGACTTACTGGAAAATAAATATTTTACAAAGTACAAAATTAACACATTTTTAAGGAGTGTTAACTCCTACTCATACACCATCTTCCTCTTTTTCATACGGTTGTGAAGAAGGTACAGTCATAAATACCTACAGTATGTTTTTATCTTACGGGAAATTATTCATTATACAGAATGAAAACCATCCATTTCTGGATAGTGTCATCTCCAGGGATGGAGGACTTTATGGAAGATTTCAACTGACTCTTACTATCAAAGAGAGGCAAAATTATACAGTACTGAATTTTTAAAAAGTTAAACAAACAAAAACAACATACTTTCTGGCAAAACTCAAACCATGCTAACCAAATAGACATTGATCCAGCTGTATCTGCACCCCTGTATTTTAGTGTGAGTACAATTCCTTACCGCACTATTTCCTCAGCCTATCCACCAATTATTCCTTTATAAGTGATTGATAACATGATGGGTTATTAAGCATGAAAACACAAGGACACTGTGCACACTCCTGCTATTACTGTTTCCTCATATGTGGTCCATTGTTATCCTGCATGAATTCTGAAATGGTGAAGTGATTTAATCAAAACATGCTGCTCTGACTGGAAACTGAATCTGAAAAGCTAATATGACATACCATTGGTTTCCTTAGGCACAAAGAAAAACACATTCTTAAAAAAATGATATCAGTTAAAATGAATTTTCTTCATCTACATGACAACATCTGTTGGAGTTATAATGACCCAACGTGACAGTTCAATCTACCTGTCCTAAGTATTTAAGTGGAAAGTGACATATAACAGATACATGATGGATTTTAAACCAAGAATTGGCATGGAAACAACAATTTGCCACTTAAGACAATGCACGATAGCATGAAACTACCTAATAAGCTTTCTGTAGTATAGACAAATCTTTCAAAACTTAGCTATTGTTTCAAGCATTTCTAAATCTATTTCCTTGCAAATACTTTTAGTATTTAAACAAAAGCAATTTGCTATGTACTCTAGCAGCCTTTCTCAGCTGGCATACTTCATTTGAACTACAGAACAACTAAATGACTTTAGTGACCATTTTCTCAATTTTCCCGAGGCTGGTTCATACCTAGTACCAGTCAAGATGCATATAAAATAAGTTAATTAATTATACACAATGGATTATTTAGAAATCAAGACTTAATTCTCTTTGTGAGCAATGATTCTGGGCTAACTACCACAACAAAGATTTCAGTTACAGAAGAATTCATATTCTCCAGGTCAATTTGGATCCTGTGAAATAAACAAGATCCATTAATCAAGACAAAGGGACTTTGGAGTACAAAGATGTGTAAGACATAGTTCCTGTCCATAATTGATACATCTTGTTGGAGAGATAATAAATGAGCATAAGCTAATCAGTCAAGAAAACAACATCCTACAAAACTACACTATATACTGATATGAATGATTACTACATTATAATATGAAGTGATTAAATTGATAAATCATGTTAACATTTGCTAATGCAGAAATGAAATTAAAGAAAAAAAAGAGGTTTTTTAGGTTGTTTTGGAAAAAACATAATTAGGAAAGTGGTGGCATTTGAACTCTGAGTAGGGAGTGAATAAGAACAAAAGATGGCAGAAAAATATATAGCTTGAGGAATAGCAGAAGTAAAAACCCAGGTTTAAGTATGATAAATATAGCAAGTTCTGAGGTGGGAAAGGAATTAAAGGGATGGCAAATGATTCCTGTGGGGAAACGATGAAAATAGGGGTGTATACAGAAAGTGGGAAAAGATTATAAAGGACTCTGAGAGTTTAGGAAATGGATTTAAGACTTGAGATTAGAAAAAGTAAATCTTTTAAAGTGAACACTCATGTGTCCACCACCAATCCTGATAAGGAATATGATGGCTTGCTGTAGGACCTTGGGCAGTAGAGTAACATGACTATCTACAAAGAATGCTATCTACTTACATATTATACTTCTATCTAATGATAAACACTGGCTGAAGGTTATACATATTCTATACATATTTTCATAATGATCTTAAACATTGGGCATTACCATTGAGGCTCTTAGTAATTACTACCATCCTCTGGTCATAAATTGGTATGTGATATACCTACAATTGTATTGCAAAAAGGTCTGTCCATTTCCAGTGCTCTTAAAGCACATGGCATCTGTGATGAAAGCAATATTTATTCAAGATTAGTTTGGAAGCAGAGTGGAAAATGCAATGAAGGGAGAAGACACTAGAGGCACAGAAACCATTTAGGAGGCAATTAAACAAGTCTTTCCATGAATGATGAAGGCCTAAAGGGAAGAGAAAAAGAAAGAGGAAGCGATTAATGAAAGAATTAAGATTTATAGAATAACGAGAAGTAGGATACAATGTCATGGAATCCAAGAGAGGATATACCAACATGGAAGAATCTGTAGTCAGGGCAGTGGAATACAGTAAAGAGGTCAGAATAATAATAAAATAATTATTATAATAATTCCCACTATCAAGTGTGCATATACAGTTCCATTTTCCTGAAAAGTCCTCCTCTGTCTTTTCTAGTTGTCAAATTCCTTGAAGATCCATTTCAAAATTAACTTCCTGGTGAAAAAATTTCTTTGCCATTCCTTGGAAGGACAAATCACTTCTGAGATCCTTAGCATTTATATGTTACTCTTTTTCCATGTTACCTTGTACTGTTACCTTGGTTTACTTGTGTTTTCTTTAATGCTATACAAGGAGAACTTTCAAGACTGGGGCCATCTCTTATATTTATATTAAAATATAAAGTGTATATTTACTTTTTAATTATAAAAGAAATACATAATAATTATGTAAATATCAATACACAGAAAAATAGAAAGGAAAGCACATGTGATGTGTTTTTACTTCCAGCCTTTTTTTTTTAAGATTTTATTTATTTATTTGAGAGAGAGAGAGGAGGAGGAGCAGGGAGAGGAGGAGAGGCAGAGGGAGAAGCAGGCTCCCTGCTGAGTAGGGAGTCTAACCCGGGGTTCAATCCCAGGACCCTGACATCATGACTTGAGCCAAAGGCAGACGCTTACCCGATTGAGCCACCCAGGTACCCTCTTCCATGCTTTTTTAATGTAGAATTTATTTTTTCTTAACTTAGTTGGAATTACAACATTTATAATTTAAATATATATCATATATATGATATTAATATTAATATATAGCCTGGTTGTTATGGGTCCAAACTCTGGAACCAGACTAAGTATAGTTCAAATCCTAGCTTGGTCACTTATACCCGAGTAAGATTCTGAGTACTCTCTTGTCCTCTCCGTGTCTCAGCCTTTGTAACCATGAAATGGGAACTGTAATGCCACCTACTTCAAAGTATTATTATGAAGATTAAATGAATTAATGTAAATTAGCTGTTGTTTTTGTTCTTTTTTTTTTTTTTTTTCCCCCCCTTCATTCTTCCCCTCCTGCTACATTCTTCTTCTTTTTTTCTTTCTTAACATATATTGCATTATTTGTTTCAGAGGTACAGATCTGAGATTCAACAGTCTTGCACTGTTGTTTTTGTTCTTATACCATCTCTTTGGGGGTACAAACAAACCCACTTCCATTTTTATTTGTTGTGGTATTGAATCTAAGCCTTGGTATTTGGCTTGTGAAAGTCTTGATATAGATCAGACACCTCTGACCAAAGTGATTGGTTCAAAGATGGGGGAGCGATACAAACAAAGCCAATCAGAGCCTTCCATTCACCCATTAGATATTTTCTGGAAAAACTGGGTAAGAGGCATTCTCTCTTTTCAGGGATTATTAAATATGAAGGCAGTGTCTAGAGTTGTCGTTTTGTCACCACATGAGGAGAATCTGCCTGAGAAGGAAGCCAAAAAGAGGAAAAACAGAGCTGAGTAATGGAGAAAGGTAGACAGTTCCTTAATGACAATACTTGAGACCCCAAATTCAACTGAACCTGGTGCCTGCTGTTCTCCTGGGCTTCCCAACTACATAATCTAGTAAGGCTCTTTTTTTGCTTAAACTCTGAATTAGGTTTACGTCAAACAACTCTAATAGTCTTGACAAATATGATGCTTTTTGCTTTTAATATTAAAAGATAGATATTTTTTGAATTTTAATTTTGGAATTATCCGCTGTTATGTCGTACTCATAATGGCTCAATAAATACTTTATGAATCAACAATTCAGCGCATCCTCCTATATTATCATAGGAGATATTGCACATTGGTTTCCTAGTTCCAGAGGCATTTGGCTCAATTCTTTAACTATATATGATTATAAAACAAATACAAGTAAATTGTGTCATTTAAAGGAATCAAAGTCTTCAGTTTAAATTAATTTAGTTCATCAAAGGTTTATGAGCATCTACTGTGTACCAGGAACCCTGGAGTAACTGGGGATTATAAAGATAGATTAAGTCCCTGTCCTGCCTTCAAGATAGTCATACATAGCCTAAAAGATAAATCACATAGAACAAATAATTAAACATAATAAATATTACATATGACAAACGCAGTAATAGAGTTACATATAAAGAAATACAAGGATAAAGAGTAAGGATCAGGGAAAACTACAAAGAAAATGTAATATTTGACTTGAGCCTTAATAGTTATGCAGAAAATTTTAAAGTAGAAAATAGAGGGAAGAGCACTCTGGTTTCAGAGAATGACATGTGAAAATGCAGTATATGAAGTGTTCAAAAAACAGTAACAATTCCATGTGACTAGAATATCAAGGAAGTGTGTGTGTGTGTGTGTGTGTGTGTGTGTGCGTGTGTGTATGTGTGTGTAGCATTAAGGAGTAAGAAGAATGTTAAGTGAAAAAGCTACAGATGAGGATAGAGATTAGCAATTTATAAGAAGCCTTGCATGTTATTTAAAAGAAGACTGGTCTACATTTATGTACCTGAAAGCCAGAGAGATTGGTAAGTAGAGAACACCATCTGTGTTTGACAAATACATGTATCTGCTGTTTCTGCAGAAGGTGAGTCGTAGGGTCAAGGATTAAGAAGACAACATCTATTAGAAAGCAACAGCCCTATTATAAATTATTTGGGCTTAACCTAAAGGAATTTCAGTAAGGATTAGCAGAAAGGGGAAGCATTTAAGATCCATTTCAGAAACAGAATCAATAGGCTTCCGTGCCAGATTGCAGAGCAGCATGAAGAGAATGTGCGCTGAGATGGCTATCTGGTTCCTAATATAGAACAAACAGATGGATTACATTTTCATAACCCTATTTTCCTAAAGAGGAAAACACCTTGATTCTGCTATCAATGCTCTTTGTGTTTATAAAATATTTATTACAAGGGAATGAAATGTCCTTGTGCATATATTAATGCAGGGACATAAAACTAATTTTTAAATGCTTAATAGAAAGTGCTCTTATAGTAGGTAGAATTGCAGCTACCCAAAGATATCAAATTCTAATCCCTGGAATTTGTGAATGGAAAAAGAGTCTTTGTAGATATAATTAAAGATCTTTAGATGAGGGCATTATCCTGGATTACATGAGTGGACCCCAAATCCAATGACAACTATCCTTATAAGGGTGAGGCAAAAGGAGATCTGACAGACAGAAGAAAAGGAGGAGGCAATGAGGCCATGAGGCAGAGACTAGAGTGATGCTGCCATAAATCGAAGAATGGAGGCAGTCACCAATGGGTGAGACAAAAAAAAAAAAAGTGGATTCACGTCTCGGGCTTCTAGACAGAATGCAGCCCTGCTGACACCTTGATTTGAAAATTCTGTTTTAAATCAATCAATTTGTGATAATTTGTTAAGGCAACCACAGGAAACTAATATACTCTGTTTAAGTCATGTTTAGGACCTGCCACAAAATCAGAAATGGCACACATGTATGGTATTCAGTAAATGTGTTGAATTAATGTAACCCAAACCTCTCTCTCTCTCTCCCTCTCACTCTTTCAGATGGAATCAAACTTATCTTCTAAGTTATTAAAACTATGCTAACTCACTGACAATGGGAAAGAGCAGGAAATGTCAGATTTTTCCAACTTAATACTTTTGCAGGCTGAATTTATATATAGTAAGAAAAATCCAGTTTAATGATTGTGATAATTTTATTCTTATTCTAACTGAATATTTCATTTACTTAATAGCTGGCTAGCTTTTCTTTAGCTTTAAAACACCTACTTTGATAAAAAAAAAAAAAAATCCACCTACTTTGAAAGTTTATTTTTATACTTAACTATACTTCATCTGGATGTAGTAAAATGTTTTTATCTCTAAAAATAATTTTCCAGTATCTATAGTCTTATCAAATTGTTCCCATAGTTAAGAACATAATTATCTCCCCTTCCTAAAAATTCTCCCTTTCCTGTTCTGCCCAATATCTTCCAGAGATTGCCAGTTTCCTAGTTACGTTTCACATAACTGGTAAGCAATAATTATAGCTTTAATCACATTTTTTGCTAGGAATTCACCATTGCTTTCTCATTTGGGGTTAATTATATCTATTAACTGGACTGAAATGATGTTCTTGCCTTACTGAGACATTATTTAGTTAACCTTGTGTTCTAACTGGTTTTGAGAAATTCTGTAGTTGGAAGATCTTTAAGCATTAACATTTTTTAGAATTCCCTTTTGTGATGAAAGGATGGAATCTTTAAGTAAAATTATATTGTTTTTGTGGTTTTTCTTTAAAAATAAATTCACACATGTGTACAGTTTTTCTGTAATCACTGGTGTCTCCTGATAAATTATCTGTTCTAATTCACTCAACTTCATGTTATTCTTTTTCCAAAAGATGATGAAACATTTAGTGGTAACTCAACCTAAAATCCACACCTACGACATTTAACCGAAGATCTTACTCAATTAGTTCACTGACATTAATCAACACTCTTCTTTGTATGTCCTTTCAACAAGGTTACATTTCATTTAACAGTGTTTTTCAAGCCAACTCAAATTAATTTTGCAATCAAAATTTCACATGGCATTGAATCCAGTACTTTACTAGAAGTCAAGATGCATTACATCTACTCCACTCTGTTTATTTACTAAGGCTGTAAAGCTATCAAAAAAGCAACCAGCTTTGTCTGGCACAATTTGTTCTGTATTAACCTATTTATTCTATTTTTTTCTCATGGCCGTGCTTTTCTTTCTCAGGTTATTTTAAACCAAGCATGTGGCAGCATTTTCAGAACAATTTTCTATTTTTGTACTTTCTTATTTCAATCAATAAGATTAATTACATTTAAGAAATCAATCAGTCATTTTTGTTCAAAACATAAAGAATTTTAGAGATTGAAAAAAGTATTCAACTTAATGTAAAGAGAGGGATCACTTAACTTTTAAGATGGCATCAATTGGTGGACTTAATTTATGGTGACTGGGTCTGAGACTTCATTTAGCACTAGCTGCCTCTGATACAACACCCAAGTATTTTAGAAATTCTCATGGAAGTTTTAACGGAAAAAAAAAAATGCTACAGTTCCCATAACTTGAGTTAGAAAAAGGATATATACTAAATTCTTATAGAATTTCTGTTTACTAAACTGATATTGGCAATGGATTTAAAAGCATATATTTTATCAATATATTTTCCATATGAAATAGGGCAGGGCAGGTTAGTCCAAGGAAACCATAAATATACTTTGATTATCTTTATATTATATAATCCCCTTGATTATGCCTAGCATTAGGACATAAAAATTATTCTAAATATATATGTCTTTATCAGTCATACATATTTTTTTTTCAGTTAGCACAAGAAAAACAGAAATATTCTTTTATTCTCCCTACAAAATATATCCCCTTTGCTTATGACTAATTTTAGGCTGCAAAAGCAATATGAAACAGAAAAGCACTCCTCTATCTTGAGCTATATAACTATCTTCATTCATAACATAGCCCTTGTTCTGCCCCTACCTTCTCAGTTTCTCTTTTTCTGCAAATATACAGCGACTGCTACTCAAATCAGAAGCCATGACAAGGTTAAGGAAGTAGAAGAGGTTAGATGACAATGCGTTTTCACTCTGGAAGACAGCTATTGAGTGATACGGGGTGTAAATGAGGTGGTGTCTGGAATAAATAATCTGTTACAAGTAGACCAACTAAGTTTTGTAAATCTCAGTCCAAAAAAACCCAGACAAGTGGAATGCCTACTCAGTATGGTAGACTTAATTAAATGTTGAGCATACCAACTTGATCTTAAACTAGATCTGAGAAAGAAAAGTTGGCCAAATAGACTATAGGGGAAGTTAAGTATGCTTCATTTTTATCTGTTGACAAAAACAAAGATTGGGCATGCAAACAAACAAACAAATCATTTCACCCTATAGAGATGGGAATATCACCATGAAGTCTCAGAGGTAGCACATACCTCACATAAATATTCTGACTGCATTAGATAAGAACATTATAATAATCTGATTAATGTCTTCCAAACAGTGCAAGCCTTAGTGAAACATCAGTAGTGAACAAAAAGAGAGGACAGGCTAAAAGAAAGGAGAAGATACAAAAGATGAGATGGTATTAAAAAAAAAGAAAAAGAAGGACCTCCCCCACCCACAAAAAAAGAACTTAACTGCAGAACAAAAGTAAAAATTGTTAAGCAGAGTATAAATGACATATTAGGATTATAAATCAGTCACATGAAGAATGAATTTTAAAAACTCTTTGGTAATACAAAGCTAAAGGCAAAAAGGAAAAGAAAGAAAGAAAGAAAGAAAGAAAAAGAAAGAAAAAGAAAGAAAGAAAGAAAGAAAGAAAGAAAGAAAAGAAAGAAAGAAAGAGGGAGAAGGAGAGAAAGAAAGAAGGAAGGAAGGAAGGAAAGAAGGAAAGAAAAAATAAGAAAAAAAAGAAGAAAATAATGAGAAATATGACCTGTAAAGACAAAAATGCAATCTAGGGCTTTTAGATTTTCCAGAAGAAACTGCGTTAATGAAAATAGGTTTAATACCTCAAGAAATAATGGAAGAAAATTTTGCTAAGCCAAGAAAGTTTATATATAAAAAGGTTTTCACCAAGTTACAGGCAAAATTGAATTTTAAAAAGTCCATTTTTAGGCTTAATCTGGTGATTATTTTTAATTTTCAAGTTATAAAAATTTTTCTACATCCATGTAAGCACAAAAACAGATTATTTGCAAAGAAACAAAAATAAAACAGTTTCAGATTTAAATAAAGGTAGCTTCAGTTTTCTTCTCCAAGGCAAATGTCAGATGAAAATGCAAATATGTCTTTAGATTTTTAGAAAAACCCCTCAAGAATGCCAAATTGTTATTCATAAGAAAAGGCAACAGAAAGGATTTTCAAATTGCAATGAATAAAAAATATATATGCTTTTTTTCTACTTTTCTTTTGGCAAGAGAAATCAGCTGAGATAAATGTAGGATGAATCAAAATCTAGAACTAAAGAATGGAAAATATAAAAAGAGATTGGAAGAGAAGCTGGGAAGCAAATACATATATAAAGCCAGGTCTAAGAAAAAGTTATCAGTATCTTTGCAAAACTGGATGCAAAGGAAAAATTCTTGAAAAACATTTTTGAATGAAAAATATTTTTGGATGGATGTATATGATATATATAGAATTATTATCTATCAACTAATGTTTTCTTCCAAAAATACATTTGGAAGTGAGGCAATGAAGAAGAAATAAAGGGTGCCTTAATTTTTATACCTGAAGAGAGACAAAAATAATTGTTTTGGTACTGGATATTATAATTAAGGTATATTAAGTATGTGTTAAAGATTTACTTATTTATTTGAGAGTGAGCGAGCACATGTGAAATTCAGGGGATGGGGTGGAGGGTAGGGGCAGAGGGAGAGGGAGAGAGACAAGTAGACTCCCCACTGAGTGCAGAGCCTGAGGTGGGGCTTGATCCCATGACCCTGAGGTCATGTCTTGAGCTAAAATCAAGAATCAGATGCTTAACTGACAGCCACCCAGACGACCCTAATTTAAGTATATGTTAAATAAACTTAAGGGCGCCTGGGTGGCTCAGTCGTTAAGCGTCTGCCTTCTGCTGGGGTCATAATCCCAGGGTCCTGGGATCGAGTCCCACACTGGGCTCCCTGCTCGGCAGGAAGCCTGCTTCTCCCTCTCCCACTCCCCCTGCTTGTGTTCCCTCTCTCGCTGTGTCTCTCTCTGTCAAATAAATAAATAAAATATTTAAAAAAAATAAATAAACTTAAAAACGTGTACTAGATAAATTAAAAATAGGATTTATACATCCTAAATCATAAAAGAAGATAAATGCATATACTGCGAAAAAGAAATATGAGCATGTAAGGACACACAAAACAGTAACAACAAGACAAGAATTGAGAAAGAACACTTATACTATTGCCAGAGGTATTTTGATTTATATGAATTTGTCTCCCAGCCTCTGCTTAGGATGTAAGAAGCTGGAAAGAGCATTACTCCCTTCCTAACAAGAAAAAAGCAGGGTAATCTACAAAATCATGACTCCTCTCAAGCCCATCTGAGAGCTGAGATCTCAGGTCAACCTCCTGGCCTGAAATACTAGGAACAATAGGCTCCTCCAGTGACAGAGAGGGACATGAGTACTGGCTCAGTACAGGCAGGGCACAGAAGTAAGATGAGGTCACTATAGAAGGGGATAAGAAGATTTCTGCTAATTTTTTAAAACAAATCGCAGAAACCAAGTGTGGGCTTGCAGAATGTGCATAATTTGCATGAAAGGACAGCATAAGAGTATATACTTTGGAGAGTAGAGGACTGAAGGCAGCCAGACTCAGAGGCTGTTTGTTCCCAGCTTGCAGGCTCTTCTCCATGGACTTCACCATGGAGTTTATAAGAAAGACTGGTGACAGAGTGAGAGACCAGAGGAGACTTCTGTCAGGATGCAGTCCAATGGAGGGGAATAGCGTCTGTTGTGGGAAACAGACAAAGCCTCTCCCAGATCTTTCTCTCCTACACCCTTTGTGGAATGAAAGCCTTAAGCCACTGGGAGAAGGGCAGCAGACCCTGTTGTCCGGGCATAGGCGAAAACCCATCGAAACTGAGGAAAGGGTAAAAGAAAAAAAAAATTGCAATCATTCCGGAGGAGTAAAATCTCTCACTAGCGTGAAGCCTGCCAAATATTCAAGGCAAAGTTTGGGCTGTCACTGGGAGGATGGGCAGGATCCCTGAGAAAGCCACATACTCAATCCAGAGACATAGAGCCTGCCTAAGCCTAAAAATGTCTTCCCCACCCTCCACTACCAGACTATCAATTGTTGGATAACAGGTACAGCTCTTTGCCACTCAGGGAGGGGCAAAAGTATTAAAAAAAATACCCTCTCAGAGGCATAGGCTCACAGGGAAACTTACTGTTGAGGAATGGTGAGAAATTCTCTCTAGTGACCCACCCCCCAATGTCAGCACAAGATGTCCTGAGAGGATCTGAAAACCGTGGTGCATTGTATGCAATAAGAAACAACAACTCTTGACTTGATTGATTGATTGATTGAACACCCCACAATAAAAGCCTAGTGGAAGAAGAGGTATGCACATTTCCAGGCATAAATACCATTACCTCAATCTCTACTGTTCTTAAATAATGTCCAACTTACATTCAACTATTATAAAACACATTAAAAAGCAAGGAAAAAAGCTCCAATCACTGAACCAGATACAGATATGACCCAGATGTTGGCATTAAAAAAACAAGATATGTAAAATAACCATGATTAATATAATGAGGCTCTAATGGAAAAAGTGGACAATGTGCATAAACAGATGGGAAATTTTCACAGACAGATATACTATATTAGAAAGAATCAAATGGAAATTATAGAAATGAAAAAAAAAGATAATAATAAAACCCACAGTAATAGAGATGAAAAATGCCCTCGATGGGTTTATTAGTAGATTTGAGCAGCCATGAAAAGACAGTGAACTTAAAGAAAAAAATTACTCAAATCTTAAGAAACCAAACAGCATATAAAAAGGGAAGCAATAGAATAGTTTCTAAAACCTCAGTTTGGAGGCAGATATCTTGTGTTCAAATTCTAGCTCTGCTATTTATTAGCTTTGTGACTTTGAACAACTTACATAAATTCCCTATGCTTCAGCTCTATACCTCAATAACTGAGATCATAATCATGCTTACTTCATAAGGTTCTTGTGAGGACTAGATGAATCACTGCATGTAAAACATTTAATAACTATATATGTACCCACAGCAAGTATCAATAATTGTTAGCTATTATTATTACTGAACAATAAAAAATACACTAGTGCAGCAAAAGTGATGTCAGACAAAATCAAAATCATTTTACCATTAAATATGGTAAAATGTCACAAGAATACAGCTGATAAAACTTCATACAATAAAAAGCACAAATATACAAAGTAAAAATCTCAGGAATACAAAAGAAACACAGAAATATATATAATGAGAGATATACACAAAGAGATATAGACAGAAATGCATATGAGATAGAAAAATTTAGTCATCTATAACTGATAACACAAAAAATAATTATATAAAAATTTGAATAATAGTATAATTAATATAATTGAATTACTAATTATAAAATACATTATATATCCCATAGAGGATATGGCATATTTTTATGCATGGAATATTAACTTTATATTAGTCAACCAAAACAACTGTAAATATTCTGAAATTCTGAGCATGTTACAAAATAGAAAAATGGGATAGTTTACATTGTCTGACAAAATGCAATAACAATAGACATTTAATAACAGATATATTTTTTAATACCTCACACCAGTCAGAATGGCTAAAATTAACAAGTCAGGAAACGACAGATGTTGGTGAGTTTACAGAGAAAGGGGAACCCTCCTACACTGTTGGTGGGAATGCAAGCTGGTGCAGCCACTCTGGAAAACAGTATGGAGGTTCCTCAAAAAGTTGAAATAGAGCTACCCTACAACCCAGCAATTGCACTACTGGGTATTTACCCCAAAGATACAAATGGAGGGATCCGAAGGGGTACGTGCACCCCGATGTTTATAGCAGCAATGTCCACAATAGCCAAACTGTGGAAAGAGCCAAGATGTCCATCAACAGATGAATGGATAAAGAAGATGTGGTGTATATATACAATGGAATATTATGCAGCCATCAAAAAAACCCACGAAATCTTGCCATTTGCAATGACGTGGATGGAACTAGAGGGTATTATGCTAAGCGAAATAAGTCAGTCAGAGAAAGACATGTATCATATGATCTCACTGATATGAGGAACTCTTAATCTCAGGAAACAAACTGAGGGTTGCTGGTGTGGTGGGGGGGTGGGAGGGATGGAGTGGCTGGGTGATAGACATTGGCAAGGGTATGTGCTATGATGAGCACTGTGAATTGTGTAAGACTGTTGAATCACAGACCTGTACCTCTGAAACAAATAATACATTATATGTTAAAAAAAAATAAAAGAAGAAGATGGTAGGAAGGGATAAATGAAGGGGGGGAAATCGGAGGGGGAGATGAACCATGACAGACTATGGACTCTGAGAAACAAACTGAGGGTTCTGGAGGGGAGGGGGTGGGGGGATGGGTTAGCCTGGTGATGGGTATTAAAGAGGGCACGTATTGAATGGAGCACTGGGTGTTACACGCAAACAATGAATCATGGAACACTACATCAAAAACTAATGATGTAATGTATGGTGATTAACATAACATAATAAAATTAAATTAAAAAAATAAAAAAATAAAAAAAATTACTAACAGAAAATTTAAATGAAGATCTCTACCAAAAAAATTAATTGCTATAAAGGGATATCCCACATATTTAGAAAATAGAAAAATTGGCACTACAAAAGAAAACTTACAGGGGAAAGCCAAAATGATATCAGATGAATATTCAAGTAAGTATCATTTTTAAGTACAGCAAAATGAAAATAAATGGACTAAGAATCCCACTTAAGAAGCCAGAAAGGGTAGCAAAATAAATTCTTTGAATAGGACATATAAAAGAAAGAATCAAAAACTAATAGTTAGCAAAAGGAACACAGAACTAATATGAATAAATCTGAAAACTGGTTCTTTTAAATTATTAATAAAATGGACATGTTTTTATAAGATCATTTAAGAATGCGGAAGGAACACAAAAATGAACAACTTTAAAAATGAAATATCATCATAGCCATAAAGAAGTTTTGTCATTAAGTAGGAACAAAGCTCTGTTAATGAATTTAAAAATCTTCATTAAAGAATTCTATTATTATGGATGGCTTACATTGCAAAGACTTTCTTAAGAAGACTTGAGAATAGATCACAGATACACTTTGGAGCAGATGATCTCTACACCGTTTAAAAAATTGTCAAGAATAGGGAAGAAGTAATTTTTTCTGTGAGGATTTGATTGTATTACTGGCCCTAATTTTTCATATGTCTCTGTATTTGTGTCCTCTGTTCGCACCTCCCCATGCTCACTCTTGGCTTGGCTGTCATCTGTTTATCCAATGGAACAGCAGCAAACTTAATGCCAGCAAAAGCTTTCAAAGGCACATGCAGGGTTCAGCTTTCTTGGACCCCTGCCTGAAGGAACCAGATTGCTGGAGGGATGTGCGAGACACATGAAGGAGAGATGAATTAATCCAGCTGAGCATTTCTTATATCAGCCTTCTCTCAGGTGACCTGCCAACTGACCCAAATGATACACAAGCCTAGCTGAGGTAAGCCAAGCCATATCCACATAAGCAGAACCAACCCACCAATCCATATACTCATGAAAAATAATAAATGGTGTTGTTTAAGCACTGATTTAGAGATGATTTCTTATACAGCCTTATTATGATAATAGCTAACTAATATTCTTCCTAATTGTTCAGTCTGATCAATATAAACCAGACATCAAAATCTGACAAAAATAGCAATTATAGACTGTTTACTGAATTTAAATTAATATACAGTATATAAAAAACATGGGAGGCAGCTAAAGTTTTGGCAACTGATAAATCCATTTCCTTAAATGCCATTATGATTGGGAGAATAAAAATGAAAATAATGAACTAAGTGTTCAATTCAGTAATTTGGGAAAAGCGTCATAAAACCAATTTCCCTAAAGGAAGCAAACAATAATAAAAGCAGAAACCAACATATTAGAAGTTCTTAAAGTAGAATTAATAATTAAAATAAAAATTTAGAGGAAAAAAATACACATTAATATAACCCAAAATAAGAACATGAAGAAGTAAAATAGATTTTAATGAAGTTGGAGAAGTGGGCTAGTGCTGTTGATTTTAAGTACATTATGAGTCATATTCAAGATTTCAAAGTTGATAAGAGTGGTAGAGGGAAGACATTGAAATTGAAACACTTATTTTGGCAGAAAGTGGCAAGTACCTCACCCATAGAAGATGCTCAATAAATATGTGTTAAATTAATGAAAGATGGTAAGCAGATGAGTTCACATTTAATGAAATATTTTAAATGTTAATGATTTTATGTTATTGTAAATTATGTTTCCATTTTATAAAGCTCTTCCTGGGTATAGTTTGAAAAACTTTGAAAAAGTCATGATGTTCTGGGTAATGGTTAATGGGGACAGCAGTGGAATTTGAGAGAAGGAAATAAATTGGAGCTATAGGTAAAAGAATCACTAGGTAGTGGTGACTTCTTGGTTGTGAGCAATAATCTAGTGTGACAAATCTGGGTTTAATGCCTTGAGTCTATTTACAGATAAAAAGTCCATTTACTAAGAAGTGATGTAGTTGTCATTAGCGCCCTTTACCAACTATTGTGTTCCTGTCTTCTTCAAGTTGCACTGTAGGATCATGCTCTCTTGTGTCTCAGTGGTCGAGTACTGCCATTTAGAATAATTCTGGCTAAGCAATTGTGCAATGAATTAAAATGTGTCACTTTCAGGATGAAAATTTCTTTGTTGATGCAAGGGCCTGCAGAGCTCTCTCTTCATTAAACTGTTGAGATTACAAACTAGTTCTAGGCAGTGATTGTTCTGTTAACCTACGGGCTAAAGGCAGCCACAGTCGTTGTTTTTGTTTTTTCTTTAACTCTCCTAATTAAGGGGTGGAGCTTAGTTTTCCATTCTGAATTACAGGATTGACTGCTTAACTAAGAGAATGTAGCAGAAATGATGCTGTGCCAATTTCAGATCTAGTTTTAAAGGGAATTGACAACTCCACATCCTCCCTTTTGGAACATTTGCTCTTGGGACATGACCTGTAGAACCCTGCTGCCATGCTATGAGAAGCTCAAGCCACATAAACAGACTACATATAGGTCTTCCAGCAGGTAGTCTCACTCGAGCTTCCAGCCAATTTTAAGCATCAGTTGCTAGCCATCTGAGTGGCCTGTGTTGGACAACCCAGCCAAATCAGTACCTCAGATGACTATAGCCCCAGCAGGTATCATATGGAGTGGAAGATTCCCATTGAGTCCGTTCAACCCACAGAACCATGAGAGGTAATAACATGACTGTTGTGTTAAGTCACAAAATGTTGGGTGGTTTGTTACACAGAAAGAAATAACTGAGACAACCTGGATCTTGGAATAAGAATGTTGATGACATGGAGCAGAGACCACTCTCCCCAGACTATTCTTACAAAGCACAAGGAAGAAATAAACCTTTGTTGTGTTAAGCCCTTGAGATTTTCAGGTGTTGTTTATAATAAAATAACCCAGCCTAACCTGACTGATAAATGCAGGATATGCCATACTGTAAAAGTAACAAATTTTCTTGGAAATTTGAAAATAAGCTCATTTTTATACCTAAGGGGCAACCAAGTAAAGATGTCCAGAGGCATATGGATCTTACACATAGGAAATCTAGTGTCACTCTATAGGCTTTTATTAAAGATGTATATATTGATGAACCACCCTAGGAAAGTATATGATCTGGACTTTACAGTGATTTTAGTGTAGTTGAAGACCACATTAAATTTTTGAAGCCTTGACTTTTGAATTATAAATCATTATTATAACTATATAAAACAACTGTGAAACAGAAATTAGTAAAGTATAATCTTCATCCTCAGGGACACTCAGCTTCTCCAATCCATACTAATCCATAATGCAACCTTTTTCATTAAAAAAAAAGTTGTTTTTTCCTTTTTCCTATTATGTTTCATCTTATATTCAGTCCTTTCTGCAGCCTGAAGATTCTGTCATTCCCAACTTCATATCAACTAAATATTTGATCAGCATGACACAATCTATGTTTCAATAATTAGTTTAATGTCTTAAATAGTATAAGATTCTTCAATTGATTACTGAAAATTAGATTATGAACAAATTCTGAACACTAGTTAGGGATACACAGGACAATATGAGCTCAACATGAACAGGTTATACCAAATAACCTCATCTAAAATCACATGGTGTCACTGGACAGGTAGATTTGGGGACTAAAGATACCCCCTTACATTGAAAGTGTCTTCTCTTCTTTATAATTGTGGAAAGATCACCAACCTTGTAGAATTGCTTCAAGGAGTAGCTGAGTTGATAATTTGTACAGTGTTTGGCATACATAAGTGTTTATTCAGGAACTGGAATAAACCAGTACTAATTCAGCAATGTCAATTTCAAGTGCTCACAATAATACAGGGTGTAATCAAAGTTGATAGGTACATTCTCTTATACATAGGATTCATTTTCTTTCTACAGTGAAAGTTATCCTCTTTCCTGACTAAAGAAAAGAAGCTAAATGAAGTAGAGAACCATGGCTTTCCCTTTATCATCTGTTAATATGTCACCTTCAGTCCCAAGCAGTAGACCTTCTTCTTTTTATTATCCTTCTTGATTTAAACATGATTTTTAGGATTCCTTTTTGTTTCCTTTGGAATTTTTCTCAATTCCATTTGTGCTTTAAACTAACTGGAAATTTTCTTAGGTGTATGAATTATTATTCTGTCATCATTCTTGCTTATATACCACTACTTCCTTTATTTTACATGTTCTACATTCGTCGGCAAGCTCCCTGGGTAGCTGCACTGATTTCTTTAGGGACCCCAACATTTTCTTCTTCATCAGGGCCATCTGTGATTGTATGGTCTGAAGTCCATTTGTGATAGTCTCTCTTCTCTTTTGTGGCATCTTCACTTTATTAATATATAGACTTCTAACCATTCTTTCTCTAAGCTTTCTGAAATATGGATTTTTAACATCTAGCAGGTTCCAACTCTGTGTACTGTTTTTTTTTCCTGGTTGTTCACACTGCAGGATTGAATAATTAATTTTTTTCAGGGTTCCTGACATTTTTTCTTCTTTAATAAGTTCTTCTCTGTTGGTAGGAGTTAGGTCTAGTGACAGGTCCCCCTATTAAGTTTAGAATTGATCCAAATATCTGGTTTCCACAGAATGTTCTCAAGAATGAATAATGGAATCCCCAATAACTATTGTTTTACGTCAAAGTCAGTTTGATAACAAGAATATATTGACTCTTGTCTTCCAGCTCATCTGGCTCCCTGAAGTATATCCAAATGTGGCAACATTTCTGCTCCACTCTCCTTTGAACCTCACCCAGACGCTATCATGTTTTCATGATTTTCACAGGAAGCTCTTCACAACTCTTCCCTTCTTGTGTGCTTCTGTTGACCACAATATATCCTTGCTATGGATACTTAAATTCTGATAAATTGATGGGGTAGAGAGTCAGGGAGGCAAGACTGAAATTAGGGTAGCTAGTAAAGCTTTATTTCAAACATCTTCATTGTACACTGTCTGGACTAACACTATTTTATTTTTTAAAGATTTATTTATTTATTTGAAGCGGGGGGAGGGGGCAGAGAGTCTTAAGCAGCCTCCACACAGAGCGCGGAGCCCGATGTAGGGCTTGATCTCACAACCCTGAAATCACTACCTGAGCTGAAACCGAGAGTCAGGCGCTTAACTGACTGTGCCACCCAGGCGCCCCGTGGACTAACTACTAATATTTTAAATAACAGTAACAAGAATGGTCTTGCTATATAGAAATACATTCCCTTTTGCTCCATTTTCTTCATCCCTATACGGGAGAACCATTCTGCTGCCCACAAATAAAGTATTTATAGAATGAAATTGAATGCATCAGGCCATAAAGCTCTTTGTCATTTATTACTAAGACAACCCAATAGATAGTAGAGTGTGGGGCTCTGGACCCAGACTGTCTGATTTATATCCCAGATGCACCACTAACTAGTTGTATAACTCTGGTAGATTACTTAACTTCTCTCTGAGTTAGCTTACTTATCCATCCAATGAGGATAATTATAGACTCACATTCATAAGATTAAATAAGTTAATATACATAAAATGCTAGAGCATGCCTGCATATGATGAGGGCTATCATTTCTATCTGACAAGTGTGCTTGGCTTAGAATTGGCAGCATGCAGTGATAGAACGACTGACTGCAAGCTTCAGAGTTGGGTATTAAGTCCTCCTTGGTCTTGCTATTTATTAGCTATATGGCCTTAGGGAATGATTTCATATTCAAGCTTGTTGTCTTTCCTGTAAAATGAGGATGAAAGTATATCACAGGATTGATGTGAGCATCGATGTGGGTGTGGCAGAGAAGATGTGGAGCACAGGATAGACACCCTTCCTTTGGGAGTGGTTAATGTGTTTAAGACTCTCCCTGCCCTCAAGGAGTTTTATATAATGTTTGGGAGGCAGCACTGGGTCATGATTAAGTTTTGCTCCGAAGTTAGATAGATTTAGGTTTCTTTTTTTTTTAAGTTCTTATTTCTACAATTTATTTTATTTTATTTATTTGAGAGAGAGAGAGCACACGCAGGCAGAGCTGCAGAGGGAGAGGGAGAGAGAGAAGCAGACTCTCCGCTGAGCAGGGAACCCCACACGGGGCTTGATCCCAGGATCCCAGGACCCCAGGATCATGACCTGAGCTGAAGGCAGACACTTAACCAACTGGGCCACCCAGGCGCCCCATAGATTTACGTTTCAATTTCTTACCAGCTATGAAAATTTGGGAAACTACTGAAACTCTCTGAGTCTCTTATTCCTATTCCTTATCTATAAAATGGATATTCACTTGACATTGTGAGAATTAAGTGAAATAATCTAAACAGAGAATTTAGCATGATGCCTGGAGCATCACAGTTGCTCTCCCTATTTTCATGGACTTGTCTCCATTGTCATGAAAGCAATTTCTGACTAAAACTTGTAAATTTGCCTACAAGGATAAAATACACTAAATAATGGACATCAAATTTCTGGTTGGTTTGATAGTTACATTTCCAAGTATAAATGAATAATTCAGAATTTTATTGTACATATCAGCTTCTGCGCATGTCAATAGCCTCAATCAGTCTCAAAAGGCTGATCCACTTCGTTTTATAAGTTTCAGTCATAGAATCTGCAAAGATGTGGATCAGATGCTGGGGTTTTGTTTTGTTTTCGTTTTAAGATTTTATTTATTTATTTATTTATTTATTTGAGAGAGAGAGAGAGAGAGAGAGAGAGACAGCACCATGGGTGGAAAGGGGCACAGAGAGAGGGAGAAGCAGACTTCCCGCTGAAAAGGGAGCCCAGACCAGGGTTCGATCACCAACTGAGCCACCAAGGTGCCCCCGGATGCTGGGGTTTTGTGACAATAGTGTATGCTGTCACTCTGTGAGTCCTTATTTGGTAGAGAGCTGGATTTCCCAGCAAACTCCACCACAGCCAAATAACTACATCATTGAGGAGTGAAGTACTTGTATGTATAAACATAACTGCATTTCCAACAGTTTTAAAAGGTGATGAATATTAATAGATTATTATGGTTACAATTATTTCAATAGAGACTAGGATTTGATTTCTGGTTCTGTCAATTACTAGGTATAAGACTTTATACTGAACTCCCTGGTCTTCAAAAACTGTGTGTATTAGCCCCTACATTAAAGAACTATTATGAAAATTAAAATATAAAGTATGTGAATGCAACTAGACTATACATGTTCCAGTCCATTTTTTAATAACTACCTACCTTATATTATTTACCACTTAAACTGTTTGCTGATTACTCTACAAAATAATTTATGAAGCTTTAATCCAAATCTGTTTCTTATCCCCTTACTATAGTTTACTGACTTTTCACTCTGGGAAGCTACCAGTGTTTCATATTCTCGTTCTCATCTTCCCTAATGGTCCTTGACAAAGCCTTGGACGGACATTGCAAGAAAGTCACTGGAAAAAATACCATGTGTAATGGTAGCTTCTGGAAACAGAAAGTTCTTTGGGACCACGAAAGCTTGGGTTTTATTGAGGTGATTAGGGAGAGAGGTGGTTGGACATGTTGTTGGGAACAGTTAAGGAAGGCCACAGACACAATGCTAGGAAGTTTGTCCTTTATCTTGCAGGCTGTGGGTAGTCTGTTGGGTGTTTTCACAGGACAATAACAGACTTTTCCTAGAAAACTTAAATTTCTTTTTTTAAAGATTTTATTTATTTATTTGAGAGAGAGAGAGAGTGAGAGAGAGAGCGCAAGAGGGGGTAGGGTTAGAGGGAGAAGCAGACTCCCTGCCGAGCAGGGAGCCCAATGTGGGACTCAATCCAGGGACTCCAGGATCATGACCTGAGCCGAAGGCAGTCGCTTAACCAACTGAGCCACCCAGGCGCCCGAAAACTTAAATTTCTGCTGATGTCTCAGTATGCTATATATGCCAGTCTTTAGTAATTTCCTAAAATCACCTTGATTTTCCTATAAAAGGAATTGATCTACCTGGCTCGGCAGAAGATATAAAATGTTCTGAGCACAGTGTGTGTGTAATGTGCCACCAATACCTGGTCTTTCTCAAGTCAACACACATCAGATTATAAAGATGCCCTCTTCAAGTCATCTTTGTCATTTTTTTTAAAGGACTATAAGTCATTTTAATACTCCCTCTCCTGTTCCTATTAATTTCTTACATTTATTTATTCCATTATAGTCAAGGTACAACATTAGTTTACTTAGCTGTGTTTAAGCCATAGGGAAGACCTTTTTGTACTTGTTGCATTAAGATTTTTAGTTCATTTGTTTTATGTTTTCAAGCAAACCACTGCATTTGAAATAACTCTGGTCTGCAACACAGAAAGTTGGATGCTCATTCTAGTCTGTTCACATTCAGTGGCTCTTGGCAAACTATACACTATCCAGGAGCTTCATTTTTCTTCTGTGTAAATGGAGTACAATTAGGATATCATTTATGACTCCTCAATCTTTAACATTCTGTTTTTCTGGTATGTGCAAGATTCTGCTAAATTCTATGGGGATAGAAGGAAGTAAGTTTTGTACATTTTTTTTTCAGCATGCTCTCTTTATTTGAGAATATTATCCATATAATTTTTATAAATGGAGACAAAAAATATAGAAATTATTAAGAAATATGGCAAAATGAGTAGTCATTTATTCATCCAAGCATTAGCACTTATGAAAAAGAAAAAAAATGCAGTTTTCTGTTCCCTCAAGATTATTCAGTTGAAAATAGGCTTGGAGAGCCCATTTTTTGGACAGCTACAAGTAATGGAGTAGACAGGAAACTGTAATAATGCATTAGACTTTCAAGGGTACTGTGTTGGAGATAGGGTGTATTTCATTTTCATGTGAAAATGATGATATACATGCACATTTTTTACATATAATTTGTGACATCCTCCTATAATTTTCACATGATAATGAAGTGCATGTGTGAAACTGTACCTATATATATAAAGAAGCATTACTATTCTTATTGGGCTCTGACAATTATTCCTCTTCTGTCATACTGACTGCATCATCTGTCAAGTAAAAGTGTGAGTGAAATTTGCTTTTAAAGAGAGTTTCAGCAGCAATAAAGCAGAGTATCTATAATACATACATACATACATACATACACATATACATACATGCATACATAATCATTCACTCAGAGGGCAGGCCCTTGCCTGAGTCTGACAGTTAACCATTATTGTTCATTCTCTGTAGCTTTCCATGTAGAGTCCGTCCTTTACAATTTGTGTGTGTGTGTGTCTGAGCATATATAAGGAATAAAAGATTAAATTTACTGCTTTATAAAACCAACCATCTTTTTATGTTTTCTTGGATTTTTACCCACCCCCCCCCCAGATGTAGCTGGTCTTTATCCATACTGGCAAATACCCAAAAAATTCTGAGCAGAGGCTCAGTAGAATGACCATTGCTTTGGTGCCTCTGTGGGAGCTGTCCATGAGAACCAATGTCCCAGAAACTTAGAGATACTGCAACACGGTCAGGGGCCTCATCTTTAGCAGAATAATTTGGGAAGGCCAGTCCAGGAGATGGTATTTATCCACTTTCCAAAGCATAGGTGGGGGTCATGAGTCCAGCGGCATTAGTTATGATTTAAACACTTTGCTTTAGCCATTTTCATTAACTGCAATGACACTAACTATAAATTATTCACTTTATTTGCACTTCACTGCGCTTCTAATATGTAATCATGACCTACAAATTTGAATCCAAATTTAAGAAGCTCGTTTTACAAATAGATACATATTTCACTTTCGGTTCTGGTTCAAACACGTGTTGCTATCTATTTTGTTGAACATTTAGGGTATAGAATGGATTTAACCAGATATTATTCTTTATTACCTATGTGCACCTGGTAATTATTTTCTTGTCAAAATATTTTAACACTGTATTATATCAAATAATGTTTAGAATAGTCCTACTTGAAAAAGATAAACAATGTAGCAGATACATGAGGAGAAAATTTCATGCATAAATACAAACCAAAATGCTAGCACTTGAAGATGCTTTCTTAGCAAGTCCTTCTGCTTTCACAGAAATTTTAGTCAAACTAAGCATACAATTTTCTGGTTTATAGATTTAAACATTTCTCAACTCTACAGAGACTCCGATTATCATGGCATGTTAAAGCTCCAACAACTCTGCTCCCCAAGACTGTGGTTGACCTACATTTTAGACACACAAAAACTAGGAAAAGCCTTCAAATCATAAATTTTAAATACTGTCCAAAGTAGAAATCAACCTTTATTTTTAAACAGAGAAGCAGTATAGGGTGGTGATTAAGTGGCAGGCTCTGGAGCCAGACTGCCTGGGACAGAATCCAGCCCCTTTTACTGACTTAGTGACCTTGGGCAAGTCATAAAACCTATCATACCTGTTTGCTCATATGTAAAATGAGAATAATACAGGGTTGTTAATTAGTAATAACTGTTTCCTCATATGTAAAATAAGAGTAATACAGGGTTGCTAATTAGCAATAACTGTTTCCTCGTATGTAAAATGAGAGTAATAAAGGGTTGTTAATCAGTAATAAATCAATACATATAAGGGAAGTGCTTATATGAATACCTGGCATACAATGAGATCAATAGAAATACTTGTTATTATAATAATTATTATTGCTATCTTAGTATAGTGCTCAAGGTAAATGCCTAGCACCATGATGAAAACTGGCTATAAAACGAATCACTTGCTTCGTAAACACCACAAATGGGGGGTACAATGGCCTTGCTTTTTCTGAAAATCTAACAAAACATAATGTAGTGACCTATCATTTGTTACTGTAGTTTTTTTGGCGTACAATAACTATATTTCATTCACACAAATAGTAACGTGGGCCTTTTTTAACTGTCATAAAATCATGTTTCAATGTCCTTATGAAAGAAATGTGTAGGGAAAAAAACTATCAAAATATTAACCCTGATGGCTTACTGTAGACTACCAAGAAAAACCAGTAAAAAATGTTTTAAATATTTAAGTACTACAAAGTGATTATTTAAAAAAACAAAACAACAACAACAATAAAAAACTTGGGACATATTCTAAGAGGACCTAAATTAATCTAGCTTCACATTGTAGTGTGAAAGTTAGATTCTACTCCTGAGGCCATAAACCAAGGTGGATTGAGGTGGGGTGAAAGCAAGGAGAAAGCTAGCAGAAAGCTGGCGCAAAAACGGCACAGAAACTAGTGAAGGCGTTCGAGGTCAAACTCCACAGACAGCTCAGAAGTAGTGGTGGTGATGGAGGGAAAGACTTGCCACCAGGTCACTGGTAATCAAGAAGCGGAGCCCCATAGATGCCAGCTTAGGCAAACAGGCAGGCGAGCGCACCAACGATGTCAACTCCGTAAGCTCACCAGGGAGGTGTTCTTTATCAAAACCTAGTGACTCCTTCTTGTGAATTCTTAAACAGAACAGGGAAGAGGTTTGACAGGTTTGTAATATTCTCACATTTATCTAAGGCTTATCCAGTCTATTCACATCTCTCTGACATTGACATTATGCTAAAAATCTGTTGAGCTGAGATTCACTTAGGCAAGTTTAATTACAGGAGCCTCCCCCCCCCCCCCCCGCCTTGTCTGTGGCTTCACCTTCTACAGTTCCACAGGTTGGAAGGGGGGTAGCGTACTGTGCAGAGGCTTTGAGACAAGGGAGAGCTTCGTGTGTTTAATATAATATTGTATTTCAAAAACCTACCAAACATTTTTTATTTTTACCATTTAGATGAAGAATGAGAATAAAGCAATCAATGACATGAGACAGATAAAGATACATCAGTCAGCAAATTTACATGGAAAGTTTTCTTATTATATTATTAGCCATTTAACTTTTAGTGACTGTTTTCAACTTGAAGGACTCCGAAAGATGATTGCATCTTAAATCTTTCCCAATATGTTTTTCATCACATATCTTCCTGGAACATCTCAGAAAATGAGTGTCTTATAAAACATACGGTTGAATGTGGATGAGAAGCTGAGCAAAGAAAGGCTATCTTTCATTCAGAGGAACTCCAAATTCCTTACAAAACCTGATACAATTAGTAAGTCATTATGTTCCATCTTTTCTTTTTCATATAAAATAAATGAAGTAAACACATCTAAATTTCAAGTGGTCAAACATGAATGAAAACCAGAGGCTAACACTTTTTTTTTTTTAAGATATGTCTCTCTATGTTGTTATGAATTAAAAATTGAGTCCTCTTTGAAGTCCCTCTTGAGTCCCTTTTGAGTCCCTTTCCCCAGGAAAGATTTCAGTAATTTTTAATTAAATTCATGAAAATTATAACCTCTTGACAACTGCCATTTGCTTCCAACATTCCACCACAGTGGGTATTTAATAACCTACTTTTAAATTTTGTTGACATCAACATCCGATCGATGCCTGAAATAAAAGCATCTTCAAAATACTTTAGAAATACATTTGAAAGGCACAGGTTTCACAGAATATCCAAATCTTGCTCAGTGAAATGTTTGGGGTGAGGAGGAAAGAGGAGAACTCAAAAAACCCACATCTACAGATCTCCTGCCTTAAAGGAGTCTCTTTCCATATAGAAGACAGTAGTTTCAACAACAACAGAGACCTCAAGATGAATATCACATTAGCAAAATTTAATCTCAGGTGTTTAGCAAACACAAGAGTGTGTGGTCAAGGCTTATAAGATGCTATTTGGCAAATCTATTATTTGATATGTCAAGGTGTGGTCCCCAAATTTTTGGATTTTATTAATTAGTACATGTCTTCTCTCTCTCTTTTAATTATTTTTCTTTTTTACTTTTGACCCCCTTGAAAAGGTATGAAGAGGATCTATTGATTCTTAACACTAATTTTTATAATGATTATAAGGAAACTTCTAATATTAATGAGTAGGGGAACACATACACACACACACACTCACACACACATTTGGGAGGGCAATAGTTGCAAAACTAGAGAGGCAAGAATTCACTTTGTAGGGGCTCTTTATTGTCCTAAATATTTTTCTCTCATATTCTTCATTTTACAACTCCCTTGTACAGAAATATAGCGTTAAAATACCACAGAAAATCTGATGTCTCTTGCACTTAAGCTTCATGAATATTTTACTTGATACTCTGCCCTAAGGGGCTTTGTATCACTAGAGCATTGTACTCTTTTCTTGATACATAAATTATTCTAAAAATGCTTCCAATTCCAAGCAAGGTCAGCTTGGAAAATCTGAACACAAGCAAGCTTGATTTGAGGCAGTTTAATTATAAAAATATACAAGTTAAGAAAGAAACACAATTTTGTAACATGTTTTTCTTTCTTTCTTTGCACCATGGTTGATTTTACTCTGTTTAACCAGTTACCACTTTTCTAAAATAAAATTCATTCCAATAGCACATTTTACATTAAAACCATTTATTTTAGTGTCCATTCCTCTTTCATCAAATATTTATCAAGCACCTTTTGTAGTCTAGACAGGACACTAAGCACAAGGGAATTAGTGGTCAACGTGAGAAACTTGTTTCCTGCCCTCACCACACAAATAAATCATTACGAATTGTGAAGAGTGTGATCAAGGAACAATGGAGGGGGAGAGGAAATGATAAGAAGGAGAAGTCTTTTATGAGAAAATGGCTTTCAAGCTGAGTCCTGGAGGAGATAGCCCTGGGAAATGAGGAAGAGACAGCAGTCTTATCAGAAAGAACAGCAGAACCAGGAAAGAATTTGGCATATTTGAGGAAAGAAAAGATGACCACTATGTTTTCAGCAAACTTAACTAAGTGCAAAATGACTGAGATAAGAATAGAAAATTAGGCAGGGTCTAGATCATGGATTTAATGGGCTTTGGTAAAGACTTGGACTTTATTCTAAGTATGAGTGAAAATTTTTCGGCAGCGGAGTGATACAATTTGATTTGCAGTTCAGGCGGTTCTCTTCCGGTGCTATGGAGACACGAAGTGTCAGTGGCTGGGACATAACAGTAGTGTAGCAAGAGAGAAGTGAGGAGATTCTGATAAAATCATTGACTCTATTCAGCGGCAAGAATAATTGCATTTGAAAATTTTGTAAAAATATATTTCTATTTCAACCACAGAATCACAGAGCTTGAAGGGAACATAGAGTTCACTCAGTCTAACCTCTCGCTTCATGATGGAAGAACGTGATTCTGAAAGCTGAAACACTGTGCCCATCATCCCACAGCTACTGGCAAATCTAAGACTAGTCCCTAGTCTTAAGGCTATTGGTCTAGTGCACTTTACACCACGTCATGTTAAGTTTCAGGATGAAATCTGGAGCAAGAAAATGTACACACAGAAACCATTACTACTGGAACTAAGAGGCTATTGATGACAGTTGTTTAAATAGCAAACAATTCTGAGTATGAACAGACTTGAAGAAATACTTTTAAATGTGTGGCTGTGTGCAATATCCACTGAATTTTGTGGACCCTTTTAATCTTCTTTATTGGAATTAAATTATGTAAATTTTGCCTTTCTGGATACTGCCTTTTATCTTTTAAATGAACTGAATTGAAGAGTACTTTTTAAAAAACGGTTTATAGATTTCTGGTTCAAGATTTTAAACTGCTGTTTATCTCCTTTTCCTGCTGAGACTCTATTAAAGTATTGCTAACACATGAAAAAAGAGATAAATTGTATAGACCCACAATCTGCTCTGAAAATCCAAGGGAGAGGTTTGGATCTTCTTGGGCACAAAGAAAGGAATGAGTTAGAGATGGAACTAAAAACTAGAATATTGAATGAAAATCTATATGGGCACAGTAAACATTTCCACCTCTTTGCCCATGTTGCTGCCAGGTATTTAAACTTCAGGTTTTTCTCTAAAGAGAAATCCCTCTGAGAGCTCCGTGTATGAGTGTTATTGCTCTTATACTCTTCCACCGTCAAGACTGGGTGACGCCAGTTTAATTGTGGCTCTCTCACCTACCCACCAGACAATAAGCCCCATAGACATACTAGAGAACAGTATGTAATATAGCACTCTTTAATACTTAAATACTCCTAGCATTATCAGATATTCGAGGAAAACAACTTAAAATTTAAAAAAAGACTCTTAAAAAAAACTAAAAAGTAATTCTGAGACCAGAATGTACTTAAAACAACCAATCGATTCACTGTATTGTATACCTGAAACTAATATAACATAGTATACTAATATAACACAGTATATTACTATCCTGGAATTTAAATAAAATAAAATTTAAAATGAACAAAGAACCAATCACAAAGACAACAAAAACCCTCTAATTAGTGATGCAGAGAGATTGAAAAATATGTGGTTTACTAATAAAAAAGTTAAAATTAATATCTGAAAATTAAAAAAATCAAACAACAGGAACCAGTGAGATTTAAAATGAATTCTATATATTATGTATTATTTTATATATATTAAATAATAGACTGGAAAGACTAAAAAGAACTCTCAGAAAATAAAATAAACAAAGAAAAAAGAGATAGAAAAGAGACGGAGTGGGCCAACATAGGAGTTCCAAAAGTTTTCTAATGGGAAATCAAAAAAAAAAAAAAAAGAAGGAAAGAAAGGAAGGAAGGAAAAAAGGGAGGAAATAATGGGTTGAAGTTATCAACTGTGTCAGAGAATTTCCTAAATTTGAAGTGTTTCTGTGTGATAGAAACTTTCAATTACAAAGCACAAGGCACAAGAAATTTAAGCAAAAAAAAAAAAAAAAAAATTAAAAGGGAAAATTAAAATTAGACAAATTATTAAAACAACAGAAATTTATTTGCTCACAGTCCTGGAGGCTAGAAGTCTGAAATCAAGGTTCTGGCCTGCCCATGCTCCCTCTGAAACCTGTAAGAGAATCCCTTTTTTATCTCTTCCTCGCTTCTGGTGGTTGGCTGGCAATGTCTTTCATACCCTGACTGGCAGCTCCCTAGTCTGCCTTTGTCATCATGTGACATTCTCCCTGTGCCTCTGTCTTCACCTTCCTGACTTCTTAGAAGGACACCAGTCATATTGGATTAGAGACCCACCGTTGCCAGTATGCCCTTATCCTAATGTAACCAATTACATCTGCGATGATCTTATTTCTAAATAAAGTCACATTCTGATGTACTCAGGGGGTTAGGACTTCCACATATCCTTTTTAGGTGGGCCATAATTCAACCCCTAACAGCCACTGACACAGAAATAAGAAATGCGCACTAGAGTTCTTGTCAGCAACAATAAATGCTAATGACATGAAGGAATGTCTTCAGAGTAAGTGGGAAAAATGACTATTACCTTAGAAATCTATGCCTAGCTCAACTATCAATCAAGTATGAGTAAAGACATTTTAAAATATTTAGAAATTGAAAAGTTTTCCTCCAATACGTCCTTTCTAAGGAAGTAATATGGAGATCTTCTCTGACAAAAAAAGCAGGAAATCTGGGATGAAGAAAATGTCTCTAGCCTAGGAGAGTGCTAGCCCCTCTCCACCACAAAAATGGGATTGGGCTACAAAAATGATCCTGAGTAGAGAGCTGCAGGAGAAATTTATATAAGAAATAAGGGAAATCAACAAAATCAACACATGATTTTGGAATATACTAGTGTCTGTAGGTGGAATGTGAAAAGAGGGATATTTGTTCAAATATAGCTCTAAAAACACTGCCAATGGTTGTCTAGAGGCATGGCAACACAACCTGATAAGAAGGACATTTAATCACAGAGCACTAACTACCTTAAACCACATTTGTATAATCATTATACAGACATGATTTATCTATGTTCTGCATTAGAATCAACCCATGGACATGGGGCGCCTGGGTGGCTCAGGCGGTTAAGCATCTGCCTTAGGCTCAGGTCATGATCCCAGTGTCCTGGGATCCAGCCCCACATCCGGCTCCCTGCTCAGCAGGGAGCCTGCTTCTTCTCCCTCTGCCTGCAGCTCCCCCTGCTTGTCTCTCTCTCTCTGTCAAATAAATAAATAAATCCTTAAAAAAAAAAAAAAAAAGAATCAACCCCTGGGACAAATCATAAACTAACTATGATTACAGAAGAATGCAAATATCAACTGTGAAAATACAAAGTGAAAAAAAAAAAGTAGAAGTACAACTGTCAGAGGCTGGGTCATGGAACTTGGAAGGCAGAGTGAAGGGAAAGTTTGGAGCTTTAGAATCTCCATTCACACAAAGGGAAACCAAAGTCTTAAAAAATGGGGTGTGAACAAAATCTGGACTTAAAAATAGGCTGCTTAAAGGTGCAGAGATGACCAAAGGAACCCTGTGGTTCTTTCAATATGACAAGTACAATCCTCCCTCACGCTTTCCCACTTGCTGTTCTCTCTGCCTGGAAATGTCTTACTCTACTTACTGCAAGGGGCTTTTTCTCTCCCACAGCACATTCACGTTTCTGTCCAAAAGTTTGCTTCTCAAGAGACCTTTGACCTTTTCATCTCTATTGCTTAATGATGCTTTGTTTTTTCTCATAGTGTTTATAAACACCAAATATTACAGTGTATGTTTATTTATTTATAGCCTCCCTCTCCTACTGGAGCTTTGTGAGGTCAGTACTTTGTCATTGTTCTGTTTCTCACACTTAGATTATTGTCTGGCACATAGTAAGTGAGCAAAATGTATATATTTATTGAATAAATAAAGGAACAACCAGTGGAGGAAGTGGGAATAATGATATAACTGAGCTGGAAGGAAATGGGAATGGGATATGTTAGTTATCTATTACTGAGAAACAAATTACCCCAAAACTTAGTGGCTTGAAACAACAATAAGCATTTATCATCCAATAATTTTTGTGAGTCAGAAATTTAGGAGGAGTTTATCTTGGTAGTTCTGACTCTGGTGTCTCTTAGGCTGTGGCTACAGTCATTGAAATGTATGTCAGCTACTGGAGGATCTGCTTGAAAAACAGGTTATTTATATGGCTGGAAGTTCCTGCTGCCTTATTGGCAGAAGTTCTCAGTTCTTCACCACATGGATCTCTCTCCCTATAGGGCTGCTTGAGTATTGTCAGAACATAGAGGCTAGCTTTTCCCAGAAAAAGTGATGCAAGAAAGCAAGTCAGAAGCTACGATGGCTTTGTCGAAAATTAGTTGACAAAGCAGGAAAGAATGTCCAATGGAAAAAAGACAGTCTCTTCAACAAATGGTGTTGGGAAAATTGGACAGCCACATGCAGAAGAGTGAAACTGGACCATTCCCTTACACCACACACAAAAATAGACTCAAAATGGTTGAAAGACCTAAATGTGAGACAGGAGTCCATCAAAATCCTAAAGGAGAACACAGGCAGCAACCTCTTTGACCTCAGCCACAGCAACTTCTTCCTAGACACATTGCCAAAGGCAAGGGAAGCAAGGGCAAAAATGAATTATTGGGACTTCATCAAGATAAAAAGCTTTTGCACAGCAAAAGAAACAGTCAACAAAACCAAAAGACAACTGACAGAATGTGGGAGAAGATATTTGTAAATGACATATCAGATAAAGGGCTAGTATCCAAAACCCTATAAAGAACTTATCAAACTCAACACCCAAAGAACAAATGGTCCAATCAAGAAATGGGCAGAAGACATGAACAGACATTTTTCCAAAGAAGACATCCAAATGGCCAACAGACACATGAAAAAGTGCTCAACATCGCTCAGCATTAGGGAAATCCAAATCAAAACCTCAATGAGATACCACCTCACACCAGTCAGAATGGCTAAAATTAACAAGTCAGGAAATGACAGATGTTGGCAGGGATGCAGAGAAAGGGGAACCCTCCTACACTGTTAGTGGGAATGCAAGCTGGTGCAGCCACTCTGCAAAACAGTATGGAGGTTCCTCAAAAAGTTGAAAATAGAGCTACCCTAGGACCCAGCAATTGCACTACTGGGTATTTACCCCAAAGATACAAATGTAGGGATCCGAAGGAGTACGTGCACCCCGATGTTTATAGCAGCAATGTCCACAATAGCCAAACTATGGAAAGAGCCAAGATGTCCATCGACAGATGAATGGATAAAGAAGATGTGGTATATATATACAATGGAATATTATGCAGCCATCAAAAGGAATGAAATCTTGCCATTTGCAACGACGTGGATGGAACTGGAGGGTATTATGCTGAGCGAAATAAGTCAATCAGAGAAAGACATGTATCATATGATCTCACTGATATGAGGAATTCTTAATCTCAGGAAACAAACTGAGGGTTGCTGGAGTGGTGGGGGTGGGAGGGATGGGGTGGCTGGGTGATAGACATTGGCATGGGTATGTGCAATGGGGAGCGCTGTGAATTGTGTAAGACTGTTGAATCACAGACCTGTACCTCTGAAAAAAATAATACATTATATGTTAAAAAAAAAAAAAGAAGAAGATAGCAGGAAGGGAAAAATGAAGGGGGGGAAATCAGAGGGAGAGACAAACCATGAGAGACTATGGACTCTGAGAAACAAACTGAGGGTTCTAGAGGGGAGGGGGGTGGGGGGGTGGGTTAGCCTGGTGATGGGTGTTAAAGAGGGCATGTACTGAATGGAGCACTGGGTGTTATATGCAAACAATGAATCATGGAACACTACATTAAATACTAATGATGTAATGTATGGTGATTAACATAACATAATAAAATTAAAAAAAAAAGAAGAAGCTACAATGGCTTTTTTTTTTTACTTGATTTTGAAAGTCACACACCATCATTTTCTCAAAATCCTATTATACAAATCAGCCTTATTCACCAGGGGAGGGCTTACACAGAGAACTGAATAGCAGGCAGAAAGTCTCTTTTTGGACCATATTGGAAGCTGGCTACCAAAGGCAGAGAGGAAATAACATAAATAAGCTAAATCCTCAGCTATTATCATGGGAATCAGTAGCTAATGGCTAAATTAATCAATCAAAAAGTAGTGATTATCACATTGGTTAGAGATATGGAAGTTAACAGGTGGTATGATGAACCCAGTTTATACCAATTTGCAAGAAGCCAATAGTTAAATTTTCAGGGATTTTGTGGATGGTTGTTAAACATAGGCACTATTAAAAACAAAACTATATAAAGCTATAAATATAGAAAATCATTATAAACAAAGGTATTAAAACTCAAAACTTGTCATTTCCAAATTATTTTACTGCACTGAACTTTCATTTATGCTCTTGACATTATTCACATATAGTGTCTATAGGCAGAATACTATACAACAGCGTGTTACTGCACATACCCTCACAACTCTGTTCAGTGAAATCATGTTGGTATCTTGAAATCTGCCATGATAAGAATATTTACACCACAGAAATCATCTAGTGCTATATATAAAAGCCCGATTTATTGTTTTATTGATTTTCTAGACTTAATAAATGAGAAAATATTAATGATGTAGATTAAGCGTAAAAGTTTGTTGTTGGTATAGCCATTAAATTTCAACTAGCACAAATAACAGAGAAAATATTCTTCCAGTGTTCAAAAATGGTATCCATTTTAGCAAAGAAAAATCACTTACATTATTAATGAACAGTAAAATTCAGACATCCATCTCATTGTTTCACTTTTTTTTTAAAGATTTTTATTTGTGTTTACTTGAGAGAGAGAGAGAGCACACAGTGGGGAGGGGGGCAGACAGGGGGTTCAGAGAGGGACAAGCAGACTCCCTGATGAGTAGAGAAACCAACATGGGGGGAGGGGGCTCAATTCCAGGACCCTGAGATCATGACCTGAGCTGAAGGCAGACACTTAGCCGACTGAGCCACCCAGGCACTCCACTTTCTATTCTTTTTAAAGATTTAATTAATTAATTTAGAAAGCATAAGCATGTACGAGAGTGGGAGAGGATCAGAGGGAGAGGGCAAATCTCGACTCCATGCTGAGCACGGAGCCCAGTGGGGGGCTCCATCTCAGAACCCTGAGATCATGACCTGAGCCAAAATCCAGAGCCAGTTGCTCAATTGACTGAGCCATCCAGGCGCCCCTCATTGTTTCACTTTCATTTCACTCATTTATGTAAATGGAAATATCAACCAATACTCCTATTAGAACTAAACCTGGAGGATTAGCTATTAAATATTTACATCATTGAAGATAACCAACCAAAAAACTAAAAGCCAAATGGTTGAAAGTATTTATTTCTGGGGAGTGGGAGTGGTAGAGGCATGGGTGTTGCTTTTTATGGCAAGCCATTTTGCAATCCTGTGTTCTATATGCCTTTTTCGAAAACTTTCTCTAAAAGAGTTTACAAGTAATTTACATAATCAACTTGAAGCAAACTTAAATTGACTCATGAAATAATAATTTGATTTGTTCAGCAATAGTTTTTGGAGATTAGTCTATGTTAGTCTCTCTTATTTCCATAAGTAGAGTATTACCCATAAGTAGAGGTAAAAACTACCTTATCGTTTTAGATTATCTTTTCAAGGATGTTTCTCTAGGGGATAATCTTGAAGATTTGAAATACCAATTTGCAAGAAGCCAATGTGTCTCATTCCAGAGCAAAAGGCAGGTTTGCTTATAGTATACTAAAGATGTCTCCCCACAGGGCAAAGAGGAGCCATGATTACTACTTGGGATTCTCCAGCTATAATGTAAATCTGTTGAATGTGCAGCATTTACCTGAGCCCCTTAGTGTCACCTCCACAGAACCTGGTAGGTGTGGGAGGGTGGCAGGGGTACTGATGCACACACAAAGCTTATGCCTCTTGCTTTACTGCAAGCAATATATTCTTTTGTCTCTGACCCAGGAATTTCATGGCTCTTGCCAATATCCATGGAATTGTGGAAAATTAACTTCTTAGCTTTCAAGTAGGGTGAAACTCAACCCTTCATAGTCCTTAACAATAAGCCTCCGAAATGTATCAAATGTTTAAGAATAAAGTATTTACTTCCTTTCCTTAGTATTTGGGTAGAGAGAGATTTACCAAGAAATTTAATGAAGCTTAAGCTTCAGGGCCCCTCATTTGTTTTGGCTCCTTCGAAGATCTCCATACCTAATTTGGATTAAAATATTTAATCTTTCTTCTTAAACGGAGGCCCCAAATTTATTAAGCATCAAGTTCCATGAAACTTTGATCCATTTATGAGCTCCTGGTTTATGAACATTGTGGGTGTAAAAAATTATGGTTAAAGTAATTATTGCCTATACTTTTCTATTGAAAATAAAGTATAATATAGGTTATGGGAACTATAGCTAAACATGGTGATTAAGTCAACTGCTTTACCAGAGCTTTGTAGTTTTTTACCAAGCTAATAACACATAGTTACACATCAATTGGTTCAACTATGGGATAATTACAATAGTTGTTCAAAAAACCAATGTGAATGAGGTGAATAAGTTGTTTACAAAGTACAAAGAAAATAATAATAATAAGGACAGTTAGGGTTATACCTGAATTAAAATTTTTATAAGTTATTATATGGGGATTAAGCTTTCTCAATATTGATACATTTGATATTCCAATAAAAACTTTAAATATACTAGGGGATATGTATTCTGGTAAGGTCTACATGAGATTTCTCAGGATTTAATTTTTAAAAATTTCTATTAGAGAAAAACATTGACTTATAAATATTTGCACATATCTATATTTCTCAAAAAAAAAAAGATTCTGGTCTTTGCCAAATGATGCCTTGTAATAAATGCCATTTTATAGAGTGCTTTGGACACACATATATGAACCAATAAAATCTCTAAAGCTTTCATGTCACTAATATCCTATATATTATAATTTGTCCAGAATCCAGGAACATCATTGCCTTCTACACCATTTCAATATAAAATACAGGTATATATTATTTCACAGTATAGCCTAATGTGATACTTACTTACCTTGCTCTCTTGAAACATAGCTGAGTATTTTTCTTTCATATCATGTACATTGTTTAAATAAATAGATATCTTTATTTTATTATTTTTTAAAAGATTTTATTTATTTATTTGAGAGAAAGAGAGCGTGAGAGGGGAGAGGGTCAAAGGGAGAAGCAGACTCCCTGCTAAGCGGGGAGCCTGATGCAGGATTCGATCCTGGGACTCCAGGATCATGACCTGAGCCAAAGGCAGTCGCTTAACCAACTGAGCCACCCAGGTGCCCGATATCTTTACTTTAAATAAAAGAGTGTTTTACAATAAGCCATTAGAAGTTTAGCTTTTCTGAACTGATCACTCACTAGTAGCTGTTGAACTTCACCTGCTGCCCAATTACATAAAAAGAATCAAATCAGTTTTTGAGAAGAGATACAATTTCAGTGACCTTTATGTCCCTACTCATCTTTGGTTTTCTCATGTGTAAAATGGAAATACTATCCATCACTGAACAGATAAAGCACTTCATCTTGTAAAATGCTCTGTAAATTAGGAGTTGGTTAATATTAAAACATAATAACCTTTCACAAGAACTTGATATAATGGGGAAAATGTCTTATTTATCAAAAATTTTAAGAGAAGCTATAAAATTGATACTAAAGAAGAAAATAAACAGGTGACATAAAATAGTCGTCTTTTTTTTTTTTTTAAGATTTTATTTATTTATTTGACAGAGAGAGACAAAGCGAGAGAAGGAACACAAGCAGGGGGAGTGGGAGAGGGAGAAGCAGGCTTCCCGCTGAGCAGGGAGCCCAATGCGGGGCTCGATCCCAGGACCCTGGGATCATGACCTGAGCCGAAGGCAGACGCTTAACGACTGAGCCACCCAGGCGCCCTAGTCATGTCTTTCATATGCATTTTAATGTTTGTATGGAGAAAAAGTTAATTCTGTGTTTATTTGTATGCTCCTAAAAATGGCCAATGATTTTCCTTTTGGTAAGTCTTCAGAGGCAATAGAAGTGTGGAGATAGGCCCCCCAAAATGTATAGAAAAGTTACTATAGAGTGAGAAACAGAAAGAATTCTAGGCAGTCCTATTAGGGAAGAAACATCAGCTTGACATGTGTACTTTACAGGACGTATTTTATATGCTACTGAATAACCTTTACCCATGTTTGCAGAGCTTTAAAGGATTTTTTCAATAGAAAGAAGCAATTTTCTTAAGTTACAATTTTAGTTTACATTACTAACACTTTTAGAGCATCTCAGTATTATGTTTTAAACCACAATTCTTGTAATTTTTATAATATTCTATGAAGTAGGGAATAAATATAGGGAAAGAAGTTTTACTTATGCTAGTAATTTCTACTTGCTGCCCAAGGTAAATGTTTTGTACATACACCTGGTCTGAAGTTAATGTTAAAAAAAATGCATTCACTCCAGTTAAATTGGAGAACTGCTCATTTGAAAAAGTAAAATGGTCCCTTTATAGAATATTTTAAAAGAATTTCCTGCTTTCAATTATATTTGAATACATTATGACCTTTAGTAAAGTATATGAAATTTCTGCTTAGTTGAAATTTTATGTGGATTGCCTTAAAGAAAAGAAAAAAAAATTACTAGTGCTTTATACAGCAACCATATATAAGTAGTCACAGAATAATTCAGCTCACTGTACCAACCACTATGAGCATATACACCAAACACTGTGCTAAGTACTTGGGATATGAAAATAACTAAGTTTGGTCTCTAAAATTAAAGGTCTTAGAGTCTGATTAGTAAAATAGATGTATATGTGTCCAGAATAATGAAGATATTAAGAAAGAAGTACATCTGGCATAAGCAGTAACAAAACCAACCTGGAAACCTATTTCAGCTTTACAATCCCTGGGCACAGAAGTCTTCTTCGAGTTGTGAATTGATATGTGAATTGAATCTTTCAGATATGTATGGGTGAGATCAGCAAACAAAAGAAGTCATGTCATTCCAGACAGAAGTAAGAGTATGATCAGTTAGCAAGGCAAGAAATTATGGTATTTGTGTGAGAAATTACATCACATTTATTTCTGTTATTAAATAAACTGTGAGCAAGGGAATGGTAGAAAATTAGGAAAGGTAAGGTGGTGAAGGTTAGTAATGCCATGCATTCTATGTCATGTTAAGGAACTTGAACTTTACTTAGCAGGTGACTGTAGACATCAAAGCTTTAAGCAGGGAATTGTCATAGTGAGAATTTACAATTCTTCTTAATACATTTAAAAGAATGTGTCTGTAAAATTGGTTTAGTCCTTAATTTGATTAGCAATATCTTTTGAATAGGCAGTACCAAAATTGAGACAAATTCTTATAATGGTTGCTAATTATAAAAATAATATGGTCCTGAAAATCATCACAGATGGACATTGAGTCAAATTGTGTTTTTTCACTTGAAACAAGTAAACAAATGATATATACCACCATACTGCTTCCTTAATGTGGAGAAAATATTTTAAAAATTATTCAACTGTATTTTGCCATATTAACAAAAAATATAAATGAATATGTCTACTATAGATAACTTTATGCATTTATAAATTTAGAAAGAATTAGGTAGAAAGGTAAAGCTGGATATTAATCTGTACCCCAGTCTTTCATATGATATGGATTTATTAACTTGGTAAATTATTTAAAATGATCTTTTTAAATAATCAATAGTTTAATAATTTACATGTGGAATTGAAAATTGTGAATTCCATAGGGAAAGCAACAAGGTTCCCAGAAATGGAAATGTTTCCTAGGACACATATGAAGCAGTGACAGATGGAGAAGTTTACCTTTTGCAAAATATTAAGATAATTGTCAATAAAACAGGAATATTATAAATATTGCACATAAAAGGAGGTATAAATTGGAATGCATACAATGCATTTGGCTATAATGGATACATGTGATAGTTAAAGCCGAAACCTAACTGGTTATTATTGATACTATCGTTAGCAGTATTATAAGGCAGAATTTATAAAGGTAGAAGGAGGACGACAACGATTCCAAGCAGAGGTAAAACAAAGTTGGACACAGTAAATTTAGAGAAAGGATGAGAAAATATGTAATTAGAATATGACAGGGAAAACCATTAACATGAGAATTCACAGCTGCTTCCATTCCCTGCCTGCTCAGCTTCCAGCTAGGTGTCTGGGCCTTCCAGCCTCCAGCAAATGGGTGGGGTAGGTAATGGAAAGGACTCATTAATGTTGGAAGGGGTCACATGTTTCTGGAGGAAGAGAAGGCAAAAGGTGGGCTTGTGTTGAGAAGACAACAGCCATCAATAATTGGTTTTGAGTGGGAAATACAGAAGGTTTAGAAAGAGAAAGACTGATGAAGGTGAGAAGGATGGAAGGTGGTCAGGGAGAAAAAGACATAGCAACCAACTGTGCTCTAATAAGTGGGGTTTGGCGGGGGAAGAGAAGGATGAACAGAAGTTTAAAGCTTTGCTCATTATGACTAAAAGTTTGTCCCCTACACCCTTTATCCCTCACTTCCAGGCAATAAGTAGAGATTTAAATTGCTTAAAAAGTTTTTGGATGCTACATCTTTTAGAAAAGCTTCACCTCGAGAGAGTTACCAATGCATTTAACTCAAAATAATCAATATTGAAATATAGAAACTATTGCAAGTAAAAATGAAAGAGTCAAACACATAACCAAAAAAGACTTGAATATGGAAAATCATCTTTAATGGCTAATGAAAATGTGGAATGATGCTCAGAGTCTTCACTGATATTTCAGGGAAAGAAATTAAAGCCAAAGAGATGCACTTTCATAAGCATATTATCAAATTTTAATTTTTTTTTTTTTTTTGGTTTTATAATATGAAGAGTTGGTTTGAAGCAACACAGGAAGTGCTGTTGTTGGTAGTGTTAACTGATACAAACACTCTGGGGAATAATATGGTAATGCCTAGTAAATTTGAAGATGCTCATAACTTATGATCAGTGGCTTCACTTATAGGTCTCTATTCTAGAGAAAATCCCACCATATGTTTGAGGTCTACATATTTGGTGGTGTTCATTGAAGCATTACTTGCTTTACTAAAACAAACAAGCAAACAAACAAACAAAAAACCCAAAACCTAATTATTCTTCTGAAGGATCACATTAGTATAATGTGATGTATGTCTTTTATTCATCCAATGGAACGTTACATCACAGTGAAAATGAACATTCATCATCATCATCATGAATCAACATGAATGAACCTCAAAAATAAAATGTTGAGGGGAAAAAAGAAATACTTGAAAACATAGGATATCATTGTTGCAAATTCTTGAAATATAGACCATGATGGTATAGTTTTATCAGTATATACAAATGGAATAAAAGTTCAAAAGATTGCATATAAATGCTTTATACCAATTCCCTCTGTGAAGAAAGATGAGGAGAGGAAGAAGAAAGCAAGTGGGCTTTCGTATACATGCAAATTTATTTTCATTTAAGGCAAATATCACAAATGGTAGTATCTGTTTTATCTTGCTGGCAAATAGATGTATGTTTTATTATTTTCTGTATGTTTGAACTATTTTAGAGTAAAAATGGCTTTATGAGAATGATAAAAGGCAAAGAAGAAGCACAACACATGCCTCTAATTTTTAAAAGCTTAAAGCTACAGAATGGCCTTTTGGAAATATTTAAACTAGTTTCTACTTCATTGGGGGTGGACACGAAAGTTTTGTAGTGTTGTTGTTGCCATTGTTGCTTGCCCCATGGCATTTTTATGCTAGATTTTTATTGCCTATCTTCAAATAAGTATGCTTATGACAACAGAAAACATGGTGCTGGATCGTAAAATTGCCAAATGATAGAATCTACCACTTCGACTATGATAATCTGATTCTTTTAATTGATTGGTGTGGAATTGAGGGTGCCTCGACAAGTGTATGGCTGTTCTTTCCACCCCATCCATGCCCAAGGTATGGAGAACTTGGGGAACAACACCAGTACCTTTCACTTGAGCATGCAGGTAAATCTATTTTCAAAATTCACATTTCTGCTGAGACGCCTAAAGTATCAGAGAGATTCCTTTCCACTGAGGTATGCGATTATTAAACTAGATTCTTAAACTGCAGGGATGGCTAATAAAGCATTCTTTAGAAATTACTGCATAATGTGTTTATATCTACTGAATTGTATAAACTAGATTGCTTGCAAATGGGAACAATTGACATTATAGATGAAAATGATCAAAAGTATTTTGCAGTTTCTAATTAAATCAGTACATTAGCTCTAGTAGAAAAACATAACATGACCGATTATTTGTAAAAGCCATCAGTTAAAGTCCAGAGATTATTCACAGATCAGGATTCTGGCTGAAACTACACTGCCTACTTCAAGGGCAAGCCCTTTCATTTGTTCTTCCGAAGACCTAATGCCGTTAATGGTGGGATCAGAGTCTACCCGTAATAGATGTTTATACGTGTAAAGGAGGAGAACTAATAATATGTCATGATTTTATGATATTTTATGGCCAGTTTAGTGGACCACATAAATTGCCCTGGAGATCTAATCATATTATTTAGAGAGCAGATGCAACCCAGGAAGTGAAACCGTTTTCCTCATAACAAGCCTCCCATGAACCTGACTTATTGTCACAGGGCTCATCTCTAGGGAACTCTGGCATTCAGTTTCAAAACCATTCAGACTCCCAGTGCTGCCTACAAAGCCTGTAATGATGGTGATGATTTTCATGGTGTGGGCACTTGTCGCAAGTGAACTAGACTGAGACCATTCTATATTTCACATTAGTCTTAGAACAGCTTTTGATGTTAGCAGTGTTAATCACAACCAACTTGGGCTGGATTCAAAGTGACCTAGAAGAGCTACATTGTACCTCCTGTTATCAATTCCCTGGGGCAAAGGCATTATGTGCTAACACATCCACATCAATAGAAAGCGTGTCCTTTGATTACCCCTTCTGTGTACAGACTTCTGGCAGGGCCTAGGACTAACAATGGGGCTGCATCTAATGTTCTGGTTAATGTTGCCTGGGGAAAGCACTTCCAAACAGAAAAGGATACATTTTGCCCTATAAGAGATGCTGCCATTATCATTATAGTCATTGGGCCAGTGAATTTCTGGAGGCCTTGCTTGTGTAAGACTTAACTGTCTCTGTAGAAAAAAATAAGAACTTTTATTGGCTTATATGTAAAATTTCAGATTGGGAGAAATAAAATGTAAAAGTGCAAAAACACACAAGTTAGGAATGTTTCTTTGCAATTATTTACCATTTTCCAGGTTCACGGTGAGACCTAAGTTAAACCCAGAAGATAATGCACAATGGAAGCACACTTTTCTATGCACTTACAGCTAAACATAAGGACTTGGCTTTCTTCGCTCATCCTATTGAATATCTGATGTATAATCTTCACAAAGGACACTGTTAGTGGTATAAGAACCATGCATACATCATAGGAATTAATCAATTTATGTTTCAATTCCCACAAGGGGAGGATCAGAAAAAAGGTTTTAAATTTGACACTATATGATATTATTTAAAAAATATATATATGTATGTCCGGGAGCTATTGTCCTGTAAGGAAGGGATATGCTGAAAGGTCTGTGGCATTCTGACATTAAATTCAAGCCCTGAACAGGGCTAGTAAGCAAGAAATTCTCTAGAACTTGCTAATCAAAGCATCAACATCACCTGGCAGGATTTCAAGCTCTGTTTTACACCTACTGAAGCAGGATGTGCATTTTACAAGGTCGCAGAGCACTTCATCTGCACATTAAAGCTTAAAAAGCACTACTCTAGAATGAGTTAAAGAAAATTTCAGAAGATTTTCTAGAGAGTTGTTTACTTTCCTAGAGGGACAGATGGCTGAGAGGCCTACCTGAAATTTGTGTCAGAAACTAAAAGGCTTAGAGCGCCCAGCTGCTCACAGTCAACAGATCATCATTATTATCACCAAATACGGGGATGACTGAATTGTCTACTCTTCCAGGAAAAAAGTGTCTTTTATCAACATCAGTTTTATTGGAGAAATTTCTATTACATTTAGTTAGGATTGGTGGTGATAGCAACACATGAGACTGTTTCAGGCAAAGACTTCCAAAAGGTATATGAATAATTACCTGGGGAGAAAAGACCCATGAAGAAAAGACTTCTCATTAGGAGTTCCAGTCGTAGCTAGTGGGTCCAAGAAAACAGGAAAGCTGTAACCTGCCTAACTAGAGAGGCAGTTCTCAAAGAATGGTTCTCTACCCTAGAGTACATTCTTGTGCTTCTTAACTAATTTATACCTCATAACATTTTTCCTTAACTATGTGGATATGTCATTGGAGTGTCTTCAATTAATATAACACTATAATGAATTTCTTTATGAACAACTATCTTACAGATACTGTAGGGAATATATAAATTCCTATTTCTGCCTTAATTTTAATATCCTGAATTAGGGCAAAACACGTAGTGTACCTTAGACTCCTCTGGTTGTAAGTTACAGAAACCAAACTTGAAATTCCTTAGGAAAAAAGAACAATTTATTAACTGAGAGAATATAAGAAAGGGCTTAAACAACACACACAAGTTTGGGAGGATGCAGGTAGAATTTAAAACCAATTGGAAGCAGAAACTCAAAACATTTCTAGGACTCTCTCTGGCTTTTACCTTCTTTGAGTTTGGGCGAGCTTTTATTTTATTTCATTTTATTATTATTTTATTTTATTTTATTATTTTATTTGTTTTTAACCTAAAACAAATTTTGTCTGTGGGTTCAGAAATAAGACAGTTGATTCCTCTGAACCCTTATTTCTCTAGGGACTACCACTGAAGTGGGGTTGACCATACCTTCTGTGATCCTAAGCTCAAAATTTCAGGTAAGATTTGGGTTTTCCTGTTTGAGTCCGATGCTCTTGGAGGATTAATCAGCTGTTACACTGTGAGGTCCTTGTTAGGATAGGGCTTTTACTTTGACTGAAATGTGAAGCTACTGGAGACTAAGAACACGACAATTCTGTAGGTACTAACAGGTTGGAGGGAAAAGAAGAGCAGTTCTGTATAGAGGACAGATGGATCAGACAAAATAACTTGTGTCTACAGAATATATACATATAGTGACTTTTAAAATAGATATCACACATAAATTCTTTCTTCAGAGGGAGAGATAAATGTTATCTCTGAAATACTGTAAGCTATGGCTTTAAAGGGAATTTCATAAATAGAAGGCATCCAAATTGGTAAGGAAGAAGTAAAATTTTCACTATTTGCAGATGACATGATACTATACATAGGAGATCCTAAAGACTCCACCAAAAAAACCACTAGAACTGATAAATGAGTTCAGGAGGGTCACATTACAAAATCAATACATAGAAATCTGTTGCATTTCTATACACCAATAATGAAGTAGCAGAAAGAGAAATTTTTTAAAATCCTATTTATAATTGCACCAAAAATAATAAAATACCTAGAAATAAACTTAACCAAGGAGGCAAAAGACTTGCACTCTGAAAACTATAAAACATTGATGAAAGAAATTGAAGATGACACAAATGGAAAGATATTCCATGCTCATGGGTTGGGAGAACCAATATTGTTAAATGTCCATATTATCAAAAGCAATATACAGATTTAATGTGATTTCTATCAAAATATCAACAGCATTTTTCACAGAACTAGATCAAATAATCCAAAAATGTAATGGAACCACAAAAAATCCCTAATAATCAAGCAATCTTGAGAAAGAAGAACAAAGCTGGAGGTATCAAAAGCCCAGATTTCAAGATACACTACGAAGCTATAGTAATCAAAACAGTATGGTACTGGCACAAAAGTAGACACATAGATAAATGGAACAGAATAGAGAGCCTAGAATTAACCCATGATGAGATGGTCAATTAAGTTATGACAGGGGTGGCAAGAATATGCAATGGGGAAAAGTCTCTTCAACAAATGGTGTTGGGAAAACTGGACAGCAACATTCAAAAGAATGAAACTGGACCACTTTCTGACACCATACACAAAAATAAACTCAAAATGGATTAAAGACCTATATATGAGACTTGAAACCATAAAAATCTTAGAAGAGAGCACAGGCAGAAATTTCTCTGACATCAGCTGTAGCAACATTTTTCTAGATATTTCTCCTGAGGCAAGGGAAACCAAAGCAAAAATAAACTACTGGGACTACATCAAAATAAAAAGCTTCTGTATAGTGAAGGAAACAATCAATAAAACAAAAAGACAAACTAATGAATGGGAGAAGACATTTGCAAATGATATAACAGATAACAGGTTAGTATCCAAAATATATAAAGAACTTACACAACTCAGTACCAAAACCCCAAATAGTCCAATTAGACATGGGCAGAAGACATGAACAGACATTTCTCTAAAGAAGACATACAGATGGCCAACAGATACATGAAAAGATGCTCAACATCACTCATCATCAGGGAAGTGTAAATCAAAACCACAATGAAATGTCATCTCACACCTGTCAAAATGGCTAAAACCAAAAACACAAGAAACAAGAAGTGTTTTCAAGGATGTAAAGAAAAAGGAACCCTTGTGCACTGGTGGGAAAGCAAACTGTTGCAGCCACTGTGGAAAACGGAGGTTTCTGAAAAAATTAAAATATAATTATCATTTGATCCAGTAATTCTACTACTGGGTATTTGCCCAAAGAATACAAAAACGCTAATTCAAAAAAATATATGCATCTCTATGTTTATTGCAGCATTATTAACAATAACGGAATTATGGAAGCAACCCACCCACGTGTCCATCAATAGATGAAGGGATAATAAAGATGTAGTATGTATAGACACACACACACACACACACACACACACACACACACACAGGACTATTACTCAGCCATGAAAAAGAATGAAATCTTGTCATTTGCAGCAACATGGAAGGAGCTAGAGAGTATTATGCAAAGTGAAATAAATTAGTCAGAGGAAGACAAATACCTATATGATTTCACTCATGTGGAATTTAAGAAACAAGACAAACTAACAAAGAAAAAAAAGAGAAAAACAAAAAACCAGACTTTTAACATAGAGAACAAACTGGTGATTAGCAGAGGAGAGGTGGGTGGCAGAATGAGTGAAATAGATGGTAAAGATTAGGAGTATACTTAGCACACAGGATCATAGGGGAAGGGAGGGAAAACAGAATGGGAAGTCATCAGAGAGGGAGAAAAACCATGAGAGACTTTTAACTATAGGAAATAAACTGAGGGTTGCTGGAGGGGAGGTGGGTGAAGGGATGGGATAATTGGGAGATGGGCATTAAGTAGCGCACATGATGTGATGAGTGCTGGGTGTTATATGCAACTGATAAATTATTGAGCATTACATATGAAACTAATGATGTACTATATGTTGGCTAAATGAATTTAAATAAAAAATTTAAAAAAAAGAGTATACCTATGATAAACACTGAGCAATGTATAGAAGTGTTGAGTCACTCTATTGCACACCTGAAACTAATATAACACTGTACAGTGATTATATTGGAATTAAGATAATAATAATAAAAAGGGCATTTCCTATATACAGTGTATGGAAAGGCTAACAATATTATTACAATGTTTAATTTTAATTTTTGTTAGATTATGCTGAAGGGAAGTATATAGAATAATATAAACTAGAAACCATTCAAATATTTATTATTAGAAGAATGATTAAAAAAATGCATGTAAATACTATAGAATATTATGCAGTCATAGGAAGAAAGAGTAGTTAGACTATAAATGCTACAAAGACACAGAGTAAGCACTTAAAGATATTTATTGAATGAATTTAATCTATGAATGAGTGAATGAGATCTGTATGTACTATTTAGAAAGAAAAAAAACAGGTGCCTGGGTGGCTCAGTCCATTTAGCATCTGCCTTTGGCTCAGGTCATGATCCCAGGGTCCTGGGATAGAGTCCCATGTCGGGTTCCCTGCTCTGCAGGGAATCTGCTTCTCCCTCTGCGCCTCCCCCTACTTGTTCTCTTTCTGTCTCTCTCTCAAATAAATAAAATCTTTAAAATAAAAAAATTAGAAAGAAAAAAACTATTTCATTGAGTGCAAATATCAAGCTATATGAGTAATGTATATATGGCCTGATTCCACTTTTATTAAAAAGTATTTGTATATAATAAAAATAATAGTAGTATGGAACATTGATTAAGCACTTACTATCGTTAAGCACTGTTCTGTACTCTTTACAATTATTACCTAGTTGCTAACTGAACACTCATACCAACACTGTGAAGTAGGTTTCAGGTATTCCTTATGATCGTGGGTATAATTATTATCCCTACTTAGAGCAGATAATTGATGGAGCCTACCAGTCTGACTCTAGTTCCTGCATGCTAATGCATTTTGTTATACAAATTCTTAAATATGTGTGTATATTCACTCATCTGTCCATCTAGTCTTCCAACGTTCACTGAATGGCTACTATTACTAGGCATTCTTCTAGGTTTCAGGATGAAACTGACTAAAGTCTTGTCTTTGCAGAGCTTACATTCTGGTGGGGAAAGACAGACAACATGCATATGATATACATAATCTTGTATATCATCAGTGCTACAGGGGAAAAAAAAGAACTAGTCTAGGGGATCAGGAAAGTCAAGGTCAAGACTGCTGTTTTAAGCAAGGTGTTTGAGGTAGGCCTCATCAAGAATGTCATAGTTGACAAAAGACTTGACAGAGGTCAAGGAACGAATGACACGGATGTCTAGGACAAGAGCTTCCCAAGAAGAGACAATGGCCAGTACAATCCTTTTGTGATTGCATTAATTTTCTCAGCAAGGTAAGAAGCCAGGGGCTTGGTTTTGCCTGGTATATTCAAGGAACACAGTGTCTCTGGAGTCTCTGCGGCGAAGTGGCCAAGGAGGGAAAGTTGAATATAATGTTGGGGGGTTAGGGAGAGGAGATGGAGAATGGGGGGTATGTCACAGAGGGCACTGAAGCTATTGTGTGAACTTTCCTTTAACCTTTATGCTATAGTTAAGAGTTTAATATACTATCCTAAAAGAAAAGTTACGGTATTCTAGTTCTATTTATCAATTTCATCAGGTTTTTATGTACTTTTGTCTCTTTGTTTCAGCCTCAAGAGCTCCTTTCAGTGTCTCTGGTAAGGCAAGTCTAGTGGTGTTGAACCCCCTCAGTTTTAGTTTGTCTGGGAAAGTCTTTATTTCTCCTTCATATCTGAAGGGTAACTGCCAGATAGAGTATTCCTGGCTGGCAGTTTTCATATTTCAATATTTTAAATATGTCATTCCATTCTCTCCTGACCTGTAGAGTTTCTGCTGAGGAAATAAAAGCCTAACGGAGGGGGCTGTGCCTTTGCAGGCTACTGTCTTTTTTTTTTTTTTTTTTTTTTTTTACCCTGTCTGCCCTTAAAATTCTTTCTTTATTGTTGACTTTTGACAGTTTTAATATAATGTGTCTTGGAGAATGTGTTTTTGTGTTGAGATAATAAAGTATTCTAATAGTTTCATGGACTTGTGTATCCAGTTCTGTCCCAGGTTTGGGAAGTTCTCAGCTATTACTTCTTTAAATATGTTCTCTGCTCCCTTCTCCCACTCTTCTCTTTCTGGGACACCCATTATACTTATGTTGGCCTTTCTAATGGAGTCAGATGGTTCTCATAGTGTTTCTTCACTTTTAAAAAATCCTAGTTCTCTCTCCTCTTCCACCTAAATCATTGTTATATTTCTATGCTCAAGCTCACTAATTCTTTCTTCTATATGATTTGCTCTATTTCCAATGCCTCCTAGTGCATTCTTCATCTCATTTATTGAGTCCTTTAGTTCCCAAATTTCTGCTTATTTCTTTTGTAGAATTTCAATTTCTTTGGTAAAGTACTCTTTCTGTTCATTAATTTTATACCCGGATTACTGTATTGCCTTTTGAGTTTTCTTGTAGCTTACTGAATTTCTTCACAATAGCTATTTTAAATTCTTTATCAGTCAGATCTCAATATTCCATGTCTTTGGGTTTGGTTGCTGGGAAATTGTCATTTTCTTTTTGAGATATCCATATTACCATGACTTTTCACGTTGTTTGATAAAAAGTGCCCCTGGTGTGGCATTTGAAGTAGCAAACATCTCTCTTATTTAGGTGTGTTTTACTTTGATTCAGTTAAACAGGTTGGTAGTGAAGTAGCCTTCTTTTTTCTGGAAGGTGGTGCTATAGCACAGGTTTTCATTTTCTCTTACAGGCGTGGATACACCACTAGGATTGGGAACACAAACACACACACACACACGTACACACACCCAAGTGAGGGGGGTGTGTACTTAGCACTGGGGGCTTCAGTCTGCCCATAGCCAACAAGGTATCCTCAAGGTGAGGGGGACGGTGTCCCAGAGGTCTATGGACAGTTCTCTTGCCTCCCCTGGCAGGCAGCAGAAGACCCTTTTTCCTTCAGGGCTCTTTTGCTCACTTCCCTTTCCTTCCCTGGCCACTTCCTAGCCTCCCAGTCACTCTTTCTTCAGAGAGAGGAACTTGTTCCTCCACCTTGATGTACATAGTATATGCCCGGGCACATCCCCACTCACTGCTTTCACCCTCTACCCCCTCTGCCAGAAAAGTTGTGCCGGCTCACTTGCAGACACCTTTTCTGCCGTCACCCCTTCTGCGGACACTGGCTCTGCCACTGGCTATCCCACCTCCTCACCCACTGAAGGTGGGTCCAATCCACCCACTTTGGCTGAATAGATGGATGGATCTCTCCAGTGTTTTGGTATGCTGTGCAGAGACAGTTCTTTTTTCGGTTATGGATGCCCAGTGAGTTGTAAACCAAAGGGGAGAGAAAAGAGGATCAACTCTTGTCACCATGATGCTGATATAACTCTCTCATGTTTCCAAAACAGACTTCTAAGAGAGTGGCCCATACAGAGTGAACGGCCTTCACAGAAGTGCGTATGTCGTTGGGTGTCCACAGAAACATATAAGCAGACGTATGGAAGACAAAGTCAAAACCATCAACTGTGGCAATCCAGGGAGAGTGATGTTGAATAGAGGGGCAGGGCTAAGATAGGATTCTTAGTTTTTATTTTATAAATGTTTATTTTATTTGATTTTCATAACAAACTGGCATTATTTTTATAGTTAATATATAAATTAAAACAGATGGTAACTAAAACATAACATTTCAATGAAGAAATAAAAATATTTGTTTCAATATGTGTATGCAGCAATTGACTAAAGATAGACTCAATGCAGACTGCTCTCTGTAATCTAAGGATGCCAAGGCACCTCTCCCGGTAACAGCCCCAGGAAAAGGACAGGCCAGTTCCGAAGCCGAGATGGAGCCTCTGGTTCTACTGTCATCCCTGGAGGGGTATGGGACTTTACACTCTTGAGTTTGACTTCAGAACCAGGAGGGACAGGGGTTTGCTAAGATCCCCTTAAAAAGAATAACAGGAGTTACTAATATACATTTTTTAGAATTGTGTTGTAAGCCTGGGTCAAAAGGGGCAGTGGTGTAGCTAATATTTGGCTTTTTTCCTATCCCAGCAGAATCTTACTTTTGTAAAGACTGCAGCATCTACATTCTGTAAGTGACCCAGATATCCAGAGAAAATCTTGCCTAGACACTTGCATTCGAGTCAGCTCTAAGTAGCCAACTCATTTCTGTTTGGTTTTGTGTCCTTGAATAAATACGTAACAGTAAGGTGTAACTCATCTCCTCCTGAGACTCCCTAACTCTCCTGTAGTCCTGTATTTGTACTGTGATTGTTGCAGAGACATTTGGGGACTTATTCACAAATTTTGCATTCTTTGACATTCAGTGGTATCAAGGTCATCTCTTCATTAATTTCCAAATGGTTATTTCAGACTGCCTTTCCAAAAGTCTAATTAGGATCTTGATAAATTGTTATTAGTTTTCTTTTATTATAGCATGACATCAAAGTATTCATAACATGACTCAGAAGCATGAATCCAAAGGAGAATCTTAGAATAGCATTATCAAAAGCATATCAAAACCAGAGAGACATTCTTAAAAAACAGGAAATTCTAGTATGAAATGAAGGGAATCTTATACTATATACTAAGGTTATTTACTGATACAAATGTAATCTATTAAGTAAATATACACATCTTTCCCAGTTGTTACTGATGTCAGTATCACCTATTACCACTTTTCTCAGTGAATCCAAAGAATTATTCTGAGATCTTATTTGACTCTTCTTTAGTTTTTAAGATTCCCAACTACGTCTTCCTTCTTGAAAACTCCTATCTCTTCTGGCCTCAATCAACTCATACTTCCTTGGTTCTCTCCTCCTAAACCTGTAACTACTGCTTCATATTCCTTTTTACGGGATTTTCTTCCCAATTTTTAATTAATGAATCCACTCATTAAATCAGTTAAATTTGTTGAAAATCTACATGAAATACTATACTCGGTACTGGGACTAGAGCAAGGAAGAAAAAAACAACCATGGTTGCTATCTTTAGGGAGCATAGAGTAAAGCAAATATTGGTCTTCTCCAGGGTTTTATCCTGGCCATAGGATCCGTGGGTGATTTTATCCAGTACGATGAATGATTAATGAATCCATGCCTTTCAAATCTGTAAATTCAGCCCAGGTGTTTCTCTTGACATATAGTTATTCCCTCATAACCCACTGGCTCTGAGCAGCTTCACCTGAGTATCCCTTGTCCTTCTTTCTGTCCATCTGTCCATCCATCCATCCATTCAACATGTATATGTGCATCATCTACTCTCAGGCACTAATGCTAAACAAAATGAGACAAAGACCTTGCCCTCATAATATTTGGAATAATTTTGAAGATACAGGCAATAACAAAGGAAATAAATTTGTAACAGCTTTAGATTGTGATAAATGCCCCTGAGAAATGATAGGTATAAGATATTAGAGAATTGTGAAAGGGTGATTATTTTACATAGTGTGATAAGGAAAGACCCCTAAAAGACGGCGTTTATTTTAGACTAGAACGAAGTACTGGAGTGGGAAAATCAAAAAGACTAGGAAAAGAGTGTTCTAGATCAAATAGGCTTTCTTTTTCACACAACGGAAAGAATGTCAGTGCAGCCAAAATGGAATGTGCAAAGCGGAAAGTTACAAGATATATCACAGAGCAAATACCACAGAGATAAGCAGGGGTCACGCCATATGTACAAGAATTTGCATTTCATTCTAATAAGATGGAAAGACACTGGAGGTTTTAGCCCAGAGTTGACATTATCTAATTTACATTCCTAAAAGAGTATACTGGTGGCTAAAGAGCATATTTTAAAAGGTCAGAGGAGAAGAGAAAATAATTAGGACTCTTCGGTCACCTATTTGAATTCTCTATTGACTCATTATTGAAGCACAGCTAAGAGATGATGATGGTGTAGACCGCTGTGATAGTGGGAGTGCCTTGAAAGTAGTCTTAGGATCAAACTGACAGGACTTGCTCACGGATTAGAAAGCGAGGACTGTGAAAAGAGAAGAATCAAGATAGCTTCTTGGTTTTGTCAAGAGGAACCAAATGAATTGTTGCATTGTTTACTAAGTGAAGTGAGGGACAAACAGATTTGAGAGTAAGTAGGGAAGATTAAGATTTATATTTTAGACCTCCATGTCTGAGATGTCTTCAATACTTCCGGATAGGAATATCATGTAGGAAACTGGATAAATGAATCTGGAGCAGAAGGGAAAGGTCTAAAATGAATACATTAGTTTGGAAGCCATCAGCATATAGATGACATTTCAAACGCAGTATTGGATAAGATCACCTAGGAAAAGAATATAAATATAACAGAGAAGGGGCCTAAATACTGATTCTTAGGGAATGCCAACTCTTAGAGGTTGGGAAGGTAAAAAGGAACCAGCAAAGGAGACTAAGAAGGAGATGCCAGTAAGGTATTAAAAACATTTTAAAAGGACAAAAAAGAAAAAAAAAATCCCAGGACATATTTCCATATTTAGTACACAGATGTTACAGAAGCCTCTCCCATACATCATAAGTAAAGTTACCAAATAAAATATTTTAAAATTTATTTTAATACATAATTGAACTTGCAGAAACATAAAGGAATTTCAAGAAATCTAGATTTGATAAGAAAAGTTAAATTCACAAGGATAGATGAATGCTGAAGCCAGTAACTGCCGTCAGCGTATATGTCAACCTGACATTTTTAACTGCTTGGGCAAGGACAGGAGGAAACACCTGGGATCAAAAGCATGTAAAGAGGGGCGCCTGGGTGGCTCAGTCAGTTAAGTGTCAGATGCTTGATTTTGGCTCAGGTCATGATCTAAGGCTCGTGAGATTGAGCCCTATGGAGTCTGGCTTCACCCGGGGCGTGGAACCTGTTTGGGATTCTCTCTTTCCCTTTCCTTCTATTCCCCCACCCTCTCCCCAGTTTGTGTTCTCACCCACACACAAGCCCTTTCTCTGTCTCAAAAAAAAAAAAAAAAAAAAAAACCAGTATGAAACCATGAAGTGTAATACCAACAGTAGACGCAGTACAAAAACTGCATCTCATCGTAAAGGGCATAGTAGGTCCTTGTGCCTGTCTGTCCTGGCTTTACACAGAAGGAAAAGTAAGGAAAAAATGATAAATAATTGCATTGGCTCTCTCAACTTCCAGTTCATCCTCTTCGTATTGGAGAGGTTGGAAAGCTAAAATCTATATTTTTAGATTCCCTCGCAGCCACAGTCTAAGTGTCAATTCATACAAGTGTAGAGGCAGAAATTAAGCTAAAGCCTTTTCCTGTGGCAGACAAAACATTGGCACAAGTTCTAGGAGACAAAAGAATTTGCAGCAACTGGAGTCCCTGTTTAAGCAGGCATCAGCCTCTTCAGGACAAGGCGGTTGTGGCAGTTACAATGGTGGTAGCAGTAACAAAATATTCACAACTCCTGTGTGGTAGCTACAATGGTGTGATTTTGAAATTCACATCTAGGCATGTTTCCTGATTTCCACAGCTCTGGTTCTTCCAGTCATGCTTTCTAAGCACCTAATTCCATGTAGCATACTCTTTGCTGGTTGAAAATACACAGACTATTTCCTGTCTTCTCTATTAAATCCTACCTATTTAAAATTTCCCTTAGACATTCGTAACTATAAGTCTATATTCCTTCTGCTCTGAAGCTGGACTTCACAATATCTCTATGCATAAAAAAATCCAAAACAGTTTAAATATATCACAGTTTATGGTGACCCCCCTCAAATGACTAATAGAAGCAAACAAAATTGATCCTCAGGAATCCACTTTAACTTCAGCCCTTAAATAAACTCACAAAAATATCCAAAGAGATCACAATCAAAAATCTCTAAACAAGTAAGGAAATAAGTGACTATGAGTGAGAGCTAGCAAAAACAAAAGTAAACAAAAGAAAAGATTACACCATCAAAATGGGAAAGAATGCTAATATTGGCATTATCAGATACAAACCATCTAATGAGCATATTTAATATATTTAAAGAAAGACATGAGGGAATTGAAGTATAACCAAAGAACAGACCATTACCAAAATTTATCAGACAGTTTTGAAACAGAAGATAGAACTTTTAGAAAGGAAAAATGTTATAATTAGAATAGTTTCCATAACATAATGCATAGAATAGAAAGTTAATCAACTATATTGTAAAATTAAAGAAATTACCTAGAAAACAGCAGAGAGATAAGAAATGAAAAATATGAAAGAGATTTTAAGAGATATGCTGCATCGAATGAGTAGTCTCACAGAATAATTGAATTTCCAGAATAAGAGAATGATTGAGCTTGAAGCAATGTCAAATAGTTGTGAAATTTTTAGAATTGATGAAAGACACAAATCCCCAGAATAAAAAAACCCCAATAAATTCCCCATAGGATAAAATAATCCACACTTAGAAATATCATGGTTGAATTTCAAAGCAACAAAGAGAAGATTGAAAAAGCAACAGCTAAAGCCAGAAATAGTAGAACAATGTCTTCAATATGCAAACAACATATTATTAAATTAAAGAATTCCATAGAAAGTTAAGGTATCTTTCAAGAATATAAAATAAATATAATTTCAGATATTAACAATTGAGAAGGCTTATCAGACCCTCACCAAAGGAACTTCTAAATACTACTAAATGCTAGATATTCCTAAATACTTTAGGAATAAAAAAATATGATCCAGAAAATGCAGGAAGAAAGATTATTTAACTTAAAATATTAAGTTATAGATAAACCTAAGCAAAGTATTAATTATATAAAAACAAATTAATATTTAATTTATTGAGTACAAATTAAAATAAAATTAAACCACTGTATAAAAATAGCTTAAAAGTAATGAAGAGGCAATGGGAATTAAAATAACCTAAGGTCCTGGCATTATTTGAGAGGAAGGTAAGAATGTTAACTATAGAACTAAATGAAACATAAGTGAAATTTCTAGACTAACTTCTAAAAGCATAGAATCAGTCACTTCCAAAAACCCACTGGAAGAATGAAATTTGGAATGAGGGAAATGAAAATTTGGACCCTGCAGTATCCTAGAATTTAAAGTAACCAAAGAAAAAAATTGGCAACAGTGTGAGTTGAGAAGAGAACAGATTAGTTTTATAAGACTTCATTATTGGCAATCTTTCCAAAAATAGGACTGAATCTGGAATGATACATGAACTTAAGCTGTAGATAGTTGTTAGATTTTCATGAATTCCAAAATCCTCACTAATGGACCTCAACCTTGGCTACACCCCAGTATCGTCTGTGGAGTTAAAAAAATATAGATGTATCACATTCCAGAATTTCTGATTTAGTTATCCTGAAGTGCCGTGCTGGTGTCCAATTTTTTTAAAAGTCCACATGGACTAAAATTCCCGAAAGAATTGAGAATCATTTACTGTATTTTAGATCTTCATCAATTTACCAATCTCAGCAATCTGACCTATCTCTTATGATCTCCAACATAATCTTGTCTGTCTTCTTATATTCCACTGCTAACAACTCTTTTCTCTTGCCAATAGTCCTCCATGCCATGATGACCTTTACACCCCTTATCCTCCACTTATTATTTCATATTCCTTATTCCAATTGTCTTTTTCTAACATCTGGTTCTAGTCTTAGTGTTCTCTAAAAGCCTTTCCTTCTTCATACAAATCATTTCTTCAGATGCTTGTAGCACCAAAGTTCATTTATTGTACTTAGGTAGAGGCAGTTATATTAGTTTTCTATTACTGTGTAACAAATTGCTACATACTTAGCAGCTTAAAACAGTAGCTATTTGTTATCTCACAGCTCTGTAGGTCAAAAGTCAAGATAGTCTTGACTGGTTTCTCTGCTTAGGATTTCGCAAAACCAAATCTAAGGTATTGGGCAGTCTGGATTCTTATTTAGGGTTCTAAGAAATAATCAATTTCTAAATTCATTCAGGAGATTGACAGAATTCTGTTATTTGCAGTTGTAGGATCAAAATCATGTTTTCCTTGATGGTTATCAGCTAAGGGTGGGTCTGACTCTCCAGAGGTTGTTCCCAGCTCTTTTCTATGTACAACACAAGTCTCTCTTGCACAGAATCCTCCTCATGGCTGCAAGTCTGTCTGACTTCCTCTTCTGCTACTAGTCAGAGAAAACTCCCTACATTAAAAGAGCTCATGTAATAGGTCAAGTCCACCTGGATAATCTTCCTGTCATAGGTCAGCTGATTAGTAACCTTAATTGCATCAGCAAAATCCCTTTTGTCAGGTATGTAACATATTCATGGGAATAAAACCAGGGGTGAATGTCACAGGGGCCATGTTAGAATTCTCCCCATCACATCAGTTTTTAAATTTCTTTTAATATTTCAAATGTGCCCAATTGAGTTCCCCAGCTAAATTAACAAATCACTGACAGAACAAAGGCCTCTTCACTGAAATAAAACACTGTAGTAATTTCTAACATGTCCACATACAAATTCTTAACTGCTGAGTTACTTATTAATTTATTTAAAAAACAAACAAACAAAATATGGAATGTTCAGGGTCAACAACATCTGTGCTGAATACCTAATACACATTTTTACTTTTCTCTCGGGGAGGATCCCCCATCCATCTCTCCTCCCTGAGAGCCCCCATGTTCTTTTGGGGAGAAATCTAGTGGTGTGCTGAACCCAACTCATTTCAGTTCACAAGGGTATATTATTAACATCTCTACCCAACTCTGCATGTTCTCAAATTGGTTGCTTCAAATTGTTCCTTATCGTTGGAGTATTTATAGCATGGAAATCTGTAAATGCAGAAAGAAAAAAAAACAGGACATATTTTTCTTTCTTTCTAGAGAGCCAACTGTTGAAAATTTATCACCACATCACTGCAAATAACCTTTGTCCCATCATTTATATCTCACTTGTTGGAAGCATAAATTGAGGTGGCCGCCTCTGTATATGGCATCTTCTCATACCATGACCCCAAACACCCCTTACCTTCACTAGCTCTATATCAGCAGAAAGAAAGCTTGTGGCTTACCCTGGCCAACTGGATGCTTCCCTAGCACTTGGACTTTTAGGTGAGAAATACAAAGATAGAAAGAATGATCAAAACATTCTATATGCCCTTTTTAAATAGCTCACCAAATAATAATGCTATGTGAATTATATCTCAATAAAACTCTTAAACAAAGAGTGTACATGATTATTCCTGTCCTCCCTGCTTCCAAGCCTTCAAGAACAGTTATGTGCCTTTCTACCTCCAAGCTCAATTCTAGAGACTCCCCTTAATGAGCCTGGAATGAGTGAATTCAGCAAATTACTTTTTGCTTAAAGTAGCAAAAGTCTTTTTTGCAAAAGTCTTTTCTTTTGACTTGCAAGTTAGAAACTATTGCATATGTAACATTAATTTCAAGTCTATATTAATAACAATGGAAAAAGTTTGCTTATTTGGAAGTGACTTATTTTCAACATAATCTAACCTTGATTCCCAAACTGGCAGCATCTATTTAATTATCTGTAGTTCTTCCAATAATTTATTTTTGCAAGGTTGTGCTCGTTATGTTTTTTTCCCACATCACCAGGTATTTTTAAAGATTTATTTATTTACTTGAGAGGGAGCGTGAGTGCGAGCAAGCAGGAGAGTGGCAGAGGGAAAGAGAGAATCTCAAGCAGACTCCCTGCTGAGTTCCGAGCCCCACAAGGGGCTCCATCTCATGACCCTGATATCATGACCTGAGTGGAAATCAAGAGTCGGACACTTAACCGACTGAGCCACCCAGGCGCCCCCCTCACTCACATTACCAGGTATTTTATAACATGATACTAGCTGAGTTCTCTGAAAGCTGATTCCTGATGGTGACATAGCATACTCATTCCCTTGCTAGGAAAGAAGGAAGGAAGGAAGGAAGGAAGGAAGGAAGGAAAGACACACACTTTTGTTATTTGGCTTACCAGAGTCATCGGGAGGTTTACCAAGTTTAGGAAAAAATAAGCACGTAATATATGACATCATGTGAGATTATAAAATCACATTTTTTACATTAAACTTGATGTTACCCAGACTCAGATTAGATGTTCTTTGCCAACTGCTCTAAGAAAGTAGTAAAGAGCTTGAGAAATGATATAGAGAATTCATTTTTAAAAAGAAAAAAAATTGATCTAGTGCTGAAAATTTAAAATAGAGTTTTGAGATCCCATTTTCCAATAGTCTAAATACATATATTTATTTAGTAGGAAAAAATTGTGCACTTGACATCCATGTGAGAAATAGACATGTAACCTCTACTCACTACTTGAGAGAGAATAAGAAGGAGACTGTCACGCTAAAAGTAAATGTCACACAGAGGGTGTACTCCCTAAATGAAAAGAAGGAATATTTCTGCTCACTCACAAGGAAAACAAAATAGAATGTAATACAAAACATGTAGGAATTTATATTCTTCAACTGACATGATTTAAGAATGACAATAGGAAATGAATACAGCATTGCAGTTTGGGAATAAATTCGTGAAAGAAAATCTATTTAATGCAGAGATCAGTTTCTCCAAATTTCAGTATTATTAGAATCAGGGCAGACAATTCAAATTTGTATATGGCACAAAATCATAACATTCTCTTCTGTAAGCTGTCCCTTGTCTATTTGTTTGTTTTTTAAACAGCTGTCGACTTGTTCTGTCTCATCAATTTTGGTACTTCAGGATTAATTCTCACCATTATCAGTGGCAGAACATGATGGTACAATAAGCCAAAATGACTAAACGCATTGTAAGAAAAAAAAAAAACTGATGACAATAAAAGAGACTCTCTATATAAAAGCTAATCCCTTATGAACAGCATATTTAGAAACTGTCTGCAGGTAATTACATTCAGGTAACCTGATCTGAAAATGCCAAGTTCACACAATGGTTCATTTAATTCCATCTGGTGTACAATAATACATTCCTTAATGGATACATTGATTTAAAAGGGAAAAAAAAAAAAAAAACCCACCTCAGATATCAAAAGCCCACGTTCTCTTGGTATTATAAAATATCACAACAAATATTAGAATCTCAAAAGTGATCTTGCAGTATTTAACCTATTAAAAAAGGAAATTAAGATCATGGGCTTTAGATTCTCATTACCTAAATCCCCTCTTAGTTATGATCTATTTTCTTAATAAGGAATATACAGGTTAATCTGAAGAACTGGGTCAGGACTTCTGATATCTTTTTTTTGTTAAAGATTTTATTTATTTATTTGACAGAGAGAGAGAGAGTACAAGTAAGCAGAGTGGCAGAGGGAGAGGGAGAAGCAGGCTTCCACTGAGCAGAGAGCCCGATGTGGGGTTCGATCCCACGACCCTAGGACCATGACCTGAGCCAAAGGCAGACGCTTAACCCACTGAGTCACCCAGGCGCCCCATGGACTTTTGATATCTTGAGATAAAATAAATAAACTGATTTAGAATATGTATAAGACTTTGAAAGTATTCAAAAATATTTTTAAGGGAGATAATTAACTCTTGGAATAAGAGCCATCTGTCATCAGGATAGGAATGGCGCAAAAATATGCATGTGCTTATCATAGCCATTGATGCTCTCCTTTAGGTCATTAAGATGGCTCAAGGAATTGGCTTCATAGAATAAAGGATCACTTATGATTCAAAGTACCTTGGTGAAGGACTGGAGGGAGAAAGACCTGTATTTGGCCTCTTGAGAAATATGAACTCTGCCTTTCAATGCTTTCTCCATCAGAGCTCTAATCTTGATACCTACTAAGGCCTCCCTCTTCTTAATTCTTTGTTCCTTTACAGAAAGGAGCAGAGTAAATGCACTTCCCATTTGTGTGAATTTTTTCCCATTAGTGGATCTATGTATTTCCAAACTTCGTAATGAATTGATGAAAACCAAAGGCTTTTTCCAAAGACTTACTGGAAGGCAACAAGGTAGGCTGGCCCTGTTAAAACTTTAAAAAGAGAATGACTTTTTTCTTTCTGTTTCCCCTCCTCTGTTGGAGAGTCCCCCTTTTCATGTTCAGACCACCTTTACAAACTAAGGTCCACCCCTAGTCCTATTCTCTTTCTTCTGGATGAATCCTGAAATAACCAGCTTCTTTCCTTTGCCCCACCACACTCCAGGAGCAAACTTTCTTTTCAAGTCTCCTCATCAAAAACTAGGTTTTTAGTTTGATTCTGTCAGATCTCTGCTCACTTAAATATGAGGTAGGTAATTTGATAAAGTTATTAGTGAGTATGTGAACATGTTATTTCATTACAGTTATCAAAGTGAATTCCTTTAAGGACCTCTTGGTGTCAGCACCTGAATCTAAAGAAGGGGCTCTATTAATATGATAATAAGTTGCTAAGTTAATTACTTTTAAAATTTTATATAGGAGAGTTGAATCTAGTGCCTTTCAGGATAATGAGAAAAGAAGATGGTTCATGGATTCATTCATTCATTCATTCAATAAATATTTATTAAGTACGTTTAATGTGTCAGGCCCAGTTCTTAGCATTTGGGATACAACAATGAATATAATAGATAAAGATTCCTACTTCTAGAGATAAATGGGATGAGCGGATGTTTCACACAGGGAATGAGACAGACAATGAACAATAAGCATAAAAAATATAGAAATTTTATTTTATGTTAGATAGTGATAAGTGCTATGAAAAAATATTGGAAGAGGGGAATGGGGAATGGGGTAGTGGTCAGTTGCAGTATTCAGTAAGACAATTAGAGCAGACTACCTAAGAAGGGAAATTTTCAGGACACTTTACTAAAGAGGTAACAGAGTTAGCCAAGCAATTTTGTAGAGGAAGAACAATTCAGGCAAAGGCCTTTAGATGAGATTGCAAATGGAGTGTTCCAATAAACAGCAAGTTAGCCTATGCATGCAGTGGAATGACCCAGGGAAAGAGGAAAACAAGAGATCAAATGTGAGGGGGGCGGGTAGGCAGAAGGGAGTTTGAAGATGTTGGGTCTTACAGGGCACTAGAAGGACTTCAGCTTTTATTCTTACACAGTAGCTCCAAGACAGATTACTGGGTGGCAGGCTAATGGGAATCACATTTTGGGGCAGGTAGCCTTTTTCACACAATAGGTGTTCATGTGTAGGGCTGACCTTTGCATCGTGTGTGCATCAGGTCAAATGACTTCTACCTTCACAGCTTAATCAACTGCTTCTGATGGGAATTCTAAACCAATCCACTTGCTAAAATTTCAAGTAACTCAATCTGTTTTGGTTTAAAGATTCCTTCTGTCTTTGCATAAAAGCTTTGGGGATATTTAGTAACATCTCATAAGTGATTATCATATTACTCTAAAAATATGCTTCTTCTCTGTAAATTTAATGTTCAATGCCTACTCCATGCTAATACTTAGTATAAAACAATATTTGACTCAGAGCTCATCCTAAGAATGGAAATCTGAACGTTTGTTATGTGTTAGAAAGTCTCTTGTATCTTTTCTCTTGTCAATAAAAGGTTAAGCCGCACATAGTACGGAAGATTTAGAGCAGTTGCTAACAATGAACTATATCCTCTCCTTTAGAACCTAGAAGACACTAGGTAAGTATCCTGGTGGATGTAGAGAAAAGATAGACTTCATCGTTTCAACTGGCATTATTCCAGGGAGTTTTGTTCTGTGGCAGACTGCTGTGCGGAGGGAATGGTGATTATTACTTCAAGCCATTCCTCTGCAGAAGGACCCATTTGAAGCATGACTGCTAAGGGAGAGAAGAGTCACAGCTCTAGAATGACAGCTTTCTCTGCTCCATTATGTCCTTTTTGAAGGCTTCATAGCTCAGAATCTGCAGAATATAAGGCATTTCAAGTAATGTCAATCTCTCTTTTCCCTGAAGATCCTTCTCCCATTTGCCTGTTTCCAAATAGCCCTACATGAAAAAACAGTCGTATATAGCTGATGGCGAAATATGATTTTAAGATAAAAATCTTACTTTTTCTCAATAAATGATAAACCGCAGTGCATCTTAATACCAAAACATAATTTCATTTCCTGCTGCAATTTTTAAGCTACAAAATAAGCTTTTATAACTCCAATTAAAATTCATATTTAAGCATTTGTCTTTGGCATATATCTTCTTATACAAATTATAGTTATTAATGAAACTTCCATGATTGCCTATACCCTTGGGGCTTTAAATGCATATTTAAATATTAACAAGGCTCTGATTAAGATGCAGAAACATGGGTAAGTGAAACCAATGGAAATACTTTGCTCTTGTCTTGTCTTGCTTCTATATTATATTCATCAAAATTCCAATTAGCAGCATGAGAATGCAGCATGACTTCCTATGTGTATTCTAGTTCACTTACAGCACCTTTGGTTTAAGGAGTCTTGGGAAAATATTTTTAGCATTGAAATGAAAGAAGGGTTAGTTTAATAGTAATTTCGGGTGAATGTTAAGAAGTACCTTGCCTCAACAGATTGAAATTTTATTCCCCCACTCTCAACTTAGACTTTTATAATTATTTTTTTTAGTGATGTTATTTTTTTGTCTTAGGTTTGCACCTGCTAGTTCACTTGATTGTTTCATCACTTTAATGAGCTCTAAGTTGCAGGTTTCATCCCTGTATGGAGCCTGCTGTGTCGGGAGGAAATTTGGTTGGGGCTTCAAAACACAATTCAATCCTTAGTCTAATGCTTGCATTGTAAAGCAATGTAAAGTCATCACTTTGGGATATAACATAAAAACTTAAACTGCATTTATACTAATGATGCAATAACAGGGATAGGATGCTTATACACCTACTGGCATTTCCCTTCAACATGCTGGTCTTCTATGAGACCGTAAGTTCCTTAGGGCCAAGGTCTGTATCTGCTCTTTGCTAGATAAAATGCATGATGAATAGGTACATGGAAGGAAAGAAGGAATAAAGAAATGATGCATTTACTTTTTTTTTTATAAGATTATGGAGACTAGTGGCAGAGACTATGCATATTTAAATATATTCAAATCTCTCTCACTTGAAAAAAAATCCACTTGTCACATTCCTACAGTTATCAACTTATCTTTCTCTTGCTCAGCCAAAATTCTTGAAGTACTGTCAATTCTCTATCTACTCATTCCCTTTTTACACTTTTCTAATCTGTTTTTTGCCTCCATAAATTCACCAAAACAGCTCACACTAAGATTAACAATGACTTCAAGTTACTAAAGGGACATTTTGGTGTCCTCATATTACCTGAACACTCTACAGTGTTGGCCTTGCCTATCACTCTTTCCTTCTTGAAGGACCCTCCTTACACTCTCTTGTTCATCTTCATACATTGCTGCCCACTTCCCAATGTCCTTTGGATGCTCATCTTCCAATAACTTTCTGTTAAATATTGGTGTTTCTCAATACTCTATCCTAGGCTACTTCTTTTCTCTTTCTGGGTAATCTTGAATAGAACCATCTCCAGATCTTTATTATAATCTATAGAATGATTATTCCTAAATTTTATACTATCCTTCTGAGTTCCAACTGTTTATTCAACATTTGCCTTTGGATGTCTCAAAGGTTACCTCTGAGAACTGAGACCAAAGGTGTCAGATCATCTTAATTGTTTGTTTCCGTAAACCTTAACACAGAAAAGATAAGACTGTAATCCTATAATTCCATTGTTTGCTTCAGGAAATTCTTGCAGATCAATTTGGAGACAGCAGTCTACTGGAGAAAGTTTACTTGTCAAGACTGACTTCACGAACTTTGCTGTGTCCAAAACAACCTTAAACTAGTATGTCACGTTGCCCAACCCCAAGTTCTCTGTCTTGACAAAACCTACTTAAACTTCTTGATTCCAGACCTCAAAATTTAAAAATATGTCACCTCTGACTTCCCCCTTTTGAAACATTTAGACTCTTTCACAGGCTAATTTCTTGTAGCACTAAGTTCCAATACATTTAGTTTTGCTTTGCTAACAGATGGTACAGTAATTATTTGGGGAATTCAACATCTCCAGCTTTATGTGTCCGAGAGTAAACTTGAGGACTTTCCACACATACCTGCTCATCTTTCAGTGTCCTCTAGTTTAATGAACCCACTAAACTAAAAACTTAGAGTTCACTTGCTTTACTCACTCATCTTTGGATCTACCAAATTGTGTTGTTTTACCTCTCCAGTAAATATTACTTGAATAAGTAAGTAAGACAAAAATGGTCAAGCATGCAGTGTCTCAGTCTTCTCCTACCAGTGGAGTACAGGTCTAGGGGAGCCAGTGGGGGTGTCAGCAGGGAGCTGTGTGCCCTGTGCAGGTAGTCAGGATATACAGAGTAGTTATGGGCAATTAATAAAAAAGTCCAAAGTCTATCAATTGTATTATCAATGTACCACAAGAACTGTATACAACTTCAGTAATAGATGCTCTTGCCAGCGAGGGGGATAGTCCATTTCCTCTTCTTATACGTACTGTGCCATTGTGCAATTTTACCTCAAGGAGTGTGCTTATTAAACCCTTATAACTGCTACTCTCACAAAGCTACCGCCAAGCGGCACTAGAGTATATTGATCACATGCCTCATTTTCCAAAGTTAGTGCCTCACTCTAGAGGTGATAAGCATCTTTCATTCTTTAGAAGAGAAATATAACAACTGTAGGCTTCTCTTTTCAGCAGCCTTTCAAGTTTCAGTCAACCATTCAACAAGTGTTGATTGAACACAATTATATGGCAGGCCCTGGTGTAGAAGCTGAGGAAACAATAGCAAACCCAAAGGAAAATGTCCCTGCCTTCTAGGAGCTTACAATCCTGAGGGAGGTTCAGATAATAAACATGATAAATAATACATGTGTGTGCACACACACACTTCACACACATACCCGCACAACACACATACATTGTTAGATAGATAAAATATATAATATGCTAAAGTGAAAAATAATTTAGAGAAGGGGGAGAGGAGGTGGATATGTGGGGGGGGATTTGGACATTTTTACAGGGTGGTTGTTTGTTAAAAATCTGTATGTAGCTAAGTAACCACTTATTTATTTTAGGTATTAACTCTCACCCACCCTCAGAAAATTTCTTAAAGTTGTTACAAGACCAAATTTCCTGGAACAAGGAATATTTTGTACTGAGCTATTTTCATTACAAGATGCAGTCAGGAAAGCCACACTTCAGTTGCTTATAGTTCTGAGAACAATTTTGGCAAAGTCTTATTTCATTGGTGACAGCCATTTTGCATACTTTGTATGAAAGTCTGGTTTTCAATAGATTCCCCAAAGTATTCACAAAGAACTTACTTCTATTTTTCTTCTTTTCCTTTCTTATCACTGCCTTTCTCCATTATGTAAATTTATTCAAACCTATTTTTAGGCTTTAGAAACCTTTTAGTGGTGTATGGAAACAGACCCTTCCTTGTTTTCATTCAATAAGGAGTGTTGAAACATTCCCCAAAGTCCACTTCTACTGAGTTTACAATTTGTGTAATAAGGAAGTGTTGCTTGTTCCTGGATATATTTCAATCAGCGAGGATCAACACTGGGAAAAAAAAAATTCCTGTTCCATCAAGCCATTAATTCTTATGGAAATGAATGTGAACTAGGGAAACAAGAAAAGAATTGATTTAGAGCTGTAATTGGTTTATAAGTCATGCCGGCTACATCTGGTAACCACAAACCACAGTTGAGGTGAAACAGTAAACTAGGCTGAAGATGGGCTTTGTCTAAGGACTTAAAATCAAACCACCACTTAGTCAGACCCTGTTCTGAAAAGAGGGGAGGAGCAGCTAACTGATCCTTCAGATCAGTGGGAGCATCGAGGGTGAAGAATCCATTTTGGATGTAGAGCTATTTACATTGTATTCTTTAATAAGTCACATGTGAAATTCAGAAAAAAATGTTCAAGGTTTTGCCTCTTAATGGAACAACTATTCTTTGGCAGAACTCAATCAGATCACTGTGCTGAATTGCCAGCAAGATCTGCATGTGTAATATGAACAGGCCTCGGACAAAAATAGTTAAAAAATCGGAAAGTAATTAATACAATGGGGTGTGTACTGGTGTTTGTAAAAGTAGTTTAAAAAATATTAAAATACAGCTGGAAGTAAAAGTGATGGTGAAGTCAAACCCTATCGCCCTTTCCATATAAATGTGCTTTATTATATATATTTTAGAAAAAATAAGGAAATATGTAAAGTGGTTTCAGCTAATCACAAAATATGAAATACCTGGAATGGAATTATTGGCAATGTGGAAGGTTAATTACTATATTTAAAAGGTAGACTGTATTCTTTCTTTTTCTTCTCTTTCTTTTTTTTTTCTTTTTTTCTTCCTTTTTGAGAATCAAGGCTATTAGTTGCAAAATAGTTTACATTCTTAGATTAAAATCTGGAGCTACTAACTGAGCAATTTGCATCAAGACTTTCAGGACCAGAAATTGAATAGAAGGGATCTAAGGAGAATTACAGACAACGTGAGGTAAAGATCAGCTCAGACAGGGATTGTTTAAATCATCTGTGAAGTGCAGTGAGCTAATATAAATTCTAAGGTAGTTTAGGTCAAATTAATAAAAAAGGAGCAAAATGACAAGAAAAAATTAAGACGTTAAAGCAGTTTGTAGAATATCTGTCCAATAAAAATAGGGCATTTACTTTCACTTATTGTTATTATTATTCCCTTTCCTGGAAAATATGAATTCTAATCCTTTTTAAAAAAACATGAACAATTCTTTGTGCCTCTACTCCCTGGATATGCTTACTTGATCACTCATAAAGATACTAAAGAGACCTGAAATAAACATGATCAAAAATTTTCATCAATTCTTTGTATTGGGTATGTAAGAAACCTACACTGAATCCAACATATAAGATGCTATTATTCCAAAATGAAAACTACTTGAAAAATGGGATGTGGAGATCTTTATCCTGAACTATCTTACTGTTGGCCTGAGGGATAGTCACAGTTGCTGAAATTCTGAGGCCAGAACATACCACAAGACAATTTTTAATAAAAAATATTTAAATTTTAATTTTAATATATTATGCAAATTTAAGCCTTTATTATACTAACCAAGGAGTTACTGGTTTGGGAAAAATCTCAAAGGAAAACAAGAAAATGTAAGAAACAAACAAAAAAAAAGGGGGGGGAAAGTCTTGCCAGTTTGTTTTTAGAATGTTGATTCTATTTAGACCAGTGAACATGAAATATACATTAATTTGTTTCTCCATATTATTTTTAATAATTTAATTATTAAATATTTTTTATTTTAATTATTTTTATTATTTTATATTATTTTTAATTATTTTCACCACTAAAAATGTAGCAAATATTTTAAAAATATCAAGTTGAAAGCATATAAAATTATCAGTCAGCCAAAGGCATTCATATCTTTTTAAGTCTTAGTACCTCCACCACTGAGGCAAGGCAGTTTCTTCAGAGAGGTTTTATTTGACCATATTCTTTGTTTAAGTTCTCCTTCCTAATAGCTTTAGGGAAACATGGAGCTGGTAGGCTCTGCAGAGTCTGAACCACAGATTATAATTTTCCTCCAACTTTTTCTTCCTCTCCGATGACACATCCTTGACCCTTCCAGTTCACTGTACTCGAGAACTGAAAATCAATCTTCAGTACCGTATTGGGGGGGGGATTTATCATACAAACTGTTGAAATGAATAAAATGAGCAATCTCGAATTTGAAAAATGCTTAATAAACTCAACGTTTCTTTGTAAGACAGCCATCCTATCTCTGCTTAATCAGAAAGACCTTTCTCTAAACCCAATCCCCAGAAAGCACTATTCGTTTGGTTTGTTAGTCATAACCCATTTTTTATCTCTGGCTTAGCCTGAGCATCTCTCTTTCAGACAAAGAACATTTTTTTTGTTTGTTTGTTTTGTTGTGCTTTTAATTAACTAAGAGTGGAATATCGGTAAGAAAAATCCTAAGTTTGATGTTTTCAACCACATGCTAGTGACATATACATAGCAAGTAACAGATTGATGTGGATTTCAGTTAATTATGGAAATAGAAATCCAAAGCGTAGTTCTAGGGGAAAGTAAAAGGATTGATTCCAGATTGGGGGGGGGATCGAGATGTGGCCCTTGGAACATCTGAGCCTTGAATCATGAGTAGACTATGAACTTGTGACTTAGACTTTTGACTCTGGAAGTAATCTTATGGATGGATTAGACATATATTATATCAAAGGTGGATGACTCCATGGGAAAGGTATGAAAATAATGCAGGCAAGAGGCAATAAAGGTCTGCTACACCAAGAGTATTAAATAAGAAATTGTGCTGGCAGTTCCTGTTCCGTCAGCTTGGTTTGGTCAGTCCTTACTTGGTCGAAAGACTGAAATTCCCTTTTTATTTACATTCTCAATTTCAACAACACCTGCAACAATTATTGTCCTTATATTTTTTTCTAGCCAATATTTTCTCTATCCAAATAATTGCACTATTCTTAAGAAATTTTTCTCACATTCCCACTAGTCAGGTTTAGTACTTTTTACAAAACCTCTGTTAGCATTGGAAAAACCTCATAAAAATTTCCCCACTCCAACCCCAGAACCATCAGCTAAGTCTGTCCCCTCACCCAGAGGTTCCTATCCTCTCCCTGCTAAATTCAGCTCATCTTCCCTTCGACCCATACAAACTAGCATATTAGCACATTTTAAAAATTCACCTAGTTCCTCTGGATATTGACTCCTTTTGAAATCTTTTAAATTCACTTTCACATGGTAGCACAGTTCTGTCCTGGCCCATAAACTCTATAGTTACATTCAGACCTGGTTCTGCAGTCACCTTTGGAGAGAAAGGCGCTCATGTTACATTTGTCATGTCTATAGGTTTTGCTCCAAGACTTCCCTCCCTTACATCAAGAGGCAGATGTCCTATATTTTGGAACTATCAGAACTCTATTACTTCCAAATTAATCACTTTCATTAAAGCCCTTAAATAAATTTACTAAAAATTATTTCTGCATCTACAATGGTCTACCATATTATGAATATGACCATTTTTTTTTAAAGCTGTCAAATACTACATTCAAAGAAAAGCGCATTAGAGAACACTGCAATACCACCTTCTTGGAAGTCATTGTTTAAATTGAGCAAACATTTCTTCTGCAAAATCGTTGTTTACATACACACCAAACTGTACTCTCTCTGTTCACTAGAATGATACATTTCTACTATAAGAACAAACATCTGGCTGTACCTGACACCCTCTGGGTAGCTTATTTACTGCACTCCTTCTACTCAACCTAAGAAAAAAGTATTGACTACCTGCTATATATGAAGCAATTAGTATGTTGTTTTGTTTAGTTATTATTTTCATATCTGTGTCCCATTTTTGTCAAACAACATATATTTACTCTAGTTTAACGAAAAGGGGCTTCTTTACATTCTGGGTAGTGTGTGATAGAATACATGAAACAATGCCCTTTTGCTGAAACTGTTACTATTTTCTTGATTCTCTTTGCAAAAGCAACATCCTTTTTTTCTTTCTTATTGAACATCAAAGCACTTATCAAAGGCTCTGAAGTGTGACCAAATCTCAATTTTCCCAAAGAGAAGCTATACTTTTCCTAAGGGAAAAAAGCAAACAAACACAAAACTACCTCTGACAAAGATCCTGTATATGTGGTACCGTCTTGTCTGTTCGATTAGTGTTTTAAATCTCTCTATGCATCATTTTTGTTTCTACAATTTTCCTAATATCTTAAATTCCCAGTTAATATAAAAAAGATAACAGGTTTCTCTCTTACAGGCACATTTTAAAACATTCTTTTCAAGGAAATCTTGATTCAGAAAGTATTTCTAAATTTGATTTTTTTGTTAATAAAGAAACTAAGTGTTTTATTAATAAAGAAACTAAATTAATAAACTAAATTTTATTAATAAAGAAACTAAATTTGATTTTTTATTAATAAAGAAACTAAATTTTATTAACAAAGAAACTAATAAAGAAACTAAACTTTTGTGAAATGAAATAAGTACACACATGCTTGCTTTTAAGTAGATCAATATATGTATCAGTAATATTTAAAAATTTTTTCTTTTTAAAGCATACTTTATAAAAACTGTTTTGCAAAATTTAACAATGATTTAGAGATCACTGAGTGTGAATGCAATATAAACTTTGAGGGAAGAAGAATATAACTCAACCATGAGTGTACTTAACTTGAAGTATTATTTTTAAAACCTTCAAATAAAATTAGTAAAACTTAAAAAGCAAGGAGGGGAAGAATGAAGGGGGGGAAATCGGAGGGGGAGATGAACCATGAGAGACGATGGACTCTGAAAAACAAACTGAGGGTTCTGGGGGGGTGTGGGAGGATGGGTTAGCCTGGTGATGGGTATTAAAGAGGGCACATTCTGCATGGAGCACTGGATGTTATGCACAAACAATGAATCATGGAACACTGCATCTAAAACTAATGATGTAATGTATGGTGATTAACATAACAATAAAAAATAAAGAAAAAGAAATATTTGTATTATGAAAACATAACACTGTTTCAGTTGGCATGGCTTATTTAAATCTTCTCCTATAAAGCTAATAAGAAAGAAAAGAAAGTCACAAGATTTCTGAATAATCTAGACCAGTAATATAAGTGATGACTGGTAAGTTTAGATAGATGGATGGATGGATAGACAGACACAGACAGACATAGACAGACAGATATTCTGACAGGAAGCACAAGTCTGCGGATCAGAGAACAGACCATTGATTTCTCACATAGCATCTTAGCACTGGTTCCTCCTGGGGTGATATGAAGAGAGCCTGATGTTACCCTGTCTGTTCATGCAGTGGTGTTGAACCACACGTGAATTATGAGATGCAGAATTTTGAAATGGTGGCTGGCACATTGGCCCATCCTACCACCAGACTGAAAGACCGTTACTCTGGAATGCAAAGGAATCTTTGGTGGTGGGTGAAGAATCTCTCTGCCTTCCCCACACTGGAGTGCAAATAAATGGCTCTGGGTAAGATAAGTTTATAAATCTCTCTGGAGCAATACACAATCTCTAGCTTTTAGAACATGTTTGCTATTCAATCATCCTTTAATCAAGTTTTGCCAGCTTTTTGTTCAGAAAGCCCAGATTGGCCAGTAACATGAAATAGTCATGTAGAATTGTCTCTCAACAATATTAATTATTAAAATTAGTTTCTCTTTAATATACTGTGTAGTTGGATATATTGTTTGTTATATCTGGCAATAGGCATAAGTTCAATAAAGTGGTTTATTAAACCACCACTGAAAATCCTGTGTTTTTATATTTACATTTCATAAATATACAGATGAATATATGCAGTCAAGTTACTTGAAAATAAAGTTTACCTGTAAGTCTAAATTTTTTGAGTTCTCTGTGTGCAATAAAAACGAAACATTGTAAATGGGAAAAAAATGGACATTGTATTTGAGTTGCTCCATTAAAGTTACTCTGCGAATTAGTGATAGAACAGAACCGGAACACAGGATCTTCAGAGGCCCCTGGGTGCTGTATTCATGAGGCCAATGGAACTCCTAGCTACAGTCTGTTCCAAGTAAATGGTATAAAATTCAGGCTTTACTCACGTAACTGCCTACATTTATCTCCTACAGAGACGACAGCATTACAACTGTTTCAACTGCTTAAGCCCTGTTTTAGCATATATTTGGAAGCCTACACTGTACTTGATAACTTTATAATATTTTGAACAGCATGTAGAAAATGTTTAATTTTAATAATGCAAGATGTGAGAATTGAAGAAGTCTAACAGTTAAAGCATCATTGAAAACTAAAAACATAAGAACACATTTTATTATTTCAAGGTAAAATAAATTTTCCCATTTGCAAGTAATTTTCCCTTGTCTGAATTCTAGCTTTTATCAGTGCATTTCATGGCCCCTCTGATTTATTTTATTTGGAGTTATCTTTACTAGATTCTAGTGACAAGTTTGTATACTTCATAGCTTCTAGCAAACAACCATAAGTACGTGGCTCTCAAGATTGGTTGAATTAATGAGTTTTATTTTTATTTTACCATCCTTTGTTCTCTGATTGATAACTGGTGATCCAAGTGAAGCTGTCTTTTCGTGGAAAGCATTTCACAATGACAATAATAACACAATAAAACAAAGAGAGTGGCTATAATCACTCTAATTCAATAATAAGTAGCCATATAATGAGGGATATAGTAAACATAATCAAATAATTGTGGTGATATTATAAGCACTCACCTAATGATATATCAGATTATATAATTAAGAATAAAAAACAGCTTGTGTGGGACTTTGATAGACCACATGACAGAATCTTCAAATTAAATAGTTGCTGCTTTAAAATAAAGTTAACAAAAAGATGACCACTATTTCTCCTTTGTTTTCTTCGTTATTAAGCATCAACATATTGTTTTCTTAAGGGAAGCAACAATTCCAAAAGGCATTCAATGTGTATAGAGCATCACAGTGCATTTAGTTTATTTAATTACTTGTAATATGCTGTTCTTTGTATTAACTTTTAACAAATTTCAGTTTAAACATGAAAGTGCAACAAATGAGAGATTAACTGAATTACTTAATTTGGAAAATTCAACCATATGTAATAAGCTTGTCACTCCTCCCTCAATAATTTCAGGTTTAAAATATAAGTTCATTTAAATAGTTGAGATAAATGGTACATCCAAAAGAGATTATTTGGGAAGTATGGACAATTTAGGGTTAAACATTCAACGTCTTTTAAAAGGATAACACACTTGTTTCCTATTCAGAAATACTTCATATTTATGTTTAGGAATTTTTTGCATTATGGGCCAGCAGTTGTCTAAGTATGATCCCAGGAGCTTTTGGGGATTCCTTCAAGGCCAAAAATATTTTCAAAATAATACAAAGATATATTTGCCTTTTTTGGCTTTGTCACCATTTGCACCAATGGAGTGAAAACAGTGGTGGGTAAAAGTGTAGCACTTTTGCACAAATCAAGGCCAGGCACCAGCTCTACCGGTGAGTTTGTATTCTTTATTCACTACCAAGCACTCCCAGTTCAAAAGAAAAGAAAAGCCAAGAATATCTTTGATGAAACATTGTACATTACAAATTTCATTATTACTTGACCCTTGAGTACATATCTTTTCATAGTCTGTGTATGCACAAAGGAATTCAGCCATATACAAGTGTGATGGGTGTCTTGAGGAAAGACACCTAAGCGAGTTGCAAGCTAAACAAACTACTTTTTCCATAGAACACCTTTTTTTTTTTTTTTTTTTTTGCCTTGAAGGATCTACTTACAACCACAAGGGCTATTCAGACTTGTGTATTTTGTAGGCATTTTCTCAAAAATTGAAAAGTTGTACATATCTCTTCAAGGAAAAAAATTAACATTTTATTCATTCATTCAACAAATAGTTATTCAGTGCTTATAATACCAGGGTATTAGAAGACTTTGTGTTCTTTATTGTCTTTTTGGTAATAAGTCTATTATTAATTTTGTTGACATTTAAAGTAACACTGTATAATATTTTGCATACACAAATGGCTAATTTCTTCTGAATATTTTCTTGTCATATTGTTATTATTGAGTCAGGTTAACATTAATTGAAGGCTTACTTTGGGGCAGGCACTGTTCTAAGCATTTTGCATATATGATCCCATTTAATTTCCATAGCAATTCTGAGTTTGATGGCATTATGATACTTAAATAGAGATAAAGAAAAGAGGTATAGAGGTGTTAACTAATTTATTCGCACCAAAGAGCATTAAGCGGTGGAGGTGGGATTCCTATCCGTATAATGTACTCCTGTCCCAATGCCACATTCTTAACCAACTTAGGCAATTTATAAATAAATTTATCCAGTTTATGTTCTGCTTAAATTCTAACCTATAATTTCTTTGCTAGCTTCAAAATGAATTTATTTTTAGTAGCGATGTATCCCTTCTTTCAGGAGGGTTTGAATCCATGGACTTTTCTAGAGTGTCTTTCTTGATTGTGTGCGAGGTTATTAGAGTATGGATGAAAAGCATGGGCTCATTATGACCTCATTATGTATTAGCTCTGAAATTTTCTGCAACTTCCTTAATTTTTTATCCTCAGTTTCTCTATCTGTAAAATGAGGACAATGATTGTAAGGACTTCAGAGTGTTAGGATTAAGTAAGGCTATTTATGTAAACCTATTAACAGTTATTGGTACATCGTAAGACACTCAATAAACATTAGTTATACTTGTTTATATTTCTACATGTATTCCTATGCCTTAAATATCCAGAACTCTTAGAGAAGGTGCAATACAGAGCCATGAAAAGAAATAGCTTGGAAGTAATTCAATAACTTGAAAATGGAGATTTCAGGAGACTAAAAAAAAAGCAGTCATTTAATTCCCATATTGGAGAAAGACAGCTAAAAGGAGATCATCAGTCAACTAAGAAAATTATCTTTTTTAGTTTCAAACAATAGCAGAAAGTACTCATGCATTCATTTAAGTTGAATTGATCTACTGAAGCCTAAGAAATGTACTATAGCACTGGTCTTCTGAGGCTGATGCCCTGCCTGTATCCCACCTGCCCCGACCCTTAGGCCTTACCTTTCTAATGCACTTAGATGCAGATACTTGCCAGTATCTGCAGCTCTGTGCTAGGACTTTAACTGCTTCCAGGGCAGACTACAAGTACCTGAGAATTAAAGTCCCTGGGAACAGCCCACGATAGACTGGCAGTTATCAGGTGGCAGAAGTGAGGTGACTTCTCAGCAGGATTAAGTTCCAATTACTTATAGTGGTCACATGCTTGATGACAGATTCCTTATTGGGTGCCTTTCCTTCTCTATCTTACTTCTGCACTTCCTGTCAGTGATCTCTGGGACCACCTCTCCGATTCAAATTATTTGAATTTGAATTCTTGTCTCAAGGTCAGAAACAGAAAGACTACTTATATTTTTCATCACTGTATTATTTCAGACCTGAAGATAGTTCCTGGGACATAATAAGAACTCAACAGATATTTGTAGAATTAATTGATTAGTTCTCAAAAGTAAGTGTTCCTTGAAGTTACCATATTCATTTTCGTATACCCAGGTCCTGGCAGAATGCCTGGCATAAATTATGCACCCAGTTAATGTTTGTGAAACAAATGAGTGTGTAAACTTGCCAGTATTGTTTTTTTTTTAAAAAAAAAAAAAAACACTCTGACTACTAATAAAGAACACATTACTTCTGACAAAGAGAGTGGGAATTGAATAAAACTTAAATCTAATACATTATAAAACTTATTAATAACAGAGTTGAACTATTTAGCTACTTAATAGCTGCATTTATATTCACTGACCAGACTAACATTAAATGAAGGCAGAAACCTTTGCTATAGAATCTTGTGAATTATCAATATTTTTTTGAAAAATGTACACAGAAATATGTCACTTTATTTGCAAACTCTATTAACAAAGTCTATAGCCTAAAATGACCAAACTGAATAATAAAAGGAGGGAGGAAAGGCATTAATTGATTGAATGATTGAACAAATACTTATTAAATATCTACTAGGTATCAGTCATGTCTTCTACATCCATGGGTTTTATAATTTTTTCTGAGACCTACAGTAGGAAATATATTTTTCATCAAGACCCACACACAAATGTATAAACGTATGAATACACAGATATGCTCAAAACTAAAAAAATGCCTCAGCATACAATACATATGCTTACTACATTTTATTTGCAAGCTTTCTTTCAGTCTATTTCCTTAAAAAAAGATACTTCACAATGTCCATTAATCTGATTTCATTACTCACTAATGGGTTCCAAATGACATTTTAAAAAACACTAGATTCTGAAGTTAAAATGAGCTAAAGCAGACATCATGTTTCTTTGAAGGATCTTAAATAAACCTAAATCAAATAATTTTAAAAACCAGTATAAAACTTACCACTGTGATTTCTGCAAAGGCTCCTAGAAGGAAGCAAGGTATGTGCCAGGAAGATCTGAACTTGTGTGGGGGATGGAAGGGTGGGCAGTAAGGAGAGATTTCCTCAAGAAGTGGTAATTAAGTTGAGATTTGAGGAGGGGTTGAAGTAAAATTTGAGGATGGATTAGTTAGAATAGCAAAGGTCTTTGTGAGAGGCTGGATATGGAGAATGAAGGAGAAGGAGATACTTAGGTAACTGTTAGATTTGTAGTTTGCCCAACTGGATGGACAATGGTGGTATTTGCTGAAAAGAGAAGACTAAAGAAGACCAGATCTAGACAAAGATAGAGTGGAAGATCACCGATTTGTTATTAAACATGCTGCTTTTGAAGTATCCAAGAGCTAAAGCCAAGAAGGCAGTTAAATGTGGAGATCTGGGTTTCAGAGGCAAAGTCTAGGACTTAAATAGCAATTTATGAATCATCTAAGTATAGGGCAGTTTAGAAAAGAGCCAAAAACATTAATAGAATCTGATAATATTATACTCATTTACTTGTTATTTACACTTTGTATGATTTCATAAGGGACTTTTAAGGGGCTTTCAAATAAATTATGTGCAGAAAACTGGTCAAATCAAGAAGAATTAGACTCATATTATAAAAAGTTTAAAAAGACTAGTTGTGCTATGAAACCTGTGTACAGAAGATCACTGTCCATGATGATGATGGTGATGATCGACAATGATAAAAAATATTAGCCAATACCATGTCTGGCACAATATCAGGCCCTTTATATGCATTATCCTAGTTACTTATCATATTAGGTAGATATCCTACTTTTCCAGGTGAGGAAACGAAGAAATAGACACAAAAAATAATTAGCTCAAGGTCACAAATCTGATAAAGCATATATCATGGATACTTAAAATGAGCAAGTCTGTCTCATTTTATTGTACTGTTCTTGAATATAACATCACACAGCCAAATGCTGCCGGGCATGATCTTTGATCATATGCTTTCTTCAAAAGAAATATTTTTTAAGTTGCTACACTCTATCAATTGTGTAAGTAATTACTCCTTCAGATCTTTTCACCCATAAAAGCATATATTCCTAAATATATATATGAACACCAGTTAAAATTTATGCTGCTTTATAAATGCCTTTGATAGCTAATAATAAAATTAGCATAAAGGATCTTATTTATAATTTTGCCGTTCATTCACTAATTCATTCAAAAATATTTATTGTGTACCTACTTATGTGTCAGGTACCGTTCTTAAGTGCTATATGCCAGACAGTCCATGCATAATACAAATGGAGATTCAGAATAAATTAGTTTCCTAGACTTTGTTGTGAATTATAGAAAAAAAAAAGACATTCTTCATAATAGCTCCTTTTCCTCCAGATATCTTTAATACTTTACGCCACAGGTAGAACAGGGCTCAAATCTTTTGGAAAGCAAATAAAGAGGCAAGCACATGGGAATTTATTAATTGGCAAATCTAATATACCTATTAAGAATGTAAAAGTAATGTAATTCAAAGTTCTGGAATACAATAGAGAAGGAATCACATTCAGATATGATAAAAAATCTCACTTGTAGGCCAAACAGGACAAACATATGCAAAAGTTTCAAAATGTATCGACTGCAAATTTCGATAACAAAGACTTACCCTTTTAAGGCAAAAGTAAATAAAATAAATAAAAAGATTGTCAACTGTTATTTAGACTCACGAAAGCTATCTCTTGTCTATCAGATGCATTCAGGTTTTTTTTTCAATGCACAATAAATAACAATATTAACCTGCTATAGGTGCTTTGCTCAAACATGTAAGAGGAATGAATGGATCTGCATGATGAGAGAGTGAAATACATAAAATTGGAATGATATATGTTTGTTTGGAGGATGTGTGTGTGAAGAAGGCAAGCCCTATATTACCGGGAGGACAATTTCCTCTTTCCCCTTAGCCATTGCCCATTTCTTCGTTCCCCTTTACAGAAACATTCTGAAAGAAGTCACTTTGCTGGATTGGCTTCAATCAGGCTTTACCTCTGTAGGAGGCTGAATAATAGCCACCCAAAATATCAGATGGAACCTGTAAATGTTGCCTTGTATGTTAAAAGGGTCTCTGCAGATCCCATTAAATCAAGGATCTAGAGGTGGGGAGATTATACTGGATTATCTTAGAGGGAGAGCACTAAATCCAACCACATTTCCTTATCAGAATGAGGCAAAGGGAGATTTGATACACACAGAAGAGAAGGCGATGTGAAGACAGAAGCTGAGACTGCAGTGGGGCCATGCCAGCGGCCACCAGGAGCTGGAAGAGGTAATTGAGAGATCCAGGGGGAGCATGGCCTGTTGTCACCTTTATTTCAGCCTAATGAAACCAATATTGAACTTCTGGCCTCCAGAACTCTGAAAGAATACATTTCTGTTATTTTAAGCCACCTGGTTTGTGATCATTTGTTATGGCAGCCAGAGGAAACAAATACAGCTCCATTCAAAAAAAAAAAAAAAAAAACTGCTACAGTGAAAACCACAACTGACTTCCTAGTAGCTAAATCCAATAGTCAATGTACTAAAGCTTTCTGCACTATTTGACCCCGTTGCTCACCCTCTCCTTTTTATTCTTTAGTTGGTGTGATGGTCAGTTTCATGTGTCAATATGGTTAGGATATAGTCTCAACTACTCAATCAAACACTAATCAAGGTGTTTTTGTGAAGATGCAATTAAAGTCTGAAATAAATTAACATTAAATGAGGAAGATAATCCTAATCATCTGGGTGGGCCTGATTCAATGAGTTGGAAGGCCTTAAGATCAACACTGAGGTTTTTTGTAAGAAGGGAAACAAGGAGGAGGAAGAGGAAGAAGAGGACAAGGAGGAGGGAAGAGAAGAGGGACAGGAGGGAAGAAATAATTCCATCTGTGGACTGCATCTTGAGCTCCCGCCTGCCCTTCCTGACAGCCTGCCCTGCAGATTTCAGACGGGCCAAGCCAGCCCTACCACTGCGTAAGCCAATTCCTTGAAATAAATATCATGATATATATTTCCTACTGGTTCAACTCTGACTGATACACTTGGCTTTAAGGATAGCACTCTCTTGCTTTCAGTCCGTTTCACCAGCTGCTTCTTTCATTCTCCTTTCCATGTTACTTCTCATATTTCTTATTGCCTCTTGCTGGAAAGCCTGCAGCTCAGTATTTGGACTCCTTTTTAATTTTTTTTTTTTTTTTTAATTTTACTCACCGAGTGGATGACTTAAATACCATCCATGTTCTGATCCCTTGCATTTATTCTTAATCTACAGCCTGGACCTCTTCCCTAAACTCTACTCTTTTTTTTTAAGATTTTATTTATTTATTTCACAGAGAGAGACAGCGAGAGAGGGAATACAAGCAGGGGGAGTGGGAGAGGCAGAAGCAGGCTTCCCGCGGAGCAGGGAGCCCGATGTGGGGCTTGATCCCAGGACCCTGGGATCGTGACCTGAGCCGAAGGCAGACACTTAACGACTGAGCCACCCAAGCACCCCCCTAAACTCTACTCTTAAACACGCAGATACTTCACCTCAGGTTTCTAACAGGCATTTGAAAGTAACATGTCTCACTCTCCATTTTTCATCTTCTCCACAAAACTTGTTTCTCTTATCATCTTTCTTTCTCAATAAATAGCATCAATCTTTCCTGTTGCTCAGGCCAGAGACTTGCAGTCATACTTAACTTCTCCCTTTCTTTCACACTCCTGCCCAACATATTAACAAATCCAGTGGAATCCACCTTTGAAATATATCCCAAATAGGGCCACTTTCTCCTGCCTTGCTCCAAAATACCACAATCTTTTAAATATGTTTTTGGTCCTAAATGGCCTCTTTTCTTCTGTCCTTGCACTTTCTCTTCCCTCCCACCTCTCCCCACCCTCCATCCATAGACAAGCTAGCAATCTAAATTCTTTTAACATATGAATCAGATCACATCACTCTTCTGTTCCAAACCCTCTGGTAGCTTCGTGATTCAGAGTAAAAGCCAAAGTTCTTTCAATGGCTTATCAGGCTTAGTATGATTCACCTCTACCTCTGACCTCAACTCCTATAACTATTTTTCTCTCTGCCTGAGATACAGCCACACTAAGTCTTTTTCTTTGCCTTGAACAAACAAGGAAAGCTTCTGCTTGAAGGATTCTGAATTTGTTGACTCTTATGCTTTATTTACCCTCGCCCTATGTCCACATGTCTTACTCCATTACTTTCATCTCAGTCATCTGCCCAAATGTCACTTTATCAGCAATGCCACCCATGTTCATTCTAGTCAAAATTCAAACCTCTTTCCCTTCATCTACACTCTATCCCTTGCCCCTGCTTTATTTTCCTCTATAGCACTGATCAGCATCTGATGTACAATATATTTTACATGTTTCTTTAGTTTCCGTCTCCTACTACGTGAATATAAGCCCCGAAAGTCAAGCTTCTTTGTTTTGTTCTCTGCCATATCCTTTGGGATCTAATACAGTGCCTGGAACATAAAAGGTATTCAAAAAATACTGCAGGAGTAAATGAATGAATGAATGTGGATCTTCTTATGACTGGATAGATCCATAAACCAGTGTGAGCAAATGAAATAATATTTTACAACTGTATGTTAACTATACTGGAATTAAATTAAATTAAGTTAGAAAAGAATAGTAAAAAGAAGAAGAAGGAGAAGGAGGAGGAGAAGGAGAAGATTTATCAGGACAGCCATAAAATCTTTACCAGGCTCAGCCTTTCCTATGTTATTTTTGTAATGTTGCTTATTATATTGGTTGGCCCACAAATTATTTCAGTGACAATTATTTTTATGTACTAACTTTTTTCTATAATATGTCTACCACTATGAAATTAGTACCTCTTAGATCTCTTTTTAATCTGCTCAAAGATTGTAGAGACTCAAAGATGGTAAAAGATAAGAGAGGACATAACGCCTAGAACAATGATTCAATAATTGGTTTTAGTTAGGGATTTAAGACGAAAGAAATGGGCTACTCTAGTTGTCTCAGAATTCACTTAATTAAACTTATCTTATTCTACCTACTTATTTGTGTAGAATGTGCCCAAATTAGACTTGGCAGTATATAGCTGTAGGAGAGTAGGAAATAGAAGCACTGTCCACAGCTGGATGAATGCTCCCATGTTTCATTTGGTAGGAAATGCCAGTAGACCAGCAACTTAGTGACTCCAATGTTAATTGAATGAGTATTTGACCTCACAGAATTTTTTAACTTGGAGGCACAATAAAGTAACTGTATTAAAAGAATATGTCTTGTGGCTGGGGAGGATCGGTAGTTAAAAGCACTCTGAAGGTTTTCACTGATCATACTCAGGGGTGCAGAAGCACTGATTTTCCTCACATGGATAAACAGTTTGACACCTTGTTGCTTAAAAATTGCTTATGTCTAAAGTACACTCCACAGCTAAAGGGCCATGCAGATGCCACATTACTGAATAGCATATGGACATCTCCAGGGCTGTTAAAAATGATCACACCCACCGTCTGTTTTTACTGGGGCTTACTGTATTTAGACAATTCTAAGAGAGAAGATTCTGTTTTACAATGTAGCTCAGGGGACCTATACTGAGAAGGAAAGGAAGCTGGGAAGGCACTTGTGAACTTGCAAGAGAAACTATGTTTCAGTAATGGCCTCTTTCTTAACAATGTAGCAGTTTTGAATCTCAGAGAGGACAAAAATGTTTTAAGATAAAAATATTATTTTAAAAATTTGTAACCTAAGTCTTTAGAGCCCCCACTATGTTAAATTTGGTGGCAAGCATGGTGTGACTGACATTTTCTGTTTGGATATCTAAACTCCCTTAGCTGCCGGCTCAAGTAAATCTGGTTCAAAAATTGTCTCCAACTTGATTGTAACTTCAGAGTTCTACTTGGGAAAGTAAAGGGTCTGAAAAAACACTGTTCCTTTTGGCAACAATAGTAATGGTTTACTTTCTGTGATCCATTACTTCCTAGGTCTGTTCATAGCCCGTATCTTCTTCTATTAACATGCCTTTAATTTTTCCCCCAGCTTTTGAATTGTCCACAGTGTCAAGCACCATGCTAAGCATATGATACATCCTCAGTCAGCACCTGGTGAGTGAAAACAAAACCACGGATATAGTGAAGATGCCAGCGTAAGTGTTGCAGGGACGACCATGCCCCTGCTCCTTATATTTGTGTCTCAAAGATATGGGGAGAAGGACTATGGCTGTTTCTCTAGAAATCCACGCTGCATGAAAAAAACGGGACAACTCGTATTCTTATTCTCCTCTAAGTATGTAAAATTACAAGTTGTTAATTACTGAAGCAAATAAATTTATGAGAACCACCTTGTGGAAGCCCTGTCATGTCAGATGGTGCTCCATTTCAACCATTCTATGAGTAGTAATTAAAATTGACAAAGCTCACCTTGATAAAGGAGAGAATGGGTAACATCTATCATTTGTCACACTGATAAAAGAAGCATAATCTTTGGAAAAAATTAGAGGAACAAATAATAACCATCAATGTTTTACATCTTTTTCAGTCTTAACATCTCTAAATGAAACTGAAAATTCAAATGACTTTTATTAGTGTTGAAGAGCCCACCAGAAGTTTGTCTTAGTTACCACAAGATTACATGCTTACTGTTTAGGTCACTTTTTGAATCTAGTTTTTGAAAACTGTAACAAAATTAATCTTTCATTTAGTGTTTATGGTAGGCCAGGCACTGTGAGGACCACTTAAAAAAAATCCAATAGGAAGTCCTATAATTTTCCCATTTTACAGATTACAGAGTATGAAGTTAAATAATTTGCCCACGCTAATGCACTTATCACATGGCAGAGCCAAAATTGTAACCATGTCCCCTTGACTTTAAAGCCTGTGCTCTTAACCACTGGCCTGATGTTTTTGGACACCACCAGTCCCCATAAAATGGGGAATGAGAAAGATAAAACAACCCAATGACTTAGAGCTTTCAGCTGCATATGTATAAAGTAATAAAAAGTGACTTGTATACTCTTGATTTCTTTTATGATAAAATGTAAATGAAGAATCTTAGTTTGTGTTCAGAGTATATAAAATTGCAAAAGCATACTCAGGGTACCATTTGAAAATGTTACCATGAACAAAAATGACTGTAAGGTAGCAGAGCTTACCAACTCACTCTTGGTTGAGTTTCTCTAAAACAATCATATAACCCACTTTCATCAATACTATAGCACTACGTATGTGGGTGTGCGCTTATTCTGAAGACACTATAAAAAATCCCGCCTATCATGATACCAAAAATACCAAATGTGACAGAGTTCTGATGTCTTCTGAGGCCTGGAGCTGCTCCAGTTAAACATCACTAATCTCCAGGCCACTGCAGTGAATTCGACAAGCCTGAAATCCTGGCTAGGGAGAACAGAAATGATTACTAAAGCATAGCCAACTTTTAACTTGAAGTCTCCGAAGTGTGGACACTTGGTGTTGGAATGCATAGCTAGATAAGAGAATTAGTAAGGAACAGTCGCATCAGAACTTTAGTTTCTTTGCACCACACACATTTCTCATCATCATAACCTACCCACCCCCTCCCGGTCATTGAAGTCAGCAGAATGATATTGGAAGGCCAACCTTTTGCTGATGGAGAGGAGATAGACTGTTGTAGTTTGGTGCATTGACTCTAGACAGACACTATCTTTTTTTTTTTTTTTTAAAGATTTTATTTATTTATTTGAGAGAGAGAGAATGAGAGACAGAGAGCATGAGAGGGAGGAGGGTCAGAGGGAGAACAGACTCCCTGCTGAGCAGGGAGCCCGATGCGGGACTCGATCCCGGGACTCCAGGATCATGACCTGAGCCGAAGGCAGTTGCTTAACCAACTGAGCCACCCAGGTGCCCTAGACAGACACTAGCTTGTTCAAGTCACACCCTCGCTGCTTGCTGTGCCTTCGGGCAAGTTATTTTACCTCTCAGTGCTTCCCTGTAACAACTCCATACTTTGTCATAAAAATGAAGTCAATGTCTACAAAACACTTGAAAGTATCTAGTATATAGTTGCCTTATTGAGTGTTGTTAGTGTATTATTATTAATATTACTTCTCAGATGTGAAAAAGATAATATCTAAGGCAATTTTTAAAACTATTTTATCCTTTTAGTAGGTCATGAAACTAGTTTCATTCTTCTTGATTTACATAAAAGTGAAATATAATCATGTACAGTAGAATAAATAACACCATGATTCAATGCACATAGGATAGGAAATACTATTTTATGGGACAAATACATATATGTGTTATCAGTTGTATCTGAAGTATATTTCTTAATGACAATCACGGCCAAAAACATTAAAAAAAAAAAAAAAAACCCACACACACTGTCTTAGTATTATCATACAGGAAGTAAGGCAGTCTTGTATCTGCAAAAAAGAGAATTTTAAATTTTTTTTGGCAGTCCTCATGTCAAGCATTTAATTCATTCATACATTCAGCACTTAGACAACATTTTATATGTTATAGGCACCACGCCGTGATCTGGGGGGAACAATAACAAGAAAATTTTACTTGACTCTTCGCTCAATGGACTGTACAGCTTAATGGGAAAACACTCTTTGTCAAATAAACATACACTAACCACCAGTTATGAAATCTATTATTCCAACTTCTTTTTTTTTTTTTTAAAGATTTTATTTATTTATTTGACAGAGAGAAACACAGCGAGAGAGGGAACACAAGCAGGGGGAGTGGGAGAGGGAGAAGCAGGCTTCCTGCTGAGCAGTGAGCCAGATGCGAGGCTCGATCCCAGGGTCCTGGGATCATGACCTGAGCGGAAGGCAGACGCTTAATGACTGAGCCACCCAGGTGCCCCTATTATTCCAACATCTTATAAATATACAAACCTGAGAGAATCAGCAAAAATAAATGTGTTAAATTATAAAGGAAAAGAAAATAATCTCATTCAAAAATTAGGAGTAAAAAACAATATGTAAAAATGCATACAAAGCTGAGTACTCTCTACACTGCTCCATAATTAACTGATGGAGTAGGGGAAAAGTGCAAGTGTGGTTTGAGATATTTGTTTCTAACTAGATTGCTATGTTAAGTTATCATTTGTGCCATTTAATATTCATCAAATTGCCTCTATCCCACTGTGTCAGAGTCAGTAGCTTGTAAATCTTTAGTGAGATCAAATTGTATCTCTTAAAATTAATATATAAATTTAATATAATTTCAATTAAAATCACAGTAGTGTTTTAGCAGGAATTGGAGATAATGATCTTAAATAGTACATAGGAAAATATATGTTCAACTATGACTAACAGAACTATGAGAAATAGAAGGGTGTTGTCTTGCTTTATCAAAACATACTACATGTACATTGTATTTAAAACAGCATGGTGTTGGTAAAAGAAAAGCAAATCGATCAAACACAGAAGTAGGACAATTTTGAGGCGCCTGGGTGGCACAGTCCATTGAGCGGCAGTTGGCTCAGGTTCCGATCTCAAGGTTGTAAGACAGAGCCCCGCGCTGCGCTCTGAGTAGAATCTGTTTGAGATTCTCTCTCCCTCTCCCTCTGCCCCTCCCGCTCATACTCTCTCTTTCTCTCAAATAAATAAATACATCTTAAAAAAAAAGAAGTAGGATGGTTTTTTCAGTAGCTATAAGAAGTCAATATTTGACAAAGATACTAGTTGTTAAATTCAATGGGTAATTCTATTTATTTATTTAATAAATTGATTAAACATCTGAAAGGAAATTAAAATGAAACCCTTATTTTCTCACATATAAAATAAAATTAAAGATGAAGTAAAGTCTTAAGTATAAAAGAAAATATCTCTCAGGAAATTCTAGGAGATGTACAATCTGTGGTATAGAAAATCTTGTCAAAGTAACACCGGGAACCCAAAGTTATGAAACAAAATATAGACACTATTTATCTATATAAACATTTTTGAAACCTTAATTTAAAAAAAAAATTCATTAGAAACACAACAGGTCTGGGGCACCTGGGTGGCTCAGTTGGTAAAGCTTCTAACTCTTGATTTTGGCTCAGGTCATGATCTCAGGGTAGTGAGATGGAGCACCATGTGGGGCTCCATGCTCAGCAGGGAGTTTGCTTCCCTTCTCCCTCTCCCTCTGCCCCTCCCCCCACTCACTCGCGTGCTCTCTCTCTTTCTCTTAAATAAATAAATTAATCTTTAAAATAAAAAAGAAACACAACAGGTCTGGAAAAATTCTTTGTAATTCAGACAATACATAAGGAATAACTTTCTATACACAAAAGACCCCTTCAAACTGAAAAGAAAAAGATAAGCCAATGGACAAAGCATAATAATGGACAATTCACAAAAGAACAAATAAAATGGTCAAAAATATATGATAAGTTTCTCCAGTTCAGGACTAGGAAAAAAATTAGATTAAAAGTACCTCTTTACACCCATTAAATAGGTACATCTATTAAAGCACATTATATTTTTGCTGGAGGGTTTGTAGGAATAAAAGGTACTATTATTATACATTTTTAGTGGAAATGTAAAGTGTGATAGCCTTTTAGGCATGTGATCTACCAACATATACTAAAATTAAAAGCATACATACATCTGACTGAGAAACTCCATTTTGGGGAATCTATTCCAACTTATTCCAATATTAAAGGTAAATGATATTTACTGCAACATTTTTTGAAGCAACCAAGAATTGTAGACAGTCATTACCCATACATGGGGGAATGAGTGAATCGATTGTGATAAATTACTTCTATGAGTTTATTATACAGTCATTTCAAAGAGTAAATTAGAGTCATGCTTGATGACTTAGAGTTTCAAAGAGATTTTCATGAGGTAATCTGAGTGAGAAAAGATATAAAAAATATGTATAGTAATATCCTCTTTCTGGTAAAGTAAGAAAATATTTGTGTGTGTGTGTGTATAGGTGTGTATGTGCATACACATGAGAATATGTGTATATATGTAGTATATGTATATGATTATATGAGTATAGAGAAAAATATGAAATTAATAACACTAGGCTTTTAATATATTAAGTGGGAAGGCAAAAATGAAATGCAAGATGTTGATGGGATGGAAGAAGGAAAAAGAACAAAAAAATCTCCATGATGAAAACAAGTATTATTTGATCTCATTTACATAAATTTGTATGTTTGTGTGAGAGAGATAGAAAAAAGAATATAAAAATACATGCACAGATGTTACTGTTACTAAAATGGTAAAGAAAATGAGGGCAAAACCAACAATACAAAAAAAAAAGAAAAATGAATGATGTTGACACCTGTCAGTAAAGATCAGATATGAACACATATATAAGTGAAGACTAGCATTTTTCACATGAAATTTATTGTTAACATACTACAAAGAGGTTGATATTTTATAAACTATTGGGCAGTTTTGTCAAATTTTAAACCTTTAAGTGAGTCAGTGCTTTTCATAACATGTTCTTTATGAAGACAAAAAGAAACACATTTCTCTCAGTGCCAAGAATAATTGTATCCCTAAGCACTTTAATATACACTGGAAACCACATAACTGATCTAGACTTGTTATCTTGGCTGTTAGAAGAGTGGTGTCAAACCTGACTCTTGCTTCACATACTTTTATTACCTTATTACCCTTTATTCCAATTTTCTCACTTATCTTTAGTTGTTTTAACATAGGAATATTTTTTAAGCCATTTTAAATATTTCAGGATCAATGTAGGTTGTACATCCATATTACAAATAACAATAAGAGCTCTGAAACAAGAAGCAGACATCGCAATGCTGACTTCTCGGGCATACAGAAGAAAATAGGTCTTAACCACCCAGACTAAAGGTGATTACTGTTCCTTAATCAGGAGGAATTGTAAATTGATATCATAACCCATATTGTATTAGCTGTCTATTTTTATATAAAAGGAAATAAATGTATGTGTATGTTCTTGTTATAGAAACGAATCCAATTCTTGTGTTTTTAAGTTCTTAAAATAAAGAACCTTTACAGGTACTAATACTTGAGGATACCTGAACTGGAGGTAGCTGAATTGAGTATTATAGAGTGGGCAAAATTAGGTAATCTGTATCCTTTGAAAAAGGAATCCTCTTGCACTGTTGGTGGGAATGCAAACTGGTGCAGCCACTATGGAAAACAGTATGGAGGTTCCTCAAAAAGTTAAAAATAGAACTACCCTATGATCCAATAATCACACTCCTGGGTATTTACCCAAAAATATAAAAACACTAATTCAAAGGGATGCAGGTATCCCTATGTTTAAAGCAGCGTTTTTTACAATAGCCAAATTATGGAAGCAGCCCAAGTGTCCATTGATAGATGAATAGATAAAGAGGTTGCGGTATATATACACACACAATGGAATATTATTCAGCCATAAAAAAGAATGAAGTCTTACCATTTGCAAAGACATGGATGGAGCTAGAGTTTATTACTAAGCAAATTAAGTCAGAGACAGACAAATACCATATGATTTCACTCATATGTGGAGTTTAAGAAACAAAACAAATGAGCAAAGAAAAAAAAAAGAGATATACCAAGAAACAGACTTAAAAAAAAAGTTTTTTAAAATTTATAACTTATTTTAAAAATTTTTAAAGTAAACTCTACCCACAGTGTGGGGCTTGAACTTACAGCCCCAAGATCAAGAGTTGCATGCACTACCGATGGAGCCAGACCGGTGCCCCAGGAGACTCTTAACTATAGAGAACAAATTGATGGTTCCCAGAGGTGAGGTGGGTAGGGGGATGGGTGAAATAGGTGATGAAGATTAAAGAGTGCACTTGTCCTGATGAGCACTGGGTGATGTACGGAAGTGCTGAATCACTATATTGTACACCTGATACTAATATTACACTGTATGTTAACTACCCTGGAATTAAAACACACACACACACACACACACACATAAATAATACCTAATATGTTTTAAAAAACAAAATAAAATGTAGCACAACAGTACCACAAAGGATGGGAAGGAGGAATTGAAAATATACTGCTGTAAGGTCCTTACACAACATAAGAGATTGTATAAAAATACTTTAAAGGTAGATTCTGATTAATTAGTGATACATATGGTAAATTCTAGGGTAATTGCAAAAGATGTTTAAGGAGATACAGATAATATTTCAATAGAGGGGATAAAATGGGAAAAAAAGAACTCTCTCTATGGAAATCTAACAATGTCTGTTTTTGCCACATATCCCAATGTGTTCAGTAAGTTACTTTATAGAGCAATAGATGTAGTAAGTAGCCAGTTTCTTTGAGTTGCACTGAATCCAATCTTTTAAAAAAAAAAGTACAAAGGAATTAGCCCTATTTTCTTTGCTTCACCTAACATTTTTTCTTCCATAAGTTTATTTGATTGTGTCAACATGATAATAGAAGCCAAAAAGGTTCATTATGCTCTCATTCAAACAAAATGGCTAACAGTTAATCATCTAACTATGGAGCTTCTTTCCTCTGCACAAAATTTATCACAGTTTTGTATAAAACACTGCAGGATCATAAGTGACCATTTATAACTGACATATACATACAATGAGCTTATCATCTTAAAAATAGATTTACTCAACTTTCTAAAAGGTTTCTTGTTACATTACAGTTTTTTTGACAAAAGAATGCACATTGTTTAACACTTAGTAAAATAAATACTGTATCTGTCTTGAAAGAAAATTATAGGAAAGAATTTAGATCACTGAGAAAGATTCAGTCAAGGAATAGAAAATCAATCTAATATTTCAAAAGAGCAAAACTTCTCATTTTAACAAGGTTGTTACTCACATCACATGGAGAAAAACATAAAAATTGGGCACAGGAAACACAATTACCAGGGGAAATTCAAGAAAAATAGATTTGGGAAACTCATGTGAAGAGACCTTTTCAAACCTTTACAAAAATAAGTCGGAATAAGTTGTATTATAAATACAAACTCTTACTTTGACACAAAATATCAACCTATGGTTAACAGTTCAATGAAAACAGAATATATGAAAGGATAGTCTCATTTTTAATGTTCATCATAAAAAAGATGTAGGTAAGGAAGCTCAGAGTTATGTGCAAGCCAATTCTCTTTGGACAGATGGAGCCCCTGAGGCAGTTAGACTCCATTTCCCCTGCAAGAGGGTGGTCATCTAAGGGCAAGGCTGGTGCGGCACAAGGGGCCGGATACCACCTGTCCATCACTGAGGGCATCAGGAATGCTCCAGGCAGTGCATGCATTTAGAGCATAAGCTCTGAAGTCTTGGACCCTAAGCAGCAGACACCCAACTGATACCTGATTGTGAATAGAAGTATTCTATTTGTAGGTGGCTTCAGTACACAGTAGATCCCTAAATATAACAATAATTTTGACTGCACTATTATTATTTTGAAACCTTCCGATGTTTATATAAATGCAATGCTATATCATCTCAATATCATTCTGAAAACAATGCAAAGACCATGCCATTGAGTACATTCATTACGCCTGTATCCCTTTCTCTAATGTGAAAGACATTCAATGAAGACAAATCTAACATCATATGAAGATATTACCAATAAACTATGATGGGAAAAAATACCAAATCTACATGAAAAATATATTTCTTGATAGGAAACATCAATCTTAAGATAAATTTTGGGAGATAAATTATGTGGAGACAATTTATCAGAGTTAGATAGCTTTAGTAAGCATCTGCTTATGTTCAATTATTAGAAAGGGTAAAGTTAGGGAAGAAGAGAAGAGCATCCTCTAATTTATCCATTCATTTACTCAAAACACATTATAAGCTTTTATGCCTGTAACTCTGATAGATTGCTATTGATGAAATTTACATAATAGAGAAATTTTATGTAATAGAGAAATTTATGTAATAGAGAAATTTCCACCATGTTTTCCTTCCAGAATTGGTAATACAATATTAGCCCATCAGACCATGACTATAATGAATATAGTCACTTGATTAAGTGAATTTTGCCTCTTTTAGTTCAACAATAGTGTATCAACATAGCCATTTGGCTAACATGTTTATATCACATGTTTATATATCAGTGAAATACTTTAAAATGTCATCTGAAGCAAAATAAAAAGAAACAAATGGTTTTTAGTTAGGTTAAACTCTTAATCTCTTCCTAATTCAATGTAACTTCTCTGAATGCCTCCTTGCCATGAGAAATATTCCTAAGGTGTACGTTCTCCTCTGGGGCTATGACACCACTGGAAGTTACAGAGTAGTTTTTGAAACTGGCTCTTGAGGTTCTAGCTGCCTTGCCTTAGGACAGCACTATGGAGACTTTCTCCTTTGTAACTTCCTGACTACTTGAAGTGAGGCATCTAGATTCTTCTTCTGTCACCATCACGTTGGTTCCCTGCAGTTCATTTCTGGATAATTAGGTAATTTAGGTAAAGCCTGATACTTCTTTCTTCCTAGACTTCCATTCCAGACTCTTTTCCCTCATAAATGGAACAGTAACAATGCAGAAAAAATAACAAGTATTTTCTAAAATTCTTCATAGAACGAGTTCAACTCCATGATAATATTTTTTCTCTGAATAAGATGACTGAGTACATGAGTAGGTAAGCTACAATATCAATTAACCTCTTTTTATTCTTCTCTCACTTAGGCCAGAAGGAATAAAGGGAAAAAAAAATATCACCAAGTACCTTGTGCTGGGTATTTTATTTTATTTATTTTTTCTTATTGTAGCTTCACAATATCCCATCATTATTTTGCTCACTTTAAGAATAAAGAAACTTCTGTTTGCATTAAGCCTTAGGGAGATATTGATTTTCTATTATATCAACTTTTACTCCATAAGGAATATATTTCTTTAATTATTAATTTCAGAGGAATGATGAACTTCATGCAAAAGAATTATAATTTGGAAAATAATTTGTTTCAGAAGGCAAAGCATAATCTTGTGAGGGGGCTGATCTAATGCCTGTATATAACACTGGCTGGATTAAGATCAATTCCATGACCAATATGCAAAGTCCTTTGCAAGATAAAAAAACAAAACAAAAACAGGACAGTTTTTCCTGCTGGAAGGGATTAGAAGAGGTTCCAAGGAGGAAATGGTCTTTGGTCTAGGTCTTGAGTGTGAGAGAGCTTTCTGTAAGGTAAATGTGTGTGGGGGTGGGGGAGGGGGGCTCGGGGAAGGGGTGCTGAGAAGTTCTCAGGTGACATTAATGGTAACAAGCACAGACAAGGAGGTGAGGAAGGACAGTATGAATTCAGGGAGGAACATGTAGTTCTTGAAACTGAAATGCAGATTTAGGCTATAAAATGGTGGAAGATGAAGTTGCAAATAGTACTAAGTTTGGACATGGAACCAGATCAAATTGTCTGGTAACACTGGGAGCCAATCCTTAGTACTGGTTCTATTGGTATAATCGAAATTTTTTGATTAATCCATCCTCCTAACAGGCGGTGTTGGGTGCTGCAACTCATTCATTATCATCAAGCCAACATTCCAGTGACCTTGGCTTACAAGTGAGGGCTTTAGTTTACAACTGGTATGGTGCTCAAAGTTTATTTTTATAGTATACTCAAGACCTTTGCATATATAATAGTCCTGTTTTGTTTTTCACATCAATCACAACTTACTGCAGTATTTTATGTAAATTCAAGGGCACATTCACAATATGCAAAAAATATGGTTTTTCTTCTGACACTTATTGCTATCTGAAAGTTAGATACATTTAGACAGAAATTACAGTTTCTTTTCAAAGAAACTATACAGTTTATTGTATCTAAGGATTATTAAAATCTTAGTATAAAATAATTTAGATGAACTAAAAATCATTTTTCCTGGATTTAGAAAAAAACATTTAGTCTTCATAGATCCAATTAAGTGTGCAGGATTTTATTTCAGAAAAACACAAATTGCCTTGATTACCAATTATGCAATCTTATTCCTAAATCAGTAGGGAGAATTACACCGTCACTGTCAACTCTTGACTTTCATAACACTCCAAATGCTTGTTTAAAAGGCTGAATTTTGATCTGTATTTTAGTATTATGATTTTGCTAAATTTAAACAAGTTTTAAAACCCGCATTTTTGCCATTAACTTACATATTTGATCTTAGACATATCAGGAGTTTATACTTAATTACTTTTTTACACAATTTTTTAATAAAAATAATAAATACAGAAAAAATACACAATCATTCATGTTTTAAATATAACTAGAATCTTGTAATGTCATCTATTTAGTGGTTTTTAATATGTCCAGTAAGAAAGGCAAATTTGTGTTAAGACTTAAGATTTAAACCTATAGTCCCTGATATTTCTTCCTTGATAATGCACATATTATTTTCCTCCTTTTCATAATAGAGGTTTATATATAGAAGATTCATTATCTCTTAATAGAAATTTAAAATAAGAAGAAGCATCTAGGGCGCCTGGGTGGCTCAGATGGTTAAGCATCTGCTTTCGGCTCAGGTCATGATCCCAGGGTCCTGGGATCGAGTCCCGCATCGGGCTCCCTGCTCAGCAGGGAGCCTGCTTCTCCCTCTGCCTCTGCCTCTCTCTCTCTCTCTCTCTCCCTGTCTCTCATGAATAAATAAATAAAATCTTAAAAAAAAAAAAAAGAAGAAGCATCTAGACATCTTTGGACAAAGAAGAAACATCAGGACAGAATTTCTCAGCCATGAGGAATTCTAATATTCTGTAGCACAGCAGAACTTTAAAAGCATTTGAAATGCGCAGACTTAGGAAATGTCATGAAAATACCATTCCGATGATCCAATCACATAAAATTACTAGGACAATATTTGTATTACAATTTTCTTTCTGGGGAAGTATTACGTACTGTACACACAATTTCATAGAGTGCTTTTAATTGTATCACTTTGCCTGTGATTGCTGGTATAAAAAATCAAACTACGTATTAAGAGACTGAAAAGTTTGTGTGTTGAAAAAAAAAAGACCCAAGTATTACTAACTTATCCATCCTTTTCTCCTGGTCTGCAGTTAGGTTAGAAGAAATAATGTATACAGCATCTATTCATTTAACACCCACCTATTCCCTCCTCCCCTCATTCACCCAATACTTATTTAGCATCTACTATGTGCGCCAGGTGTTGTAAATATAATGACTGATTCATCTTCATTTTCAAGGACCAAGATCTCCTTAAAAACACAAAAATGTCTTTATATCCTAACTGTATTTTTATTTTTTTATTTACAGTATTCATAAAATATATTATATGATTTCATTTATATAATGCATACAACTATGCCATTATGTATATAAGTTTTATTATAAGTTTGCAAAATGAGTCAGTATATATGAATATATCCTAAGATCTTGCCCCATTTTCAAAAAAGAGAATAGTAGGGGGGATTAAAAATGTAACACCACCCCCCCACCCCGTCTATTGTGTTCCCTTACTTTCAACTGTGATCGAAAACTTTAGTGGCTGAGTCTATGACTTCTAATATTTTCAATTTATATTTAAAGAAATAGGAAGTAAAGTTGGCAAAAATTTTACTGTGTTTTCATTTCCTCCCTCTTATATTAATGAATCAAGCTACTCTTATATGGGCACATTAGGGCAGCAAATTGAAAACTTAAACATTAATAAAAGGAGACAAGAAACTGCCAGTAAAAAAGCATGAAAAGGTAGAAAATTTGTCAGCTTCTAAGGAAAGAAAAATCAAACTAGATATGAAAAAATGACTGTTAGTGCAAAAGTAATGAACAGTGAAACCTAACTATAAAATGTTTAATGCTCAGAACTACATGGTGCATACATTAATATACTTCTGTGACATGAATTATTATAGGTGATTGAGCGAGGTCCTTACAGTGTATAAAGTGCTACCTGAAATTAGGTTTTGAAATGTTCCTGAATTCTGTGAAGCCACTGGAGTTCATCTGTTCTCTGAAAGTGTAAAGTTCAGTGGTCACCAAACTCCCAGTTCAGTGTTTTCCAAATAAGCTCAAGTTGCTAGTTTAGCTACTTATAGGGCTTTCCTTGCTTTGAAAAAGGAGGCAATAGATCAGGAGAGTCAGAATGTGGTATATAAATTCTTCCCATTGCCCACATCAAAACATCCTAGGGTGTGAACTGAGCAACTCACAAGGGAATGACAATGAACTGCCCCTCCACATCCTCCAAGCTGATAGATCTCAAAGTTTAGAAAAATTTGACATTAATAAAATATATATCCCTGTAGATATATGTTCTGTATATGTCTTGGTTGTCTGTTCATAGGTTTATAATTTTCACAAAATCTCCAGGTGATTATGTCATTGTATTGGTAACCCATTTTGAGCAGAACCTTGGAGCAAGTTCTGGGAGGTAAAATTATATATAAACAGTGTCTATCTCTAGAGAAAGAGTATCATTTTATATAAGCAAAGTACCATTGATCAGAAAGGAACTTTTTGTCCACATCAGTGGCTATAACCATCGGGGTAAATATGGTTATATTAATAAAATTTAAAAGTACATAACATTTAATATAACATCCTTTCCCTATGGTGGGCACAAATTTCAAAAATGTTTTGTGAGATTAGTGAGGGCAAGAGGCTGTAGACAGACCTGTGAGATTGCTCAGGAGTGTTACTGCTTTGGGTCCCTGCAGTGTCTGTGTACCAGCTGAGGGCAGACCTGTGCTAAAGCTGCCATCTTCCTGCCAAAATTCTTTAAAGCAAACAGATTCTTGGGCGCCTGGGTGGCTCAGTCGTTAAGCGTCTGCCTTCGGCTCAGGTCATGATCCCGGGGTCCCGGGATCGAGTCCCACATCGGGCTCCCTGCTCGGCGGGAAGCCTGCTTCTCCCTCTCCCACTCCCCATGCTTGTGTTCCTGCTCTCGCTATCTCTCTCTCTGTCAAATAAATAAAATCTTAAAAAAAAAAAAAAAAAAAAGCAAACAGATTCTTGAAGGAAACACCAATTTTCTCCCTTCTAGAGCAGTTCAAACTTTGCAGTCTAGCCTAAGTAGTAGAATCAATCTCAAGATCTCATATTAAAGAATAATGTGGTACTTCTAAAAAAAAATGAACACTTAACTCATTTTTCTCCTTTTTTTCTTCATTCCACCAATCAATATGGGATGAAAATGCAAGAATATATTTTACTGCACTCTTCTAGTGTAATTGTATACATGAACTTTAAACCTTATGGTGAGACTAACAAAATGAGCTTAGTTTTATTTGTTGGCTTTTCAACACCTACAGTTTATAGATTAAATTTTGGTAATTTTCTAGAGGATTGTTATTTATTGTTATTTTATAATATTATAAAAAGAAGTGAATCATGTAAGTATATTCCATATAGGAGAAAGGTTCATATGATTCCAAATTTGTTTATTTGTCCAACATTTTAAGGATGCAGAATGAAGAATTTAAAACTAGAAAAAACTTCAAATAAAATATTACCTATTTACTTCAGCCAGAACAATATATGCTCACTCATAACTACATGATCTGGTACCATTAAGAGACTAAAACTCAGATTCCCCAAACTTCCAATTCTCTATGATTGCTTCGCTGAATTGACAAAGTTTGGAGAGAGATTGGCTGGTTGCACAACCCAGCTTTTCCCACTTACTTTATAGCCTTGATCCTGTTAAAAAGTCAGATAATGTCCTTCCCATTTTCAAAACTCTCCAATGGCTTACCTACCATCTCATTTGGAGTAAACACCCAAATCCTCACATGTAAATCCTTCAAGGTCTGCCCTCTCCCGACTACCTCTCTTCCTTTCCCTCTTGGTACACTTTTCAGATGTAGCTAGATAAGCCTCTTCCCTTTGGTTCCTCGAGGACAGAACGCTTGGCCCAGCACACCTCTGAACTTGTCTTTTGCTGTTTCCTCTGCCTGTAAGGTGTTTCCTCTGATTCCTTCCTTCACCAACTGTAGTTTCCCCACATATCAATATCTTCTCTCTGAGGTCTTCTCTGGTACCCTAATCGTATGTGACCTACCACTCCCAACACCCCACCACATCCTCCACATTTATTATTTTCCTTCCCTGCCTTGTTTTTCTCTAAAGCACTAATCATCATACACATTCATGAGATGCATGAAACTTATCTGATATACACAGAGTGTGTGTGTGTGTGTTTGTGTATATATATATATATATATATATATATATATATATATACACACATAGAGTATATATACCAGAATGAAACCCTACCTAACCTCCCAGAGTGGGGACTGTTTATTTTTCTGTATTCTGTACACTGCTATGTTCTCTGTGCCCGAAACAGTGTTTGGCATGTCATAGGCAGTCAAGTATTTATTGACTATTGAATTTCATACTTCATTTTCCTCAGACCAAACCACCACGAAGAGAAAGAGATAAGCCAATTTGTTCCGCCTAATATCTTAAAGGAATTCAGCCTCACTCAAAGCAGTTTAAATCATAATATTATTACATTTGACTAACTATTCATATTTTTTTAAATCAGATTTTCTGCAAGATCTTTAAGAGATGACTAGGAGTGCTGACTGGCACATAATCTATGTTTCCCAGAGCCAGGGTTAATCAGATAATAAAAATCTTGCTCTCCATTTAAACCATAAAATACAAAGCACCTACTCAAATAGGAGGGGTGTAAATCTAGGAAGCAAGAGAATACAGAATCATAAACCTAGATTTATTAAAACCAAGAGAATACAGAACCATGAAGAAGAGATAAAGAAATTTTCCAGGGGAAATTTATTGAATATTAAGTTCACTCTTTTGCAACCTACCAGTTTTACAATTCAACGGAAGCCTGTGTGACAGAAGATAACGTAGAGACTAGATTCCTATGTTAGACAATTTCAGATGTATATGTTTGAAATACATATTTTATAAAATACATGTTTTAAAATCCCTATACACACACACAGACACACGCACGCACACACGCGCGCACACATCCCAAAACCTGTCACGGGGGATAAAATCCAAACTCTGCAGTTTGGTGTACAATGCCTTCACAATGTGAGCCAATTTCCCCAGTCACATCAACTGCTTTTGCTTTACTCGCACGAAGGTGCTGGCGCAGCAAGTGTCACGAGCCCTGGATTTACTGTGACTTCATGTTTTCTGAATATATCAGTTCAATGAGATATATCAGAATTCACTTGGCCACCAGTTTTAATACATAATAACTGTGGATTTTGATGATGTAAGGAAGTAAAAGAGTCCATCAAGTTTAAAGGTCTTTAAAGTAGAAAAAAAAAAAGCATTTATATATCTTAAGGAGCCAAAAAATATATAAAATTCAATCAAGTCATGTACAAATGTGGGAGGGTTACAGACTTAACATAATTTAGATCAGAGACCCGTCTCACATAAGTCCTTCCAATTCATGAAGTTATGTTAAAGATTTTTTCTAGGCCTCAGGATATTCCAATATAATCCTGAACAAAAGCCTGTTAATATCTTGGCTCAGTAGCCCCCAAATTGCTGAGGATTACCTTATTATTACTTTAATTGAAAAGATTCTTTCAAATCTAAAAGGATTTCAAATTAATAACAGAAATTTTTAAGAGACTAAAACCAGACATATTAATATCTTGATGTCAGGTATATTACTACTTTATGTACTAGTAAAGTAAAATATCTTACTCGTAATGTGCCTAATTGGAGGAATATATGACTGAATAACAAGTTAGATGCTATTTTAAAGTAGAAATTTTATTAAGTTTATTTGTTGTATTGGAGCTTATGCACAAACTTAAGAAGCCATATATTTATGAATTTATTAGAATACTCGGGACATTTTGTTAATCATATAACTGAAGTAGAGTATTTGAAAAGGTGATCATATAAACTTAACTTACAGCTGCAGTTTATAATATTTGTATTTGAAAGTGTTTAATTAACTCTTTAAATGAGACCAAATATTATTCAAAGTTTTTAAAGTGATTATTAAAACAGAAGGGGGACAGTGAGACTGAGAGAAAAGGAGAGACTGACAACTAACATAACATAATAAAAAAAAAAAAGAAAAAAAAGAAAAAGAAATCAGGCCAAAAAAAATAAATAAATAAAAATGGAAAAAAAATCTGTATTACTTATAAAATAAAAATATTTTTTAATTGCCATGAAAGTATTTACCATAAAAAAACCTTAATAAGGAAGTAGGTATTTTGATTTGAAACTTTAATAAATTGTACACTAATTTTAAAACCAAAGCAAATCCTACATCATCTTTTCTGTTCACAAAAACCTCCCTTAAAGGGACCAAAGAATCATTATGAAACATTCTTTAACTTCCTAATGTGACGTTATTTCTTTTTCCCTCTGATTTTATAATAAAAATTTTCCTATATCTGTAAAAATTCTTCCTTTTTTTCTATTTAAAACTGTTTTCTTCAGTAGACCATGAGCTGCTCATAAACTCTTTTGTATTGATTATATACTCAAATAAAATTTAACTGATTTCATCGGATCCTTCGTCCTGAAACTGTTTTCTAGGTGATGTGATGCTCTGCTCTGTCCATAAAATTCTTGCTACCTTTGCTGTGGCACCGTTTCTTCCTTGTGCCCATCGGGAGGTAGCACTTCCTAGCACTACAACCTGCCCCCCTCCCACCCACCCCCCCGGCCCTGTGTCATGCCATGGCCAGCTCTCTCTCAGAGATCTCATTTACTCTCACAGTTTTAACTACTGTCTCTCAAATCAATACCACTACTTCAGTCTTTGCCTTTGAGCTCCAGCCCCACATTTCTGATTACCGGCCAGGCATTTCTATTGAGATTTCCTATCTCATCAAGTAACATGGCTTAACAATAAAAAGTCAAAATCATTCCTTCTAAGCCAATGTATTCTGTGGTTTTCTCAATTTCTAGCAGGAGCAGCATTATTCTTCCTGTAACCTACTATTGAAAATCATTATTGGCATCTCTTTCCATCCATTTCCCCTCATTCTCAGTGAGTCTCCTTGAGCACTTACTGCTCTATGTATCTGTCCTTTTCTATCATTGTCTCTACCATCATCATCCCCTCTCCCCTCGCCAGCTTCGGCCACCATAACATTATTCCCCTTTTAGCAGTTGGCTACTTGTTCTTCCCGAGTGTCTTCTTTCACTGTTGTAATCTGCCTTACATGTTGCCGCCAGGATGATCTATCAGTTTGATCCACATTGTTCTTCTGATCAAACTTAAATACAAATAGAGTCCAAACTCTTTAGCCATAAGTTCAAATGCTCTGCATTCTAGCATAATGATAACACCCTAATCTTATTCCCCACTATTTGCTTTCGTGGATGCTCTCATCCAGGAGCCGACACACTTTTCTTATAAAAGGCCAGAGAGTAAATATTTTAGGCTTTGTGGGTCATACAGTATATGGTGTCTGTCCCAACTACTCAGCACCACCATTGTAGCCATTGATAATACATAAATACTTGGATATGGCTATGTTCCAATAAAACAACTTCATTAAAAAAGAGAGAGAGAAAAAACCAACAACAATAGGTGGGGGTACTGATTTGGCAGGAGACCAGATAAAGCCCACACCTGTCTCTAATCCAATCAAACTTGTCTTCTCCCTTTCTTCCGTTTCAATCGCCTTCTCACCTCCATAGACTTGTTCACATCTCAAATGCTCCCTCTTTTCTGTTCTAATCATGGAAATCTTACACATCTCTTTTGCTTAATATTCTCTGTGGAAACTTCTCTTAATACTCAATTCTATTTTTCCTCAAAACTTCAGAAGGTATTCCCTTTCTTAGTTTGTTCATTAATTTAAGAAACACTTACTACTCACATGCCAGACACTATTCTAGCAACTAATGCTCCAAAGATGAGCAGACCCTGTAGGACTAAGTCTTGTGGGAATGGAGAGGAGGTGGAGATGAAAGGAGTGGTAAGTTAGAGTGGCTTCACTTTGTTTAATAGATGTGATGAAAATATGGATAGTACATTTACACTTGGCTAATATAGTCAATGTGTACCTAAATTTAGAGAGCAATGGTAGGGAATAACTACATTATAGATATATTTTAAAATATCCCTATATTTAAAAATTATAGTTATTTTAAAGTTTTTATAACAAATAACCAAAAAGCACTTGAAATTTTAACTAAGCATAAGTGATTTTATTTTTTTTAATTGTCAGCTGAAAGTTTAAAGCCCAAGTGTCTTTTGGTTTGCTCTAACAGTAAATTATAAATAACAACAAACTACATATATATAGTAAAAAGAAAGCTAAGATAATGTACATCCACTATTAATCCTCAATTTGCAAGTATGCTAACTTTGTTAGTGCCATGTGTCTATTTATGTTTCACTGTGGCACTGTGCTACTATTTTGCAAGTAAAATTGCTGGACGCATTAAATACTTGAAACTTATTTAATAGCAATTCTAAATTGAAGCCAAATAAAACAAAAGGTTTATTTCTAAGCATAGAAAGGCAAGTAGATGTATCTTAAAAAACAAAATAAGGGGTGCCTGGGTGACTCAGTCGGTTAAGTGTCCACTCCTGATTTTGGCTCAGGTCATGATCTCAGGGTTGTGGGATCGAGCCCTGCATTAGGCTCGCTGTAAAGTGGGGAGCCTACTCGAGATTCTCTCTCTCCCTTTGCCGCCCCGCCCTCTCTCTCTCTCCCTCAGATAAATAAATCTTTAATAAATAAATAAATTACTGTTATATAGATATGGGGCGTGTAACATAGCATAAAGACATTTATGTGTGTCCACCATCTTTTCCAAAAGATCATATGCTTATAGGGAGCAAGGATCATATGGGGTACGTTTTGGTATCCATTTTGCTTTTTATAGCATCTTATTGAAAATATTTGCTGATGGTTACAGAAGCCTAAGTTATTACAGAAATACTTTACTTAAATTATTATAAGGTCTAATTTTTTTAAAAGCATAGGAGTAGAAGTTTTGCTAATTATTCTATATTTGATTTAAAATCAGCAAGCACATGCAGTACATATAAGAAACTATATATGCTTTAGCAAGGCCATAGGATACAAGATTATAGACAAAAATCAATTATATTTCTGTGTGTTATCAATAAACAATCCAAAATAAAATTTAAAAAAACAATTCCACTTTCTTTCAGGATCCTAGCTGCCTGTTTTGCAGAAATTGACAAGCTGATCTTAACTTTCACAGGAAAATGCAAAACAATCTTGAAAAAGGGCAAAGTTGAAGGGCTTACATATTCCAATTATAAACTTACAGTAATCAGGATAGTGTGGTATAAGGCCAGACATATAATAGAACAGAGTTGAGGGTCCAGAAAAACAGATTCAAACTTAGAGTCAATTGTATTTTGACAAAGGAGCCATGGAAATTCAATGGGTAAAGAACAGGTTTTTTTCAACAAATGACACTGGGACAACTGGATGTCCACATGCACAAGAACAAAGTTGGGCCTCTCCTTCACACAACATATAAACATTAACTCCAAATGGATCATAGACCTAAATGTAAGAAGTTAAAACTGTAAATCATAGTAGAAAACTTAAGAGTAAATCTTAGTGATATTGGGCTAGATAATGGTCACTAAAAATTGCAAATCAAAATACAGTAAGATATCACTTCGCACCCATTGGGATTGTAATACTAATGAAAATAATAATATAAATAGACAATAACTGGTCTTGGTGAGGATGTGAAGAAATTGAAACCCTCATACATTGCTGATGGGGATGTTAAAATAGTATGGTCACTTTGGAAAATAGTTGGGTAGTCCTCAAAATGTTAAACATAGAGTTGTTATATGAACAACCAATTCTACTCCCAGTTGTGTATCCAAGAGAAATGAAAAAAAATATGGTCACATGAAACTAGTACACAAAAGCTCACAGCAGCATTATTCACAATAGTCAAAAAGTGGAAACAAATCAAATGTCCATCAACTGATTAATGGATAAGAAAATGTGGTATATCCAGACAATGGGATATTATTTACCAATAAAAAGGCATGAAATACCCATCCATGCTACAACAGGGATGAGTCTTGAAAGCATAACGCTAAATGAAAGAGGTCAATCATGAAAGCCCATATATTGTATGTTTCCATTTATGTGAAATGTACAGAATAGGCAAATCCACACAGAGAGAAAGTAGATTAGCAGTTGTCAGTTTGGGGGAAGGGAGAGATGGGGAATGACTGCTATTGGGTACAGAGTTTCTTTGGGGGGTGATAAAAATATCCTTAAAATAGATAATGGTGAGGGTTGGATAACTCTGTGAATACACTGAAGCCCCTGAATTTTACACTTTCAGGGGGTAAATATCATAGTATATGAATTATAACTCAATAAAGCTGTTATATTTTTAAAAATCTGAAGTTGATTCAGGAAATGGAATAGGTTTCTTTTTCAGAAAAATAACAAACAAAATAAAATCTCAGACTAGACTTTGTGGCACATACACAATGTTTTTTTCTGAAAAGCTAAATTATTCTCAAGATTCTAGCTCTGCAATAGGAGCCAGCCTTTATGCACAGCCAGCCTTCCTACCAACGAAACATAATTCTTAGAATAGCTTCAAAGTTTCCTAGTTCCTTCTTGTACATGGAAGCCAGAGCTAAGAAGGTACTCATTTCTCTCACTCATGAGAATGTTAAGTTTCTGTGACCATTCCTAAAATTCTACAGTGGAGCTAAAACCTTATAAAATTGAAAAGTGATGTGAAATGAAATTCATGGATTTTCCAAACTCTCACTTTTGTCAAGACTGTTTACTTCTTTTCTCTTAAGTCTGCTAGTGATCCTTCTGAGAAGTTACAGTAATAAATACACTCAAGTTGCCTTTCAATTTTTCTCATTTCCTCAAATCCAGTCTTGTAGTTCTGAGTAATAATTGTAGGACTGAAAATGTTACTTTGTGCCAACTTGTATACCAAGCACTCTGTATACAAAAGTGAACAAAACAGTAACAGACTCTGCTTTCTACAGGTTTAAAGTTTAGTGAGAGCACCAGGTGTTGTATGGAAGTGTTGAATCCCTAAATTGTACACCTGAAACTAATATTATGCTGTATGTTAACTAACTGGAATTTAAATAAAAACTTAAAAAAATGTTTAGTGAGAGAAATAACCACATAACCAATGGCCACATAAACACATAAATAAATGTATAATCACAATTTCCAATAAATGCTACAGACAAAATATGTAGTATTCAGTGAAATCTGCTAAGAGGGTGAAAAGGTAGAGTGAGCTACAAGGTACGGTCAAGGATTGTTTGCAATGGTAATGATGTAGAGGGTTTCATATTTCACAACATAGGGGATAAAGAATATCCTTGGAGGGCACCTGGGTGGCTCAGATGGTTAAGCATCTGCCTTCGGCTCAGGTCATGATCCCAGGGTCCTGGGATCGGGTCCTGCATCAGGCTCCCTGCTCCTTGGGAGCCTGCTTCTCCCTCTGCTTCTCTCTCTCTTTCTCTCTCTCTCTGTCTCTCATGAATAAATAAATAAAAAATCTTAAAAAAAAAAAAAGAATATCCTTGGACACAGAGAACAAACTTTTTTTTTTTTAAGATTTTATTTATTTATTTGACAGAGAGATAGAGAGAGCGCACAAGTAGGCAGAGAGGCAGGCAGAGGGAGAGGGAGAAGCAGGCTCTCCACTGAGCAGAGAGACCAACGTGGGGCTCGATCCCAGGACCCTGTGATCATGACCTGAGCCGAAGGCAGCCGCTTAACCGACTGAGCCACCCAGGCGCCCCCAAACTTTTTTTTTTCAAAAGATCTTCTGTTATAAATTGCACAAATATGACCTAAGGAAATGAAGCTTGGAGCTGGCTAAGGACTGCCTATGGAACCAAAATTGAAAGACAGTCAAACAACACTTGTCTGTATCTTCACAACCCTAGCTCTTGCCTGGACTATTGCAATAGCATCTATACCGGTCTTCCTACTCCAACCATTGCCTGCTAGAGTCTATCCTTACATATTAGGCAGAATGTCTGTTAAAAGAAAGGAAAAAAGGAAAAAAAAGAAAAAAAAGAAAGGTAAGTTAGGCAAAATTACTTGTCTACTGAAACCATTTAAATGGCTTCCTATTGTATTCATAGTGAAATCAAATTCCTTACCAGGTCTTAAAAGTCCTATGCTCATTGTGTTCCAGCCACAGTGGCCTCTGCCTGTAAATATACTCTCCTCTCAGGTCCTATATCCTACACAACATACATCAACTCTCACTCTTATCAGTCCCTATCCCTCATATCCTGCTTTATTTATATTTTCATAATATTTGCCCCCTGATGGATCATTAAATTTGTTTGTTCTATTTGTTTTCTGCTTGCTCTCTGCATTAGAGTGTAAGTTCCATGAGAGTAATGAAATTCTCTGTTTTTTTTTCCATAATGAATCCCCAACAATGCCTGGTACATGGAAGATCAATAATTTTTACTGAATGAATTAATGGAAACAGCTTTTAGGGAAATTTCAAAGGCTACTTCTTACATAAGGAGCTGTGCCCTTAGGTAAGATTTAGAGAGAGTATATCTAGGTTCTGGTCCTAACTTCAAAACCTACTCCAACATGTGTAATATCTTGGATATGTTACTTATTTTTTTTAATTTTATTTTATTATGTTACTTATTAACCTGATCTTCAGGTTATTCTTCTGTAAAATAGAGAAACTTATTTCTGTTCTACTTTCAGGATATGCATTCAAATAAATGAATGTTTGTAAAATTATAAAATACTATGAAGACATAAAATGTGATTATTAGTCTGTGCCTTCCTTGGTCAGATTATAAAACTTATATAATTATTGACATTGAGTTTTGTAAATTTAGATTGCATAGGCAATTCTCAGAGAGTACAATTAAAAAGCCTTATTTTTTTGTGTCTCACAATCCTCTTAAACTTATTCTGCAGAGCTAATGTTCCCTTACTCTCAGAGAAAATTCAGACGGCACCCATGATTTCTCTCTTTATTCTTAAGCAATAAACTGACTTACGGTCACATTCTTAATTCAGTAATTTAAAAATCTGTAGCCTTAGTGAAAATTCAAACTTCTCCCCTCCTCCAACTTGCAGGTAGGATATCTATAGATGAGGACATTTAGTTGACTTTTTTTCTCATTCCCTGACCATCTACTTTATGACTTTACTCCCTTGGTTTCCTAACTGGTGTTTCTGGCTCCTTCACAGTTGAAGCACAGGAAAGCAGAAGAGGAAAAAGAAAGGGAAGAAAGTTACTTCTTTATTGTTCCTGGTCCTGGATGTACAACTTTCATGGGTTCTCTGGAAACCACAACACTTACCCTTTCTCTTTCCAACATAGGTATTTTTGTGGATGTTCCTATCATGCAGAATTCATAACTGTTCTCACTGATTGCTAGCTTCTTCCCCAATCCCTAAGAATCCAGTGGTATCTCCAGATTCTCTAGCGAATTCTCTCTAGTGAGATCTGTTTGTTACTATATGTGGCCTTTAGAATGGGACCTGAGATGACCCAGACAAGAGATATTCTATCTTGTATGGCTGATATCTAGTCCACAGGACACATGCATATTTTGCCCTATGAACACTGGGAGTTCAAATTACATAATGTAGCATTGTTCTCTCCCTCAATCAGCTATCAAAGTAGTAGCAAACCAGTTACTCATGATTAAAGGGCATGAATTAGCCACTAGGCCTCTGTCCTTCAACCTACAAGAAGTACATATCGCATTTTCCAGTTAGACTTCCTTACACCCTCTCTCTTGACTGAGGTGGAGGCTGAAACCTTCTCCAACTCTCTGTGGTGGAAGCTGGGTGGGTGGGGTGTTGCAGTAGAAGGTCTCATAGCAACCTAACAGCTCTCTCTAAAGAAATCTTCAAAACCCCTAACTTCCAACACACTTATATATCCTGTATGTGAGTAAGGCATTTAAGAATTTAAGCTATTATCCCCTCCCTTGGCAAATTTTTGTTTTGGCACTGTATCCACTTTGGAATGTCATCTGTATTGTATCTTGATGCCACAAAGAAGCTTTTCAATTCACCATCCTGTTACATTTTTATTAAAAAATTCCTACAGCCTCCAGTGTGTGTGTAGATAGATAGTTTAAGTCCTCACTGCCTTAGAATAGATTTTACTGGGGTTTTCTAGCTCATCTTTTTGCCTATTGTTTTTTCTTCCTCAACTACATTTTGCTAGAAAGTCAAGTTCTTTAAATACTACTCTATGCAAGAAACTTACTTGCTTAGAGGGTTTTAATAGCTTCACTTGCTTACTTGGAAAAAAAAAATCTGAACGCTTCAGCATCCTGCTGTGTCTACCTTCTTTGAGGGTGAAACAGAAGCTGATTATGGCAAAGGCATCATTTTTAAAGGATTATAGAAATCATATGTAAATCTCAAAATGCCTGGGAAACAGGAAAAGGAGGCTTTCACTTTGAATGGCAACAACAACTTTTTCCTCCCTCTTTGACAGCGTGCTGAGAAGCAGCCCAGGATGTGATCCTTCTCATCATTGGCAATCTGCCCAAGAGAGAACAGGACTTTCTTTTCTACATACTTGAGTCCCTGAAGGAATACTTGATTGAAATTTGGGATCTAAGCTGCATTGAATTCCCTGCTTTAGTGCTGCTTATGACTACATCCCCTAGATAGTTTTTCAAGGGAGAGGACTTAGTGAGACTTATTGCCTCAGTAGAATTTACAAATAAAAAAAAAATTGAATGTCCATATCTTCATTTAGTTCCAGAAAATTACACTTCCCTAAACCCCTTCCCAACTGTAAGTTTAGATCTTCAGTTGCCACTCAGTAATATTTGATTTTATTTGACTTGTTATTTGTCTTGATTCTTCAGTGAGCTTTGTCCAACTTTATGTGAAATTTCTGCACCCAAATATTGGCTAACAAGAATAGTTTAGTTGAGGGGTGCCTGGGTGGCTCAGTCAGTTAAGCATCTGCCTTCGGCTCAGGTCATGATCCCAGGGTCCTGGGATCGAACCCCACATCAGGCTCTCTGCTCAGTGGGGAGTCTGCTTTTCCATCTCATTCTCCCTCTGTGCTCTCTCTTTCTCTAATAAAATCTAAGGATTTTATTTATTTACTTGAGAGAGAGAGAGAGCGAGCACACAAGCAGGAGGAGGAGCAGAGGGAGAGGGAAAAGCAGACTCCCCACCGAGTAGGGAGCCCAGTATGGTGCTAGATCCCAGGACCCTGGGATCATGACCTGAACCAAAGGCAGACGCTTAACTGACTGAGCCACCCAGGCACCCCAATAAATAAAATCTTTAAAAAAAATTTTTTTAAAATAATAGTTTAGTCAATACAGGCTAGGTCTTCTAATTTCAGATGAAGGAATTTAATCGGTTGCTAAGTTAGGCCATGGCTCCTCAACATTAGGCTAGTGGTGTTCTGCACAGGAGAATTATCCAGAAAGCTTTTAAAAAGCCAGGTCTCATCCCCAGAGACTCTGATTAAATTGATTTGGGTTGGTAAGCAGGCACTTGGTATTTTTTTAATAGCTCCCAAGTGATTATAAGGTACAAGAAAGCTTAAGAACCACTGCATTGGGCTGACCATAATTTTATTCTAGACATGGAAATTCTAGAATCTTCCTAGAGCTGACTAAAATTATCCTGCATTATGTCTGGATGTGACCCTGAATTAAAAGATACTGACATGCTAATTTTTCTTCCTGATTTCAAAATTATATATCTGTAGAAATATGGTTTCAGGAAATAGATTCCATCATTATCATAATTTTATGATGTTCAGTCATAAAACTTGTATTTCTCCTCATCAGTTGAAAATAGGAACAGGAAAGGGAGAACCACTCACTCAGTTCTCCATCAATCTAACAGAACATGGGCTCTAAAGATCATGCAACAATCCCTTCTTTCTTCTTTTTTTAATTCAGCTCTCTGAGAAGATGGATGTGCTTTGGCTCAGTGCTTTTATGTTTTTCTCACCAAGGTACCAGCTGCCAGTTTAGATATCTGGCTGTAATTTAGTAAGCTGTGTCCTTTCTTTATCCTATGTATTCATTTGCATAATTATATCTTCTGTGATTCCCCCAGCCTGAGTTAGGTAAAATGTAACATGCAAGAGTTGAAGGAACTACCTTATGAAATCTATATTTCATTAAAATCTATTTTTATTTCACCAAAATTGTGGGAGGCCTTATTTCAGCTAACAATATAGTCCTGTAATGTTTTAGATTCACTGTACCCTACAGTTGAATTTATCTTACCCTATAGTTTTTGTTTGTTTTTTGTTTTTATGAACTGAATGCTTGTATCACCCCAAAATTCATATGGGGAAGTCCAATGTGACTATATTGGGAGATAAGGCCTTATGAGGAGGTGGTAAAGTTTAGATGAGGTCATAAGCGTGGGGCTCTGATCTGTTAGGATTGGTGTCCTTATAAGCGGAAACACCAGAACATGCTTTCTCTCTTTCTCTCACTCAATCTCTTGCTCCCCACGAAGAAGTCATCTGGGTACACAGTGAGAAGGCAGCTGTCTGCACCCCAAAAGGAGAGCTCTCACCAGACACCAACTCTTCTGGCACGTTGATCTTGGACTTCCCAATTTCCAAAACTGTGACTTGTTTAAGCCAACCAATCTCTTATATATGAAATGTATATAAATAGAAGCCATCTATCTCACATGACATGAGGATTAGAAAAGTTAAGAATACCTAGCTAGAACTTACTAAACTTTCCTAATAGTATTTTTATTCTAATTTATTGATGGAATGTAAACACCAGGAATGGTGGAAGGATTTCAAAGGCTATTCCTGAAATAGATTTAGAAAAGAAGTCTCCTTTTATCCATAAATTACAAACTTCCTGCCAAATGTACTGGATCGTTTAGGAATAAAACACCATTGCAACTTTCTATACATCTCATCTTTCTGAGTGCCAACTTTATTCCATCAGTCTGGTTATCTCCAAGAAACAGGACTGCAGTCACCTCTAGGCTTTTATTCTTAAACCTTAGGATCAAAACGCAGGAGGTCCCTTTCTCACAGGTTTCCCTTATAAAAATGCTGGGAAAGGATTCTGGTTGATACACCTTGGCTGACATGTTTATTACTGGACCATGGGATCTATGAGGTTGGTATGAAGGATGCCACAATTGGTCCAGTTTAGGTCACAAACCCAAATCTTCAGTGTGTTTGTGTGTGTGTGTGAGAGAGAGAGAGACAGAGAGAGAGAGAGACAGAGAGAGAAAGATAATGGTGGTGTGTTCTGGATATATAAAACAACACAGGTGGCTCATGTAATATGCCTAGAGATGATATTGCTTTTTCTCTCCTATAACTAACAGTGTTACGGACTACATTTTAGTTAGCCCTCTATAGAATGAGTATCTCGTACAGTTTCTAAATTAATCACTTCCCACTCATTTGATAAAGTGGTTCTTCAGAGCATTCACAGCATAGTTGGATAGATGAGATTGGGGAGTTAAGTAAAATTAAATGAACAATTTTCCTAAATCTTGCATGTAGAAGATAGCACCTGTCCTCCAACTGTTGTAAAATGGATTTGTTTTTCAGTAAATTGAGACAAGTTTTTACATGTTCCAACTGTAGGCAAATATGGACTTTATCTTTCTAGTTCCTGATTCAACAGTGATACCCAGAGCCCAAATGAGCTTTGAACACTTTTATGAGGGAGCAGGCAAAATGGAATCCCGAAGACAGTATGAGGAATTTATGTAATTTTAATTTTATTGTACTTTTTAAATCATAATCAAATTTAAACATAGTTCCTTGCATGGGACTCAGAACCAATAATCAGAATAAACATAGGCACTACGAGCATGTCTCTGGGGAAAAAAATTGTGGAACTCAGGAACCAGAGGTCAACTGTGAAGCTTATTTCTCCCGGGTTTTCTGTGCTTCGGATAAATGCTTTAGGCTTGATATCCCCAAGAGAGTTTTCAATCTAAGACTTTTTTTTTTTTTTTAAAGATTTTTTATTTATTTATTTGAGAGAGAGAGAATGAGAGAGAGCAAGCACATGAGAGGGGGGAGGGTTAGAGGGAGAAGCAGACTCCCTGCCGAGCAGGGAGCCCGATGCGGGACTCGATCCAGGGACTCGATCCAGGGACTCCAGGATCATGACCTGAGCCGAAGGCAGTTGCTTAACCAACTGAGCCACCCAGGCGCCCTCAATCTAAGGCTTAAAAGTATCTCCTCATATAGCTAGTTTCATTAGAAAGTTTAACTTCAAATAAAAATTAAGATTATTTTTACCACTGTTTAAAGGCTCAAGGGATCTAATCCTCATATTGTTAACCATAATTTTGCTATGACCTTACCCAGATAAGATCACATTATAATCTATGTCAAATTAAGAAGCTTCCTGAAAATGACAGAAGCATTACTAAGTATATAAATTACTTAAACTACTACTATTGCATGTGGTAAAAAATTATAAATAAGCCCCAAATAATAACATTTTGTTTACACATTTCAATAACTGCTCCTGGCTGGGTCTTTGAATCTAGGCACAAAAGTCCTTTCTGCACTAAATTTGAGTTTTACATAGAATCCCTATTATTAGCTGCCTGAATGTAACCTGAATTTTAATAACATTGCAAAAGACAAGTTCAGCAAGAATCATCATTACAGATCAGATAATAATTTCAAGCGACACAAAACAGGATTCTCTCTTCTGAACAGCCTAAAAACAAACAATTTCATTTTAATGAATTGAAACCCCTTTTAGCTGACTTTTATGTTCCCATTCCGTAGCCATTAAGGCGATAAATGTGTTTCTCTGTAATGATGTAGGGTCATTGTCACAAGGACAGAATGGTTGGTGCTTTACAAAGGTTTTTATCTGAATAGTTGTTTCTGACATTGCCTTTTCAAATTACTAACTCTAACACCTAAAAAGGATATATGGAAATGAAAATCTGTAAGATTTAAAAGTCAGGACCACCATTCAGCTGGACTCTGGGACGATGATCCACTAATTATAAGGCAAATGCAACTGGATTGAGGAACATACACATGAAGGCAGGTCAAATTATCTATTTAATCCTAATATAATATGTTAAGATTTAAGCATGTTTAAAATGTAATACACAAATTTTTAAGGCACCACAAATCAATGGGAAGGGGTGAATTTTTTAATATAGAAAATTGTTCAACTACTTTGAACAAAATATAATTTAGTTTTATAGAATACATACAAAAAAATTCAGATGGGTTGAAAAGATAATTGTAAATATTCAAATCTTATAAAAGGGGTTGTGGAGGAAGCAAGACAGTGTAAGCCTGATTTCTTGCTGGGAAAGGCTTTCACTGTTTAAACTTTGGGATATGAAAGCATAAGGAAAGGAATTTGACTATATTAAAATTACAACTTTCTGTAAGTCAAAACAAAATAAATTAAAAAGCAAGTCATCCATTAGAGAAATATAAAAAAAATTGACAAAGGGTAAAAAGCCTTAGTGTGGAAAATTCTAACAAAAACTGATAAAAATACTATGCTTGCAAAATATAAATGAGAGATACACATAACTAAAAAAAAAAAAAGAAAAAAATGTATGCTTATTTGACACTAATAATAATAGAAATGCAAATTGATCTCATTTTTTCCTGCAGTTATCAAGAGTTTACAACAATGTGACTCCTTAGTACTGACAGGTGGACTAAAGAGACACAGTTCTGTAAATAAGCACCCTCATATAACTGCTGGTGATGTGGGAAACATTCTGAAAAAAAGAAAAAACTGGAAATAACATGTAAAGGCTTTAAAAAAGTGCTTTACACTTTAGTATAGCAATTTCATTTTTGGAAATCTATTCATTGCATTCATTACAACACTAAAAGGGTGAAAATGGAAAAAAACCTAAATACTAAAAAATATAAGGATATTTGCATAATTTAAGTTATGACCGTAAAATACATCCATATAGGTTTGTAAAATATAATAAGGGAAATCTACCAAAATATTAACGGGGATATTATTCAGAGTAAGATTATGGATGATTTTTCTTATTTCCCAAGTTTTCTACAAGGAATGGGTAATTCTTATATAATTGGACAAAAACAAATGATTTCAAATTCCCTGTAAATTGAAGTGGGGTATATATGTATATAGTTATTTGAAGAACATCTGATTTCAAGGTATTTTATGCTTCCTTCTTGAATCAGCCTGAGACCTTACAAGACTATGTATTTGGGTTACAATCCCTAATACCCTCCAGAATTGCCTTCTTGGGCATTCATAGTTATGTTATCAGCTTTTATCAAAAGATTATTTCAAATCAGCCATATTTATTAGACACACTGACTTAGTTCCGATACATCATTTTTGCTAATTCTTTATTACTCATTTTAATATTTTAATGCATATTTTATTCTTACACTTCACCTTGAGCCCTTTGTGGAAGAAGCCAGAAGCTGTATAAATAAGGTTAGAAAACTATGGTTTGGTCCTTTGCCTGCTTTTTATGCAGTCTTGAACTAAGAGTGTTTTACATTTTTAAAGAATTATTAAAAGAATACATACATACATATATCATAAGAAAAGACTATGCAACAGAGACCATAAATGGCTCAAAAGGCCTAAAATATTTATAGAGAAAGTCTGCCAACCTCTGGATTAGATAGACGGCTAAATGGGTAGTCAGCTACGTATTTAGAGTGTCTGAAAATTATCCACAGTAGGAATACATACTCTTCTTCAAGTTTCTCTTTTAACATAAGCATTTGTTCCATTTACTATAATCAATATATTCAAGCTTATATTCAAGCTTATATTTAAGACTTGGCTCCTTAAACATGTCATGCCCACTCTTACCTTTTTACTCTCTGTATATAGTTTATTCCATTCAGAACTTTCCTTCACCCTTTCCTCTATCATTCCCTGGTACACCTGGCAATCCCAGACTTAATGATTGCTAAATTCTGCAATCTCACATAGAATTCACCCCATAATACGACATTTACAAGACCCTCTCACTAATATTGACTTGTGTACATGTCTAGTCCCACAAAGAGGCTGAAAAACACTTAGGTGTAGTGATCACATTTTTCTTTTTTGGTAGTTTCCAATATAACCAAATACTTTTAAGCTTCTTATAAATCAGTGTTTCTTAGTGTGGCGGGTCTGTAGACACCAGCTTGTTAGAAATACAGATTTTGAGCTCCTCTTTTTTTTTTTTTTTTAAAGATTTATTTATTTGACAGATGGAAAACAAGCAGAGTGAGGAGAAGAGGGAGAAGCAGGCTCCCTCCCTGCTGAGCAGGAAGCCAGATGCGGGGCTCAATCCCAGGACCCTGGGATCATGACCTGAGCTGAAGGCAGATGCTTAACCTACTGAGCCACCCAGGTGCCCCCAGATTTTGAGCTCCTCTTAAAAGTATGCAGTTATAATCTCTGGGGATGGAGCCTGAGAACTGAAGTTTTTAAAAGTTTTTAAAAGGCATCACAGGTGATTCTTTAACTAAAATTTAAGAAAGATATATATTTGTTGATTCACTTATATGTATACTGTGTCAGTGCATAACCAGGGATCAGGATGCTCCATCCGGCACTGATCATTCATTATTTTCAAGCACAAGTACTTACACTTAGGCCACAGAACTCTGCGCTGGTGAGGCCTTGGTGGTTGTCTTTTTGCTTCTACAAGCCAACATTTCAGTTAGGACAAGCTCAGGATGTCAATCACTGAGTGTAGTTAAGATCTCCACAGTGCAGTTCTTGCTACCTTGTGTATCTTGTATTTTTATATTTATACTGAGAGGATTTCAGTATATCCAGTATATATCCAGTATATATTCGGTTTATAATCCAATTCACCCAAATCGACCACAAGTGAACCAGAAACCCCATAATAATCCTGTAATCAGCTTATTAGAGCAGCAGGATTTCTGCCTCTCAAGTACAAACCAGTATTTATGACCACCATATTATAAGACTATTACGTTACAAAACAATGATTTGTATTTTCAGTGTTTGTGAAAACCAAATGTCACAACATAAAACTGTAATATTTTGAGTAGAAGTAACAGTTGATGCTCCAATTCCTCTTCCCTTTTGCTTTACTTAAATTTACTCAAATTATTTAAGGTAGTGGAGTGCAAAGCCTGCCACCCTTTTAAGTTGCAAATTTCTAATAAATAAATAAATAAATATCTAGATAATTTTTTCTTGTGTCATTTCAATATTCTATTATTTCTATTCATTATAGGGTTTTCTTGGCTTTTTAAAAAAAAATGTGCCCAAAATATGTGCTCTGATTATTAAAATTTGATATCATATAATAGATTCCATTAGTTCCTCTTATACAGATAGTATAGAGAATAAAAAAGCAATTGAAACTATAAAGAAAATTTTATTTTCAAAATACAGTAATGTAAGATTGATTTTGTATAAACTCCATGGACTTACAGTTGATCAGACATGCTAGGGAGAATCATCCTCTAAAGTGTCGCAAAGTATCAATACTTTTTATAACATAATTCTAAAGTAATCATGCATTATATATAACAAAGTGAGAATAATTTAAAAGCTAACTTCAGTTTGTACAAATATATCCTAGATAAAATATTAATTCACCTAAGTCTTCCCACATAAACCAATAAAGAAAACTACCAACTTTAATATCTCATGGGCAATGTGTTATGTTTGGAAAAAAACAATCTATCACCCTTCTCATTCATTCAACTGTGCTTTACTAATGATAATGGCAGATGAAATGTAGATATTTTTAATGCACACCCTAAATTACTTAGATAATATCAAATATAGCCATTTTAGAGAATTAAGAAAATAACTAGGATCCCAGAAGAGTGATGATATGCAAGTATAAAAGAGCTATTTATTCTAATTCCCATTATAAAATTAATTAGGAAACATATGATCATTACATTCACATTCCTTGGTAAAAGATGAGGTAAAATGTGTAACTGGATATCTTATTTTCTTCATATGTTTATATACATCTGGATAATCAAAGACTCTGCATAAAAATTAAAAATATAAGTTTTGATGATAAAATATATTTTATTTATTTAATTAGGTCTGCAATTAAACATACTTTGCTAAACTTCTTCACTGAAGTATTATTGATGCAATATTAAAGTGTAAATTTTTAGAGTGTACTCATTGATAAATTTTCACATATGTATGCATTAATGAAACTACTTAAAAAATTAAGATAATGAACATATTTAAAGCTGTTTTAAAAAGGAATATTGATATCCTCTTTAGGGCACTAGAAAACTAGCTGGTGAGAGGTCAAATACTCTGGGAGATTAGTGCCTAATTATGATTAATATGGAGCTATCTATGTATTTGTGGCAATATCATTAATTGATAATCTAATGACAAATTCTACTCACAGTTTTTTTTTACCTTTTTTTTGAGTATAGTTGACACACAATGTTACATTAGTTTTAGGTGTATAACAGTGATACAACAAGATTATACATTATGCTATGATCATCAGGAGTGTAGCTACCATCTATTCCCATACATTGCTATTACAATATATCAACTATATTCATTATACTGTGCCTTTTATTCCCATGACTTGCTCATTCCATAACTGAAAGCCTGTATCTCCCACTCTCCTTCACCCATTTTGCCCTTCCCCCACCCCCTTCCTGTCTGGCAACCATCAGTTTGCTCTCTGTATTTTTCAGTCTGATTCTGCTTTTTGTTTGTTTATTCATTTGTTTTTGTTTTTGTTTTTGTTTTTAGAATCAACTTATGAGTGAAATCATGTGGTATTTGTCTTTTTCTGTCTGACTAATTTCACTTAGCATAATACCCTCTACATGAGTAAAGGTAGTTAAATAATAAAAAATCAGAGCAGAAGTAAATGACATAGATACTAAGAAAAGAAAAAAAAAATCAATAAAACCAAGAGCTGGTTCTTTGAAAAGATAAATAAAATTGATAAACCCTTAGCCAGACTCATTAAGGAAAAAAAAAGGAAAAGACCTAAGTAAATAAAATTATAAATGAGAGAGGAGAAGTAACAACTGACACCACAGAAATACAAAGAATTATAAAAGAATACTACAAAAAATTATGTGCCAATGAATTGCAAAACATAAAAGAAATGGATAAAAATCCTAGAAACATACAATCTTCCAAAACTGAACCAAGAAGAAATAGAAAATCTGTACACTGTTTACAAGTAAAAAAATTCAATCAGTAATAAAACAAAATTAAAACTACCAAAAAAATAAAAGTCCACAACCAGATGGATTCACAGGTGAATTCTCCCAAACATTTAGAGAAGAATTAATACATATTCTCAAACTATTCCAAAACATCAAAAAGAAAGGAAAGCTTCCAAATACATTCAATGAGGCCAGCAATCCCCTGATACCAAACCAAACAAAGGCACCACAAAAAAAGAAAACAATAGGCCAATATCCCTGATGAACATAGATGGAAAAAATTCTCAACAAAATATTAGCAAAACAGATACAACAATACATTAAAACGATCATTTGCCATGATCAAGTGGAATTTATTTCAGGGATGCGAGGATGGTTCAATATTCACAAATCAATCAACATGATACAACACAACAACAAAACAAAGCATAAAATCATATGACCATCCCAACAGATAAAGAAAAAGCATTTGACAAAATTCAGTATCCGTTCATGATAAAAACTCTCAACAAAGGAGGGTTAGAAGGAACATGTATCAATATAATAAAGGCGATAAATAAAAAACCCACAGCTAACATCATATCCCATAGTGAAAAACAGGGCTTTTCCTCCAAGATCTAGAACAAGAAAAGGATGTCCACTCTCCCCACTTTTAGTCAACATAGTACTGGATGTCCTAGCCACAGCAATCAGACAAGAAAAAAAAAGAGACATTCATATTGGAAAGAAATTAAACTGTCATTATTTGCAGACAACATAATACTATACATAGAATATCCTAGACTCCACCAAAAAACTACTAGAAGTAATAAATAAATTGAGTAAAGTTTCAGGATACAAAATTAATGCTCAGAAATCAGTAGAATTTTTATACACTAATAATGATATAGTAGAAAGAGAAATTAAAATAACAACACAATTTACAGTTGCACCAAAAAGAATAAAATACCTAGGATTAAACTTAACCAATGAGGTGAAAACCTGTACCTTGAAAACTATAAAACATTGATGAAATAAATGGAGGATGACACAAACAAATGGAAAGATATTCCATGTTCATGGATTGTAAGAATTAATATTACTAAAATGTCCAGATTACACAAAGCAATCTACAGATTCAATTCAATCCCTACCAAAATACCAACAGCATTTTTCACAAACCTAGAACAAATAATACTAAAATTTGTGTGGAACCACAAAAGACCCCAAATAGCCAAAGCAAACTAGGGAAAGAACAAAGCTGGAGGTATCATAGTTCCAGATTTCAAGATATAATACAAAACTGTAGTAATCAAAAGAGTATGGTACTGGCACTAAAAATAGACAGATTAATGGAACAGAACAGAGAACCCAGAAATAAATCCACAATTATAAGGTCAATTAATCTATGACAAAGGAGGCAAGAATATACAATGGGAAAAGGAAAATCTCTTAAACAGTGCTGGGAAAACTGGATGAATACATGTAAAAATATGAAGGACCACCTTTGAACATCATATTTACAGTTTTGAACCTTAATTCTACATGGTGTTAAGTTCTATAAAGCCAACTAACTTGTCTTCCAGGTATCTGTCCCTATCATCATCCATTTTTTTCATTTATTCATACAACATTAATAGAGTGAATACTTACAATCTGAGAATGTAACCAAGCTCAACTTGAAATAAAAAGGTAAAGTAGGCAAAACTTATTTATTGTATTCTTGTCCCTTTAATCCTTTCTCCCTTTCTCTGAAAAGGTATCTTCCCTGGCTCCATTGCCTTAATGTTACTCTAGTTAGTGCATCAGCTCTTACTAATATTCTTAACCTGGGTCTTCTTCGTCCAGGAGAGCCCTACTATCCAATTCTTCCTACACCATTTCTACACACTTACAATCTGTTTATAGAAAAGAGAGGACAATAAATAAATCCATGTTCTAGTTGCAGGTTATTTACAGCTTAAAGGGGTAATGCTTCCTTCCTGTTCAGATGATTTTAAAACCTGGAGTCTACATGTGGCACTCCATAATTAGTAGCAAAATATCAGGCACCTTAGTGGATAATTAAAGATATTTTGGGTAAAGATGAACATCATCCTGCTGCTTTTCAAATCTTACCATGAATAAAGGAACCATGCATAAAGCCATACTTGTCTCCCTATAACTTTGAGTCTTTAATTCAAAACATGACCCTGAAATAATATATAACAACATCATTTCTTTTTGCATGTGGCTGCCATTAAATACGTGAAAATATTATTAATGTGCCTTATTTTTTTATGTTAAATATATTTAATCCCTTCATTGGTTTCTGCTGCAACATAGTTTTCTCAATGACTTCAATAAGTTTCATTAGTTTTTTGCATACTAATAATATTATTGTTTCATTTGACCTTGTGGTCAACCAAAATCTTTGGTTAATTTTCATCTAGACTTCTATTAAAAAAATCTTTGCCAATTTTTATCATCGACATTTTTTTTCCCTATTGCAAGGGACAAGTTTGGCCTTTATCTCTGTCCAATTGCTTTTTGTCAGTTGTGCTTTCATTAATAGAGACTTCACTATTCAAAAATTTATCTTTTTAATAAAGGATTACAGGCTTCTATGAGAATAACATTTTTTTTCATAAGTACAGTATTACTATAACTGGGTGTATATATATACACATAACATATATTTTACAATTCAATAAAATTAAAATATTATTATATTGTTAATCCTTTTCCTAGCAATAAACTTGAGTAATATTATATTTTTTCCTATGCCTTGTTGAAGTAAGAAAAAAATAGGAAATGGAAAATAATGAGTAGATATTACCAGGTATAGGCACTCACACACCTTGTTATCATTCAGAAAGTATATTTTTATTATGTAATGCAGGAAAGATAAAGGAAAGATTCATAAAATACTTGCAGAATTCAAGACCAGCTTTAACATTAAAAATACAAAATGCTTTAAAATACTTTATAGCACTTGTTTTAGTAAGTAGTTAATATTAACAGAATTTAAAAATTCATCAAAGATAAAAACAAGAAATACATTCTTAGTTTATTTTTCATACAGTATCATTACATTACATTGAAATGTCTCATTTCAATAATCTCTAAATTATTTTAACCAAGTTAGGACCTCAGACAATCAAAACTATTTTTAGTTTGGAATTTAAAAAAAGTATAAAATAACTACAAATATAGAGATTGATAACATACGTACAATGCAAGAAAAAAAAGAAAAAAGCTTATCTTTCCCATTTATCTCAAACAGGTAAAGGTTTTGGAATTATGGAAAGAACTTATAATGTGGTAGAAAGACAAAATAAAACATTAAACTAGAAGTCTAGTCTTGGTTTTTCTAGCAAACTAAAGACTTTTAGGGAAGCCATTCAATCCACAAAGCACAGGTATTAGATATATAAGAGAGAGATGTTTCACCAAATGACTGTCGATTTTTCCCTGATTTTTTCATTCCTCAGAAATGTTTGGGATGGATGAAAAAAATGTGCTTACTTAGAAAAACTTGGGTATGTTTAAGAATGAATAAAATATTCATATATCTATTTTCAATGTAGACACAGTTATCACAATTATAACAAACAAAGAAAATATATAGAAAAGTCAATAATCAATTTATCTAATACCAATAGAACAGGTAGGGAAGAAATAACTTCTAGGAGCACCTGGGTGGCTCAGTCAGTTAAGCATCTGCCTTTGGCTCAGGTCATGATCCCAGGGTCCCAAGATCGAGCCCCGCGTCGGGCTCCCTGCTCAGCGGAGAGCTTGCTTCTCCCTCTGCCTGCCACTCCCCCTGCTTATGTTCTCTCTCTCTCTCTCACTGACAAATAAAATATTTAAAGAAAAAAAGAAATAACTTCTAAGGGCCAGAAACTTTTTGCTTGTTTGTAAGAGACTGAGGACACTAGAATCACAGAAAAAGAAAGACGAAATAGAAATTAATATGTGATTTTCAAAATAAATAAAAATCACATGGGATAAGAATCCAGGTCCTGAATTGTAATTGTTTTGTTTGTCCCAAGAATAATTTCCCAGTTTCCAATTTTTTTTTTGAAAAAGAAAATATCTGTTAATATAATACTTTCTGTATGGGAGATAGAAATATAACCTTTTTTTTTCACAATCTTAAAAGATATTGTCTCCTATTTAATGAAAGCACACTTATTCAAATATTATTATTCCAATTGGCACAATCAGATATTCTGAAATGCATTAGCCTGGGACTGAAAGATTTCCATCTCAGTTTGGTATATAGATTCATATCAAACTTGAATGAATCTAAAGAAGAAATTCTCAAGCAAAGCGTTTCAAATACATTTCCATTTAAACCCACGAAACTACTTTTATTCAGGTACTCCAAAGCAATAGAACTTTCCATAGCTTCTGATTAAGAATTACTTGAAAACATTTTCAGTAGTTAAGTACTTTTCTCCTCATGAGCATTAAGTGACTTTCTCAGGATGGTTATAAAATTCAGCTAGATGCATTCATTTTATTAATTAAACATATCAAGGCATAACCTATATTAACCCAAGATATTTTTAGAATTATTGTTTAAAGTGAGATTCATTTCTCACATTTGATTATTGAAAAAAATTGCAGAAATGCTATTTTACTGTTATAATGAAATTCAATAACCCTGATAAAATGTATTTATTGAATATTTTAAAATCAAAGTTCATTGCCAGTAAGTGTAGAGCTCCTTATTGCACCTAAATTACTGTGATTAATAAAAGTGACTCTAATTATCTAAGAATGCCTCCATTTCCAAACATTTATTTTCCATATTGTAAAAAAACTCTAAACAAACTTAGCTTTTTACACAATTTTGAAAGATTATTTATTAAATCCATAAATAATTTACTAGAAAGACATGTAAGGTCCTGGTGAAAATGCTGACAATTTAAAGCAAAACAAAAAAACAAAACCAGTTCTTCAAAATAACATTTGCAGCCTCATCAAGAAGTGGAGGTAAGCCGGGTAAATAGTGTAACTCAAGGAATATGTATCAGCAACATCTAAATTGCATGAACATACGGGCGCCTGGGTGGCTCAGTTGGTTAAGCCACTGCCTTCGGCTCAGGTCATGATCCTGGAGTCAGGGGATCGAGTCCCGCATCGGGCTCCCTGCTCGGCAGAGAGCCTGCTTCTCCCTCTGACCCTCCCCCCTCTCATGCTGTCTCTCTTTATCTCATTCTCTCTCTCAAATAAATATTTAAAAAAAATAAATTGCATGAACATAATAATTGATAATAATACTACTAATATGCATCTAAATAATAAGGCTTTGTTTTGGAATAAAAATATTTAACTATCACTCTGAAAAACTGTCCACCTGAATTCTTTTGGGTATGACATTTCAGATTATATATATTTGATGATTTAAGTTCCTATGAAAACTGCAGACCAGAGTAGGAAGAAGACATGGCTTATTTCTGTTAGTTTTTTAAAATCTTTATGACTTCTTCTATCATTTATATACTTTTTAAATGGTTAGTAAAACTTTGGGATTCACCATAACTACTAGTCTCAAAATATAGATAAAAGAATATGGGCATTTGTATTTCAATAAGATCTTATTGATAATATAAAAGTCTTTAACTGTAAATTAGTTTACATTAATTACTTATTCACAAATTCTAAGTAACCAAATTTTCTAGGGAAAAGTAAAAAAATATATTAATGTTTAAAATTAAAACAAATAAATTTATCATTTTTAGGAGTTCTTTTTCAGAGTTCTTACTTTCAAACTTTCACCAAAGTAAATCACCTAAAGACACATTTCATGTATTAAAAATAATTTTTGTTATGGCAAGAATTTTGAGGTTTATTATGTATATAAAATTGCCATACTGCAAAATTATTTTCGATATTTTTTATCTTAATCTAAAATTAGAATGTTTAATAAGCGAGGCTACAGATTAATTCAACATGGTATAGTCCTACTTCAAATAATATAAGATATAAATTGTATATTCTAGTGCCATAGATAGTATCTGGAAATAATTGTTTTGCTGTTTTCAAAAAATAGCTCTTCAGAATGCTTTATGAATGCAAGAGGGTATAGGAACGAATCATGAAATGCTAGGTCTAGAGGACAGACTATTTCAAATCAGAAGCAAGAAAACTTTCATCCTCAAAGTCTAAATTACTTGTATGCTTCTGACAAAGTTTCAGAAATTATTTCTGTTCTCTAAATACAGAGAATTTAAAAAAATTAAAACTTCTAAAACTAAACTTTTATTTTTTCTGATCATGATAGTATTACATGCCCTTCGCAGAAAATCCAGAAAATAAAGGAAAACATAGAAAAGAAAGTAACAATAACTGTAGCCTATAATGCTACTATTTTAAGATTATCAATCTAAATAACTACAAAGAAAATTTTAAATATAAAATATTTAAATACAGAACTCTACAAATAATTGGAGAGGATAAATATTATCTTTCATTTTTCATAGCTAGAAATAAATTTATTGTATGCATCAACATAGAGTTGCACACATTTTTTTAAAAAGGCACTATTAAAGGGAAAAAAATCTTAATTTTCAGAAATACTTATCATCAGGTAAATAAGAACATGTTTACATTAATGGTTGGTATGGGCTTAAGGTCTCAGTAAAAATATTTTACATTTGAGTATCCTCCCCTCAAAAATCAGGAGTATAATGAGAAACATGGTGTCCATTCACAACCTATGTTAATAGTCTCCATGCTGTTGGGGATGACGATCAGTTGCCAAATACCACATGCCTGTCTTTAGCACAGTCGAGATATATATTGCTTTTAGCACCCATATCATTGGTTTCTGCTCTTTGGAAATGCAACAAATTGTATTACTTGTTTTTATTGCAATATATCATCTTTTTGTCAAGGAGGAAACCTGGGAGAAACATATTCAAATTGATAGCAGAGACTTAAAAGGGGGCAATAGTTCACACATCCAGCCAATCCAAAGTCTCAAAAAAGTTTTTATTAATAATGTAGTTTCTATTCCAAAGAAATGAAGAAATATCAATCCCCATTTTCCAAACACTGTAGAACAAATTAATTTGGACTGAAGTCTTAATGGTGTCTGACTAGCTTTAGTGTATCAGGTGTCCTGGCCATGAAGGAAAATAAAATTACTGGGGAGGGAGGTGGGGAGGGAAGACAGGAAGGAGGCAATGCAATAAGCAGTCACCAAAAGCCATGATTACAATTTCAATTATTCATCACTGATATCAACATAATATTCATTAGTTTGAATGAAGGTCCCCAAACAAATGAGTTATGAAGGCTCTATTAGCAAATTTGGTAAGATTATGTGCCCACATTGTTTAAATTTTTATAATCATTCCAATATATAAAACCCAGTTCCTGTTAAAGGAGAATTTATAATCCCCTGAAGTCAAGACAGACCTGAGGGAATAAGAGATATTTAATCAAATATTTTAACAGACTACAGAGAAATTCAGAGGTGAGAGAAAGCAAATAATTTGAGGTGCAATGACAAACCTGTGGGATTATACTTTAACTGAACCTACCATACCATCAGTCACTCTACTACAAATTAGTCTGTTGTGAATTTTCTGATATAGGTGGACAAATGACTCATACTGTGTGATCTCATCTTGTCACTGTTTGCCCTTTCATGCAACCTCTTTGAAATAATTCTTTGATATCTGCCACTTAAAGTTTAATCACAGCAATGAGACCCTGGAAAAAGAGTACATATATGAACAAATGTTTCTCAATTCTGTGTATTCCTCATTTAGATTGCATTAATGATTATTGTTTGGGTAGTGGGTCTTGGATATTAATCACCATTTATGGCTGAAAGTAGAATTGAGGTTGTTCAGTGGATAACCACATTGTGTATTTGAATTTGAGCTGGATTAGAGTTTGATTGTGTGTGTGTGTGTGTGTGCATGCGTGCACACACGCACGTGTGTATATATGTGCATATGTGCATGTATGGGTGGGTAAGGCAGATTCCAGTGTGTCTCACTATGGGTACTGTCCCGTAGAGTAGGAAGGAAACTGAACCTTGCCTCCTCTCTGTCAGGAATGGTCTTGAACTTTTAACTCAGGATGTGGACTAGAGATGAACCATAGATTCTGAGTCTCTTTACGAGCACATACATATCTAAACATTTCCTATGAGTCTGCATGCCAATAGCAGCTACTTTCCTCAAAATAAGTCCTTTCCTCAAAAGTAGAAAAATAATCCATATCAACCAAACAATCCAGATTTTGTAGTCCTTCCATAAAAGTTCTTGATTTTATTTCCACCAAAACTTGAGACTGGAATTGTACCCTATCAGGAATCTTTGCCCCATGCTGGAAAAGTCAGCATCATCTTGTCCACCAGAAAAGATAGCTCCTGTTCTCTCCAACAGGCAGTAAATGTTGCTGGCCTGAAGCAAGACTCCGTCAGAAGTCCTCTCAACCCAGGCAACAGCTAACTCCTCCAGAAATGTCAGGCTAAACGATCTAGTCCACAGTATTTATTTTTCAAGAGTGCAGAATTCTCCTACCCTTCAGGAAACTGCTGAGGTCAATAATTTTGAGACTTTAACACATTGGAAATTTTATAAGGTACTAGGTTGAAGATCACATTACTTTATGGTGCAAAATATTTTCTTGAAGACACATCAAAATAAAGCTGATGGAACTAAATTTATCATGATTGTATATTATATATAAAGGAAGGTGGGAGAAAAAAAGCTGTTATATTCACAACATATTGTCAATTCACAGAATTTTCTAGATTCTCTCCATTACATAAAACTTCCAAGATATAAATACATTGTTAGAAATATGACAGTAAATACGGATGGCAGATTTTCCAATAATGGGCTTAATTATAAAGACTGGGATAGCAGGCTATGTTAGCTACCAGATTCTCCGCTATTAGCTTCCCATCAAACTGTATATGCTCCCAAGTCTTGATTAACAGACTTGTAGAATTTTAGATTCAGAAAGGATATTAAATGAAACAAAAAGTTTAATGTTTCATGCTATCACTGTGATTGTCATGTATAATGCTCTGTCAATCACACCTAAAATGAAATTACTTTCCCCACCTCACATGGCAATTTCTTGTCAGAATAGTAACTAGACTGTATTTCTTCTATTGGCTTTAAAAATGAATCACATAGATTACTGCCCACTTGCAAATTGACATGATTTTAATTATTCCTCAATATGTAACCTACAAAATAATTTCACATAATCCTTACCACCTTCTTTTTTTTTTTTTAAAGATTTTATTTATTTATTTGAGAGACAGAGAATGAGAAAGAGAGCACATGAGAGGGGGGAGGGTCTGAGGGAGAAGCAGACTCCCTGCCGAGCAGGGAGCCCGATGCGGGACTCGATCCCGGGACTCCAGGATCATGACCTGAGCCGAAGGCAGTCGCTTAACCAACTGAGCCACCCAGGCGCCCTCCTTACCACCTTCTTAAGAGATAGATATTATTATTCACATTTTATAGACAAAGATATTGAGACTGGCTAGGTTTAGTGGCCCCAAAAATCACACAGTCAGAATTTCAGCCCAGGTCTGACAGCCAAGGCTATGCACTTTTCCACATTACAACATACCAAAACAGCCTAGTTGTTAGAAAATCTTGACTCACAAATACTAATAATTCCTAATGAGTTTACACTTTTGTGGGTCTTTCCCTTTTGCTCAGAAAAAATTAATCTAACTATTTGCTTGGAATAATCAATCTAGTATTTCCCTATTCTCTATGAATTTCTGAAAATAAATTATATATAATCTTACTTAACCCTTAAAATAATTGATTATATTTTTGGTGGCCAAGTGGCCAACTCTGCTAGGCATTGAGGATACAGTGATGGAAAGGGTATAATCACACATTCATTTTCTAATGTGGCAAGTCAACAATTAATTTATGTGCATATACTTATTATTTTTCATTAGAATAAAAATATGGCTGTTATGTTTATAGATGCAGAAAAGAATCTTACAGATTATCATGTTAGTATGCACATGTATTCATTAGTTCATTCATTAAATACTTAATGAGCATCTACTATATGCACTCATTAAAGGATAGAGCAAGAAATAGACATTCTTGTCTCACTGAATTACATTTTAATGGGAAAAACTTACTGTAAAGAAGTAAATGCATTACATTTATGTGTGTGTATATATATATTCTATATACACATATATGAAGATTGTGTATATACTTATGTGTATGGATATAATTTCAGTGAGCAAAAAGTGCTATAAGTAAACATAAAGCAAGAAAAGATAAATGCTGTTTTAGATAATGCAGAACCAGAATACAAATTATTGTTGAAGAACACCCGTACAATATTTAATCCTTGGCTGTTCGAAGGTAAAATTATTCTTTCCTCTTCTAAGTACAAGGCAGTAAAATATTTTAGTTTATTAAAAATGGACCAATGACAAAAAGACAAAAATAATACCCTTTTCAAAAACAGTACATTAGGTTTTCCCAAGAATGCAAAACTATAGGTTTTATATTTGTGAATTTAATGTTGGATAACCTGAGTAAAGATTCTAAACCTATCTGAGAAACAATTATACCTAGGAGCTAAAATATCTCTGCTGTACCATTTTATTTCATCAGCTTACATGAGAAAACAATTTTATGAAGATACTAAGCATTATTATGCAATTAAGATTGGTTGTGAAACCAGTTTCAATCTATTTTTTTTCCTGGCCTTATTTTCCTGTTTGTGATAAAGTTCATAGACATTAGGTCTAGAGTATTAAATTTTAATGCTGGAACTCCTTCTTCGCAATAAAAAGTGAGCAGCATTGGCAAAACCAAGCAAAACAAAGAACACTTCAGATACATAAGCAAAACAAACAAAGAAACAAACAAAAAACCTATTTTGGAGAATTTCTCTTCTAAGGAAAAAAAAACACAGATTAATCCTTTACATTAAATATTTAATTTAATCTTTACTTTTTTATGTATTCTAATAAGTTTAGTTTAAGGAGATTGGATATGATGTTATTAAATTATTTTTCTTCTTGGAAATATTGTATTTTGATGAACAGAAAAAAGAACAAACGTATTTGTGGAGAAAGTTTAAGAATATAGAAAATCTTGATGATTTAAAAATTTGGCTTTGAGGTTTACCTAAGTTTACCTTTAAGGGTACAGAGTCTAACACCTTGAATGTACCATCTACTGAATGAAACACCACCTTACATCAAAGTAAAAGAACATATAAAAAATATCAAAGCAGAAGAGCTCTTTGTTTTGATCAACATCAGTGAAAATTAGATAATCCTTTTCACATTCTCCCCAAATTCAGAAAAATGAAACCTCCACTCTTACAAAGCCAAGAGAGCTGCAACTTGTCCAACATTTGGGACTTGGTCGATCTCACATTCAAATCCAAACAGACACAATCCTGCTAGTTTATGAGCGCTGACAGTGCCCCTGCTTGAGGTGATAGGCTTCAGGCATTGTGCACACTTAACCACCAGCAGCAGAATAAACACTGACAACTTGACAGGTCATCAATTGGAAAGCCATTCACTCTTTCTGATACATGGAGATACTGGGACTAGAACCTTAATTTTAGACACAGCTAAGTGAATCTGTACTGTAATTATTTGCATGGTAAGGTTTTCTCTTGATAGTATCTCTGAAGGCATTGTATATGTGTTAATGTCCATATGAAAGAACTGTCTCATTTATAAATGGAGCTAGCAATCCACAAACTTATTCACAGTACTCTCAAAATTATGTAAGAGGTAGATTTGGAGTTTTATAAATTCAGTAATTATTTGAAATTGTAGTTTGGTAAAAAAGCATTTGTGTTATAACAACAAATAAAAAATTAAAATAATACATAATTTTTTTTTTTAACAACAATGTAAAAGGTACTATAAACATTATGGTCCCTTTCACATAAAATCTATATAATGCCAGTGCACTGGAATATTTCCATCCAATTTGGGAGTTAGAGTAAAGAAAGACATAATTACAGGAGTGCTCTAATGTTACTTAAGAATAAAGTAGACATAATTTGAAGTATATGATTCAATGTCAATGGAATAGATGACACATTATATGGAGTTTGAATTCAGAGCAGGGTAAAGCAACTACATTGATCTTGGAACTATATTGATCTTGGAAGGCTAAATGAAGCCCACTTCTGTCACCCTCATACCATGACTTTTTGAGCATCTGGAACCCATCCAACCTTTTGAATCATGAACTTAGACGTCTCTCTCCTCAAACACAACTTCCTGGCTCTGAAGGTCTTTCATTTAATGCAAATCAAAAATAGGCTCTTCAGACTTACTGAGGGCTCTGTTCTCTCAAGCCACACTTTCTGTCTATTGTTGAGATTCCTCCTGTTTTCATTACCATACATGTCCAAGTGAGATTTCGTGATTTGCCACTTCAGCCATTACCCTGTCAATAAATATCCTCTCACCGCCTCATTTTACTGCTATCAAAAACAACAAACAAAACAAAAGCGATTTGATGAAATCTCAATCTTACATTAATTCAAATGCATTCTGTCCACCAAATGCTGTTGGACAAAAATATGTAACCATGTAGATTAATGATGCAATGAAATTTGAAGAGCCAAGAGCCAACAACACCACCTGGCAATTCTTCCATATTTCCTAACTAGCCCTCTCCTCTGTTTGCTGCAGCAGCTATTTCAAAATGTATTCACCTTTAAACTTCCAACCTCATTATCTCTAATATTTTCTGCTACATTTTCCCTCTTAGCATATGATCTCATCTCCCACTTTTCCAAGAAAAGTTAATATATTTCTTAATAATAGCCTTAACTTTTTGATACCACCCATGAAGACTTGCTTGCATTTACACCATTCTTTCCTTACTCCCTCCCTCCATGATTCTGGAAAACGATGTTCTCCATGCCTAAGATTAAGCACTCCATCCAAATGGATCCAATCCCCTCTTTTTCTCCCAGACCTCTATCAATAACCACCTTTCTTTCCTTTATCTTCTTTCTCTTCTTCTCTACTGGCTCAATCTGAGCATTTGAACATACTCAAGTTTCTTACATTCTGAAAGTTTGCCCCCTCAATTTCATGAAGCCATTTAATGGCCACTCTTATAGCCAAATGGTGGGTTAATACAATATTTATGCTTGTGTTTACTTCTTTTACTTGCAACCTTCCTTTTTACTTTCTGATTTGTTGGTTTTTCAACATACGGCATTACAATTCCATTGACATTTCCTTCATAAATGACAATTAACTGCAACATTTTTTGAGGTACCAGGCAAGTTCTGGATGTGTCACATCACTAACTCATTTATGAGTCATGACACCCCTGAGGTCACGTGGTTTTAAGTAACACAAAAATTTGAATAGCCTGACATTAGTAGCCTTTCTAACCCTTTTGCCTTATTGCCTCTTCTTAGTTACTAATGAACCCTGAGTTCCTAATTTCAATACTTTCTTTAGCCTTTATACTACTGCTTTTCTGCTACATTGCTGACCACCCCCCTACTTCTTGAAATAAACTCTTTCTTCTTAGCTGCTATTATAATAGGAATATTGTAATTATCATCCTTGTGCATACATACCTAATTATTAAATTGGGATAAATATTTTTGTAAAACAGGGGATAGGCTTTAGGAAAATTAATCATAGCACTACATAAGATAGTTTATACAAAAGATATTGGAAGAGGGGAACCTGGGTGGCTCATTCAGTTAGGCATCTACCTTCAGCTTAGGTCATGATCCTGAGATCCTGGTGGGATTGAGCCCCGCATGTCATACATCTCATCGGGCTTCCTGTTCATCAGGGAGTCTGCTTCTCCCTCTGCCTGCCCCCACTTGTGCTTTCTCTCAAAATAAATAAATAAAATCTTTTAAAAAAAGATACTGGAAGAAAGAAGAAACCTGGTACAAAATGATTACACCTAAACTTGGTGGTAATTATTGGGATTAGAGTGGAAGGAAAAAACATAAGGGAACTAAGTAACGCCTGCATGAAGAGCTTTTATTTGTATTTGTATAAGCCCTATCTGCAAATGAAATCATTTCTCTATATATACCTTAATATGTACAGAAGTCTTTTTTTTCTTTTTTCAAAATAAGGAATGTTATATACCAATCCTGATTTCACAATTTTAATAAGGCTAGAAAAGGTTTTCCCATATTTGACAAGTAATTAACAAAAACTCCAAAGAAAGATACATTACTTTTTGCTATAAAACCATGAGTATTTTCATTTTCTGAATCTTCAGTTATAATTATACTAAAATTACTTTATGAATCTATGTTAATTATGTTATATATTTTGTTTTCATCTGACTCTAGATAAATGTAGCTAGTTCTTATTACTAAATATATATGATTGAAGGAAGACTTTTCCCCAACAGTTTTGACAACACTGAAGCTAGACCTAGTGCAACGATATTGTCAATATACTGAAAAATGAAAACTAGTAATTTAATTTTCTGTGTCTAGGGGAAGTACACTTACAGAAGATGAAATAAAGACATTTTCAGATAAACAAAAACTCGGAAATTTGACCACAAGAAAACCACCAAAAAAGGAAATTTTAAGAGTTATACCTCAGGCAGAAGAAAAGAAATTAGAGATACAGATACAGGAAGGAGAGTAGAGCAAAGAAAGTGGAAAATATATGGATAGGTGCAAATAAATATTCTTGCACAAAATAGTATTGGTAATGGAATAAAAAAGATAACATTTAAAAACATGACACAAATAATCTACAATTTGAGACTTAGATACATTGACTAAATGGAATGAAAATGTTCTACGTATGCTTGTTATCTGAAAGGAGGACAAAGATATTGATTACATGTTGATAAATTATGTTGTAAATTCTAGCAGAACTATTAAATAAGTAGAAACAGAATACATAATTTGTAAATTAGTAGAGGAGAAAAGAGGAAAGTAAATATATATATATGTAAGTAAATATGAAAGTATACACACACACACACACACACACACTATCCAAAAGAAGGTAAGAGAACAGAATAAAGGTACCTAGAATAGGCAAGACAAATAGAATTTGCAAAAAGGTAGAATGTACAAAATAGTAGACTTAAATGTAAAAGTATTAGTAAATACATTTCATAAAATACATGAAATGCTTTAGTTTTTAGGAATGAAAGCCAAATTAGTGTCAAATAATTAATTATATACTTTTAATAAGAATTACGTGCAGAACAAAAGGATGTAGAAAAGTTGAAAGTAAAAGGATATTAAAAATAAATGCCATCCAAATAGTAATTGAAAGAAAGTTGGTTTAGCTCTATTAATAACAGACAAGATATTTTTTTTAGGGAAGAAAGCATTATTAGAAGTAGAAGTCTTAGGGCACCTAGGTGGCTCAGTCTGCCTTCGGATCAGGTCATGATTCCAGGGTCCTGGGATCGAGCCCCTCACTGGGCTCCCTGCTCTGTGGGAAGCCTGCTTCTCCCTCTCCCACTCCCCTTGCTTATGTTCCCTCTCTCACTGTGTCTCTCTCTGTCAAATAAATAAATAAATAAATCTTTAAAAAAAAAAAGAAGTCTTTATAATAATAATTTTTAAAGTATTAATTACCAAGAAAAATATTCAAAAATGAAAATAAGTTCAGATATTGAAATGTTTCAGATATTTTAAAAGATATTAACAATTTTATGCCAATACATATAAAAAATAAAAAGATCATAACAATAAAACTTCTTGAGTTGACGAGAATTAGAAAACATGACTTTTTTTTTTTTTATTTATCATGGAAAGCAGAATTTGTTGTTAAAAAAAAATCCCAAAAGAAAATTCTAGGCCCATTTAGGTTGACTGACCAAACTCTCAGAGAAGAAATTCTTCTAATTTTGTATAACTCATAAAGAATAGAAAAAGAGAAAACCCTCTCCACCCCATTTTATGAGGGCAATATAACCTTAGTATCAAAATCCATGTGATACATCAAATCAATAAGAGAAAGGATAAAACTGTATGATCATTTCAATGCAGAAAAAGCATTTGACAAAGTATGACATTTATTCATGATAAAAACTCTCAATAAAGTACATTTAGAGGGAACATACCTCAACATAGTAAAGGAATATATGGAAAATCCACAGCTAATACTAAACCTGAGAGCTTTTCCTTTATGGTCAGGAATAAGACAAGCATGTGCACTCTCACCACTGTTACTTAGCATAGTACTGGAAGCCCTAGCCATAGCAATCAGACAACAAAAATAAATAAAAGTCAACCAAATCAGCAAGAAGAAGTAAAACTCTATTTGCAGATGACATGATACTCTATATAGAAACCCAAAGGATTCCACCAAAAAAACTGCTAGAACTGATACGTGAATTCAGTGAAGTCTCAGGATAAAAAAATCAATGTACAGAAATCTGTTGCATTTCTATACACCAATAATGAAGCAGCAGAAAGAGAAATTCAGGAATCAATCCCATTTACAACTGCACCAAAAATAGTAAGATACCCAGGAATAAACCTAACCAAAAAGGTGAAAGACCTGTACTCTGAAAACTATAAAACACCGATGAAAGAAATTGAAGATGACACAAAGAAATGGAAAAACATTCCATGCTCATGGATTGGAAGAATAAATATTGTTAAAATGTCTATACCACCCAAAGCAATCTACACATTTAATGCAATTCCTATCAAAATACCAACAACAGCATTTTTCACAGAGCTAGAACAAACAATCCTAAAATTTGCATGGAATCACAAAAGACCATGAACAGTCAACGCAGTCTTGAAAAAGAAAAGCAAAGCTGGATGCATCACAATTCCAGACTTCAAGTTATAAAGCTGGAGTGATCAAAACAGTATGGTATTGGCACAAAACAGACATATAGATCAATGAAACAGAAAAGAAAACTCAGAAATGTAACCCACAACTATTGCTCAATTAATCTTCAACAATGCCAGAAACAATATCCAATGGGAAAAAGACAGTCTCTTCAACAAATGATGTTAGAAAAACTGGACAGCAACATGCGAAAGAACGAAACTGGATCACTTTCTTACACCATACATAAAAATAAATTCAAAATGGATTAAAGAGTTAAATGTGAGACCTGAAACCATTAAAATCTGAGAGGAGAACACAGGCAGTAACCTCTTTGACATCGGCTGTAGCAACTTCTTTCTAGTTATATCTCCTGAGGCAAGGGAAACAAAAGCAAAAATAAACTATTGGGACTTCATCAAAGTAAAAATCTCCTGCACAGTGAAGGAAACAATCAAGAAAACAAAAAGGCAACCTATGAAATGGGAGAAGATATTTGCAAATGATATATCTGATAGAGGGTTAGTATCCAAAATATACAAAGAACTTCTAAAACTCAACACCCCAAAAATGAATAATCCAATTAATACATAGGCAGAAGACATGAGTGGACATTTTCCCAAAGAACACATACAAATGGCTAACACACACGAAAAGATGTTCAACATCTTATCATCAGGGAAATACAAATAAAAACTACAATGAGATATCACCTCACAACTGTGAGAATGGCTAAAATCAACAACACAAGAAACAACAGGTGCTGGCGAGGATGTGGAGAAAGGGAAACCCTCCCACACTATTGGTGGGAATGAAAACTGGTACAGCCACTCTGGAACACAGTATGGAGATTCCTCAAGAAGTTAAAAATAGAACTATCCTATAATCCAACAATTATACTACTAGGTATTTACCCAAAGGATACAAAAATACTAATTTGAAGGGGCAGATGCACCATGATGTTTATAGCAGCATTGTCTACAATAGCCAAATTATGGAAAGAGCCCAAATATACATCGACTGATGACTGGATAAAGAAGATGTGGTGTATATATGCAATGGAATATTACTCAGCCATAAAAAAGAATGAAATCTTGCCATTTGCAGTGACATGGATGGAGCTAGAGAGTATTATGCTAAGCAAAATAAGTCAGTCAGAGAATGACAAATACCATATGATTTCATTCATATGTGGAATTTAAGAAATGAAATGGATGAACATGGGGGAAAAGAGATAGGCAAACTATAAAACAGGGTCTTAACTACAGAGAACAAACTGAGGATTGCTGGAGGCAAGGTGGGGGTCATGGGCTAAATGGGTGATGGGTATTAAGGAGGGCACTTGTGATGAGCACTGGGTGTTATATGTAAGTGATGAATCAGTAAATTCTACTCCTGAAACCAGTATTTTACTGTAAACAAACCCCTCCTGCCCATCTCTCCTCCAGTAACCCTCAGTTTGTTGACTATAGTTAAGAGTCTGTGAAACTAAATGCAATTTAAATAAAAATTTATATGTATATATAACATATATATATATTTGTAACTCCTAGAATCAATTATAAAAAAAAAAAAAAGACAACCCAAAAGAATATGTCCAAAGGACTTGAGTGGGCAATTAATTCCAAAAGAAGTCTGAAGTGTCAAAAAGTACAAGAAAATATACAGAACGTTTTTATAATCAGGGAAATGAAAATTGAGACCATGAAGATATATCATTATATACCCAATAACTTAATAAGAATGTAAGTCTAATGAAACCAAAATTTGGTGAGAACACAGGGCAATGAGAACTCGTTACACTGTTGGTGGTATGAAAATTAGTAAATCTCTACAAAAATGGGTTTGAGGTCATAGGGTAAAGTTTCAAAATATGCTTTCTTATATTAATTAATTCTATTCCTGGATACCAAACCCACAGATATATATTCACAAGTTCAAGAGTATATATTTAAGATATGTCCAAGAATGTTCATAACAGCTTTGCTTATAATGGTCTAAAAATGGAAACAGACCACAATGGATTGTCACACATTCATTTGGTAAAAACAATACAGTAATATATGGAAATAAACTACAACTACATGTAAGGACAAGAACAAATAACACAAACAGAATGTTGAACATAAGAAGCAAGAAAAAAGAATATATGAAATACTGAGTCCATTCATAAACTGAAATTTTGGCAAAACTCAATTATGTTATTTAAGGATACACACAGTGATAAAATTATACTTAAAATGTAAAGAAATGAATACCATAAAATTCAGACTAATGGTTATGCTACTGAGAAAGGAGGCCAGCGATGTATCAGGGAGAAGTATGTGGGGGTGATTAAGATGCTTGATATGTTATATTTCTTGGCTGTAGTAGTGGTTGTTTGCTTTAAAATAATTCACTGAACTATGCTTGTGTTTTATAGAGTTTTTATATGTCTCCTTTGTTTCGCTATAAAACAATAATTAAAAAAACATTAGGGTAGTTTCCACTCCTCTCTAGCATAAATTTACCAGGAAGTTTTTACTGTGGATTAGAATAACTCCTAACTTTGTCATATCTAAGTTTCTCTGCATCCTACTCTCAGCACTGGAGAGAAACACCTACTGAAGAACCTCTTATTCTCAATGCAGCCACCTTTATACAGTTAGAAATTAACAGCTGTGAGCTCTGGATGTACACTCAATTATCTTAGGTTTTTTCCTACCAAAAATACATAAACACGACAAATCCAAACTATAGAAAATTCATTTCTGCAGGGGTTTTTATTTTCTCTTTGAGAAAGTTAGTGAACCAGTAGTTCATAAAATATCCTTTATCGGCACTCATATTCTTACATGTGATTTGTAGTATAGAATAAGAGCTCATTTCCTGCAAACCATTTTCTACCTATTACATGACACATAGAATTTGAACTCCTGTTAATGTCACAGTTTAGAGTAGACTTTTCCTCTTTCTATATGAAATGTATCAAAGCTCTTATTCTGATTTTGGGCCTGTTACAAGTTAAAAACCAAGCAGTTATGCATTGTATAAATGTTAAATTCACTACTTTATACAAATTATTATTATAATGAATGGAAGATGATGCTAGTTCCCTAGATCACTTTTTTCCTTTAAATTATTCTAAGGCATAAATAGAATTTATTGCTTAATACTTCTGAGAAGTACTTAAGGTCATTTAAATGCCTAATTCTCCCCTCCCCATTCTCTTTCAAAATACAATATGGGCTTTAATGCATACTGTGATCATATAACATGGAGAAAAATCAAACAAAACTATAGCTCCTTTAGGAAAAAACACGTATCAATGTGTCTGGTCTTACCTTGCGAACACCTCGGCCAAGCTCTTCTCCATAGTTGGTTCCAAGAATTTCAAAGTGGACATTGGGATTTCCTCCATTCTCTCCAAATTCTAGTTCTCCAGTCAACCCACTGACTCCACCCTAAAGTAAAGATATCAATGTAAGATTTCAGAAGAAGTAAAATAACAATAACAACAATAACAATAATAATGAGAAGTGGGAGAGAAGGAGAAAAAGAAGTTCTAGGAATACTATTTCCATCAACAAAATAAATATGATATCAAGCATGTAATTATTAACAGGCTATTGTACACATAATAAATAGGAGAGCAATTGAAAGTTGACCTTGAGAATAACTTAATCCAATCTCATCCACTTTACAAACAAGGGAATTTATACTCAAAGAGTCAAATGACTACTAAAATGACACCATGGTAGAGCTGAGGCTAAATTGCAGGCTAGGATTTTTGCCGCCATATCTTGTGAAATGCATAGTTCCATTAGTCAGAAAACAAGATGCTTCTGGAGAGCATAAAATCTACTCTGGAGACAAGTTTTGAAAATATTCTTTCTCTAGCACAATTCTATTCTAATTTGATTTGAAATTATATCTGGGAATCTTAAAAGCCATGGTTTCTAACTTATTGGAGATTTATTTTTTCCTTCTTCTTTAAAAATCTTTTCCAAATTAAAAAAAAAATTAAAAAGCTAAATTAGGCTTGAAATCTGTTTTTGCTCTTAAATAGTAATGCTGGCTGTTGAGATTCATTGGGAATTTCCAAACTTCATCTTTCATTCAACATGACAGATGTTCATTTCCCAACAGATGGCAATGTAGGTCATACTTCTCTCTCTCTCTTGTTTACCACTCCTTTCTCAGTTTAGTTGATCAGTCTTCACCTTATTTAGGATTTTACAAATTAAAATCATATTCCAAATCACTTCTATACTAAAGCATTTTAACTTAGAATTTCAGCCTGATAATCACACTTATTTGGAAAAGTTATCTCCATTTGTAAATTGCTTCAATTATCACCTCTATGATGTTGATACCCAACTATATCTCATTTTGCCATATCCTCTAATTCAACTTTTAGGCTTTTTTGGCAGGTTTTATGCTGTTTGCTATATCTTCTACTTCATCTGTGTTTGGTAGCCCATCATATGACTCTATGTTCATAACAGATATTCAATAAAACCATTGCTTAATCATTAATTTCAATATTTATTTCATTTTTGCAATAACAATAATCAACAAAACTGATCCTCCACGATTATTTCTTAATAAGCCAGCTTCTCTTTTATTATCTGGTTTTATTAATAAAATATGTTGAATTTGATATGTCTATGTTCTTCTCATACATGAGTTAGCAGTCAAAAGCATGGATTTTGGAGTCAGACTACCTGAATTTGATAAATGATGTCAGAATCCACTAGCTGGTAAACCTGGCTAAGTCACTGAATTTCTCTGTACCCCAATTTCTACATCTATTAAATAGCAAAATAATAGTGCCTACCCCAGAAGACTATTATGTGTCTTATAATACCATACCCATAAAGAATATAGAAGAGTGCTTTAAAAGTGGTGAGAGCTTAATTACTATCATCATCATCATCATCACCATCACCATTATCTACATGATTATTTCATTCTTTAATTTCAAAGACTTTCTAGTTTTGTCAGAAATTATAGACATACTCCTGGTCTTTTTCAACTAGTTTATTAGGGTTGCAAAATTTCATTATATGCTTGAATATTTACGTAGTTTTGGGAAATGTTTTTGCAAATTTTGACTCAGTTACATTTCATTGATTAGTATTTGGGGACAAAAAGTGTTAAAGCAGCTGGTCTCAGATCCACTCACTTCTTTTACTGTTATGTGTGCTGTGGGAGGAGGGGGTGCGGGCCAGGAGAAGAAAAAAAGAAAGGAGGTAAGTAAGTTTAATGTCCTTGTCAACTAGAACTCCAGGTAGAGACTAGTAATATTTAATAGGAAGAAGAGTCCTTATCTATAAAAGCCCTTAGCAGGATGTCCTCCCCTGAAGACTTATTGTTGTAAATAAACTCAGAATCTGTAGATTAATGGTTTATAGCTCCCTGGAAGATGTCCTGAAGCTTTACACTTTTTAGAGTAAAAATGGAGACATTTCATAATGTATATGCTCTCTGTTGTGTGAGGCAAACTGATAAAACTTCCCTTGGAGACAGAATGTGCGTGTCCAACGTGGAAAGAAAGGATTCGGAGAACCATGTAGAATGCCCTACAATCTCTCTCTTCTGTGCCTCTTAATTTCCTGTATCTTGATATGGGCAAATGAACCTATTATTGCACGTCAATTTGATCCTATATGTTCATTCAGTATTAACATCTCAAAGAATCCAATTATCACTCTAGAATTTGAAGACTGGAGTAAGTACAGTGGATCTTATTATCATTAATATCTCTAAATAGCAAATACTGTAGGAGTTTGACTCACAAATATAGCTTGTATTTCTAAACCTAAGTAAAATTCTCGGTATACCAAAATCTTCTATTAGAGATTTTCTTGTCCTCATTCATACATCTATCCCAATAATATCTCCTAATTACATCAGAGTTTAAGTTTCTGTCTCAGTACTTTATTTCTAGGGAAAAGAACAAAGATATTATATATCAATATGATTGCTACATTGCAAAAATGCTATACTCCTGAAATTTTTAAACTTTTGAGCACTAGATTGCCTGGCACTATATTATTATTCCCAGTCACTACTCATATGGCCTATCCATAGCTTGTATCTGGTACTGAGCAACTTAGTCTATTTACACTGTATACAAGGTACAAAAAAAAAAAAAAAAAAAAAAGTAAATCAGGGGACCTGCACTTAGTTAACTGTGGCCTCCACTTACCTTGTTCACCTTTTTGACTCTGTAATTTGTCTTCTTTGTGTTATATTCTTAATGAGCTATTAGCATGTGTAATCAGTAAGATCTTCCCTTGTGAAGATATAAGGGATGCTTGAGCGGTTGGAATTTCAAGTAAATAAACCCTTTATCTGAAGCCCCTTGTTATCTGCCCCCAACTTAACCTCTCTGATTTTTGATTGCCTAAGACTATTCCCATGCTTTTGAGCTTTTTATTTTTATTTTTTTTCTTTTTTCATTTATCCTCAGATCAACTTTGCAAACTGAGCCTTGATAAAAATATGTGCTGGCCAGGTGGTAATGAACAGTCATTATCTTTGTACATGCACAGTTGCATTTTTTATCTCTTGGTGATGCAGCAGATTCTAAACAAAACAAGCTAATGGGACATTGATAGTATGAATAACACATACAAGTAATTTCTAAACGTCCTTTAAATTGACAGTAAAAATTGCTGCCAGAGTAAACCTTCTTTAAAATACCAAGTAAAATTGGTCTTGATTTCATCCTACCTAATTTATATAGGAATACCAGTGGGTATCAAATATAGAATGGAGAAAGGCAGAAAAATAAAATGAGGAGAATCAAAGGTTGGGAATAATTTATCACTGGATAATCAGTTTCTCAAAAGACAGAAGTTTGTTGTTCCCCTATAGATAGGATAAGTGGGGAAAAAAAAAAGAAGAGAAAATATTTACTAAGAATTTATTTCTCTCTGTTATGAGGCTAAAGGACTTTTCCCTATGCTTGAACTGCACAGTAACTTAGAGATACTTTTGGAGGATCATATGGAAGATCAAATATTTATGACACTGGTCTAATTTCCTTATACATATTTCTAGGTTCCTTGCAACTTGCAGACATGCTTGGTAACCAAGAACACCCTGTTAAATAAATATGAGCCCAAAAAGGCAGAGATCACACTGAAAGATGCCAGACTCAGTGGTGTACCGTGGTGCCCTCATGTTTCATAAGTTAATTTCAGAGAGAAAAATCCCTGACAGAGGAAATATTACATTTCTACCCGGAAAAGAAATATAATGGTAGATAAATACTACATTATAAGATGAAGAAAACCACACACACACACACAAAAAACAACTTCATTTGTGCGAAATGTTTAGGAAAATTTGAAGTTGCCATATAACATTTATGTGTGTATATATATGCATACATATATGCATATGTGCATTTGCCTATATACCTATGCATTAAAATATTCATTCATAATAGATACTTGCAGCGAACCGAGAAGTCAATAGGGTATTGTTAGTATTTTGATTATGCTATCTGTATCTTAGAGAAAAAGAAACTGAGGTCCAGGTGACAAGTTATTTGAGGAACCTGAACTGAAATCTCCATCCCGTGCTTCATACTTCTTCCTCTAGACTATATAAACTGTGTGCCCAACATTATATATATATGTGCGTGTGTATGTGTGTGTGTGTGTGTGTGTATATATATATATATATATATATATATATATATATATATATATATCTCATAGTGGATTGCTCAAAAATGTATGTTGAACTGAAATAAGTTAAATTTTATACCATTTTACCCACTTCATGATTCAAATGCCCCGAAGCTGGAGTATACATTGACATGTCTACAAGAGTCCCTATTCTAAGGGCATAGACAGCATTTTAAAAGCTCTAGTAGCAAAAAAATTTATTTGCACACATTATTGTAAAAACACTATATTGTATTCCAAGTCAGTACTGCTACTGGTAAGTCAGATTATGTTTTCCTAAATTATCTTTCTCTCCTTCAGGTTCATAAATTCTTTTTTTTTTTTTTAAGATTTTATTTATTTATTTGAGACAGAGAGAATGAGAGAGAGAGAGAGAGAGCACATGAGAGGGGGGAGGGTCAGAGGGAGAAGCAGACTCCCCGCCGAGCAGGGAGCCCGATGCGGGACTCGATCCAGGGACTCCAGGATCATGACCTGAGCCAAAGGCAGTCGCTTAACCAACTGAGCCACCCAGGCGCCCGAGGTTCATAAATTCTAAACGGTACATGGTGCTTTACACCAAAAGCAAAGTAATATGTTTTCATTCCTCTAAGTATACAAATTAAATAACAACAACAACAAGAGCCCTAACTTATTAGGGTTACTTTTGTCCAAGTCAGAAGCCTAGAACCCTCTCTTCTCCCCTGCACATTTATGTTAAATCACCAAATCTTATTTTAATCACCTAAACATCTCTCAAAGACATCTATTTCTATCCATCCCTACCACCAACACCATTGCCCTGGTTTCCTTTGAGTTGGAGCACCAGACTGTTAAGTCTCATTTTCTCATCCAGTCTGTCTTGGTCCAATGGCAGCTGCAGAATGAATTCTCCACTTGGCAGCCACTGAGTAATCCAATTTTGTCACCACCACCCCGCCCCCACATTTAAAATATCTCAGTAGCTTAAGCTTGCCCCTTAAATAAAGTTCAGGAACTTGAATATGGTTTACAAAACTTTTCATGATCTTTCCCTGTCTACCTTATTTTAGCTAATGAGGAACCAAGTCCCTATTCTACCTCTCTTCTAGCCACCCCAGTTTTATTTCAGATGCCTACATGCGCCAAGCACTCTTTCCTCCAAGCCTGAGAATATTCTGTTGCCCTTGCATGAAACATTGTTCCTTCCCCATTCCTGGAATACTCTTCCCTTTCTTTTCCCGGCTAATAACTACTCATCTTAAATGTTTCCACCTATCAGTCATTCTTATAGCTAAGGATGTCCTCCAGTCACATATTTCCAGAATAATTGGTGTTTCCCTTTTGTAGAACTAATCAGACTTGTAATTATTTTTGATATTTCTATTTTCCTTCCTTATTCTGTGATCTCACAGTACAGCGTATGGTAGCACTCAGTAAATATTTGTTGAATGAATATAAGAATTAGAGTAATTTCAATATTTTTGCCATTTCAAAGAATACTTCTTTAGATACCAAGATGTATTAAGATCTCTTTTAGATAGGACAGGTATCGATACAAGAAAATGTATTGGTACTAAATGATTTGAGATACTGACATAAATGTTGATATATTCTATTTTGCTACATATAGTATTGAAAATAATCACCATAAAGGATTTAGCAGAAATTGATCAATTAAGCCAATGCTGAAGTATTTGATTTAAGGATCTATCAAATCTTGATTGGCTTACTCATGTAGAATACATAGAAAATGTCAGTGTTTATATGTACTCACATATTTTGAGTGTAGTATTTTTCTTAGGTTTTTTTTTTTTTAGTTAAACTAAAAGATATAAGCATATATTTTTTTTCTAAAACTCAGCTCTCATTTTGTCATATCCTTGCTCAAAAATTCTTTAGGGCTTTTTATTTACATACAAAATAAATTCCTCAATCTCTTTCCAGTTGACTATTCTCTCCATGTATTTTATGCACTCTGGTAAATTAATCAATTGTTGTCATTGTCCACATAATTTATTCCAATAGATACGGCAGCTAGAGTGCTCCCACCACCTGAAATATCCTCTTTTCCATAGCTTTACCTATCTTAAACCTGTTAATTTTCAAGTTCCCATTAATATGCTATCAGTTTCATGCAAATTCTTCTAATGTGTTTTCTCTGTTTTGGGTCAGGTTTCCCAGAAAATAGCTCTGAAATGGGGATTTGCTTGTGTGCAGCAGGGTTACCTGAAGTCCTCCTAAGAAAAGCACCTGCAAGGGAGTGAAAGAAGAGGGGCTGGGAAGGGAGAGGTGAAACAGTGCTGGAAATATAGCAAGGGCTCAGGTGATGCCTGGGGCCAGTCCCTGGGGAGGAGTAAAATAACTCTGGAGTTATCCCCATCAGAGGCAAGGGACTCAGACTATTCTGCAATGATGGGTCACTGGGTGCATACAACTCTAGGAAGGGAGTGGAACAGCTCCCTGCTGCGCAGGGCAGTTCCTGGACAGAGGCTCAGCTGTGTGCCTTCCTGGGAAAGAGCACCACAGCTGAGAAATCGGGATCTGAGTGTGTACCACCGCATGGTACACTCTTTCTAAGATTCCACAGGTCCTATTTTTACCACTTTGGGGGCCTTTCGTTGTCTCTCACCTTAGAGGATAGCTTTTTGTATAATAATGCCAATATTCATTACTAGGCTCTAAATTCTTTCTTGGGTAATCACATAAAAGGGTTTGAATAATACATTCCACACTATAGGCATGTGATAAATATCTGTTAAAAGTGATAAATACATGAATGAACAGAGCGTACTCTTGAAAGCTGTTTCAACATTAACAGTAAGAAAAAAATAGAAAATGATTGCCATTTAATTTTAGAACAAGTCTGTAAATAAAAATACTCTGCCCACATTGCCTGAATGTAATATTATTCCACAAGCTAAGAAAGACGGTAGATCTGTATGGATTAAACTGATTTCTAAATGTCCCAGGGAAGTGGTTTTCAAACTGTGGTTCTAAGAACCAGTTGTGGTGGGAGTCCATCTATGGAGATCCTCCCCGACTTTCTTCCAGAGCAGCTCAGCTGTTGTTTTACTTATTATTTAGTTTAAAAGGCTTGAAAGCTTTCTCTAGGGCATGTAACCTTAACAAATTTAAATTATACAACATGAAAACCCTTACCAAAATATATAATACAATTAAATGTAGGTTCTCATAATACACTAAAGAATGCATATGTGTTGGATTCCAAAATCCTCAACAAAATCCTAGCTAATAGGATCCAACAATACATTAAAAGGATCATCCACCATGACCAAGTGGGATTGATCCCTGGGATGCAAGGGTGGTTCAACATTCGCAAATCAATCAATGTGATAAAACACATTAATAAGAGGAGGGAGAAGAACCATATGGTCCTCTCAATTGATGCAGAAAAAGCATTTGACAAAATACAACATCCTTTCCTGATTAAAACTCTCCAGAGTATAGGAATAGAGGGAACATTCCTCAAGCTCATAAAATCCATCTATGAAAAACCCACAGCAAATATCATCCTCAATGGGGAAAAGCTGAGAGACTTTCCCTTAAGATCAGGAGCACGTCAAGGGTGCCCACTCTCACCACTGTTGTTCAACATAGTACTAGAAGTCCTAGCAACAGCAATCAGACAACAGAAAGAAATAAAAGGTATTCAAATTGGCAAAGAAGAAGTCAAACTCTCTTTTTCGCAGACGACATGATACTTTATGTGGAAAACCCAAAAGACTCCACCCCCAAATTACTAGAACTCATCCAGCAATTCAGTAATGTAGCAGGATACAAAAATCAATGCACAGAAATCAGTTGCTTTCTTATACACTAACAATGCAACTGTAGAAAGAGAAATTAGAGAAACGATTCCATTTACAATAGCACCAAAAACCATAAGATACCTTGGAATAAACCTAACCAAAGAGGTAAAGGATCTATACTCTAGGAACTACAAAACACTCATGAAAGAAATTGAAGAAGATACAAAAAGATGGAAAAATATTCCATGCTCATGGATCGGAAGAATAAACATTGTTAAAATGTCTCTGCTACCCAGAGCAATCTATACCTTCAGTGCCATCCTGATCAAAATTCCAATGACATTTTTCAAAGTGCTGGAACAAACAATCCTAAAATTTGTATGGAATCAGAAAAGACCCCGAATCACCAAGGAGATGTTGAAAAAGAAAAACAAAGCTGGGGGCATCACGTTGCCTGATTTCAAGCCATATTACAAAGCTGTGATCACCAAGACAGCATGGTACTGGCACAAAAACAGACATACAGACCAATGGAACAGAAGAGAGAACCCAGATATGGACCCTCAACTCTATGGTCAAATAATCTTTGACAAAGCAGGAAAAAACATGCAATGGAAAAAAGACAGTCTCTTCAATAAATGGTGCTGGGAAAATTGGACAGCCACATGCAGAAGAATGAAACTCGACCATTCTCTAACACCATTCACAAAGATAAACTCAAAGTGGATGAAAGACCTCAATGTGAGACAGGAATCCATCAAAATCCTAGAGGAGAACATAGGCAGTAACCTCTTTGACATCGCGCCCACAGCAACTTCTTTCAAGATACATCTCCAAAAGCTAGTGAAACAAAACAAAACTGAACTTTTGGGACTTCATCAAGATAAAAAGCTTCTGCACAGCAAAGGAAACAGTCAACAAAACAAAGAGGCAACCCACAGAATGGGAGAAGATATTTGCAAATGACACTACAGATAAAGGACTGGTATCCAAGATCTATAAAGAACTTCTCAAACTCAACACCCAAAAAACAAATAATCAAGTCAAAAAGTGGGCAGAAGAGATGAACAGACACTTCTCTGAAGAAGACATACAAATGGCTAACAGACACATGAAAAAAGGTTCATCATCATTAGCCATCAGGGAAATCCAAATCAAAACCACACTGAGATACCACCTTACACCAGTTAGAATGGCAAAAATGGACAGGGAAAGAAATAACAAATGTTGGAGAGGTTGTGGAGAAAGGGGAACCCTCTTACACTGTTGGTGAGAATGCAAGTTGGTACAGCCACTTTGGAAAACAGTGTGGAGGTTCCTCAAAAATTTAAAAATAGAGCTACCCTATGACCCAGCAATTGCACTACTGGGTATTTATTCCAAAGACACAGATGTAGTGAAAAGAAGGGCCATATGCACCCCAGTGTTCATAGCAGCAATGTCCGCAATAGCCAAACTGTGGCAAGAGCCGAGATGCCCTTCAACAGATGAATGGATAAAGAAGATGTGGTCCATATATACAATGGAATATTACTCAGCCATCAGAAAAGATGAATACCCAACTTTTACATCAACATGGATAGGACTGGAGGAGATTATGCTAAGTGAAATAAGTCAAGCAGAGAAAGTCAATTATCATATGGTTTCACTTATTTGTGGAACATAAGGAATAACATGGAGGACATTAGGAGAAGGAAGCGAAAAACGGGCGGGGAGAATTGGAGGGAGAGATGAACCATGAGAGACTATGGACTCTGAGAAACAAACAGGATTTTAGAGGGGAGGGGGGAGGGGGGATTGGTTAGCCCGGTGGTGGGTATTAAGGAGGGCACGTACTGCATGGAGCACTGGGTGTTACACGAAAACAATGGATCGTGGATCACTACATCAAAAACTAATGATGTATAGTATGGTGACTAACATAACATAATAACATTAAAAAAAAAAAAGAATGCATATGTGTGCTAATAAACTTTTCGCCACAAGAGCTTTTAAAAATGTAGTCCATGCCTTTAGAACTGTCCCCTTGCAGACTCATCAATGCACACTCCAAATTCAAGGCATTTGAAAAAGCCACATTGAAACTAAGATATTGTTTATATAATATTTACACATGGTACCTCTACCCTTGATTTCTTGGTGTGTGGTATTTTCTTTAGCCAAATGATTTTGACAGTAGTGAATAAAACTACCACTATGAACAAGGAAAAGGATAAATAGTATGGTATATAGAACACAGAGTTGGAAGCCAAACAACTTGGTAATAAAACTAATTTGCTTTGTAACCAACCCTTAATAAGTCATTTAATTTTTCTGAGGCTCAGTTTTCTCCACCTTAACACTGGGGAAGGATTATCTTTATTTTATATGGGTTACTAATAAATAAAAAAAGTACAAAAATAGTAAAATAAAAATAGAAAGATACATTACTTACCTAATTAAAAAAATGTCTTTTCAAATAATACCTTTGAAATACTTAATAGCAAAACACCTTTGGCATATTTATTAAACCAAGATGCTATTTATCATCAAAATTACACAAGTTTAGAAGTAGAAGCTAAAGCAGTTAGTCAAGAAAAGTTTTATTTTATTATTTTTAAAGTTCTGTCATTTATTCATGAAAAAAGTTTTGTACAGTAGGATAAAGTGGCAGACATTAACCTAGAACCCAATCACTTCCAACCATTAATTCCTGATCTTACAGTAGCCATGAGACCCAGCCTCTAGAAGGAATTATGTTTGAGTGCTATAACAGGGAGAAAGGCTCTGATTAAGTCTTATTTCATATTACAAAACCCCCAAGTATATGGATGCTTGCTATTAGAAAGTCAAGCACAAAAAACATGACCCAGACTGCTACCTTCAAAAAACACTGGCATCCAGCTATCTGTATATACATACAGATTAAAAACCCTGGTGCTAAAAAAAAAACAAAAAACAAAACAAAAAAACGGCACTACAAGAAAATAATTTCTACCATATATGTTGTAATTGGTATCATATTTTTACTCAAAATGTGGAGGGATAAATGAAAACACACACTTTATGAAAACCTACCCTTTCCTAAGAAAATTGAACCCAAGTTAAAAATTTCTTATGGACCCAGATAATGATTTTAAGAATCTATTTCTGCTGATGGCAGCATGGCAGCTGACTGGCCTATATGCCAAGCATATATGGAAGCAAGTGCAATGCCCAAGTGCAGACAAGCAGAACACACAGCACTGCTCACAAAAGATTCAGAGCGAGCAAACAGTTTTTCCAGCCACTGTCAAGATGTCATCATCAGCTAAAGCATGCAGCGCTTCTTCAAACATACCTTTGGTAATTGCTATGTCAGATTGTCCCTGAATATCCTCAAAAAGTTGTGAGTATTTTAGAGTTGGTGTTTGCCGTTACATAAACTAAGTTTTTTCAGTGTTTCAGCTAACCCTTCTCTCCGTTTCAGAGAGGTGGTATTCATTTCTGTAGTAAGAATAGATATGTCCATAGTGTCAGTCCAGGGGTTCTGCTAAGCGAATTAAGGATTTCAGCTGACAAGGGTATGCAGAAACCATTCCTCAGCTACTACTAATCTTCTGATCTCCCTCAAATCTCCATAACCCTGGATGAGAGCCTGGGTGGCTTGCTGGCTCAGCCAAGACATGACTGTGCTGTGAGCATAAGCAATGGAGTTCTTCAATACTGCCACATTTGTGAACCCCTTCTCTACTTGCTCCTTGCTCTGGTAGTGCAGAGCGACGAGGTGGTGAACCAGATGCCTGTCACAGGCTTCATCCTGAGGGTCCAGCATGAGGAAGATCAAATCAAACCTTGATAATAACATGTGAGGTAGCTGGATATTACCAATGGCTGTTTTTTAGGATTCCATTGAGACTCAATAGAATTTGCCACTGCCAGGATACAGGTGTGTGCACTGAGCTGACAGATAATCCCAGCCTTTGCAATAGAGAGTCAGCTGTCCCATGACGTTGTGCAATGCTGATCTCATATTTTCATTCATCTTCTCAAACTTATCAATACAGCAGATGCTATCGTCACTTAGGTCAAAGGCACCAGTCTTTAGGACCACCTGTCTCATCTCAGGGTCTTTTGTTACTTAACACCGTTAAGTCAGTCCCAGGAGACTGGGTTGTACATATACTGCAGAAGCTGGGACTTACTGGTCCCAGGGTCACCACACATCAGGATGTTGTTCTCAGCACAACGTGTGTCCTTTCCCATGTGACTAAAATCTTTCCTTTTTCTAAGGAAGAGCTGAAGCAAGATTCCCTTTTTTAAATCTTCATGTTCTTACATGCTCGGAGCTGAGACTGAAGCAATCCTCTCATAAATGCCTTGCTTTCTGTAAAGCTCCTTAAGCAATACCACATGCTTCTCTGAAAAAAGTTTCCGTTCTATATCTTCATCTGCTTCTTCATGCAGATGTTCTGCATCCATTTTCTGATAATAAATGCCATCAATGTGGGTTTTGTAGACAGACTTCACATTACTCACTCTTGAATTGACTCAGTAAGAACAGCTCGATAGATGTCTGTACTGTATACTCTGTCCCCAGGCTGAACCTTGTCAACAAGATCATTGTGAGTAAAGAGGATGACAGCATGAAGCATCTGCCTTGCAGGCATATTTTCAGAAGACTCTTGAAGTTTGATCATCTGCTTGTCTGAGAACACAGAGTGGTTGTAGGTCAGCCCTCACCCACGTAGGGCTCAGCAATTCAACCATGGTCCATTTCCACCAAGGCAATGGGAGTGCACACCTGGCATGGCAAGAAGGATTTCTGCATCTCGGGAAGCAGGTGCAACATCCTAATCAACATGCCACTGATGGTGACAGACTGGTCAATGTCTTCCGAATTCAGACTCATGCAATTAGTCTTCAACACAGTGAATGGTCCTACTTAAATCTGATGCTGTATGACTGAGTCCAGTAACTGTCAAAGAATATCTCATTGACAACCATGTTAAAAGTTAAGATAACTTCCTGTGGGTGTACAGATTTTTGTCAAATGATTTTATTAGTTTACACTTTAACATGACTCCCTAATAATATTAATCACCCCATCATTGCACGTACAAACATCCAGCAATATCTACAGAAACATTGTCTTCTTCAGCCAGAGGGTCAATAAAACGTTGAAGAAAACCCCCAAATTTTCTTCACACGTTGCCATATTTACATATGTTGCTCAAATCACAAGTTTTTGGCCTAGAGACTGCTCACTAACCACTGTATCCTCTGTTGCTGGTCCATCCTGCAAATTCACCTACAGACTCTGATGTAGACCCCACATCAGGCCTCTACCTTATGGGTGTGCCGCTAACACCATAGCTTGGGGTTCCTTCTACTTAAGACCTGAAAGTGCCTTATGTCAGTGGTGAATTAACATTAAAATCAAGTGTGAATAGTTGAAGAATGCATCAGAAGAGAGCTGTAAAATAATATGTCCTGTGTGGCAGTCTTCTGCAGGTCAGTTCCAGGTCAGGTTGGCATCAGCAGCAGCTCTCCTGTAGAGGCAGAATTCTCACCTCTACGTCTCTGAGATGGAGATGACCTGGCATTCTCACCTGGAGCAGGAAAAGATGGCCACCTCTGAGGTACGTAAGCCTCTCAGGTGTACCTGACAGGTCATGTTCCCAGACAGCCCCAAGAACATTTTTTTTAAGCTTTTGAAAGTTTTGATAAGATATAAAATATTAAAATTAGGGGATAACATTAATTTTACTTGAGGATGATATCAATGTCTACTTGAAAAAGACAAGAGAATAAACTACAAAGGAAGAAGCGAGAATCAGGAGTCAAGCTTCAAGAACTGATCAGCTCAATCACAAAATAATATCAAACATCAGCAACTGCCTTACATACCTACAATACCTAGTTTGAAAACGTAATGGAAACAAATTCTATTCATGATAGTGTGTACACACATGCACACACACAGACAAACATACTCCAAACTTTACAAAATTTTAGGAATATAATGCAAATATGTATGAAGGACACCAGTCTTTATTGAGGGCTATAAAAAGATGACTATATGGATAGATACCATGTCCATGGGTGGGGAAGACTCAATATTTTAAAAATTATAACTCAAAATGAATCTCTAAAATTCATATAAATAGCAATGGCTTGGGAGTTACTGATAATATCTGGGAAAAATAAACATTTGAGAATTGACTGCTATTTTTTTTTTAAAGAAGAGAAACGTGGAAGTACCTATCTTACCACTTCATAAAATACATTGTAAGGCTTCCATACAACAGTGTCCTGGAAACCACCGCCTCTCCCCCCCGACCCCCCATATAAATGTACTGGATATTTACAGTACTTATGTCAACTGTGTTGTTTCTTAACTTTTTGGTCTCACCCCCCGCCTAAAAAGAAAATAAATTAATTAAGGGACAGACCCTCAGTCTTTCACTTGTCTCTTCACAGTGACACAGAGGCTTTGGAAAGTATATATAGCATGCCCTTAATATAGACATGCAGTGGTTACTTGAATGTAATTAAAAATTTTATCACTAGAATGTTCCAATTGTAATAAAGAGCCTGACCTCATTTGTGATGTTTGGCTGCTGATTTCTTTCTAAGCTTTGGTCTCCCTTTCCCCTTTGGCTCCACATCTGGACATGCCAATCAAGAAAGCTCATCCTGCACCTCCTTTGCTGACACCAATAGGAAATATAAGCCTTGAAAATCTCTAGCCCAAGTACATGGGAATTTTTCCCAGTCCCACCTCCTAGCCACTAGCAAAACCTGACCCCCTCTCGCTGCCTGGCCCAAGCCAGCCTCGATATCCCTGAGCCCACTCTGCTCTCCTGGGAGTTCCTGTATGAGTAGTAACCTTTCTTTCAAATTTTCCTGGTGCATGCAGTATTATCAACCTTGACATCTGAATGGGATGACCAAAATACTCTTAGGAGGCAAAGTAATATGACTGGGGAAAAAATAACTCTATTTTTGTTAAAGTCAATTTGAAATGTGAGACAACAAATAATGAAACTGAGCATGTGATTCTTGATCTCGGTGTGAGGTGTTCAAGCCCCACATTGGGCTGAGTTTACTTAAAAAACATAAGGAAACTGAATATCTGCAATGCTATATATCATTCAAACTTAGTCTCTAAATACATAGAATGGATATACCCCTTTAAAAAGTGTCACTGGGCTGAAAGCTTACTGGGACAAATATACAAATATTCCCCCCAAAATAAATGTCATAACTATTATATTAAATTATTATTTTGATTATACATTTTCCAACAGCAACATTTTATATAATTGAATTGTTCCATGAGAACCACCTACCTATTACAGTGTGTCTATTTCCCTCCCACTAATACTTTCACTAAATAAGTATCTCCTAAGCAACCTCCCAAACTATTATCCTGTCTTTGTGAGGAACTTTCAGAAGAATGAATATATTCAGGTTCCTGCATCCTAGCCAAACCATGAATTAATAAATTGGCAGGATCAGAATCATGTTCAACAACTTCCCTTGGATTCATACCTGCCAAATCTCTACATAGACAGATAGGGAGATCTTGGCAACACTTTGAGTTTAGATTTGACTTATTCATTTTTTAGTTGAAATATCTTACTCTGCCAATATATTCAAGGCATTTAATTCTCAAACACTTCTGTTGATAAGAGTCTAAATTCTCATTAAGGCAATTCTTTCACAAAGAGGAAACATACCAAAAGAAAGGTCCAGGCTATTCTCCATTTGCAACATTTCTTTCTTCCACTTCCTGGTTTCTTGTACATGTAGTTCACTTCTAATGATAAATTTTTAATTTTTTCTCTGGCTTTTCTAAATACATTCATATTTCATTCGACTAGCTGTTTCTCTTTTTGTTTCAGGAGCGAAAGGCGAACACATCAGAGAGAAAAAGGGATGGGTAAAATGAGGAACATAAACTTCCAAATGTCTGTCTTCTTTGTGTAAAGGGTACAGGAGAAATTTGTTTGTTTTATTAATCATTTCATTTTAAATCCAAGAAGCTGTGTGAGACAAACGGAAAATGCCAGCAAGGATGACATGACAAAGAGGCTAATAAACTGCAGGATGCTTACACCGTTGAGAGAGCTAAACAGCATAAACTGCCTCCCGGGAACAGAGCACGTAGCTCAGCCAAAGCAGGTCACAGCCAGGCTAAACACTACACTGACAGTGACGAAGAAGAATGCACCAAATATCTAAAATAGTTCATGAAGCCTGCAAAATATTAACTGTTTAAGAATTATATCTTTTTTATAAGATAAATTAAAGATCATCTCCTCTAATGTCTTACCATGTATCATGTCATCGAAAAACAGTGAAGTCTTGTGCTTATTTTTTTCAGCTGATGGTACATTTTAAAGAAAAAGAAAACCCCAACTATTTATACTTTGTGACAGGCCCCAAAATAAGTTGAGTATCTCTAATCCTAAGGGTATAACAAAGGCAATTGAAAACATTTCAACTACTAACTTTATACTTGCATACAATTCCCTGAGAAGTAAGTAAGGGCTCCTTGTTTTATGCATGTATGTGACTTTCTTACTTTGTTTCTTAATTTTTTTTTTAAATCAGAAAGAGAGAGAGTGAGAGAGTGAGTACAAGCAGGGGGAGTGGCAGGCAAAGGGAGAAGCAGGCTCCCTGCTGAGCAAGGAGCCTGATGTGGGACTCGATCCCAGGACCTTAGGATCATGACCTGAACTGAAGGCAGACACTTAACTGGCTGAGCCACCCAGGCGTCCCTGACCTTGTTTCTTTTAATGTTTCATTTCTCTATTACACTGCCTTGTGCTTTGAATTGACAACAATATTGGTGACAAAAAAAATCCTTTTAAAAGATATCGCAACAAAAAATGACTTACTGTATCCCCTTTAGGTGAAAATTAAGGAGAGTAAAACGTTAATCAAAAATTACCTTCTTTCTAGAAACATCGCCAAAGGCAAGGGAAGCAAGGGCAAAAATGAACTATTGGGACTTCATCAAGATAAAAAGCTTTTGCACAGCAAAAGAAACAGTCAACAAAACCAAAAGACAACCGACAGAATGGGAGAAGATATTTGCAAATGACGTATCAGATGAAGGAAGGGCTAGTATCCAAAATCTATAAAGAACTTCTCAAACTCAACACCCAAAGAACAAATGATCCAATCAAGAAATGGGCAGAAGACATGAACAGACATTTTTCCAAAGAAGACATCCAAATGGCCAACAGACACATGAAAAAGTGCTTAACACTGCTCGGCATCAGGGAAATCCAAATCAAAACCTCAATGAGATACCACCTCACACCAGTCAGAAAGGCTAGAATTAACAAGTCAGAAACAAACAACCAGTCAGAAAGGCTAAAATTAACACACACAGAGGAATATTATGCAGCCATCAAAAAGAATGGAATCTTGCCATTTGCAACGACGTGGATGGAACTGGAGGGTATTACACTGAGCAAAATAAGTCAATCAGAGAAAGACATGTATCATATGACCTGACTGATATAGGGAATTCTTAATCTCAGGAAACAAACTGAGGGTTGCTGGAGTGGTGGGGGGTAGGAGTCATGGGGTGGCTGGATGATAGACATTGGGGAGGGTATGTGCTATGGTGAATGCTGTGAATTGTGTAAGACTGTTGAATCACAGACCTGTACCTCTGAAACAAATAATACATTATATGTTAAAAAAAAGAAGAAGAGAGTAGGAAGGGAAAAATGAAGGGGGGAAATCGGAGGGGGAGATGAACCATGACAGACTATGGACTCTGAAAAACAAACTGAGGGTTCTAGAGGGGAGGGGGGTGGGAGGATGGGTTAGCCTGGTGATGGGTATTAAAGAGGGCATGTATTGAATGGAGCACTGGGTGTTATACGCAAACAATGAATCATGGAACGCTACATCAAAAACTAATGATGTCATGTATGGTGATTAACATAACATAAAAAAAAAAAAAAAGTTACCTTCTTGATGGTCTCCAGCATGGAACGCCCTCCCTGCCAAGGCTTGGAGTTCTTTCTGATACACGACAAACTGGCCATGCTGTGCCATTTTCGGTCCTCCAGTTTTTTATGAAAAGCATTAGCAAGCAAAAGCACTGTGTCATATATGTAAAGGTTTGAAATCTGAAAAGACATTAGATGGTAATCATTAGAATCATTGATGCCGACCATCAAGAGTAAGGAGAAAATCATCAGCTCGGCTGTTTCCGTTCATGTCATAGATGGCTGGTTTACTGGGTTATTTATTAAGCAAAAGGTTTCTTTTTTTTCATTTCCTGGGCAATTTCACCATTGACAATGAAGTCTTGTCTGATTGTACGGCTCAATTGCTTTTTCAGCTTATTTAGGTGTGAAAGAGAAGATAAAAAAGAAAAGTTTCGACAGAGGCAAGGCTGTTAGTGTCAGATTTTGATAATCACTGGCCCTTATTTCTTCCTGAAGAGGTAAGGGTCTAAGAGCTTCAGATTGGAAGGGCAAACTGAATAATACATTTTCTGAATATGTCAAGTTTTTGCATTCTGATTATTCAGATGGAGAAATATCAACTCGATCTTACATATAAAATGAGTGTCATAGGTGCAAGAAAAAGGAAGCGGCCATCTGTGTATATGCATGGGTCTATGGGGATTCAGTGATGAGAAAATGAGAGAACACAGCACCGTTCATAAACATTACAATTATCAAGGATCTATACAAAATTATCTAGTTATACACAGGCATTGCAATTCATTAACATGACAAATACCATAAACTATTAACTGCGTGTGAATATGTGTTATATATATTAATGCTTTCTTCTTCCAAAGTAATCATGTCATTACCTTCCTTCTATATAAATTGAAAAAATGAATCATGAAAATTTTTGCTATGATCTGTTGCACTCTTATACTTAACTCTTGCCAGAAGTACTATCCATACTGTCAATTATAGAAGGTGTCTATTTTTCAAAGAAATTAGAAATTATTTAGGAAATATAAACACCAAGAGATATCCAAAGTCAAGAAAAGATTTTAAATGTTGTATTATTACTTCTCTGAAAGAAATATAAAACAAAGTAAAAAAAAATGAGGAATCAATGTAGCTATGAAAGTTAAATCCATCTTAAAGTGTTTAAATTTCCTCAGATTTTTAAACGTATTTTGTTATCAGCTTTTTCTGAAAACAAAGGGGACAATATGTTGATTGCCCTTTGTTTATGATTAATTATTAAGGAATCTTACAAAATTGTCCGCCCACATCACAGAATGGCACTAAATTTCAACTATTGGGATGACAGTTTAATATGAAAAACTGTCAATAAGCACTTCCTAACAGTGCCTTGTGAGTTTTCTTTCATTACTAGGAGAATCTTAATCATTTGTGTTTATTAGGCATCACTTTATATGCATAGTACTTAGGGAAGGCAGGTCTTTCTTTAAAGAGACATGGACATTAAGGAGGGCACGTGTTGTAATGAGCACTGGGTATGATATAAGACTGATGAATCACTGGCCTCTACCTCTGAAACCAATAATACATTATATGTTAATTGAATTTAAATAAAATAAATAAAATGATGTGACTTGAAAAAACAAAAGAGACATTGCATACTCTCATGCACCGTGTGAAATACCAGTTTGTTCTTTATAAGGAAATATTAAGGCAGGCTAGTCTCACCTTCACCTCCCTGTACTTCCCCTGCCAGATAATTACTAGAGAGACTAGGGGGCGTGGCTGAAATCTGCAACGAATGAAGACTTGAAGATAAAAGTAGCTGACGAATCAAAATTCAGTTTGATTTAGACTTCAAAGACCCAAAAGGAAAACCTTGGGACATTTTCTCAATAATCTTCAATAATCTGGCCTCTTTCAACCTTTCCTTGCTTCACTTCCTCAAACTTGCTTGCTTTTATCTCTCTAGCTCTCTTTGGCTTCTCCCTCTGACTGACTGCTCTAAGTGTATATATGAAATGGTTGGGGTAACACTCTTTGATGTCTCTTTACTTTTCTCCAGCTACCTAACTTCTTATATTCAATTCACAGGGCACAAGTTAGGTGAATCCCACCCTGACAATTTCTCAGGACTCCACTTGTTTCCAGGCTAATTGGGCAGTCTTCTTCAACTCCCATAATGCTCATGTTGCAAGCCTCTATTTGCAACATATCATACTGGTAAGATTTTTTTTTTAATTTGGTTTTCACACTAGAATATGAGTTCCTTCGGATAGGGGCTCATGGTGGTGCAAAGTCCCCTTTGCTCTTTTGTTTCCCTTCTTTATTTCCTCCTGACTTAGCCTAGAGCCTAGCACACATTTGGTTTTTGATAAATAGTTGTCAAATAAAAGAAGACAAAGAAAAGAAAGTCAGGTTAACATCAGGTATGTCTGACAGAAGTCAAGATGTGAGAAACCTGGCAACTTGCATTCCATCCAGATCTTGACCCTGCAATGGCACAGTGTCTTTTGCATACTCTGAGGCATGTACCTTGAGCATCCGTGCTGCTCCTAAAGGTGAATGCCTTGTCCTTGATATATGACAGGTGTTTTCGACAAATGACTGCCTCTCATTCCCACCTTCCAAACTATGGAATCGAAGGGGGTGATGACATTCTCTGAGATTTCTATTACCCCTTCTATTACTTCTTTCTCAGGGAAGTGCCTATCCTGTTTTGAGGTTCACGCTCTTTCCTATGCTATAGTCCTATTCTGCCATCACCTACTGGTCTCTTGGTCACTCTGTATTCATGAGGTCTTTGACTCCTCTTCTCACAGTGATTCTAAACTATCTCCCTGCATTTAAAGAAAAAGTCACTGCAATTTCTACTGAGATGATTTTGACTTCTATTCTGGCCACAACCAACACAAGTGACTATTTACTGGATGCAAACACATACCTCCTCTAACATCTTAAACTCCAATTTCCCCACCATCTAACCAATCATTTCTCTCTATCTTACCTTCACTACACTTGTTTTCTGACTTAACTGAGCCCCCAGCACCCACCTCCTTTATAAGACAACCTTCCACGAGAGACTATGGACTCTGAGAAACAAACTGAGGGTTCTAGAAGGGAGGAGGGTGCAGGGATGGGTTAGCCTGGTGATGGGTATTGAAGAGGGCATGTACTGAATGGAGCACTGGGTGTTATACGCAAACAATGAATCATGGAACACTACATCAAAAACTAATGATGTAATGTATGGTAATTAACATAACATAATAAAATTAAAAAAAAATGAAGAAAAAAGACAACCTTCTAATATTTGACAGCATCCATCACTTGCCCTGAAACATCCTCTTTCCTTCAATTGTTCATCATTTGGTATAATTTCTAGGCTGCTCATCATCTCAGCATTTTTCTTCTGTCCTTCTCTTATTTTTTGATGTTTCTGTTCAGAGTTTAGAACTCATAACCAACACATTATTGTAGATGTGATCTGACTAGGACAGAGTAGTATAAGGGGTTATCGCTCTTGATCTTAGCAAAATGCTCTGCTAAGGAGACCAAGATTACATTAAAATGGTTTAGAGCAAATAGGACTTGTGCGAGGTTCAAACAAAATTCGCCTTCATCTGAATAACTTTAAACTGCTGTCAGACCAGGTCTTATCCACCCAGAGTTCCTGTAATGATTTTGAACCTATCCTTTATCTCTTTGAAATTTCAACTTTTAGGTTTATTATTAGTCAGTGAATATTAATAATTTGGATCTTGATTATATAACACAGCATAAGCTTTCTCTCCTGGCTTTGTGCCATTTACAAATCTGATAGGCATTATTATTCACTTTTATTTGTGTAATGGTAAATATTTGAAAATGTAAGGTCCAAGAATACTATTTTTGGATGACCATAGAGAGTTTCTTGCACTTCAAGAGTAGAATATTTATCATATGGTTGAACATCTTTTAGTTCCATACTTCCCAAATTGAAGGTAAAAGAAGTTATGGATATTAGAAGTAATCACAGTTACAAAATATATCTGAGCCGTGTTCTAGGCATATCAAATTTGCTCAAAGATTTGAAGAATAAACAAAGTAAGTGGCAAATTATTTGAAATATTACTTTTAATTTTAAAGAAACTCGTAAGTTATAACTTTTAAGATAATGAGACTTTCATATATTTAAACTTTTTTCTTTTTCCTCTTCTTTTTTTCTTTTTGATCTGAAAACAGATGTTTACTACTACTTTCTATTCTTAGGAGTCCTTTATTGAAATATTTGTGTGACATCAGCCTATCTAGACTTTTTAATGCCTTCCTATAAGGATTCCATAAGAAAATTGGTCAAACACTACCTAAAAATCAATATGCAATAAATAGGTTTATTACATTCTCTCTATTTAAAAAATTAGTAAACAGGATTTAGTTTGGTAGTGCTTGCTTTTAAGGAGTCCTATTGTCATATTTAAAGTATCCCAAACCATATATTTAATAATATATTCTACAGTTTATCCAAATATCAACTTTTAGTGTATTAAACTCTGTCAGAATCTTTTTCCTTCCCTTTGAAACTTGGAACAATATACCAATGTCATGTACCTGGGTCTTCTTCCCAAGTATTTTTCTAGTATTTCCACTTATAATATTGTGATCATATCTACTGCTTTATTTACTATTCTAAAACAATTATTTGACCTCATTTTAATGCAGTAAAGCATACACTTACCATCTCCAAACCCTGATCCTTATAAATGAGTGGTTTACTTTTTAAAAGTAACTTTAATTTTTCCAATTTGAAGACAATTTTTCTTAGATGGAGACAACAGAAGCAAAAAAAAAAAAAATTGAACTTTTCTATTTTCTCTCCATTAGCAGCCAAATTAACATTAGTTTCACCAAGCACTGAATGGCTCACTTTTTTCTTGTTTCATATATTGTAAAAACTTTGTTTCTAGAGCTAAAAGTTTTCTTTAACATTTATTTTGCAACTTCAACTCACCCTTGATTTTAGTCTTTATGGCACTAATTTAAAGATTTGGAAAGCTTGTTTTTTTATTCTTTCTAAATCTCCTTTCTCTGTACATTAAATTAAGTAAAGCCCAGAGACCTCTACTGAGGCCCACTTGTACCCTCTTCTCCCCTGTTGTAATGATTATTGTGATTTTATAGTTTGGGTTTCTATTTAATAGTTGGGTCTCTATTTTTAGAGCTCACTTGAGTCATACTTTCATACTTTTACTTTTTCTGAGTTATTTTTAATAGTACCCTGCTGATAAGATAAAAATCTGTCTGTTATCCTATTTACCTGCAAATTTTTATGGTCTCCAATTTGAGGGTTACTTCTCTGAAGGAATCCCCTACTCCCAAATTTTTAAAACATACTATTCTTGTTGTTTCCTCTAACTTCAGTGAGATAAAATTTTCACCAAGGGAAGCCTCTATATCAAATGTTCTTCTTTTAGTGGAACATCTTAAATTCAACAGCCCTGCATTTAGATTCTTAATTATATAAGTCTCCACATATAAAATTTCTTTCAGTTTTTCTTTTATATAGTAAATATTTTGTCAAAATCTATTACATATAATAAGCAGGTTACTATGTAATAAATCCTCAAAGAAAAAGTAATTTTCTTATTTTCTTCCATCTGTGGGTTTGACGGGAGGAAGATGAAGGTGGGGGATAAGAGGCATGGTGTTTCCTGTACAGTCTTAACTCATTATATAGGTCTGGGGATATGAAGAGGAAAGAAGAAAGAAGAAAGAAAGAGAAAGAAAGAAAGAAAGAAAGGAAGAAAGGAAGGAAGGAAGAAAGAAAGAAAGAAAAGAAAGAAAAAGATAAAAAGAAAGAAGAAAGAAAGAAAGAAGAAAGAAAGAGGAGAGGGAGAGAGGGAGGGAGGGAGGGAGGGAGGGAGGAAGGGAGTTAAGGAGGAAGAAAATATTTGTTCCCTGATTTCAAGATACTCATTAACTGAATCAGAAGGATTATGCTTTTAGGTGAATGTGCTTTAAAATACTGTGTTGTTACTTTCTGCTTTCCCAATTGGTACATTTCCTGCTACTTCCTTTCACAGGAATGGCCTTTACTATTTCAAAATTTTCTTAATCAAAATTCTTCCATTTTCTCCATTTAGAATTCTATTATTTTCATATCAATCATGCTCATGACCAATTAATATGAAAAGACGGGTCATTATAAGCATATAAGACTGGCATTAAAATTTAAACAGGCCTTGTTTAGGCTTCAGAGTGGCTTACTTTAACCATTGCCTTCTCCTTAATTACATTCAAATCCATAAATATTCATGAAGAAGCAAAGCAGTGGGGTAGGTGTGATGGAGGAAACAAATAGACGTGTACTTCATGGGATTTTATGATACCAGATCCTGGAGGAGACCTAGTCTCACAGAGCCTAAAGCCTAGTAGGGAACACAAAGTTCTGTGGGCAATGGTCCTGGTAAATATATGCTGCTCCATACAATGGTAATAAGTATGAAGAAGTGGTTGGATAAGTAGTAATTCATCTAAAAAAAAAATCCAAAGCTGACTAAAGATAGGAAAAATGTGGAGATGTCTTTCAAAGGAAGAAGTCGTTTTACAAAATGACCTTATTTATCCAGTATTATTGGGGATGAACTAATTCTTACAGGGTTATATTTCCAAACTGTTCAAACTGAGCATCTCTAAGCACTAAAACATTTTTGATATTAAACATTTTGAAGGAATAGTTTTCTAAAATATATATTTTTCTGACTTCTGAAATTGACTATTACTTTAATCTTTGTTGCCTTCTGAGTTATTGTTTAAATACTAATATGCTAGCAGTATACGATTATACCCTTAGGAGTTGTTTTATGACAGAGTTGTTTTTATAGGAAAAGTCCTACATTGACAGGATATTTGAATTAGTATATCTGATTAATTCATTTTTTCCTGTCTTTTGCCTGCTAGAAAGTGCTTCTTATGGCTTCTGACTGTTGTCGATGTGCCTGCGTTGGTAACACCCCATTCCACCTGACATATTGAGGTTTCCAGGGCAAAGGAAATAAAACTAAAGAAAACAGAATCTGATAACATTTTCCTTAAGAAAAAAAGAAAATAGGCTCCAGGTGAGTATTTAAAGGACATCCTTATGAGTAAATTGCAGGGATTGGATGTCCTCTATTTTGCTGCTCAGAGATTTTATTTATTTACTTTCAAGTTCTTTGTTGTATTCTGAAGAGCAAAGGTTTCAATTATATCCCATCTGATTTGGATAGGACTATATATATCTTTTGCATTTCTAAGTAGTTTTTTGATGAACATCTTCAAACTGGAGACTAATCCTTAAAAGAAGAATAAATGTCTATGTCCTTGTTATGCCAGAAAAGTCAAGCAAATCTAATAATTAGAAATTTGGCATTAAGGAATGTCAATCACAAATTCTACCATGGTAAATGCTATAGATCTACTTGCTGAAAAGGAAATAAACTTTGATTATTATATTTTTATTAAATGAGTATATATTTTGTTATAATGAGGTCAAAAAGATCAAAGACACAAATTCTTAGCACTCCTGCATCAGACTTAACTAAATTTCTAGAGGAAGAGAATAGTTCAGAACATGCAAACATGTATCATTCTAAATCTAATACAACTCAAAAAGCTCTCTCTAAAATTGGCCAATGAAGCACCTCGAGAGAAATACTGTAGCATTTAGAATATACCTCCATATTCTGAGCAAATGGATCCTTTGGATCACACAATGTTGAAGATATTCGATGGTTGCCACGGAAACATCGCTGACTTATGTTCTGGGGGACTGGAAATGTCTGCCGGATGATTGTTAACCTTCCAATTGACCTTCTTACAAGTTCCTGAACATCCACATCATTTATTTCCTATAAGATAAGATAAGAAATGGAAGAATTAGAAATGCTTTAATACAGTAACAGAAACACACAACTATTAATGAGTTATTTATAAATGCTAAGGAACTCGTTACTATAATGCATTTGCTGAGTGCTTAGGACACATCCAAATGAAAACAATACATGTTCATTAAAATGATCAACTCATTTGTAGGTGTTGTTTGTGCTTTAAATTATATACATTAATGCCTAAATAATTCTAAATGGAGCAATTGCCTTAAATGCACCTTATTTATAGTAATTTTCTAATGTATTATGTTGAACATTTTAGAAAAATATTTGTCTAAACATTGAAAAAGATCATAAAATAACTGGATTTCAAGGTACCCAGAAGATAGTTGCAATGTAACTGAGTACCCAGAAGATAGTTGCAATGTAAGAGGAATATACATATTGTTCTTAGCAATGAAAAATGGGGTTTTTAAATAAAGCATGTAAAGAAAGCAAGATGACATTTAAAAAAAATATTTCCCAATTATTTCTTAGAACTGGCATTAACTCATACATTTCTCTTGGTAAAGAACAGATTAGCAAAGTGTTCATAAAGATGAAACATTTTTTATTATACAATGTGAAGCAGGATAGATGAATGAAAAAAAAAAACCCAATGTTCTTTATCCAAATTGATGTTATCTTACATGTGAGTATTTGTCAAACTCAAAGAACATATTTTCTATTTCCTTTTCCTCCCACCTCCCAACTCCAGACTTAAATTTTAAGACTTGGCTCAATCATGGATGCAGAAGTAATGAAAATGAAATAATATTTTTATAATATAACATCTGTTCTAACTGGAATTAGTCAGAATAGAAGTGATCAGAATAAATTTTAGTTTTAAGACAGTCTTTACTAAAGAAGTTTGTGCTTCATATTGTCCTTTTGGAATGTTTTAAACCAACGAAGCCTTTGCAATTACATATTATTGGTTTCAGTAGATTCTTATAGCAGCAGAAATAAAAGATTTGACACAAGATAAATTTTGGACTGCAGTGAGCATTTCTCAGTTTTGATTTGAAGAATTATTACAGAATAATGAAAAAGAAAAAGACTATTTACAGGTGTAAATTGTCTTCTTTTCCTCTCTAGATTAATTACATATTATTCTTATTTAAAGCATATATTAGTTTTAAAATTCATTCTTTATTTTTTATCTTTACAGAATTGAGATTTTCTGAAAATAAAACAATACCTGCCATCAGCTGTATCCAGTATAATATCCTGGATTTCTGGCCAATTAATCCTTAATGTACCATAAAAAATGATTTTTCTCATTTAAAATGCCATCTTTTTCCTTTAGTCTCCGTCCTTTCACTAGCCATCAGAAACACTATCTGGCAAAAAGCAGGTCACTTTTTAATTCTCTTTTATCTACTCACAAAGCAGAATTAAACAATGTCTCCTCAACTCCATTTTAAGCCTGAAATTTAACCAGAAATCTTTTAAAAGTAATTAATATTGCCTTTTAGTGTCTTTACTTTTTTTTTTTAATTCCATATTGTGCAGACAGGAATTTTTATTTAAAAGGCAGTGAGAGATTCTACCACTTTTTTCATAATGTTAACTAATTTTTGTTACACATGTGGTCTTTTTTTCTTTAGTAATACTGATATAGCAACATTTTGTCAAAGAGCACCATTACTACCTGCCCCACCCTTGATGAACTACAAATCAGCATGTTAGTACAAAAACTTACATTAACTCTCTACTATATATTTGATAAAATATTAAGCACTTCACCTATTGTCTCATTTTCTAAAATGCATTCTGCATTTCTAAAAACTGCATTCTGATTCAGATACTGTGATTCTTACTTTATAAATAAAGAACCAGAGAAATTCCAAGGTCTTCATTCAAAATATTCTTTATTCATGGTATGAATTTATAAATGTCATCAAAAGAAACACTCTCTAAAGTAATTATACAAGAAATCCACATTTCCTTATGGGAAATATTTAGATTAATATTCACGAATGATAGAAATTAAAACTATAAAGATATATTTTTCTAGTATTTAACACCCTGATGGTTCTGTAAGGAATAATAAAGTAATCTATCATGAGCCAAAGTCTTTAAGTGGACTATTTTCAAGCCCACAAAAAGGGATGGTTACCTTTTACAGGTTTTGAAAGCTGAAGTTCTCAGGTGTCTAAGTGACTAAACTATATCTGAGGAAATGTCAGTTTAAATTGAATATATTTTGTCTATTATTATTTGGGGAAGGGAAAAGGAAGTAATTTTCTGAGAGGAAAGAATCTGCCATTCTGAATGAAGTTAACAGACAGTCTGTCTCAAAAAATTCACTTGCAGTTTTAGTTTTGACACCTGATCTCAAAAATAGTTTGATAGTGATATGAAAACTTGATTAGGCAGCTATTTTATATTTACAGAACTTTACTTCTGCCATTTCAAAATGTGCATTTCAAGAGTGACAGATGCAATGTTATGTAAACACTGAAAGTCAAATGAATACTTAATCTATTAAGATACCCTTTTAAATGAAAAAAATCCGTAAGTAAACTTCTATAATAAAATATGAAACTATTATATAATCTATTAGAATCTACATTGTTCTAAGACTCCGAACTTTAAAAAATGTGCAAACCACAGATTTTAAAAAATAACCATATATAGAACCAGTTCAAACGTTCACTCTTCCAAGCCTCCAGTACCACCAAATTATGCTAATCTCTATAAAGATATACAGAAATTTTCTGAGTTTTAAAGAATTTAAAAAGGCTAAATAACAAATTGTTTGCCCTTTCTGTAGTCTTTATATGAATGAGTATATTTCTGATATAAGAATTAATAATGCAATAAAGATTTAAAAAATATGTTTTATTGTATCTAACTTTTTGCTATACCTCCTTAGGAGTAAGGCATACAGTCTTTTTTTTTTTTTCAAAAAATAACTTAATAATAATAATAATAATAAATTACTAATAATCGAGTCAAAATAGTCAAGAAAATATTTCTATTCACTTTGTTGTAATAGTTTATAGGTGAACCCTGAAATGTATAAGAGAGAAGGAAGAGGAAAGCTAAAATACCTAGCAGGGATACAACTCCATCAAGAAACAGCCACTTCGCAGAACAAATCTTTTAGGAGAACTGAATCGCTCCCAAATTTTTGTAGTGTATCAGCTTAGGTTTAAGTTAATGAATTCCAGGAAAGGAAAAACTCTCAAAATCCATTAGATCAGATGCCAATCTATACTGCATAAACTATTTTGAAGAAGAGACCCTCCTTTCTTTTTCCTTTTTTTTTTCTTTTTTAAAATCATTTAGCATCTAACAAAGTTTCTATCTCATAGTAGGTATTCACTATGTGTTGATAAATTTAAAAATGAATGAATAAATGAATGAATGGCAGGACTTCACCAAACTATCTTCTAAAGATAGATACCTGAAATTTTAAGTGTAGAAACTGGGATGCTTTCATAACTTCAACACTATCAAATAAACCAGATTTTAGTAATGCCATTAAGCAGTGTACTATGTGGCATAGTTTGAAAAGATTATGCTTTTTGTTGTTGTTTTTGCTAATGTTTATATTCTTCATGCTTTAACAATGATGATCCTTTGATGCTTCCACAAAATTTAACATTAATGTGAAATAATTACACAAACATGATGTTGAAATATGGAACAAAACCAACTGTAGGCTATATACCAGCAGGAGGTGCAACAGAATGGCAACTTTCTGCTTGAGAGACTAGTAGTGAGCAGTTCAATTAATCACTAAACTAGGAAAAATGAACAACATCCTTTACATATATAGGCTTTTTTAATCTAAACAACTTCTCCTTAACTGCAATACTCAATTGCAGCGATTAACTTAAATTATTTAAACAGGAAGTCAGGGCACCAAAGGTCAGGTTCAGTATTATCAGAGAATAGAGGGTGCTTATAGCATGATGCTTCTTGCATCTCTAAACAGTGCATATTTTTCTATCCGAATTTCTAACTTTTGTAAAACTTAAATAAAGTGCTAGGCCGTCTGCTTCACGACCCTGAGGGGATGACAATACTTATATGGAAAGGCTGTTCTGAGCTGGATTCACTGATTGCAGGGAGAAGATAAATACCATTACCAGCTACTAACATATGATTGATTACACCATATGAGCTAGCAGAGCCTCTCATTATTATAGCACACTTAATGCAAATGAAAAAAATATATTGTTTTCAAGTTTGTACATCAATTTGTATCATGATGCACAATGCCAACTTTGATTTATAGTACCTTTCTAAAAAACTATTGGTGCAATAGATTAAATAAATGTTTGCAACCCATTTTAAAATTAGCAACAAAATAGTAGCTATGCAAACCAAACCAGACAGATTCATGTTTTCCGTGTTCAGTCAAATGGACATTTGCATATGGTTAGATTTTTGCTGTTGTTGTTACTACTTTTAGAGTTTGTTAACTTCCTAGCAAATTTGAGAAATCTATGTTTCTTCTTTTATGGAAACTAGGATAAATTTGATTCATTTATTATAAATTTGTATAAACAACTCATAAATGAAGTAAAGGTAGTGAGAGTCAAGTTTCCAAAGGCATATTTCAGAGAAAATGAGGTAACCAAATGGAATCATTTAGAAGAATGTTGGCTGCAGATATATGGATAATGATGATTTTTCTTAGGAATGAAAATACAGAAAACATGTTTGAACCTAGTCTAGATAAAACTAATAACAAATATAAACTGTGGACTGTGAACATCAGATTTTTCAAAGGTAGGTGGTATTGACTTGCCCAAAAGAAATGACAGCTCTGCTCAAGGACTAGTAAGAAGGGCTGCATGTAAAAAGGACACAAGGGTTTCAGGAATGGTAAAGGCAAAGTTCTAAATAGTTATAATTATTACAGTAAAAATCCAAGTGTGAAGAAGGTAAAAAAGAATTGTGGTCTTCTATACTTCTAACAGTTAATGAGTTATTTGCTGGTTAGATCGCTTTGTTTGTGTGAATGTTTTATTTGCAAAATAGTGGCCCAAATTATTGAACATCCATTTAAAGACAACATTTTCCTTCTAATATTTTATGAAAGAAATTTAATTGTAAGCTTAAAAAGACTCTTAATGTTTATGAAATCTATACTAAAATAGAAAGTGTTATTATTATTTCCTGAATATTCGTCACTAGTGAAATACACTCTAGTCTCCTCAGACTTCCTCTGTATGATATGAAGGAGTGATTTCTCCCACAGCACAAATAGACACACAAGCAGTAGATAGATGACCGCTGGTGTTCCAGAAGCTCTACCTGGGTTCACACTTTTAAGATTCAGGCATGTTGTTAGAAGTTAAATTGGATACGGAAAAAAAAGTAATCCAGGGGTCTCCTATGTAATATTATCAAAGAATAGAAAGGAATGGACATTTTCATTTAATAATTCTAAGTATTAATTCGTTTAATTAATCCATTTCTCTAAGGAGGCAACAAATCACTTTTTTCCTAGCTGGCTCTATTGATACAAACAAGTAAAATGACTCCAGCTTGTTTTTTACCAGGAAATCTGTGTGGTCTCTTCCCCATCATAAGTTGGGTGTAAGATAAAAATGAAAAAAACTAAGAGGATTTTTTATTTCAAAGAATAGTAATCTAGAAAATAATTAACCTAAGGACAAAAATTAATGGTATAAATCATTTCCATAAGATTAAAACTGAGGCAGCAGAAATTAAAAAAAAAATCTATAAGGAGAATTATCCAAAAAAAAGTTTAGACTGGAAAAAAAATGTTTTTAAACCCTTTATCACCACTCAATGGTTGTGTAATATTTGGCAAACTGTTTAATTTACTTGACTCATAGATTCCATGCTGAAAAATACAAATTAAAACATCCAATTTGAAAAGTTATCCTGAAATTTACTAAGATTTCCCTTTCCCTTCTCTGTCTCCTGATGTTAGTCATTGTAGATAGAAAATTGAGAGGTATTAGAAAATTAGAAGGTATCAAAACTTTATTAGAAAGCAGATCTGTACCCCTGAAACAAAAAATACATTATATGTTAATAAGAAATAATAATAATAAAAAAAAGAAAGCAGATCTCACACACATACATATTATCATCTGTGGGGATCTCAGAAAAATACGTCTTAACCTGACATGAGAAATACAGCAACAAATCATGTAGCCTTAAAGTTGGGCAGGCCCAACACAAGCTTGCAAGATGTTTTGTGTCTTTACGCTGAACTGGAAAAAATCATCAGAGAAAGTTCAAGATGGTGGCATAGACAAGATACAGAATCAATCTAAGTGTCCACTGATAGATAAATGGATACACACACACACACACACACACACGAATAGTATGCAGTCATAAAAAAGAATGGGATTGTGCTATCTGCAACAACATAGATGGACCTAGAGGGTATTATGCTAAGTGAAATATGTCGGACTGAGAAAGACCATATAATTTCATTCATATTTGGAAGATTCCAAATATGAGTGAAAAACAAACAAAACAAAACAAACACCAAATGAATAAACAAACAAAGGCAGTATCAAACCTATAGAGAACAAACTGATGGTTGCCAGAACGATGGGGGGTTGGGAAGATGGACAAAACGGGTGAAGGGGAGAGGAAGATGCAGATTTCTAGTTATGGAATGAATAAGTCAAGGGATTAAAAGGCACATCATAAGAAATATAGTCAATGATATTATACTAGTGTTGTATGATGACAAAAGATAGCTAAACTTGTGGTGAACATAATACTTGTTGAATCACTATATCACACACCTGAAACTAATGCAATATTGTACATCAACTAAGTTTAAATAAATAAATAAATAAATAAACAGGTTGTATAGGAATATCCTGAATTCACCTTCACACTTGGACACACTGAATCAACAGCTGCATATGGAATAATCTCTTCTGAAAAAGTACTGGAAATCAGCTGAGCAGTTCCTCCACAACAAAAAATTAAAGAGCCACATCAAGATGGGTAGGAGAGGCAGAGACATGGTCTTATCAAAAAGCCCACCCCCAGCATGATGACACACAGTTGAGAGGGATTTCACAAATACAGCTTCTCCCTGAGAAGCAAGGGGTGTATGCCCCACCTTTGGCATCCCAAACCTTAGGACTCACAGTGGAGAGATAAGCCCTCAAAGTTTCTGGCTTTGAAAACTAATGGGACTTACATCTAGGAGACCCAAAGAGCTGTAGGGAACTGAGGTTCCATTTTTAAAGGGCTTACACACAGACTCATTCACCTCAGGACCCAGCGCAAAAGCAGCAGTTCGAAACCCACCTAGAGCATATATGAAAGAAATTCATTTGCTAATCTTAATGCATCTGCCAGAGGGGCAGGGACCTGTTGGCCTCTCTCTGGGGATGAAGGTGCTGGTGGGCATCATTTTGCACTGTCACTCTACCTTGCTTGTAGGTGTGCCCCAGCCCTGCACTCTCCTGTGGTCCCGCTAAAGCCAGCAGGCACACCGTAGCCTCACACTATCCCGTGGCCCTGCTAAAACCAGCAAACACACATAGTCCACACACAAGACACCCCTTGAGCAGTTGGCTCAGGGGTCCAGGGGGGCTTGCATTTCTGGGCCCCATGGGATTGAAATAATCAGAGAGACAGTTCTTGGCAGGCTACCATCCCCAGGCCATAGCACAGAAAGCAGACTGAAACATCTACATCTTCCTCGGAAGAACACCTATTTTACTTGTCCTGGAATTTCAGCCAGAGGGGCAGGCTTCAGGACTGCCACATATCCAGAGGCTACACAGGCCAGAGGTTGCCATCCTTGTGCTCTCCCTTGCCTCACTACAGCTTGCCAGTACCTTCAAGAAGGGAGTTTATACACTCGTCTGGAACCCCAATTTTTACAAGTCAGCAAGGGAACACCTTTACATGGACTTGTCTGGAGGCCAACAGGGTTTACAATATATATTTGCATCCTTTAAAAATTGGTGCCTGAGCTTCCAATCAGCATGAAACTAGGTGTTAACTGGGATCCCTCCCTTTGGAACACTGGCAGGATTGGCACAATTTCAACAATTGGGACTGATCAAGAATAAATCACGTTTCTTAGGCAATCACAGAGGTTTCAGAGACAACCAAGAGCTAGGGCAGGGTTGAATGAAGGTTCATCTTCTACACAAAGCCACTCATTCAGGACTGGGAGAGAAAGCTATTTTTCCCAATACATAGTAACAAACATAGTCAAGCAAAATGAAGAAACAAAGGAATATGTTCCAAACAAAAGAATACCATAAAACCTCAGGAAAAAAACCTTAATGAAACAGAGATACTTAATTTACTTGATAAAGAGTTCAAAATAATGGTCATAAAGATGCTCACCAAACTCAGAAGAAGATGAATAAAAATAGTGAGAACTTCAAAGAGAGATAGAAAATATAAGAAAATACCAACAGAAGTCATAGAGCTAAAGAATACAATAATTCAACCGAAGAATACACTAGAAAGGTTCAACAGCAGACTAGATGGAGCAGAAGAAAGGATCAGTTATCTTGAAGACAAGGCAGTAGAACTCAACCAGTCAGAGCAGCAAAAAGAAAACAAATCAAAAACCAAAGATAGCTTAAGGAACCTATAAAACAACATCAAACAGAACAAAATTTGCATCATGGAAGTCCCAAAAGGAGAACAGAGTGAGAAAGGGACGGAAAAATGTATTTGAAGAAATAATGGCTGAAAACTTCCCTAACCTGGGGAAGGAAACAGACATCCAGGTCCAGTTAGTCCAGAGAATTCCAAATAAGAGGAACCCAAAAACAGCCACATCAAGATACCTTATAATTAAATTTCAAAACTTAAAGATAAGAAGAGAATCGTAAAAGACAGAGAAAAAGAACTTGTGACATGTAAGGGAATGAACAAATGAAAATGGAACTATAACACACCAAAATCTATGGGTTGCAGCAAAAACAGAAGGAGAAATTAAGAAAACAATCCCACTCAAAACTGTTTAAAAAGAATGAAATATCGAGAAACAAATTTAACCGAGGAAGTGAAAGAGTTTTATACTGCAAACTCTAAGACATGGACAACTAAATGAAAATATATTTCATGTTGATGGATTGGAAGAATTAATATTGTTAAAATGTCCATATTACCCAAGGGAATCTACAGAATCCTTGTAATCCCTATCAAAATTCCAATGGCATTTTCACATAAATGGAACAAACAATCCTAAGATTTGTATGGAAACACAAAGGATCCTGAATAGCCAAAGCAACCTTGAGAAAGAAGAATAAACCTGGAGGCATCATACTCTCTGATTTCAAACTATATTACAAAGCTATAGTAATCAAAATAGTATGGTACTGACATAAACACAGGCACATAGATCAATGGAACACAACATATAGCCCAGAAAGAAACCCATGTATTTATGTTCAGTCAATTAATTTAGAATAAAAGAGCCAAGAATATACAATAGGAAAGACAGTCCAGAATAGATGGTGTTGGGAAAACCGGACAGCTACACAAAAGAATGAAATTAGAATCTTAGACCATGCACAAGAATTAACTTCAAATGGATTAAAGATTTGAATGTAAGACCTGAAACCATAAAGCTCCTATAAGAAAACAAGGTGGAAAGCTTTTAGACATAAGTCTTGGTCACGACTTTTTGGATTTGACTCCAAAAGCTAGGGCAACAAAAGCAAAAAATAAACAAGTTAGGGCTACCTCAAACTAAAAACAAAACAAACAAAACTTCTGTACAGTGATGGAAACCATCAACAAAATGAAAAAGTAACCTTTTGAATAGGAGGAGGTATTTGCAAATCATATATCTGATAAGGGGTTAATATCTAAAATATGTAAAGAGGGGTGCCTGGGTGGCTCAGTCAGTTAAGTTTCAGCCTCTTGCTTTCAGCTCAGATCGTGATCTCATGGGCCATGAGCTGGAGCCCTATGTCAGTCTCTGCACTCAGTGAGGAGTCTGCTTGAAAATTCTCTCCCACTGCCCCTCTCCCCACTCAGCTCCTTCTCTCTCTTTAAAGTAAATAAGTGAATCTTAAAAAAAAAGCAAAAAAAAAACAAAATATATAAAGAACTCATACATCTCAATAGCAAAAAACCAGTCTAAAAAACCAGTCTGAATAAACATTTTCCCACAGCAGACATACAGATGGCCAGCAAGCACACAAAAAGATGCTCAATATCACTAATAATCAGTGCAACGCAAATCAAAATCACAATGAGAGATCACTTCACACCTGGTAGAATGGATATTACCAAAAAGATAAGAAATAATAAGTGTTGGGGAGGATGTGGAGAAAAGGGAAACTTTGTGCAGTGCTGGTAGGAATGCATATTGGTACAGCCTCTATGGAAAACCATATGGTGTCTCCTCAAAAAATTAAAAAAAAAATACATATGATCCAGCAATTCCATTTTTGGGTATTTATTCAAAGAAAATAAGAACACTAGTTCAAAAAGGTCTAAGAACCCCCATTTTGTTGCAGCATTATGTACAGTAGCCAAAATATAGACGCAACCTAAGTATCCATCAGTTAATAAATGGACACACACACACACACATGCACACATACGCACAGAATGGAATACTACTCAGCTTTAAAAGGGAATGAAATCTTGCCATTCACAACAACATGAATAAACCGTAAGGGTATTACACTAAGTGAAATAAGTTGGACAGAGAAAGACAAATGCGTTACGATTTCACTTACATGTGGAATCTTAAAAACTAAAGAAATGAACAAACAAAACCAAGCAAAACTAATAGATGCAGAGAATATATTGGTGGGTGCCAGAGGGGAGGAGGATTAGGATGGGGGAAATGGGTGAAAGGGATTAAGAAATACAAACTTATAGTTATAAAATAAATCATGGGGATGTAATGCACAGCATGGTGACTATAGTCAGTAATATCATATTGCATATTTGAAAGCTGCTAAGAGAGTATATCTTAAAAGTTCTCTTCACAAGAAAAAAAGACTGTAACTTTGTATGGCTACATATGGTACCTAATTGTGGTGATCACTTTTAAGTGTGTGTGTGTGTATATATATATATACATATAATCTTTGTGTTACACACCTAAAACTAATATGACATAATATGTTAATTATTGCTAAAAAAAAGAATGATGCTAAAATTCTATCAATGTGTAGAAGACATAACTTGAAACTTTGAATCATTTTTATTTTTCTGTGTAAAATCATTTACCCTCTATGAACGTCATTCCCTCAATGCTTCATAGAATAATGTTTACTATTCAACACATTAACATGTAAGAAACTGATCTGTGAACTTTAGTGTAATATAATCATTATTGTAGTACCATTTATTGAGTGTCATTTGTCAGCATATGTTAAGAGTATTAGGTAATATCTCACTTAATTTTTATAACGAGCTTATAAAGTAAATATTATACTTACTGTACAAATGACACAGGGTGATTACATTATATATCTATAGTAACACAGCTAACAGATAAATAATACATTCTTTTTATTCCTAAGTAATAGATATGATAAGAATGCTAGGTCTTGTTGAGGACAAATTCATGTGATCTCATTATTTGTCCATGACTGATCTGCTCATTGTCCTTTCCAATTCCGACTGGCAGGTGCCAATGGAACGATCTATCTCACAGAGTTCTCATGTTGTAATATATTTTTAATCTTATGTATTGTCTTTACAAAAATCAATAAACTTTCATAAAGCATTTGACAACTTGATGGATTTTAAAATAGTTGTATTTCATCATGAAAAGAAAAAAGTATCTATTCTTCTTTATTCATATTCATATGCTGAACTATTTAATCCTCATGTAAGGAGGGTGGATATAAAAGTTCTAGAAACAACATTAAAATATAAATGGAACACAAGGACTCCACTGGGAGGAATTCACTTTGCTTACAAAGAAGAACTGTACTTTGTATAAAGATGATTTCCCGAAGCAGTCAGTGTATGCCAACGGAAAAGACTAAAAGATACTCAGTGGGAAGACGGTCTCCATTTATTTTGTTCATACAAAGCCATTTATAATTTTTTAAAACTCCTTATTCCATTTTTAGTTAGCATCCAGTCAGGAAGCTAAAAGTTTACTTTGTGTTCTATTTCCTCTTAGGATTCCAAGGCCATAGGAAATGCTGTGACTAACTATATGAAAACAGGACCCAGAGTTGACAATAAGGTTTAGTTGGTGTTACCTCATTTATAATGATCCAGTGACAGTCAAAAGCAACCAAATTAGTCTCCACAACCTAGAACAGAAAACAAACCAGCTATCAGTCAGCATAAATAGTGAAAACCAAACCAAACCAAATGAATATACTTGCAAATGGCAAAAAAACCTCATATCACATTAGAAAGATCTTTGTTATTAAATAAAAGATGGAAAACTGTTAGCTGAACATCATAGAAGCATTTGTGTTTGACGTGTAGATGCACTGTAGACTTGCTAATTAAGTTTGAAAATAAAATTCATCACAAGCCTAGAAAAACAGGTTTCAACTAAAAAAATAAATAATACCACATAGTGATTTAACTGGGAGTGTAGTTCAAATCACATTTCCTATTCCAAATAAACTTTGATGGCTTTCTATTATCTAAGTACATATCCCTCCACAATCTGGCTCTAACTTAACATTCTTATCTTCTGCTATTTCTCTGTGTATATGCTTGCTATTTTCTTAGAGTAAACTGCTCAGTGTTCTGAAACGCTTTGTGCTGTGTTCTCCAAGGAGATTCAATTGTAAAATCATTTGAATGTAAAAACTAAAAGCAATAAACATTATATTAGCATTAAGTTATGGGTGAGTAACTTCAGTAGCTTTTAGCTTGCTAATTACATAAACACAAACAATTTATGCAAAAGGAAAAGCAAACTATATATATAGGGGGCAATCTTGACTGACTAACTTTGAATAAATTGATTCTAAATGAACATATCCCTCTTGGGCTAAAAAAGTAAGCTGGGGCACACATACGTGTGTGTGCGGAATGTGTGTGTGTGTGTGTGTGTGTGTAGTAAAGGTAGCTTCTGTGATTCTTATGATTCACACCATGGGGCATACAGTCATATATTAGGTGAGACTGTTTTGTAAAAGATTATTCTCATATTTTCAGCAATAATGCCCAAAGATTGGGTTTTAAATGATGATGCTTTCTAATAACTATTAAGGAGTTGTTATAATATGGTGATTGTGTTTTGCTGGTTATTCTTCCTCCAACTGATAAATGACTGTTGAAAGATGCACTGAATCATGAGAAATACAATTGGAAATATATTTCTTGTGTGATTCAGTGTTTTCTGAAAGGATATAGTTACTTTCAGAATCTTTGTTTTTTCTTTTAATTTTGGTATAAATTTTGTACTATCAATACGTATCACATCGGTCCCTATGAATTTACTGAAGTGTATAGATAACACATTATCATAGAAGTGAAGAAATGTTATTTATTTTTAAGTTATATCATTATTATCATTTTTTGAAATACATAGATTTTCAATTTATATGTGAAACAATGTAGAAAATATGACTCTGGCAGTTTTCAGTTTTAGAAATCACTTTATAACATTAATGACAGCACTTATTTCTAATTTTATGATTATATTTCTTCAATCATCTTAGACAAATCATCACTAATTTATTAGCAATAAAAAGTACTGGAAAATAGGCAGGAACTCCATAAGAATTTAAAGAAATGCAAACCAGAGATTCTGATATAAGAAAAGTAGTTCTCCAGATAAAATAGAGAGAAATATGTTTTTTATAAAAGCCCATGACTAAAAAAAGCATGACAGAAATACGTATAAAAAATACGTATAAAAAATAAGGAAACAGCAAGAATACCAAGAGAAATGAAAGCCAAAATATAGATTGAAAGAACTACTGAAGCAATATCAGCCATAGAGTGAGGAGATGACTCAGTTTAGCTTAAATTGTCTTCATTTTGATAATCTGTACCATTTGGACAGATTAAGCAACATTCAGGCTCTAAGAACTCTTCATTAACCCGTGGACTTTTTAAGTGAAAAGTTGTCTTGTACAACAGCACTTAAGAAAGAGGTAGAAGGTAAAGGTTACAACGGTAACTTACTGATAATTTGTCTAGACCATTAGTCTTATTTATCTTTCACACTCTGACCTGAAATAAACTTTCAGGCAAAAGCATGAAACAGTATAGAAGTACAGGCTCAGTCTTGTGTTTCAGTAGAGGAGAAAGGCATATATCTCACCTCAGGCCATGATTCTAATAACTCTACCACCCTCCCTTGCTTAGGGTCAGCAGGGAGATTATCTTCTTCACTCCTGTCTTTAATTTCACTCATGAGTATCAACACATTTCATAGTATAAATTTGAAACAAGGAAAAAGATTATTAGCATATTACTGCAGATAAGGGAATAAATCATTTACTACAATAGCTTGAGTTCTTGGAACAGACCCTATTCCTCTCCTACTACCTGATGTGATATTGTACTAACCCAGAAATAAACCTCTTGACACATTACATTTTGGGTCTACTTGTTAGAGTAATTTAGCCTATTTTAATCTAATGTAATGCATTTTTATTAATCTTAGCTATGTACCTTTTTCTAACCTTAATAAATTTTAATAAACAGCTCATTAGAGTAATTTTAAATCCTGTGATTTTATAAAGGCATGGTTTCAAAACCATGCAATATTTGTTGGCCTTTTCACAAATGTTGAATATTCAGGACTTTTTCATGAGCCCAGTATTCTTTGGGGAAAGAAGACAAATTATACCAGAAAGGTACTTAAGAAGGAAAAGGTAGATATGTCTGTCCTTTAATTACATACCAAAATATGTATACACAACTCAAATCCATGTATTAAGGCAGCGCCCTGTTATAAAGAAACTTTGAAACTTTTTTATTGCTATGTTGTACACAAAATGTTAATGCTTCCATTCATCATCTGAGGAGGAATATACTTTCCTTAGGTTTATGTTAACATCTTTATGCATAAACAATGATCTGGCATGAGTTCTCTGATTTTTTAATAATTGAATGTTACTAAAAGTAAGTGATGTGAAAAAGCCACCAGTTAAAAAGGGAACTGACAACTATAAATGGAAGGGAGCATTTAGTAAGGGGCAAAAAAAGATGACAGGCAGTTCAATAGCCTAGACTTTGGAAATCTGGTAAGCTTTGAGTTCTTTCACTTAAATGACTAGAATAGGTATATTGTACAGATAAAATAAAATATACTACTATACCTATACTAGTATATAGTATGTGTGTTTGTATATATATATGTATCTCCTTCAGAATAGTAAAATTACCTCAGATTTAAAAAAAAAAAGATGGAAAGGAGTGATAAAGTGGTTTATGCTTTCCACACATTATCACATTGAGCTAACATATAATGAACATTCTAAGGAGAGACGTATTTAAATAAAAAGAAATTCGCAGCGATTTGTGTGGATAACAAAAGCCAACTAGATATTGTAAAGCCAAATCAAATCATCTGATAATTTTTCTATTTTTTAGTAATATTAATCCCTTTTCACCTGATATACCCCAGTCTCAGTAACGCTGTATCGGACTAGTGGCATTGTTAATTAGGACTGAACTACTTCTGGATAAAAGATTAAGAAGTGACTATAAGATATCCTAGAATTTTTTAAACCTTTATATTTATTTCCACAGTTACATTAGAACTCAAAGAGGGAAAATTGTTTCCTTTCCCCTTCTTCCTTACCTAAGTATCTCATCTCCTCTTTCAGCAGTAAACATATTTGAAGCCAATGAAAGGGATTAAGCAATTGATTGATTTTTTTCCTTTTTTTCACTGGGAACCTATTTTATATCTGAGCACATCATTGCTATAGTTGTGTGTTCTCATTCTGTGGATTCTTATAAATGTCTAGCAAGTTAGTAAACACTAATTGTATATTTTAGTCCAAAATTTCAAGAAATTTTAGACTGCTATGAAATATTGAAGATCCTAAAATTAATAAAAATTTTATTACCATAACGATAAGAAACACTCCTCAAAAGATTATATTATGCCAGAGCTATTAAGTCAGCATTATGCTTGGGCAAGTCAGCAGGAAAAAACTATCCAATGGAGACTCCTGTATGTTTGGTTATCAAAATAACAGAAAGGAAATATGGATTTTCCTTCATAATCTGCTCCTCCTCTCCTTCTTAACCCATGCTTCTCTCTTATCACTAGACATGTGTATATTAATCGTGTAAAGGAGCATGGTGCATGTTCATATAGACTTGCTTCGACACTGATACAAAGTAACATAGTTATAACAAATGAGACTACCCCGCCTCCCAAGAAGCTGAGCTTATTTTAAGGGAATTGAGCAGAAAAGGGGGAAAAAAATCAAGCCCTGTCAGGAAGACAAGCGATGAGTAAGGACAGACCATCTGTCACTGGCAGGAACTTTAGAACTTCTGAATCTTTAGAAAAGCCTGACAATTCATCACCATGTCTTCCATCATTTGTCCTCAAATCTTTAGATGTGCTAAATATAAGACAATCGGAAGCAAAGAAATTGCCAGAGCGTGTATCTCACTGGTAATAAATGTGGAACAGTTCCTACAAGCACAGAGGACAATTTAATTGACTAAACAATAACAGCAACATGCTGTTTTTCACTCAACCTGTGGCTTAACTAAATTAAACTTGTTCCCTTTGCAGGATGTACTAAATATTACATGCTTATGCAGAGGGTTCCAGTGCTCCGTGGACCTGCAGCAGCAAGGATTTCAGGTGTTTACTTCCTACTCCTATCTATTCCAAATCACCAGGTGGAAACATGCCTGGGGAAGGACCCCAACGGTTATGCTGGAATAAGTGGCCAGAGAAATATTAAAGAGCTACTCCCCTCCTGGCTCCTATGTATACCAAGTCTATAGCTTATATCAGTATTTCTAGAACTATATTCTGTGGGACACTACTTCCACGAAAATTCATAAGCATTCTATAGCAAGTAGATTTAGAAATGCTAGGTTAACCAAATTAATAGATGTCATTACTGCATCACTCCTCAAAGCTTTGAGCAGGTTAATATCAATATTGAAATTAATTAACATAAAATTCGTATTAATATGAATAATATTTGGGGACATATGGCTTCAGACCTATGAGCGTGAGCTCTAAAGTAAATGAGTCAATGTCTCCATTCTCTTACGGTGTGACTTTGAGCAAATTACCAACCCTATAAGCCTCAGTTTCCTCATTTATAACTAGGATTAACACTTGTGCCTACATAATAAAATCATTGTGAAGCTCAAATGCAACAATGACAAACTCTCAATAAACACCAACTCTTCCATTTTAATTAATATGTTTTATGGAATTCCAGGAGATATTTGGAATTGGCATATTCCAAATTGATCTGACCATGGGGAAACCAATTTTCCCCACTATAAATCCAATGGGATTAGTACTTCTGGGGAAATGTAGTCTAGAATCAATGTCAATTTAGCCATACATTCCTAAAAGTTCTAAAGTTTTATTGAAGCACCACAAGGAATTTTCTAATTTTAAAGTCATGTTCTTAAAATAATCCTACAGAGAGATTATGTGACTAACAGAGGACATTTTCCATAAAACAATTAGAAATACAGGAACAAAAGTTGAAATACCATATTTTATGTATAATTCAAATGCATATGTAATAGTTTTGGCCAAATAGTGATACTTGTTCTTTTCTTCTCTTAACCCTTTTTTCCCCTTTCTAATTAAAAAAAAAGAAAATAAACCGAAACAAACCATTATACTCTCCTCCAATAAAGTATAAAAAGGGAATGTATTGTGTATAAAGTTTATAGCATATAGTAGATTCTTAGGAGATCAATGGATTTACAGTCCAAACCCCACATCCAGTGTCCTGAGTATCATATATGACGAAACTGCACTACCACAAAGTTCTGCTAAAAGAAATTCAATTAAATACTCTAATGCTTCAAAACATGAAGTGAAAATACAAAACTCCAGTCTCCTTAAGGTACAGTCAACCTGGAATTCATTTCCATTGCTTTTTTTTTTTTTTTTTAAGATGGGTTGTTTTTCATTTTTCTTTTCACTGGAACCGCCAAAACCATAGTACAGGGAGACACTGGAGTATTGTGTAGATTCCATTTTTAAATCCCAAATATATCCAGCAGATGGCATTGGTAAGCCCTCGAGCTCATACTGGGCAACACGGGGATATTCTGAAATGACTGCCTTGTTTGCATTTCTCCTTGAGCTCAGCATGGGTCCTCAACTCTCTTCTGTTCTTATCCAAACAGCTACTATCTGCCATCCCACTCTGTGCCTTTTGCTTTAGAATCTCTGCTCTGATCTTCCAGCTGGAAGACCACAAATACACTTTCATCCAAATCCTCTTGCCATTACTGCCAAAGTTATTTCATAAACGGATATGCTAGAATTATTGTTACTGCTGTGCAGTTGGGTCTTCCCACACCCCTGGGAGATGGAAATATGCCACCGCTGAGATTTGGCCAAAAGTATGCTACCTGCTATGCTTCTTAATGTGGAAAGATGGGAACCAACACACACACACACACACACACACACACAAGAACACACACACACACACACACACACACACATGAGAATCTGCATTAATCCTATGACATAGACCCACATTCCTGTGTCCTAAATTACTGACCTGAGATTGAACAACGATTAAAAGTAAATTCACAATTTTAATACTTTGAACCGATGAGGATATAAATAAGGATTTGTCAATTATTTCTAGTGCAGGGGACCACTGTATAACTGTTTTAATTCTTTCTGAATTTTTGCTTGCATTGGGCTTCGTTTAGATGTTCTGCTGTGGTGATTAAAGAGTACTTATCCCAAGACAGTTAGGAGAAGTAGTGGTTGTTGAGAGACTATTAGTCCTTTGCCATGCCTCTTTCACTACATTCTAATACGTTAACGTTTGGCACAACAAGGGAATTACATTAAAATATTTTTTAAATTTTGTTTGTTTTTTAATAGCTAAATGATCCTTGACAGAGTAAATTAATTCCCAAGTACAACTGGCAAACAAAATAAATACAAGTTCTTACTTGGATTTTGATCTCGATTTAAAATGATGATTTGGGGGCACGTTGGCTCCTAATTGCTGGGATTTATGAAATAAGCCTTTCTTGTTATCTTGAAGCTAATAAAGGGGCAGAAAGCTTCTTATAGAGAAGTCTATTGATCACATCAAAATGCAACATACAGGCTTTTTACCACTGTGAACTTCCATGCCTTGCTTTGTTCTTTTTTTTTCCTCCTTGGTTCTTTTTGATCTCCTCTCTATCTTCTTCTCTCCTTGACAAAGTATTTCTCAAAACTCAGACTGAAATAAATGTCAAATCCTTTTCCAACCCTTACCTCCCTAACCCCAGGAAGTACTGTCCCCAAGCTCGCACTCATCTAGCCCTCTGAACAAACCTGTATCCAAACTTAATTAAATCGTGTTTTGTTATGTAACTGAGAGAGCTGTGTTGTGTTTCATATTCCCCTTACTCCCTCTTCTTTAGCCCGACTGGCTTTCTTGCTGGTCCTCCAGGACAGTCCTGCTTTCACCCTTGCTTTGCTTCCTAAATCGCTCTTCACCAGGGGAGAGATGCACATAGCCACACAGCCCTGGGCATTTCATGTGGGACTTGGCAGAAATACCACTTCATCAGGCATGACTTCTGTAATCACCCACCCCTGCTCCCCCCATGCATTATCCCACATGAGGCAAACACACACACACACACACACACATACACACACACACACACATAATTTACTGACTCTGTGCACTAAGGATATAAACTTCACAATGCTAAGAATTTCATTTTGATCACTGGTCTATTCCCTTAGAAAAATCAGTGATATATAATAGGATTTCAGTAAAATTTGTTGCTAGGCACAAGGAAGATTTTCACTAAATGTTGTTTGTGGGAAAAAAGACAACTCTACAGCCCTAACTCACGTTTATGTATCTGTGGATATCCCTACCTCACCTAGGACTAAGCCATTTGATAAACTTGTACTGGTAGGAAGTCACTGGATGGGATTTAATTTAAAATAAATAAATAAATAATGAGAAAATGACTCAATTCACATTTTCTCGAATAAAGAGATCTTGATTATTTATGGGGTAATGAAGTATAGAATTATCATATTCAAAATTTCCAAAGTCAAAAACCTCAGAATTTGGAGGTTATGTGATATTAGAAAAAAACATAAAATTTGAATAACTGGGCTTGAGTTCAAGTGCCAGATCTTCTTATTGATATCCGGATATATTACTTAGAGTCTTACTTTCCTGATTATAGGAATAATGCTTTTTCCACAGGTAGTGAGGCTTAATAGATGACTGTATCTAAAGCACCCGGAACATAGTCAGTACTCAAAAATGCTAACCTCTTTCCTTTGTTAACTCTGTTTGCCTTCACTCAGGTTACTGCAGTACTTTTGAGACTACTCATAAATGACTGAGTACATTTATTCAATTCAGTAAATGTTTATTGAATGCTATTTACAGTATATCTATAATAATAAAAGCTAATATTTACTGAGTGCTTATCATGTGCCAGGCACTAAGTGCTTTTACGTATACAATAACTTATTTAATGTTCACTATATCCTGACGACGTAAGCACCACGTTCATGTCCACCTTACATGACAAGAAACTGAAGCAACTCACCCAAATCATTAAGCTGCGTGTGGAAGCCAGAATCAATAACTAGTAAACAACTTTCTTACATAATGTTTTCATAGCCTTCTTCATCCAAGTTTCAGAAACTATTATGCTTTTTTCAGAATTAAAATAATCACAGTTAAACTGAATACTGTATAACATTGTATGATACACACTGCTGTTTTATGTATTTAAACTCCACTGTATAACTTATTTTTATCTACTGTGCACCTTTGAAAAAGTATTAACTATAGAAAAATTTGAGAAATGCAGGCAATTTTACCCACCATTCTACTCCATGACCTTTGCCTTGAAGTGGTATAAGAAAATTAGTTTTTCTTTTAGTGAGTCTTAATTCCCATCTTCTTTTTAGAATGTAACTTGCTATACTGATTAACTGATCAACATTATATATAAGGTTATATATATATATATATATATATATATATATATATATATATATGCTGTTATTGCTTAATCAGAGAAACAGTTATCTGTTCCTGCTCTCTCTTCATAACAGAACTTTTGATTAACCCTACAGGATGAAGTGTCAAAAGCCTCTAGAAGAGAAAATGTACAATGAATCTTATTGTGGCAATAAGGCAATAAGGCATCTAATTTCTGCAGTTAGTCAGTTAATTAGTTTACTACTCTTCTTTGTGTTACTTGGCTGTATTCTGGGTTATCAATAGCCCATCACTGATGAAGCCAATATGGATGCTGATCATTACTCATTAAAAGACATTCCTAGTTCAATATTTCTCTTATCTTTGGGCTCTTCTCGTATTTCACAGGAACTCTGCTTTCTAGAATATCAAGAGTGGTGTACAATGCTGATGATTCTAGACTCAAAAGACTTTGCAGGGGGAAAAATGTATTCAAAAGGTCTTATTAGTTTTGATACACAAAGTACCCAGAAGAAAAATAAAGAAAAGCAAAATGTGAACTTCCACCTCCTGAACAACTTGCTTTGGTCATTCTCAGGATATTTAAGCTCCTTGGAGGTATGATCCTTGAACATTTTATAGAATCAAAACAAGACCGTCAAGCTTTCTGGGGTTTCTAAATTTCTTTCATAGTTCCTTTCATAAAAAGTATACCTTGTGGCCTACTATAAAAAATGTTTTCAATGGTGTTGGACTTGACAGCATGGACACTTTCCAGAATTTCAAGCAATTGACTCTCCCGTCTGTGCTATTTCACTATGGTGAAATATAAACCATCTTTTTCTTACCACTGACAAATCACCTTATGGTGTTAGAACTGTGTTTAGTAACAAAATGTCAGTTGAAACTGAGGCACCAACTGTTAACTGCTCAAACAAAATGTCATTTGTAGAACAGAATTACAGAGTTCGACAAAGGAACCTATGCTATGATCACAGAATGCAAGAATATTCAAAATCATCTGACACAGTTTAGAATTTTCATTGATCTTAAAACTCTCCATAAATTTTTTTAAATTTTTTTAAAAAAATTTTTGTTTACATGGATGCTTATCTGCCTTTCAGTATTTATAATTGCACAACTTCTACAAAATTACTAGTTACCCTGAATGCCATTTACATAGTTCCACCTTTCCTAGAAATGGATCACACAAATGGGTGATTTAGCATCACTGCAAATTCATGGCTTCCAACCCCTACTGGACACTTTATTCTAACTAGCAATTGATTCTTCTACCTGTATACATAATCAGTTTTGCTCCTCCCCATTCCCCATGGCAGTGAAGAATTCAACCTTCAGCCAGCTCAACTAGCCCATTTCCCTAACAACTTCACAAGTAACTTTTCTCCTATTTAAACAAATAATGAATAAAGATCAACAGGTAGAAATGGTTTCAAGCCCTCAAGTTCCTGCCCCTCCAAAATCAGAAACAAAGCAAAAAAAAAAAAATCCGAATAATAACAGCTAACATTTTGGGGGTGTGTATTACCTACGAGAAACAGTGGTAAACATTTTATGCCTTTCATCATTTCGGTCTTATATCAACCCTTTGAAGGTAGTTGCTATTATTTTTACCATTTTACAAATGAATAAACATTGTCTTAACTTCACTCCTCCCCTCTTTTGACAGTAAAACAGGAAGGGTTTCCTCCAAAGGAGACTAATCATTTCAGTAGAGCTCTGGGTCCCTTTCTTTCTTCTTAGGGAATCTGCAACAACAGTTATTTACATACTCTGTGCTTTCCACATCTCTCCACTTATACCACCTATGAGACAACAGATTTCCTTCCACCTAACACATGACCTCTCAAATGACTTTTACAGACAATCTTGTCAAATATCACCTATGATTGCTTTCTCCTTTTTTACTTCTTCCATTTACATAGTGATCATTCTGGCTTCTGTCTCCAACTCCCCCACTCCTCTTTATTTGTCTGGCCTCTAGGTATCTTTTAGGCATAATTATCCTCATCCTTTCTAAGAGGTCTTCGATGATCACTACACCCCTCCTACAATAAACTTGTCCTATAAATGTGGATATGAACCACCATCACTGAACATGTTTAATTACATTTTAATTTTTTTTATTTGATTGCATTCTCTACCATACTAAAAGCTTCTTGAGGTAAGGATGGTGTTTTATCTATTTTATATTCCCAACAACTAACTCTGGACCTGACTCATAATAGACATTAAATAAGTATTGTGAACTGGACGTAAACTATCGTGTTATAAGGTTACTTTGCCCCATAATGTAACTGTAGATGTTAGAAGGTTACTTTGCCCCCATCTCCCTGCCCAAGTGAAGTGAACTGCCCTGCAACTGAAGGGGAAAAGAGTTTCCAGCATATTGACCTATGCCACCTCAAGAGCTTCTCTCTCTTTTCTTCTCTGCCTGAGGACATTTTTCCAGCCACACACAAACATAACCTAGAAGTGAGGGTATGTTAGCATCTCTGGAGGTCAACTCTCGACCAACAGAGATGGGAAGAAGTGGATAAATGCTCCTGTCTCCCCACCCTCCAGTGGGGAGTGACTCTGAGGTATATTCCAAACACAGTTTCTCAGAAGGTTCCCCACAGGATTGAGCCCCATTTGCCCACATTTGTAACCCATTCCTGGTAACACATTCTTGATTGGCTTTTCTCTACTCTCTCTCATGTTTACCACTCCCTCGCTTGTGCATTTTGGGACCAACTCCCTAATAAATCATCTGCTCCCAAGTTCTTGTCTCAGGATCTGTACCAGTAACTCAAACTTAGCCTTCCTACATAAAACACACAATTTACTACACATGAATAGAGAATAGTTGCTATAGTTAAATGAAGAAATTCTTGAGAAGTGGAAAAATCTAGAGAAATTAAAATTATTCACAATCTGTCCATAGGAGTTGTCTTCCTATAATAGACTGCTGAGAACTCTCATAATCCTAAAAAGCTTTGATGTCACTGTGTACAGTGTATTCGGGAATTCTTCACATTCTTCACATTGATTCTCAATTTTTAGTGTGCATTAGAATCACCTGGAGGACGTCTTAAACACATTGCTGGGCCCATTCCAATAGTTTCTGATTTAGAAGTTCTGGCATGGAGTATGAGAATTTGCATTTCTAACAAGTTCCCAATTGGTGCCTGTGCTGCAGGTTTAGTGAATCATTTTGAGATCCACTGCTTTACAAAAAAGCCCTGGTCAGGGACTGAGTGTGATGACTTGACATTAATTCTATCTCCATTCAATTTTTTTGACAAAACTATTCAAGCTTTTTGAGCACCTGAAACATACTAGACACAGCGGTAGGATGGGAGTTGCTTCACCGAGCAAGGCAGACTTGGTCTTTGTTCTAAGTGAGCTTTCAGCCTAGCTCCAGTGGAGACTAATAGGAATCTGAAAAGTCTAACAGTGCTGCCAGTCTATAGGTGATATTCCTTCACAAACAACCAAGAACATGCACCTTTCCACACCTGGAAAGACGAAATCCTTCTTTCAGAAAGAATACAGTCATTTTAAGCTTATTGTTTAAAAATTGCTTCTAATTTGAAGCAAACTTCTTTACATACATTAAAGTGTTGCAATTTATATCTCGATCATATCTGCACGAATCATACACAGATTATTTCAAATCACACATATTTTCTGTTTGGAGTGATGCATTATTATTTACAAGAATTGAATTTTTGGGATTAGTAACCATAAACATTATTTTGATTTTACTACCATTTTTGTTTGTTTTTCCATCTGCAAGTGATAAAGTCAACCTTGAATGAAGGTTACCAATTATATCCTGAAATACATCATTGAATTTGCCTGTTCATTATTTCTTATATGCCATTCCAAGTTCAGCAGTAGGAATCAGTTCTGCTATGTTGTTAAATAAATTATGTGTTAAGGCTTGCTTTAACTAACTCCAGTCAGATAAAAAGAAAAGAAAAAATATATATATTCTAAAGATTACTATACGTTTTTCACTCTTCAGTCAGTTTTTCTTTTGAGAGTTGAATTTGTATTAGGAATTATAAAATGGGACTAAGGTGCATTTCTGTCACTAGAGTTGAGGCCATAAATGCTGTGTGGAACATTTGTGGTTCATAATTCAAATGGTGGCCTTGGAGATATGTGTCAGACCTTTCTTGGTCCATTATAAAGAGTTACATACTGATTTCGAATCTCCCATATGTTTCACAGTTTACTGAAGTACTTAGCACTGTTTCCCAGCATATGTTCATATTTAGCATAATTTCACAGTCTACTCAGGTCAGAATAGGAAAGGAAGACAGCAAAGATGGATCTATTAGAAAATAACCCCTTGGACTCCCTCAGACCCAAAGACATGCACTAACAGCTGCAATTCTGAGGGCCACCTCTTTTCCTCCCTAGAGAAATTTGAAGACAGTCATAAATCAGTCTGGTTGACAAGCTTCAAAAGCCTTTCTTCCCAGATGACAGAAGTATGAGAAGGCTTTCTTTAAGAATATTCCAGTAGTACTTACTCCTGTGAAAATTAAAGACAGAGACGCAGTTGAAATAAATTTCGTTCTCTGATCTGATCACAGTCATTGAGATGGAGTGTTTTTTCTCTGGCTGCTTTGTTTTGTTTCTTTTCTCTTGCAGATTTATTGGTATGACATAGACTTCCTGTTTTAACACTGTACTAGTGCACCCCACTAGAAAGTCATTACTGTCTCATGGAGTAAGGGCATGCAGAGTGTAGTTCAGTATGCCCGTTCTTACAGACACATTTCATTTTGACTTGCGGTATGATTCACAGTGAGGTTAGCTCAGCATAGTTTTCATATCAATAGAAAATTCCTTTCTTTAGATCTACTCATCCCTTGTCTTTTAGGTACAAAACTGAGAGAATCAAAAAGACACATTGACTTGCATCTTACCTTGTATGTTCTAAACAATTTACTGGAGTGTTTATCACTCAAGTTTCTAATTTAATAATTTCAAAGATAATGTATTTATTAGAGAAGGCCATTTTCATTCCTAAAGATAAACTTTTGACCTATAATAAGATTATTTTAGTTTTTAAGTTCTTTAAGTGAATTGTGAAATTATTTTCAAACGGCTCTTTTTCAGTGGTTGGTTGTCTCATTTTGTTAAAAAAAATGCTAATAAGGTTATGAATTCAACTCCTGTGTTAAGTAAATTACTCTTCCTTTCTTCCAAAATTATGGTTTTATCCATAAGATACTAGTCTCAACAAAAAGAACTGAATATTATCCCATCATCATTGAGTCTTTGTTTCTTTTTTGTTTTTTTCTTAAGTAGGCTCCACGCTGGCTTGTGGCTTGAACTCATGTGGCTTGAACTCATGACACTGAGGTCAAGACCTGATTTGAGATCAAGAGTCCGATGCTTAACCCACTGAACCACCCAGGCACCCCCACCATTGAGTTTTCAAATGCAGACTGTAAAGAGCAGAAATTTGATGTTACAGAGAGATATTGCAAAAGTAGGAAAAGAATACTGAATGGTCATATGGAAATGGATGGAAGACATTCTGAGTATAATGAACAATTTCTGGATGGCACTTTGCAGAACATAGTGGAGAGATAAATGTTTTTTGAAATATTATTGATAAACAAAATATACTTAAATGAATTTTGAATAAATGGAAAGCAGAGATTGATATTTTTATGCAAATAGTTTCATATATTTTGACGCAAAGAATTGATGTACCAGAGTAGATCGGGTTTAGACAACCATTTGGGACACACAGAAGATAGCCAAATCTGGATGTGACAAAAAGAAAAATCTAAATAATGCTTTTACAGTTATTTTTAAAATAATATCTAGTGATGAGAGACCAAAGATTTATAATAATTGCTGTGTGTAATTTATGATTTGTAAAAACATTTCTAATTCTATTTAAATACTTAAATTATTAAGTATTTAACATATATATATATATATATATATAATATAACTCCTTAAACTATTCAAGTTTACAATGTAATACAAAAGATAGATGTAAATTAAAAATTACATATCATTTAAAAATCATCACATGGGCTCAGTTATATTAGATAAATTAATGTTTCTAATTATAAAGACCACAGTAAAAGAATCTCTCTCATCATTCTAGAGTACGTATACTGGTTCAGAGGAACAGAGCTTGCTATCGCAACTAAGATTCTGGTGCAGAGAGTGGAAAGAAGCAGATAAGCAGTATTTCTTATCAACCGATTCTTTAACAGGGTTTAATTCTCTCTAGGTCTGTTTTTGTCACAGAATAATGCCACTAAATTATTATAAAGGCTCTGTTCAGTTGAAAGATTTATTCTTAAAAAAATAATAAAAAAGTTTGACTTAAAAATAAAGTATGTACTCTTTTCTCTTTCTAATTTTCTGAAATTTTATCTAGCATATATGTATGTGTGTGTGTATATATTATATATAATTAAAAACACAGTTAACTAACTTTATTTGAAATTTTTGATACTTGTAGGTATACCATATCATTCTCAGAGCTAATACAATCTCACTAAGATTAGTTTCCTGATATTCTTCAATTTATTTGCAATTTTTCCGATGTGCTTAATAAAAATCACTTAATAAAAGCCATTAATTTGCAAAAAGTTCTGAATCATATTATATATGTATTTTAAAATTGTACTTAAACTTACTTTGTGATAAGAGGTCTCTGCAAATTCAAAGGAAATAATTAAGTCAAGTCTCAAAATATCCAATGAGAATTGTGATTAAAACAATAACAGAAAGAGAAAAAAAAGAGGCCAAAGGATGATCTAACTTTATAGTTAGGAAAGTATGTCATTCCTCTAAATAATGAATTTTTTCTCTGTTCTAATTTTATTTGTAAAAGTTCACACTACTAGGACAATCCATCTCTTTAGCTTTGAATATGACTTTAAGAAAGCTAAAATAAAGCATTTCCAATTAAAAAAAATGTTCTTGAGAGCCAAGTAAAGGCCATTTTTAGGGTTGAGAGTTGGATATTATTTGAAACCTGGAACATCCCAAATATTTGTTGTTTGAAATTCAAATTACAATTGAAATTATCAGGTCATTCATCAAAATGTCAAGGGCCATCCAATATGCCAAATTTCTGAATGGAGTTGAGGAGACAATAAATCTTGAATAAAGAATAAGTGTCTCCTTGAAAGCTGAATTAAATCCTCTTTATTAAGTCAGTGACTATTCCAATTTATAGAAATCAATAGTGGCTTTTGAGTTTAATAAACTATAGGGGTCTATATTAAATTCTAAAAATATCAAGGATATAAACAAAAAATCCTTGTAAAGACACTAGAGTTTGTCGTTGTTTTAATAAAATTAAAACAAAAATGCTAGACTATTTCCTTTCTTAAGACATTTTAGTTGGGGAGCAAAGTATGACATTAAAAAAAGAATGAAAGCACTGAACTCCTTAAACTATTCAAGTTTACAATATAATACAAAAGATAGATGGAAAAGTCAATTAGACAAGTTTGAAATTTAATTATTGTAACTATGCTCATCCAAAGAGGGCAACAAAATCAACACTAAGACTGGTGTCATTCTCAAGAGTTCAAGGTGAAAAACATATCACTACATGAGGAGACAAGAAAAGTGCTCTGTTGCAGGGTTTCTATTCTATTAATCCTTTTAAAAAGCTACTGCTCTTCAGCAGCCAATAATGGAGATATTTACATAGGATTTAAAGATTGTCAATGAATGGTGATATTGAAAAATTCCAAATAAGAAGTTTCAGAAGTTTCAAATCTAAACATGATGGTAATGCTCTGTATGCCAGCTATATATTTTACTTTTTGTAACTAAACTGGAAAAAAAAATTTGAAGAAGAAGCAACAAGATCTTAGTCTAAGATTTTTCTTTAAGATATATATACGCACACAAATGTATGATACATATATATCTTAAAGAAAAAAATACATATATATGGCCGGTGGATATACGTGTGGTTTGGTGAGGTACTGAACAAAAAAGTAAGGTGTATTTGGTGGAAGTACATATATTTAATAAATAGAGCCTCTCTGGAGCCAGAGAAAAATGTTTACATGACCATATTAATGATAATACCAAATAAGGATTTAATTATAAATGTGTAAAAACTATTTAGGGAGGGAAGGGTAACTTTGTGTGAGATAACTGTATGTAAGCCAAATACTTATCTTTTTTATTAGCCCATCAATAGATAATATCAATATCTGAAAAATCAGGAAAAGTCGTGTAAAAAGGTTATTTAAAAATATTTGGAAAACGGAAGTAGCTAAAACAAACAAAAGTTAAGGGTTGTCTCCACAGAGTAGGAAGAAAGAGTAGGGAGGACTGGGAAAGCAACTCCTGTTTTTCATTATTAGTTTTATAAGTACCTTGAAAAAGTGTTTATTGAGCACATGTAAAATTTTGATAAAAATAAAATATATTTTTAAAAAGTGGGCACATATTCTTTGACCACACTATTATAAAAGGGAACTGATTTTTAAAATGATCCATATGAAAATTATCTAAGCAAAGTATTTTCTAATTAATTTTTGTTAAAACATGCTCAAAAATCACAGTAAAGTGTAATTAATATCTACAGTGTTAAAGCCTGTTATCTTTTCAAAGTACCACACTTCATGTTTACATTACAAATCTTAAATATATCCCTCATATTATAAAAATAAAGCATTATCAGTTCCTCTGTTGCTGACCTTGCCATGTCTCCGTAGATTAAAAAAATCGATTTGAGTGACCGTAGTCAATTAAAACTGTGATATCTTATAGAGAATGTTTATTATTTTCTTGTTGCTTTTATTATCTACTTTGGGAACAATGACATTCCCCATAGTAGATCAAAGATCTTCAGGGAATGACTATTCTATCATAGGAGATCCTTTTGAAATTCACAGCAACCAAATGACAAAAATATTTCTTACCACAGAGAGGGCTTTAACAAGAAAGCAAAACAAAGGCACTTTTGAAATTTCCCCTTGAAATCTCCTTCTACCTCTATATGGGGACTTTGATTCAAAATAAATACAGAGCCATACGAAAATCCACTGAAGTTAAATAGGATAGACCAATCAAATGTACCTTTTCTTTAGAAATGCTTTATTTACCCTATTATCTATTAATATTTCTTTAATACTAAGTTGAACGAAACCGGGCTACTCAAGGTAAAATTGTGTTTTTTTCTGACACATTGCAGTATCTGCAAACAAGTACCTGGGAGATTTGATATTCCTAAGAATTTGTTCAACTCTAGGGACTTGAGAGATTTTATGAAAATTTGCCTGTGAGGTTTTCTTTGAGAGAAAATAAGGCTAAAGTGATTGAATCCTGCTGACTGCAGAAGAGAGGAACAGAATTATCACTTATATAAGGAAAGATAATGCATACCCAAAGTTGAAGCCAAAAGAAGTAGGGACTTCAAACGCTTGGCTGAATGTACAAGGACACAGCCAGTAAATGTACCACTTAAGGGAAGCTAAGTGGTACTGTTCACCACCATCCCTTAATTGTTAAAGTGTTTGCCTTCATGAATAGCCAGAGCCGAGTAGAGCCATTCCCAATCATTTATTGGGCACCTCAAATGTGCTGGGCTGATTTCATCACTCTACCAGAACTTGCCTTTTTCATTCCTGACTAAATGTTTCTGTTTAATAGTGTCTCTTATCTGGAATATTTTTAAGCCTTTTTTCTCCTCCCCAAGCCATGACCCCTTTTTCTTTCAATAAATGTCTGTGTTGAACTTGTACTGCAAAGTCTTTCCCTCCCAATCCACAGTTGCTGTTCCTTAAAAAATCTTCCCAGGTGAGTAATGTGCACCATCCATGTAGGCACTTATTATATACATCTAGGAATTTCTGTTTATGTTTTATAGGAGAAGTGGTAGAGTGGTAGAGTGGAAACTCCCTGGACTTAAAAAAGTTTTGATTTTTTAAGTCACCCTATCACCTCTATCACCTCCTTATTTGATTAATTTGAACAAATTCTCAGCATCTCTGAGGCTAATGTCTCCATATTTATAAATTGGGAATAATGCCAACTTCCCTGAGTGGTTACATGGATTAACTGATACGATTTAAGTCTCCTGCCCTGCTCAGTGCCTGGCGCATGACAGTATGAGACAAATGTTTGGTCCCTTTGGTCCCTTTCCTTTCAATACCTGGCCTAGATTATAAAATCCTGGAGGACAGAGAATTGCCTTACTTTGTATCCTGTTCAGTGTCTGGCAGTAATTAAGTACCTTGCAGACACTTACTAAGTACTCGTTTGAATGAATGCATCAGCTTGGTGCCCTGAGGAATCCCTAATGGGCTCTCTATTGAGTGCTCTCAGCAACTACAGGGACTCTTTAGATGTCTTAGAACAAATCCATCACAAGGGAAACACCTATTGACTGAGGGTCAGTACTATCATTTTTCAGTTTTGAGGAAAACATGTTTATGTCTTTAAAAGGGGGCAATAAAATCATTATTTTGACCTCATGGTACATTGTTCGGTATTATGTTCAATTTATAAACTTGACAGACACAGATCAAAGGGAAAAACAAAACCGTAACCAAAATGTGCAAACGTTTTGCAACGTCAGAGATTCTCCTTTATTAATAATCCCCAAATGGAGCACCTCATTACCCACTTTCCTTATTGGTAAATTGGAAATCTGTGGAAATTGAGATATTATGAATATATACAGCTATACAAGGCAACTAACTTTTAGAAATTCATGGTTCTTTACACAAGGCACCCAATTTACCTTATTTTCCTCGTTTCTCATTTCGGTAGAATTCTGCTCAGTTGAAATGAGTAATTCACAGGGCTAGTGTGGTGGGGCTCAAACTTGAGCACTCAAACTTGGTGCTCAAACATCAGAATCTGCGGGGGGGAGGGGTAGTGTAGGGCTCCACCCCCTAAGTTTCTGATTCAGTACAGCTGAGGTGGGGCCCAAGAATTTGCAATTCTACCACTTTTCCAGCTGAGGCTGAAACTACTGATGGAGGGACCACACTGAGAATCTCCACAATAAAAAATAAAGATGAAACCAACCCTCTTGTTTAGAGGGCGTTAGAGTTTTTATTACGTTCTGGCAATAATTCCAAAGTGCAAAACTGTTTTTAAGGACAGTGATGTCTAGGAGGAGAAAGTTGGAGTTTCTGATAATTCAAATACCTACAGATCCAGACTTGAGTTACCATCTCCTCAGAATAGTCAGACTTAAAGTAAACTTGAAAAATACTCCTTCAGGCATATTTTAAACAGTTTTGACTTCCGATAATGTAGCATTAGTTTCAAACTCCTGTCTCTTTCCACATAAGTGGAGTACAGAGAAAGGGAATTTTAAAGTTAATAGTTACCTAGATGACTATTTTTAATGCCCTCTTCTAACTTGATCAGTTATACATTTGAATTGATAATGCAGTCTATTTTAAGGATAATAGAATATAGTTTTCCTAAGTAAGAATCTTTTCACACATAAAAATCACACATTTAGAGTTTTAAATCAGCATTTTTTTAAGTTCATGGTATGTGCTACCGAGGCACAACATCATTAGATATTTTCAGAAAAAAAGCTGTTAAAGAGATTTACACAGCAAGTTCAATGTAAAAAAAATAGATTTTGACAATTTAAGAGGAACCCAAATAAGCCTACATGAGGTAATTTAACGAATCCACATTTTTTTAAAGACCGTATTTTAGATATCAGGTACATTACATCTTAAATACTGGAAATGTAAAGCTTACTTGAACTTGAATGGGAATTGATTTTGCATTTGAATTCTAAAATAACAGATCAAATAGAAAGTTTATTTTGGTATGAGGTGTCAGAAATACCTGGAGGGAAATCTACTAAGCCCTTTTTCTAAGCTTACTTCTTGATAATCTCATAGACTATCATATTTTATAAATACTAGAAATAACTATGTTCTTTCACAGCCTTATTGTTAAGATGAGATAGGGTTTCTTAAAACATATTATCAAGTCAATTCATTAATTCACCAGATATTCATGAGCATCTTTACATATACAGACATAGTTCTAGGCAGCACATACACAACAAAGGTTTAGACAAATCCAAACCTCATGCATAAGTTTTCTACTGCTGTCCTAATAAATGACTACAAATTTAGTGGCTTAAACCACAAAAATCTTGCAATTCTGTAAGTCAGAAATCCAACACAGTTCTCACAAGATTAAAATCTAGCAGTTGTTAGGGCCCTAGGGGGGGATCAATTTCCTTCTCCTTAAGATTATTGGTAACATTCAGTTCTTTGCGGTTTTAGGAAATTCATTTACTTGCTGGCTGTCAGGTGAGTGCCATTCCCAGCTTTCCCAGGCTGATTACACTCCTTGGTCTGTGTCTCCCTTCTCCCATTTTCAAGTCAGCAATAGCAAATTGAGTTTCCTTCCTGTTTTCCATCTCTCCTGTCTTTCTGTCTCATCTCTCTCACCCATCAGGAAAATTCCTCTGCTATTAAGGCCTCATATGATCAGATTGGGCCCACCCCTACAATCTAGGATAATCTCCCTATCTCAGTGTCTGTGTCCTTAATCACCCCTGCAAACTTTGTCTTGCCATGTAAGGTAACATATTCACCGGGCCAGGGAATTAGGACACGTGCATCTCGATAGTAGGCAGGAGGCGTTATTCAGGTCACCATACCTCAGAAAACTTACATTCTGGTGGCAAAGTTAGATGATAAAAAACAAACAAATGTAAAATTTCAAGTAATGGGAAGAGAAGTTGAATCGTCCTGATTTCAGACAGGATACAAATGGCAATGGGTTTAACTGAAGAGAGCTAATAAAGGGATTTTTATACAGAGATATGGACACGGTTAAAGAAATAACAAAGGATGACAAAGCACCCAGGGACTAGCAACAGTGGGGAGCTATAACCATTCTAAGCCTGACGGGCAAGTAAAGAGAACTGTGTTACTAGAAGAAACAGGAACTAGGGCCATAGGAAAAATACCGTCAGATGGGAGTTGTGGCCCGAGAGGAAAGGCAGCATTGCTAAAACAGACTCAAGACATAAAAGAAGCAAGGGAGTAATAAAAACCTTGATCTGTCTCTCTTTCCACTCTCTGATCTCTTGCCAGTGCTCCCACTGACCAATCCGGACCAGTATCCAAGGGACAATGAAGCCTGGAGGAGGCAATCCACAAAAGTCAGTCTTAAGAGTCACAGAGTTGTCAGAAGAGATCAGCTAATGGATTTAAGGGAGGAAGGAACAAGGAAAATTACCTGCACAGAAGTATCAGTAAAAAAGAGAGAGAGACAGAGACAGAATAAAGGGGTTGAGAAGGGAGCTGAGCTATGTTAGATTAACGTAAGAAATAACATAAAAATTAACATAAGATTAACAAGAAAAACCTCTCCTAGGAGGCAATAACTGAGAAGAGGCCTGAAATAAGTGAGGAAGTGAGCCTTGCCATTGCTCCAGGAAGACCGAGTGTCAAGTGCAAATGCACTGAGGTAGGGATGGGTTCTTTGAGGAATAGAGAGGCCTGGGTACTTGGAGTAGAGTGAATCAGAGGGAAAAGGAAAGGAGCTGATGTGAAATTGGTGTCAGACCATACAGAAATTGAAAAATTTTACTCTCAGTGTGGTGATAAACCACTGGACTGTTTTGAGCAGGAAAAAGAAATGATAAACTTAAATTTGTAGGTCACTCTATGTTTGAAGAATTAACTGGTGGGGGCAAGAGTGAAGGCAGGAATACCATTTAGGGGGCCACTGAAACTGTCTGGGGAAAAGAGTATGGTGGTATAGACTAAGATGGCAGCAGGGAGTATTATAAGCAGTGAGTATATACTCAGCGTATATCTGATGATAGAAAAACATCAAACTAGTGAATGGATTCGATGTGACATCAAAGATGCTCTTAGGCTCATGGACTAAGAAACTGGGTGGGGGGGGTGCCTGGGTGGCTCAGTCGTTAAGCGAATGCCTTCAGCTCGGGTCATGATCCCAGGGTCCTGGGATCGAGCCCCGCATTGGGCTCCCTGCTCCGCGGGAAGCCTGCTTCTCCCTCTCCCGCTCCACCTGCTTGTGTTCCCTCTCGCTGTGTCGCTCTCTGTCAAATAAATAAAATTTAAAAAAAAACAAAACAAAAAGAAAGAAACTGGGGGAATGATGGTTGTGGTATTTTCATGCACTTTGTCTTCTTTTATTTATTTATTTATTTATTTATTTATTTTTAAAGATTTTATTTATTTATTTGAGAGAGAGAATGAGAGACAGAGAGCATGAGAGGGAGGAGGGTCAGAGGGAGAAGCAGACTCCCTGCCGAGCAGGGAGCCCGATGCGGGACTTGATCCCGGGACTCCAGGATCATGACCTGAGCCGAAGGCAGTCGCTTAACCAACTGAGCCACCCAGGCGCCCACTTTGTCTTCTTTCAAAGTCATTTTAATTGATGCTCAGTAGGGAGAGGAGTTCCAACCGCACTTAGCCATTCTACTTGGAATGGAAAATTCAGTTTTGTTTTGTTTTTTTTAATACACTAGAGTTGAGGTCCTTGGGTTTTCCTTAGGAAATACTATGAGGATCAAAAGGCAGACCTAGCCAGTGTACTCCAAAGTCATGCTTCTGTTCCTTCATCACTGCAAAGATCTGCACATTTATCTGCTTACATTGGTAGTATTGTTTAAAATTAAACCTAAATCTACTACTTATTCTCTGTAGCACCTTCATTAAGTTACTACTTAATTACTTTAAGTTACAAATTCCTAATCAGTTAGGCATTATAATACTTCTTACAATGTTGGGTTGATTTGGTGATTAAGTGAGATATGTACGAAGTATTTAGCACTATGCCTGGCTGGTTATAAGCACTTAATGAAACTTAGTTATATTTATTTCATGCACTAGATGAAATACATGATTTTCTTTGAGATAAATATTTCACCAGTGGATACTTAAATATATTGGACACTATTAGTCCACAATCATTCAAATGATTTTCAAAAGCCATACTATTTCTTACTCTCCAGGTCTTTGAGGAAAAACATGAACAAAGAAAGTGACATTTGTAGATTTGATTTGATTTTTTTACCTTCTATATCATAGTTCTAAAATGAAATTGTTATTACTGACCTTTGTAGGAAAGATACAGTTATTCTAAAGAAAAACAGTAATACTAGATTTAACTTCCATCTACCTGGCTTCAATTGCTGTTGCTGTCCAACAGTGTCTGTGAATTCAATATCAAATTGATTTATGCTGGGGAAAAAATTGTTACAAACCTAACAATTTAAAATTGAACAAAAGATTTGTTTCCTCTTTACTCTTCAATAGCATGCCTAGCTCATTGAGCTCTTCCTAAGCCTTTTTTAAAGTGCTAAATTTTACTAAACATATTTGTTTTTTCTCCCCATTCTCTTTTATGAAGTGTCCTCTCCATTCAGTTCCATATACCTGAAGAGTGAAACTATTGCCATAGATTCAAATAAAAGGGCCAGGAATCTTGACCTTGACATCAAATGGTACTCAGTCCTCTTTAAATAAGTAAACAGAATATTACTTCTGTTACCTCATGGCCACTTTGTAGAAATAAGAACTCAAGAATCAAAAATGATATCATAAAGCCCTAGACAGGTAGTGTTTACTAGTTAATAACATGAAAAAGATTTTTAAAAATCCTTTTCTTAAAATGACGCAAATACATACACACACATACACACTACACACATCACAAATAAGAGTTAAAATAGATTTTCATCTCAAAAATTTTTAAAGAAAACAATGTATCAAATAGATAAAATGATCCTCAGTATTGAATCAGAGAACTGTAGGTAAGATGAGGACTTAAACCATCCACTGAACCTGATACTGTTGAGGTAGCCGGGGGTGGAGGGAACAAAGCCAGACTGCATTGGGCTCAATGGGTAGTGACAAAGAGGATATAGTCATCTTCTCTCTGAGGATGATTAGCAAGGAGGAAGCTAGGATAGAAGCTTTGGAAGGATGTAGCTTTAAGGAAGGGTTGTTTGTTCATTTGTTTATTTTTTTTTATTTTTCAAGATGAATAAAACCTAGTGTATCTATAGACTGAAAGGAGCCAATAAAGAGGGAAATTAAAGGTACAAGCTGAACATGGAGCACTGAAGGACCAAGGTTTAAAAAATGATGACTAGTATTAATACCCTTTACATTTTGGCAAAACATTTGGCAAAACTATTTTGGCCAAACACACACACACAGAACTGTTAACTAAATAATGACTTTCCCTCTAAAGAATACAGAGGGATATTTAAAAGGAATCCTTTGGTTTTGAAAGCTAAGTCAAAAGTGTACACTGAATTGACTGAGAATGGATAGCCTTTGTTAAATGACTTCAGAATGGAAAATTTGGTATTTTAAATAAAAAAGTATTTTCAATAAAAAGTATGGCATTTTATAAATATTTTAATGATAAGTGACTGTTATGATAGTCATTTGTAAAAACAAATAATAAATCACTGCAAACAGCTGAACATTTAAAGTTGCTAAAACTACTAGTTAATTGTTGTTGTTTGGAAAAACAAAACAAAACTCCTTTTTATTATAAAGTACCAAGGACAATTTTAAATTGAGAACATGATAAAACTTCAAAAGAAAAATAGTTTGACTCAGCATAACACCCTCCAGTTCCCTCCACGTTATTGCAAATGGCAAGATCTCATTCCTTTTGATGGCTGCAATCAGAGAAAGACATGTATCATATGACCTTACTGATATGAGGAATTCTTAATCTCAGGAAACAAACTGAGGGTTGCTGGAGGGGGGGTGTGGGAGGGATGGGGTGGCTGGGTGATAGACATTGGGGAGGGTATGTGCTATGGTGAGCGCTGTGAATTGTGCAAGACTGTTGAATCACAGATCTGTACCTCTGAAACAAATAATGCAATATATGTTAAGAAAGAAAAAAAAGGAAGAAGAAGATAGCAGGAGGGGAAGAATGAAGGGGGGGAATCGGAGGGGGAGACGAAGCATGAGAGACGATGGACTCTGAAAAACAAACTGAGGGTTCTAGAGGGGATGGGGGTGGGAGGATGGGTTAGCCTGGTGATGGGTATTAAAGAGGGCACGTTCTGCATGGAGCACTGGGTGTTATGCACAAACAATGAATCATGAAACACTACATAAAAAACTAATGATGTAATGTATGTGATTAACATAACAATAATAAATTAAAAAAAAAAAGAAAAATAATTTGACCACCTAGTTTTAATTTGACAGATTGTATGTACTTGCTGGTTGGTGATGAAATAGTCTTTGGAATTAATTTTCCCTGAGATTATTTATATGCTGAATCTACAGTTTCAATGAATGCTTTTCCATTAATATTTAATTTTCTGAAGTACTATGAAAAACCTTCATATGACAAAATGGGGAACACCTTTGCTCTAGAATCAGATAAACGTGGGTTTAAATGTTGACTTCTTTACACTATGACTTTCAGCAATGACTCTGAGCCTCAACTCCTGCATCCAAAAAAATGAAGATAATAATAGAATATTTCTTAAAGGTTGTCGTGAGGATCATAGGATTAATATACCACATGAAAAGGACTGAAAGCAGACCCAGGCCCATGCTGGACAATCAATAAGTATTAGTTACTTTTGTTGTTGTTGTTGTTGTTTACTTAATTCACATATAAATGAGATATTTCTAATTCAGAGAGAACATAAACATAGAGGTAAAATTAAAATGGGACTAAGAATTCTGAGTTAGATTGGGCTTCTGCCAGGAGAATCTACTAACCACAATAAAGAAGGGATCCCTCTAAAACGTGTACTACTGCCCCTCAGATACTCAGATACTAAAATCAATGCTCAAAAAAAATCTGAATTGTTCTATGAAAATTGTTACCATCAGAATATTAGTGATTTTGTTACATATATTATGGTTCTACCCTAAATGTACCAGAAACATTATTAATGGACTTGCTACCCCAATTCCTGCCTCTGGGAGTCTATACTGGTAGAGAGAACACATACCATTGCCACACATTGCCATCAGAAATATGAGATGGTAGATTTTAAATTTGTGTTTTATGTTCTATTTGATAAGATTTCTTTTGCCAGTGAATCAGAATAAACTAGTTTTTCTCAAAGAACTAAATAAAAAGACTATTTTTTTTTTTTTAATTTGTGCTTTAGGACATTGTTTTACTTTAGGCTTAGCACATAAAAGGAGGTAAACTGAATGAGATTATTGAGCAGAAATCTCTTATCACTATCAACTCCTAATTATCCAATTTGCAGCTTATTTGGAAAATACCCCTTTCAAGTTACCTGACAGTGTTTAGATTATTCTCTTTAATTAAGGTTGTGGTTATCAATTTTCTTTATTGGCAGCACATATTCTACTTAAATACTCATTTCCTTATTAATTGTTGATTATTTAATAATTAATTACTGCTTACTTCTATGCAACTCATTATTATGACTGCTATTAGCTCTGAGTTTGCAGGTACCTAGGAAGACAAAGACCAGAGCCATAACTCAAGATTTCTGGGTACTGTCTTAGAAAGAGGTCCACTCCTAATATAGATGCTGGGTGTCAGCCTAAAAAGCTATTTATCCTCCCAGAATGCTTTGCAGGATTGAAGAAGGTGCTGGGGCAGCTTCCCATCTCCTAAAGGATAAAACTTTATAGGGTACCTGGGTGGCTCAGTCGTTAAGTGTCTGCCTTCGGCTCAGGTCATGACCCCAGGGTCCTGGTATCGAGCCCCACATCAGGCTCCCTGCTCAGCGGGAAGCCTGCTTCGCCCTCTCCCACTCTCCCTGCTTATATTCCCTCTCTCACTGTCTCTCTCTCTCTCTGTTAAATAAATAAATAAAATCTTAAAAAAAAAAAGGATAAGACTTTACAGAATTCAGTTGGAACTGAATTGTTACACTGTTAACACATTTCCAGAAGCATAAAAAGTGACTCCAAAGCCAAATAAAAGTGATTAATGACATTTACAACATCAAGTGGCCATTTTACTTTCTATGAGTATAAAAAAAAAATCTAGATTTTATTTTTTCTGGAGTTTTATGGATAAGCATTGAGCTTTAAGGAGTAAAAATGTTTTGCCTTATGACATAAACTCCTTGACCAAAATTTCTACTGTTGGAGTGCATCTTTTCAAAAAAAAAAAAAAAAAATCCATAGGGCTTTTTTTTTTAATTTTATTTTATTATGTTATGTTAATCACCACACATTACATCATTAGTTTTTGATGTAGTGTTCCATGATTCATTGTTTGCGTATAACACCCAGTGCTCCATTCAATATGTGCCCTCTTTAATACCCATCACCAGGCTAACCCATCCCCGCACCCCCCTCCCCTCTAGAACCCTCAGTTTCTTTCTCAGAGTCCATAGTCTCTCATGTTTCGTCTCCCCCTCTGATTTCCCCCCCTTCATTTTTCCCTTCCTACTATCTTTTTTTTTTTTTTTAACATATAATGTATAATTTGTTTCAGAGGTACAGGTCTGTGATTCAACAGTCTTACACAATTCACAGCGCTCACCATAGCACATACCCTCCCCAATCACCCAGCCACCCCATTCCTCCCACCCCCCACCACTCCAGCAACCCTCAGTTTGTTTCCTGAGATTAAGAATTCCTCATATCAGTGAGGCTTTTTAAAAATAGTGCACTACAGTTTAATAAATCTAGTAAGGCCTACCTGAAAAGATGTTCAATATCATTAGCTGTTAGGGAAATGCAAATGAAAACCACAATGAGATATCACTATATACCAATCAGAATGTCTAAATAAAAAAATAGTGATAATACTGAATGTTAGTGAGAATGGAAAGAAACTGGATTACTCACATATCAATAGTTAGAATATAAAGTGGCATAGCCATGCTAGAAAATGTATAAAGCAGTTTCTTACAAAACTAAATAGGCACTTAGCAAATGACATAGCATTTGCACTATTGGGCATTTACCCCAGAGAAATAAAAGTATGTTACACAAAAACCTGTATGTGAATGTTAATAGCAGCTTTATTAGTGATAGCCCCAAACTGGAAGCAACCCAAAGGCCCTGGGTTAAACAAACCTATTAAATAAACTGATATATCTGTGCCATGTGTATTAGTCAGCTGGGGCTGCCATAACAAAATACCATAGAGTGGATGGTTTAAAGAACAGAATTTTTTTTTTTAATAATTCTGGAGGCTGAATATCTGAGATCAGGCTGCCAGCATGTTTGTGTTTTGGTGAGAGCTCTCTTCCTGGCTGCCTTCTTACTGTGTCCTCACATGGAAGAGAGCTAAATCTTTCTCTCCTTCCTCTTATAAGGCCACAGTGCTATTGGATTAGGGCCCCATCCTGATGATCTAATTTAACTTAATTATCTCCTGACAGTCACATTAGGGGTTAGAGCTTCAACATACGGATTTGGGGAGGACACAATTTAGTGCACAGTGCCATGGATTCCACTCAGCCATGGAACAACTTAAGTGGTCTTCAGAGTATTATGCTAAGTTTAGAAAAAGAAAAAAGAGTCAATCTCCAAAGATTATGTACTATATAATTCCATTTATATAATATTTTTGAAATGACAAAATTACAGAGCAAGAGAACAAATTAGTGGTTGCCAGAAATTAGAGTGGTGTGTGGGAGGGAAGGGTCTGGGATAGGGTGGCATAAAGGATCCTTTCGATGAAACTGTTCTCTCTTGGCTGTCACGGCGATTATATGCATCAATACATGTGATAAAATTGCACTGAACTAAATAAAGGCACATAAACATACAAGTGAATGCATATAAAACAGGTGAAATCTAAAAAAAGGCTAGTAGATTGTATTAATGTCAATTTTCTAGTTGTAATATTATACTACTCTTATACAAGATGTTACTATTTGGAAAATTGGGTGAAGAGTACATTGTGTTACATGTAAATATGCAATTATTGCAAAATAAAACTTTTATTTAAAAAAATCCTAGAAAAAAATCTAAAAAGGTCAATTTTCTATAAGTCAAGGTATGATGATAGTTTAGTCGTGGTTTTTATGTAAGATACTAATATGGTAGCTCCATATTTTATCATCAGTTCCCAACTGCTCAAAGTTTAAAATCTATAGTAAGCATGCCCGCTGCTTTTCTTGAATCCATTTATTTTCCTCCCCTCTTTCTTTCCTTCCTTCCTTCCTGCCTGCCTGCCTTTCCTTCCTTCCTTCCTTGGGTCAGAGGTGGAGGGGAGAAGGAAAATGCAGATAAAAGAAACTGAGAAATTGAATTAGAACTCCTAATTTCTTAGGAGGAGAAAGACCTAGTAGCTTTCAATCTACTATAGTTCTAATAGGCTCTAAAAAATTCTGTTTTGAACATATATTAGGCATTTAAAATGAGAAAAAAAGTTGTATTTTTTTCACTGTAATATAAATTGACAAGCCTCTGTTGACTCTGATTTTGAAATTTGATAAAGGAAATCTACTGGATTAATTTTATAAGTAGTTTCTTAAATACATAAAGAAAATCAATGGCTCTAAATAATCTATTTAACTATATATATAACAATTATGTCTTAATTTTTAAGACAATACATTTTTCCTTCCAACTCTTTGATAGAGCCATTAATATAAAAAATGAAATGTTCTTAAGAATAGAAAAATAATATTTTCTGCATGAAATATGCCTTATTTCTAATTAGCAATGTTTTCCTGAGAGAGGAATTTGGCAGAGCAATAGTGAATCACTGAACTGAAAAAAAAAAAAAAAAAAAGTTGAGCATGGCAATGTATTTTTAGGATGTAATTCCAATATTCAATCTAACTTTCAGTTAACTTTATTTTCCCTAAACTTTAGCAATTTGGATCAATTCTTCTGAAGCTCATTTGGTACTGGTTTAATTAGTTTCCCGTTATCTTAACAGATTCCTTAAAGTGGCAGTCTGCTTTCTGTACTATAGCTACAAATCCTTTTAAAATTTGTTCTGCGTGGAGCACTGGGTGTTATACACAAACAATGAATCATGGAACACTACATCAAATACTAATGATGTACTGTATGGTGACTAACGTAACATAATAAAAAAGTAAAATAAAAATAAAAATAAATAAAATTTGTTTTGGGGGGCGTCTGGGTGGCTCAGTCGGCTAAGCATCTGCCTTCAGCTCAGCTCATGGACCTGGAGTCCGGGGATTGAGGCCCACATCGGGCTCCCCGCTCAGCAGGGAGTCTGCTTCTCCCTCTGACACTACCTCTGCTCATGCTCTTTCTCTCTCTCTCAATAAATAAATAAAATCTTTAAAAAATTTTTGTTTTGGGATTAATCCATTCATGAGTATATGAGTGCATTTGCATTGTAGTTAGTTTTTCATTGGACAGACTTTTCCAAAAGTAGCTTTCATTATTTTCATCAGAAATTATGATAAATGTCCCCAACTTGACATCCTCACCCTATCAACATCAATGATGACAGAGCATCAGACATTAAACAGACACTTTAAATACCACAAATTTAAAAACATGGCTGCTGCAGAGTAAACTTTGGGAGAATTTTTAAGTTGAAAGACTCTTATCATGTATACTTTTAAACTTTAAAGTTAAAGAGAAAAACTCTTGGCCTGAGGTCATGAAAGATAATATGGCTCAATTTTGCCCAAATTTGTGTAATAGTGTCATTAGGGGACAGACAATGTCTGTGACCTGAAGTAGTCTGCTGGAAGGTAAGTCAAAGGATATAATTAAATGAGAATCTAGCAATTTTCTAAGTAACAAGTCAGTTTCAGAATTATATGAAATGAAAGAACTTGGGATTTCTTTACTAACGCACCCCAGGTCATGTGAAACCATGGCTACGTGACCACTGAAAGAGCTGTGAACTCAAATCGCGCAGCACTTAAATTCAATTCCCTTTCTATCACTAATTAGTTATATAACCTTGGGCAAGTCACCAAGTGGTGTTGAGCATTGCTACTTTTATTTTGGGAATAGTAACTATATATCCCTCTGTGAAGAATACTAATTACATTCTCCATCCTTGACCCCTCCTTCTTCACAAACCTGCTCTTCTCTCGGCCTCCCACTTCATAGGCCTAGGTTGATTGGATCTGAGGTGGACGATATAATCTTTCAACAACTATTTACTTACCAGGCAATGTTTTAAGACAAAACTGACAAAAATCCATGTGTCCATGGAATTTACCTTCTAGTGAGGTATCAAGAGGACAAAGATAAAATAAGCAAATAGACACATGTATATAGAATGCCAGGTGAAGATAAGTGCTATGGAGAAATTTAAACCACGGAGCAAGCTTAGGGAACATTGAGAGAAACTGCAGTTTTAAATCTGATGGTCAGGAAAGGCGTCACTGAGAACGTGACAAAAGAAGATGGCAAACACTTCAAGGAAATGATAGTAAGCCACACAGACGTCTCAGAGAAAAACATTTAAGTCAGGAGGAAGAACCACACAGCTGAGAATGTGCCTGAGACATGTGAGGAACAGTAAAAAGTTAAAGTGGCTGGAGCTAACTGAACAAGATAAAGAATAAAACGTTATTTGATTAGAAAGGTGATAAGTGGGGTATAGGTAATACAGAACCTTGTAGAATGTTGTAAAGAAATTTGAGTTCACTACAAGTGAAATAGAAAACCTGACCAGAGAAGTGACATGATCTGACTTAATTATTTAAAAGACGATTCTACTTTTTGTACTGAGACTAGACTGCAGAAGGATGGGTAGATGCAGAGAGATGAATAATCCAGGCAAGAGGACATGGCAGTTTGACTTGGGTGGTAGTGATTGAAAGACTCAGCAGCCAAAACATTCTGGATGTTATTGGGAAGTAAAGCTAAATGGATTTGTTATCAGATTGGATATGGGCACATTGGAAGGAGATAAATCAAACATGACTCCAAGGAAAATCAGGCATTTAAGTTTGGACATTTTACATTTTAAAGCCTATTAGACATCTAAGCAAGGTATGCAATAGGCAGTTGGATATGTTAAGACTGTAATTCAGAAGAGGAATATAAGCTGAAAATAATTGCTCAAAGCTGAGCCAATCAGATTCTATCTCCTGGGAACTGGATTTATGACACCAGAACCGATCCTAGTTGACACTAGAGTTTGGGTCAGAATTAATGTCTCCAAAACACAAAATTACAGTAGAATTGCTAGTATGGTGAAGCAGGAACTAAATGCTTACAGGGAAACCTATCTATAAAGCAACGGAAAGGAGAATGAAACAGGTGCACAGCTATGTGCACTCAAATGCATAGAAATAGCAGATGACCAGACATTTGATGGACATTCTTGACATTAGATTCTGTAATTCATTATAATAAATAAGTAGGTTATGTGAAACTTTCTTTCCTTTAAATCAAATTATTGCAGATAAACATAGCACTATACAAGGTTGTCATGAGGATTAAATTAGATAACGCTTATTAAAAAAAAAAAAGAAAAACTCTAAACTTTTAAGTACCATGAAATTGTAAGGTATTATAATATTTCAAAGTAGTTGAAAAGTGCTGAGAAGAAAACTTGGCTTCCAGGATTATATATAATATTGAACTTTCCAAGTTAAGCCTACATTATAACACAGCTTTAAACATACTTGAATATGATGAGATATTATGTATTTACAAAAGCCATTCAAAATCATTTGATTCTTTCAGTGAGAATTGTTACCTATAGCTCAGTAACAGTTTGGATTGTTTTCTTGATCCATGAGATAATATTTAGGTGAAATTTGCCTGTAGATGCAGCATAATAGGATCCATTTTCCTTTGAAAATGTATGAGAAGCTCAAGCCATGATAAACTATTGAGCACAAGCGGGCACACCGAGCTTTAGCATATAAAATGTTTTATCAACTTAAATCTTGTAATTTATTGATTATACATCCAGCCACTGAAAAATTACTCCTTCTCTACTCCTGTGATACACAAGATGCTTTAGGAGATGCTTGCCCTTTATAACATTTGACTCTATGCTGTGATTCAGTTTCTTAGGCAACATGTACATATTGATAAAATATCCCTTAGGGCATGAATTGTTGAAAATAATTATATTAGTGATTTAAAAGCCTACGGAAAATTTTTATCACCTGAAATAAATTACATTTTTAGAGCTCTATAGTCCATAATATTCCTAAATTTAGCACTTGCCTATATCTCATTCTTCCTGAGAAAATACGAAGCAATTAAATATTGACTACATTGCAGCTAATTTGTTATTATATAAACAAGAAGGTTAGGAAATCATTTGACAACTAAAATAAAATACTGATAAGACTGCAAATATCATATTTATGAACCCATTTGTCCAATTGTGAAGTTATATATAGCTATTTTACATGAATTTCAGAGAAATATTGGTAGTATTAATAATGTTTTTAAAAATAATTTAAGGTATTTCAACTGGGGGTAAAAATACAACAAAGACACATTTCTGGTTTGCATGCTCAAATAGCAGACAGTAAATCTTTTCTACATTTTTTTGACAGATTTAGCAAATTTTAAAGATTTTATTTATTTATTTGAGAGGGAGAGATAGTGGTGGGGGGAAGGCAGAGGGAGAGGGAGAGAGAGAATCTCAAGCCGACTCTGAGCTGAGCATGGGGCTCAATCCCACAACCCTGAGATCATGACCTGAGCCAAAATCAAAAGTTGGGCACTTAACCAACTGAGCCACCTAGGCGCCCCAGATTTAACAAATTTTAGAGGTGTGTGTGTGGTTCCTTGTAATGAAGAAAACTACTTGAAAAAATTACATAATGTGCACAGATTGAATACATGTTCTTTCTATTCACTTGGGCATTTTTCAGAAAGTAGTAGGCCACTGAATGATCTGCCAATCATTTTCAGGAATATTTAAGTGATGCCCTGTTTTTGTAGTTTGAGAAGTGACATAGAACTAAAAAGGTAAATAGAATAATGTGAGCTTTTATTTTTTTAAAAAGTGTCCTTTTTTGCATGGCCAAATAAAAGCACCTTTCAAAGGGTACAGCAGACTGAACTTAGACCATAAAATATGTTGATTTAAGATATAAACTTGACAATCATATTTGTAATAGGATTCACTCACCTACAATCTGATTTCTTAAAAGATTAGTATATTCAGTATTTCTCTCCTTCTCTTCCATCTCTTTCTCTGTAAGATCCTAAGTTTAAGCTGAACAATCTAATTTTCTTCACAAATAGCAAAGAAATAGCTGAATCAGTCACTCTGCATGTATTTGAGATTAATTTTTAAGAGATGTTTGTTCTATATTCCTTATATGATAAATAAATTAACTTGTTGAATTCCATGATTCACTATCAAAAATGAGTGCATCCTGCTTGCAGTGATCACATTTTTCTTTCTTACGTGTCTGTTCACTCTTCTGACTGACTACCTAACCGCACACACATATATGTATTTGTAGGCTAGTTTCTCGAAGTAAGGCATATAGATAGTACTAATGAAATCAACTGAAGCAACCGTCTTTATGTAAGTAAATTTAATCTAAAACTTCTGAATGATTTTTTTATTATGATGAATTTTAAATGTTTCAAAATTTGACTAAATATTAACTAAAGCCTATATATCTATCACTCAGCTTCACCCATTATCTACTCGTTGCAATTTTGGCCATGTGTATATACTCATAGTCTCACCATCATGAATTACTTTGAAATAAATCCCAGACATCATATCATTTTAGTTATTAATTTTTCAGAATTCATTTCTAAAAGATAATGACTTTTAAAATACAATCCCAATGTAAAAATCATATCTAGAAATAATTACTAATAAGTCCTTAATATCATCAAAATTTCAGTGAATATTCAAATTTTCAGATAGCTCATAATTCATATACATTAATTTTGTAGTTCATTTCTTTGAATCAGTATCAATCAGGACGTGCATTGCTATGTGTTAGATTTTTTTTAAAAATCTGTTTTAATCTACAGGTTCGTCATCCATCTCTCTTTTGTTTATTTCTTTGCATTTACTGTTGGTGGTGGTGGTGGTGTTGTAAAAACAAAAACAAAAAATAAACACACAAAGCAACAACAACAACAACAAAAACAACAAAACAAAACTTGGATCTATTTTCAAAAGAAAAGCTTACACAGACTCTAGCATATTCAGAGAAGAGCCCTCAGGATGGAAAATGGACTCTAAATAATGTTATGGAGAATGACTAGAAGATTAAAAAAAAACAAAACCAAGAGACCAGCAGATTCAGATGACTTTGATGATTATCTTCAAATACTTTAAAGTCAAAATAAAAATTAGCATAAAGAGGTAGGTGATAGATGGAATCTATCTGGAGACATAATTTTAATTAATATAACTATTTGACAATTAGAACCATTGAAAGAGAAATCTGTTACCTCTAGTGTATGAAGCTTTGTCATCGATGTAATTCAAATATATTTTAAAAGAATCACAGAATTTCTTTTAAAATAATGAAAAAAATAACTGCTGGCTGTGTTTCAGAAGAAAAACTAGAATATAGGCAAACTCGATGTTCCTTTCTTAATGTTATTTTCTCTTCTTAGTCCCACTTTTATTGTGCCTCCGTGGAAGTACTCCATGGAAGTACATCCATGATTTATGCTCCCCACACACGCACATATTCATATACCTTGCTCACATTAGTTGTAGTGATAAACTGATTAGTAAAATGGTTAACAATGTTCTGCTCCTCTCTCAATTTATCTGAATTCCAAATTCAAGTCTCATGAAAGAGCATCTGTTTAGTGGAATCCAAGTTATCTAGAACCTTGTGAGCTAACGTGCTTGATTGAATCATCAAATCTACGAAATTCACATGAATCAGAGAGCTTACTCAACAGTAAACTAGTAATAATTTCAAGAATACAGGAAATGAAAAGCTTCAGACCAAGCAGCGAGAGAAATGACACCAAGAGCAGCTTTCTACATCCTTCCTGCCCAGATAGACAAGCACCTCTGGCCCAGAATAGATAAGGTCTCCAAGTAGGGCTTGTGGGGTTCCTCATACTGCAGTGAGTATATAAACTCTGAGACTTTTTCTTTTATACCCCAGATAATTTAAGTAACAGCACACTGAGAGCATTTCAGAAGTAAGGTCTCTTCCTCCTAGTATATATCCTTAGTCCGTTTACACAGAGGCCCAGTTGACAAGGAGAATACACCTGGGCCACCTGTCTTTTCTTACTCCCAGATCCATTCTCCTAGTGAAGAGAATGAAAAGATAGTAGGCCATCTGCTTTAACTCCTTCCTTTCACTTAGCTGCAGTGGCTTGGGGACAATGTACATTTTTAGCTTTCTAGCATCTGCAGCATAAGAAACACAGTAATTTGACTTTGAAACATTTAGCCAACAGGGGTCCCTGAGTGGCTCAGTCCTTTAGGCAGCTGATTCTTGATTTCGACTCAGGTCATAATCTCAGAGTCATGAGATTGAGCCCCATGTTGGGCTCCTCGCTCAGCAGGGAGTCTGCTTCTCTCCCTCTCTCTCCCCCTCTGCCCCTCCCCCAGCTCACATGTGCATGTGTGCTCTCTCTCTCTCAAATGAATAAATAAATCTTTAAAAAAAACACATTTAGCTAACAAATTACACTCAAATATCATTTTTTTTTCAGTTAACCATTATTCATCTATGTTACTGTTTAAATCCTAGCTCCAATTCTATCTCCTTACATATGGACAATCATGTAGATAGTAGCCTTGTATGCATCTCATCCACCTTTCATTTCTTATCACTTAAAAGGTATAAATTTACATTTTTCTTCATATTGCCCTATTTTGTAGTTGCCTTTACCATATACTTTAGCACTTCAAAGTAAAATCACATTTAATTTGCTGGTATCCTCTACTGCTAGTATTATAACAGTATAGATGTTCAAGGTAATATTTGTTGAGCAAATGCAAATGCAATTCTCTAATTTTAAGTGTTTAGGTTCTGCTTTTTTATTTGTGGTTCTAATAGGTGATTTTGAGTAGTCCATCAATTTTCTAGCAACACAGTATTTTTAACTAAAGAGAGCCTTTTATTTATTTACTTATTTTAGAGAGAATGAACACAGGTGCAGTGAGGGAGGGGATGAGGGAGAGGGAGAGAGAATCTTTTTAAAGATTTTATTTACTTATTTGAGAGAGAGAAAGCACAAGCATGAGAGAGAGAGAAATCATGAGTAGTGGGGAAGGGTAGAGGGAGAAGCAAACTCCCTGCTGAGCAGGGGGGCTGATGTAGGACTTGATCCCAGGACCCTGGGATCATGACCTGAGTCGAAGGCAGACGCTTAAATGACTGAGTCACGTAGGCGCCCTGGAGAGAGAGATAATCTTAAGCAGATTCCACGCCCAGTGTGGAGCCCCACTTGGGGCTTGATCTCATTACCCTGAGATCATGACCTGAGCGAAAATCAAGAGTTAGACGCTTAACCAACTGAGCCACCCAGGCACCCATAAAGAGAGTCATTTTAATCATAGGATATTTGTTCATGTTAGGCTACTGCCGTTGTTAGTAAAGCTGATTGATAGGTAAGAGCAGATACCAGGAGGGTGGGTGTTTACACAAAACTAAGATAATCTGCTTTATGCCTTCTCCTTTGGGACTGTGCTCTTTGGCAAGCTCTTTCAGAAATCATGTAACAGGCACACCATGTTTCCCAATTCTGTTTCCCTGCCATCAATAGTTCCTTCTTTGTCATTTACTGCGTTTTCACTGCTGTAAGACATCCGAAAGAAAAGTGGGGAGAGATAAATGACTAGGAGGATTCCAAAATCTCTTCTCCACTAGTCTTAGATTCATTACTTACAGTCCCCAGCAATCCCTCACTCTACTTAAAAAACTTGTCACTGACTACTCAAGTGCCCCTGGCCTTTTCCCATGCCCCTGGTCATTTCTTCTCTTTGCAGTAAGGACCTATAGGAGAAGACAACAATCTACTAAGAAATGGCCCTTTCTTTCCCTTGTCTTCTCTCACTATAGCAAGTTGCCAGGGCCCAAAGCTAACAGATGATGCAGATCTCTGCATGCTCAGTATCTTCTTAGATATTAAAAAAAAAAAAAAAAAAGCAAGAACAAAATAAATTTTATTTCTCTGCACTGGCTGTGTATCAGGAACCATGTTAAGCCCTTTACAGGAATTACCTCATTTAATCATCTCCACAATTATATGAGGAAGTTATCATCCCCATCTTCCAGAGGAAGAAACAGCCCTTAGAGAGGTTGAAAAAACTTGCCGAGTGTCTTCCTGCTATGCAAGGATTTGAACACCTTGTGTGAAGTAACACTGCCCATACTCTCAACTCATGTCATTTTGCCTCTCTAGAAAAGAGTTCTACACCTGCTTTCCAGATATGTTACTTTCCTGAACACATCAATATCAGAGGCACCCATGAACTAGAGCATAGCCGTCAGAGCTACCTTTATTTACTCCTTTGTCATGTAAGTTTTTATGCTCCAGTAATGGAAACAAAAAACTTTCTCAGGTTTTTTCTAAGTGTTTTTCGAAAACCCAAACTGAAAATTCAATGGAAAAAATAAAGCAGTTTTTCATCACTCTCCTGCCAAAGCTAAATTCCTCAATCAAGGATAACCACTATTTTCTTTTTTCTCTGACAATCCTTTGACATTATTAAAGTCAACATAGAGTATAATAAAATATGACTTCTCTCTAACTTTATTTCTCGACTAATTTAGGAAGGGCAAAATCAGAGAAGCATAAATTTTTAAAGTTCCCAGTTTTGTTCCTAATTTTTAAAAAAAGCTGCATATTTTATGAGTATCTCAGCTGTATTTAAAAATATATATATTCCCAAGAATAAGACTTGCCATATTCTGAGTTTAATTTGTCTTGTAATAAAGCATAGAGAAGGTCCTCACGCCACTCCCACTGTTGTAATTCTTCGTCACTTTAACCTATTTGATTTGCTCTTCTTTTCACTCTCACGGGGAGTAGAATCATGGCAGGGTCATCTTTGTCCAAATATCATGCCCCTAGAACTATGCTGTCTCTCTATAATTTCTGTTGAGCCATCCATGTTACCTAATTGTTTTCCCCAGTTATTTTTTTTTTAAATTACCTTCCTTGTTCTGGGCTTGGTTTTTCACCTCTCATTCATCTCTCATTTAGCCAGAATATATTGAGGCCCTATTATATGCCAGGCACAGGGAACAACCCCAAATTCCTGCTTGATGAACTAACATAAGAAGTATTTATTTTGAATTGTTTCTATTTCACTTTTTAAACATATCTTCTATTGAATTTTTCTTTATTAAATTATTTTTAATAAAAATAATTTGCAAAAAATACAAATTTAAAAAAGCATTCATAATTTTACTACCTTGAGATAACTGCTGTTGACATTTTGGTCTATATGCTTCCAGCATATTCTTAGATTAATATATGTAGAAGATAATTTAATAGAGAAAATTCAGTCACACTGTAGGGCTTATATATTCACATATATTCTGTGTATGAATTTAGAGAATACATCTTGATTGAAATGTGTTAATGTTGGTTCTAAGATAGTAGTTGCAACATAGAAATGAAAAGAGTATATATTTTTCAAAAACAGAATTTTTTGTTAGAAAAAATTCTCCCTGGATATATTTTAAGGCGAATTTATGAAACAGAAAGCACCAGCTTCAAAAGAGTTACTTAAACTCTTGTGTTCTGGAGAATGCAATAAGTGGTTTTATCCCCATGTGGGCCAATGTGAACGAATCCCAGCCCTTCTCTTTTCTCTTCATTTAATCTTTGCACAGCATTCAATATTGTGCCTTGAGTTGTCTCATATTGCTTGTTGGATGTTCCATCAGCTTTCTCATCTGACCACAATGAAGATGGAACTCTTCATACTTCCTTCCAAATTCTTGCTTCTTCCTAATTATTAGTAAAGTCATCATTCTTTCTGGTATAGCCTTTTCCAGACAGTGAATTTTAACACTTTAAGGAATTCTAAAGGCAAGGTTTGTGTATAATGAACAAAAATGACACAAGGTTGATGATGCAACAGTAAAATACAGTCATCAGTCCAGCTGCACAATGATAAATTATGGGTTTCTAAATCTACAGGCAATATTATTACAGACAATAAAATTAAGTTAAAAGGAATATACAAACACACACATCCATTTAAAGAAAACACAAGGAAGGAGTTCATTAGCTGAAGCATAGGATTTCTATTCTAACATATGCTGCCCTCATTTAAATCTCCATAAGATGAAGAAACTACTACTTGGTAAGCTGGCATGTTTATTATATTTTAAAGGAGCTTCTAAGTCACCAAAAAAAAGGAACTGAAGTTGTTACTGATTTACTTAAACAATACTTTCAAAATAAATATATGTAAATGAATAAAATTTCATGAAACACTATCTTTATATTCAGTGTTTATTCATGATTAAATTGTTACTTTGCAATTCTGATAAAGTTTTTACCATATCAGTCTATCCAAGTTTTTGTTGTTGTTGTCGTTGTTGTTGTTGTTATTCTGGAGTATTTAGAGATCAAATTTTTTAAATCAACAAAAAATAAGGAGGGCTGTTAGGAAACCATCAACAGAGCCAAAAAACAATCTACTGAGTGCCAGAAGATATTTGCAAATGATATATCCAATAAAAGGTTAATATCCAAAATATATAAAGAATATATACAAAATATATACAACTCGATAAAAAAACAACAACAAAAACAAAAACAATCCAATTAAAAAATGGGCAGATAGTCAGAATGGCTAAAATTAACAAGTCAGGAAACGACAGATGTTGGTGGCGATGTGGAGAAAGGGGAACCCTCCTACACTGTTGGTGGGAATGCAAGCTGGTGCAGCCACTCTGGAAAACAGTATGGAGGTTCCTCAAAAAGTTGAAAACAGAGCTACCCTACAACCCAGCAATTGCACTACTGGGTATTTACCCCAAAGATACAAATGTAGGGATCCAAAGGGGTACGTGCACCCCAATGTTTATAGCAGCAATGTCCACAATAGCCAAACTATGGAAAGAGCCAAGATGTCCATCAACAGATGAATGGATAAAGAAGATGTGGTATATATATACAATGGAATATTATGCAGCCATCAAAAAAAAAGAGAGAAATCTTGCCATTTGCAACGACGTGGATGGAACTGGAGGGTATTATGCTAAGTGAAATAAGTCAATCAGAGAAAGACATGTATCATATGATCTCATTGATATGAGGAATTCTTAATCTCAGGAAACAAACTGAGGGTTGCTGGAATGGTGGGGGGTGGGAGGGATGGGGTGGCTGGGTGATAGACATTGGCAAGGGTATGTGCTATGGTGAGCACTGTGAATTGTGTAAGACTGTTGAATCACAGACCTGTACCTCTGAAACAAATGATACATTATATGTTAAAAAATAAAAAAAAAGAAGATAGCAGGAAGGGAAAAATGAAGGGGGGGATCAGAGGGGGAGACGAAACATGAGAGACTATGGACTCTGAGAAACAAACTGAGGGTTCTAGAGGGGAGGGGGTGGGAGGATGGGTTAGCCTGGTGATGGGTATTAAAGAGGGCATGTATTGAACGGAGCACTGGGTGTTATATGCAAACAATGAATCATGGAACACTACATCAAAAACTAATGATGTCATGTATGGTGATTAACATAACATAATAAAATAAAATTAAAAAAAAAAAGGGCAGATAACCTGAATATACATTTTTCCAAAGAAGACATCCAGATGGCCAAAAGACCTATGAAAATATGCTCAACGTCACTAATCATCAGGGAAATGCAAATCAAAACCATAATGAGCTATCACCTCACATCATTTAGGAAAGAGCTAAAATCAAAATTATAAGAAATAACAACTATTGGTGGGGATGTGGAGAAAAAGAAACCCTTGTACACTGTTGACAGGAATGTAAATTGGTGCAGCCACTGTGGAAAACAGTATGGAGGTTCCTCAAAAAATTAAAAATATGAATACCATATGATCAAATATCCACTAATGGGTATTTACCAAAAGAAAATGAAAACACTAACTCATAAAGCTATATGCACCTCTATATTTACTGCAGCATTATTTACAATGGCCAAGACAAGATGTGGAAGCAACCTAAGTGTCCATCATATACGAATGGATAAGGAAGATGTGGTGTACACACACACACACACACACACACACACACACACACACACACACACAGAGGAATATTATGCAGCCATAAAAAAGGATGAAATCGTGCCATTTGAGACAACATGGATGGACCTAGAGGGTATTATGCTAAAGTGAAATAAGTTAGACAAAGAAAGGCAAATACTGTGTATGATTCCAGTTATAAGTGAAATCTTTAAAATATGAATAAACAAAAAGCAGAATCAAAGAGAACAAAGTGATGGTTGCCAGAGGAGGAGGGGAATGGAGGGTTGGGCAAAATGGGTGAAGGGGAGTGGGAGATGGTGGCTTCTAGTTATGGAATGAATAAGTCATAGGAATAAAAAGCATAGCATAAGGAATACAGTCAATGATACTGTGATTACAATGTAATGGGATAGATGGGAGGTACACTTGTGAACATGGCATAATGTATAAACTTGTCAAATCACTAAGTGGTACACCTGAAACTAATGTAACACTGTGTGTCAACTGAACACAAAAAAATTAGACTATCAAAACAAAACAAAAACAAAAAAGGAGGGTTTACCTGAAATGGGAAGTTTTTTATTGTGAGGTTACTAACATGGTCATCATGAGAAAAACCCCAACAGGCCTGTTCCAAAGAAAACTTAATAGTATTGTAAATCTTCTCTAGAAATGTTAGAAAGATTATTCTTCCAAAATATATTAGAAGTTGATCAAACTGCTGTCATAATCAAAATAAAAACTGAAATGTCTTAAAAATTAAAATTAAGGCAGATTTAAAAATATATATATTTACAAATAATTATGGATATAAATCAGAAATACTTGAAAGAAGAAACTGATGAAGAGTTAACACATTTTCAACCTTAAAAAGTTACAATTTACCCTGCTAAAATTGCACAAAGGAGGAACATATTGCTATAAGTTTAAAAATAAAACATAAGGTAAACTAGAATTAGAGATAGGTGACAAAGTTACTATGATTTACATATTTTTGTTTTGCCCCAAAAGTCTTAAGGATGAATCTAGTGATCAGTCTTCACAGTTTTTCAAAGTGTGGTCCAAGGACCACATGAGTCATAATTACCTGGCAAGCTTGTTAAACCTATAAATTCCTAAGTATAGCTATTTAGGACACAGATTAAAAACTAAGGTATAAAAAGGATGTGGTTAATTAGGAGCTCAAATTTCTTTCATTATGACAAATATTGATCAAAGCTTTCCCTAAGAAAGTAGTGAACTATCCTCAGTTCTAAACTCCATTAATGATGAAGGATGTGAAGAAATTCAGAAAAGGTCAAAGAAATGATTCAAGGTTGGAAAACTAGGTTTCTGCTCTAACCTCAGAAGTTAAAGGCAAGGCCATACCTATATTGTATGATTTGTAAGAGGTCAAAAGTTCTGTTAATGCTTAAAAAAAATCTTCTTCCTCTCTCTCTCTCTTTCTCTCTCTCTCTCTAATTGCAAAATAGTTGTAGTCTTCTTCTAACCTGTTTTTTTTTTTTAATTTGCATTGCCATATGAACTTTTCCCAGTAAAATAAGGAGGGATTTTTGTCAAAGACTAAAGAAGATTATTCCTATTCAATATGCTAGTGCGATAGTTCCCAAAACAGCCCCCAAATATCTCCCCTGCAGGTTGCTCCACCATGGAGCCTCATACTACCATATGAATCCTTTTTTAAGACTGAGATATTTTTGCAGCTGGGGGATTTTCTTTTTGGCCATGAATCAGAGTGTTATCATTTGGTGTAGCTCCACAGTATTTCTCAAACTTTAACGTGTATAGGAATCACCTGGGGATCTTGTCAAAATAAAGACTGAGGTTGAATAGATTGAGTTGGAGCCCAAGAATGTGCATTTCTAGCTAGTTCCTAGGTGAGGCTGCTACCACTGGTCCACGGCCCACACTAATGCTCATTAACTACTTAAAAGCACATGGTTTATTCATAACGGCTTCTATTAGAGAAGAGATCCCTTACAGGACCCAGAATAAGCCTGTGATATTTTATTCTATTAAAGAGAGTTGTTAAATATCCTAATTGGAGACAGGAGAATGAGCCTCTCCTAAAGAAGCCGCTCTGAAATCTTTCTGAGGGTTGTGGATTTCTGGAGGAGAGGTGAGTAGACCTTGCCAAAAAGACAAGGGTAAAGGGAGAGTCGGAGATCACAGAATACTAATTTCGTTGACAACACAATTTTCTAGAATTGCCATCATTCAGAGAAATTGGATTCAGGCTGCTAAAGGGAACACCAACAAAATTATAGCAGTCTCAGTTACTGTCTTTTTTTATCTTTTGAAGTAAAGGTTTTTTTTTTTTTTAAGTCTTAAAACCACTGAAAGAATTTTCTTTTTGTATTGTTCACTTGGGGTTTTTCAAACTTAATGTTGCCTTAAGTATTCAATAATGTCCCCTCATTAGGGGCGCCTGGGTGGCTCAGTTGTTGAGAGTCTGCCTTTGGCTTGGGTCATGATCCTGGGGTCCTGGGATCGAGCCCTGCGTCGGGCTTCCTGCTTGGCAGGAAGACTGCTTCTCCTTCTCCCACTCCCCCTGCTTGTGTTCGCTCTCTCGCTGTGTCTCTCACTTCAAATAAATAAAATCTTTAAAAAAAAATAATGTCCCCTCATTAATGTTAATTTTTGAATACATTTTTAAGTTTAATAATTATGACTTTTATCATAATTTTTGTTTTCTTACTTGTCAACCTGAAGAGTAATGATCACACAATTTTCCCTGGTGGAACAAAAATATGGGTCTTATCTGGCAGTGTTTTACTTTGGCAATATGTGCCAAAGATTATCTATATATCTTCTCAGCTACGGATAACGAATTCTATTCTCATTCTCTGCTGAGTAATTAGGTTCAAACACGTTCTATTGACTGGGGTAACAACTGAGATGTAACTGCTTTCTAGGAGAATGAGAATATCAAATTGTACAATTCTTTGACTTTTTAATAAAATGTCTCTAGCAATTCACTATTTTATTCAAGTCAGTATAATATTTAAAATAATAGAACTAATTCCACTTATTTTTGTACAATTATGCTATCCACCACCCAACCCTGTATCATCTTGTCTTTATAACTCGAAATTCAGTTTTATCAAATGCACCTGGCTATTTGTACTGACAATGCCAAATAAAAGATGTCTGTGCTAAGAGCTTAATCCCTAGGTAGTCATTAAAACATAGAAAAAAAAAAAAACTACAAATGTGAAAAAATTCTTATCTATCTTGTTTTAAGTACTTAGGATAAAAAACAAACAAACATGGAATTAAAAAATAGTCTCAAAATCTTAAACTGGCTAAGTCTCTTCTGTATTAATAATCTTTGTTTTACTATATCAACCTGCTATTAGATAGGTAAGTAAGATAAATTAAGGTGCACAGGGAAAGGGCAGATTGTTCATCCTGAATTTTTTTCCCAAAAGCAGTAGAGACAGAAAAGGCACGATGAAGGAGCATCATATATATAACAGAATGAAAATGACCAGAGGGTTTGAAAACACTCAATCAACTGTAATAGAATAATCCTATGTTGCTTTCCTCAGTGCTTACAAGAATCCGTAGGTTCTGCAGATAGTCCTGCATCTAGCATTCCTTGAAACATTGGCTAGAAGTAAAGTTATGGGCTCAGATGAGTCTCCCAGTCAATAATCTTACAGAGGCAGCCTTATTGATTCTTTAGTCCAAGTGCAATCATCTATTTCCTCAAGCCATTTCATTCTTCTCCACTCTGTAGGTGGAGACCAAGCAAATGCTAGAGAATGAAGCACAGCTTGCAAGGAGTGATTTTGTGTAAACAGGGACTCAGCCCCTAGGAGAAAAAAAAATACCCACAAACAGATGGCATCATTAAAATATTGTTGCCAAGTAATTACATAGTACAATTCTTTCAGGAAAGAGTAATGGTCATCTATCTTTGTATCAGAGCAAAACAGAAGAATGGTTTTTGAATGTAACATTTGAAGTTAGTCTTAAAGGATGGAATGATGTCTAAGCTCAACTTAATACCATGATTCTTGGGCACCCCTGGAAGTCTGTTTTGTCACAATTGAAGTGGTGATAAAAATAACTCTACCTCATAGCATCTGAAAATCAAATGAGATAATTTGTCATTGGAAAATATGTCACACACAATGCCTGGATCATATACACTCACTTTTTGGTCTTAGGTATTATTATATTCCCTCGATTTTAAGAAACCATTTCTTGTAAAGCATATTATTAATCTAATAAAAACTTATCAAGGAAACATACTATCTTAAATATATAGATACCTAAATGTATTCTAATTTCAGAGAAAATTAAAATTTAAAAAATTTTGTGTTTCTGTTTATCTGTTTTTTAAAGAAAATGTTACAGAAAAAAACTGACAAAGGCTTGTAAAAAAATAAAAAAGTCTTAGAATGAAAGAAATTTGGAATTATTGTTTGGAATGTTCACTTCTGTTTTAGTATAACATTCCTAGGAGGGTTATTAAAAATGTATAAGTGTGCGTATGTCTATGTGTATAAGTGTGTGCACTTGCATACTCATATATATATTAATCATAATGCATTAGTTAATATACAAAACAAGAAAATTTTGTAATATTAAAGAATAAGTCTAGATGTCTAACTAGAGGTTAGAAAAGGAAAATATCTAATGATATTGTTCAAAGACATGTATTGAGCTGTCATTCATTACTGATAGTTTTAAAATTGCTCATATTAAATTCTTTTTTAATTAAAGTATAATTAACATAGAGTGATATATCACTTTCAAGTACAGAATCTAATGACTCAATTCTATAGATTACTCAGTGCTCACTCGTATTCAATTCTTAATTTTAATTCATAGCACACCTTTTTGAAGTCATCTGTTGGTTGTCAAATCTGATGATTTAACCTCTTCATTCATTTTACACTAAACTTATGATTAATCTAAGACATAGAGTAAGAAATTTTTATAAAATAAACTACCCATTTCCCTACATTCTGCCAAGGATGGTTGGGGGAAAAAATAAAGACATAGAGTAAGAAATTTTTATAAAATAAACTACCCATTTCCCTACATTCTGCCAAGGATGGTTGGGGGAAAAAATATTTGCTTTGCTAAACTGCAATTTCAGAGCTGCTACATGGTAGACGGTTATACTCATAGAGTAGTTTTGTTTTTAAAATCATTATTTAACAAGGGAGTAAAAGTTCAGAATTACAAAAATGCAAATACAACTTACACATGGAAATGTATTGTCTGCGATGGTAAGATGGTGCATTAGGAATTCTGAGAGATTAATAAAAGTCATATGTGCATCTGGCCCTAGTAAATTGATTCAACCTTCTCCTTTCTCTTTCTTCAGCAACCCAGTAAATGAAAAACTATTACGTGACAATGACAGAAGCAAATACAGACTTAGATAACGGTACTGTTGGAGGCTTCATCTATTTTTTAAAAATCCAGATACAGACAGGCACATATCAAGGATAAATCTAAAATGATAAAACTTCTCATGAAGGACCACTTGCTCCTTCATCTCTATACAAAGATACATTATTCTCTATCTCTCCCTGTCCCCTGCATAATGAATTGCAGCAGAACACAAATTATTTCCCTTCTAGTGGCAGAAAAGCCTACCGGAGAAACATGACTCACAGAAGGTGAATCAAAGGTGAAAAACAAAACAAAAACAAAACTGGCATCCTTTGATTTCATGTTAAAGAAAATAATTGGTGGATGATGATAAAGGCATGTAACCGAAGTCGACTGTTTTGCATTTATTGTTAACATAGAGTTTTCTTTATGGTCAAAGATAACATTAAGTCCACAACTGAAGAAACAAGTAAGAGAGGCGACTTTTTTTCCCCACACAATCATCATGTATCTTTATAATTATTATCATTTTTCCAAATAGTAAACATTGGTCAGCCAAACAACCTCCAAGTTGAGGCACTGTGTTATAGGAAGAAGCCACGTGATAAGAGATTACATACAGGGCCAGCTTCGTGGATCTACAGCCTGTTTCATCACACATGAAAAGCCACACTCAGAGAAGTCCCATGCTTTCTTCAATGCTCTGTGAGCTCAGTGAGTCTGAGTACAAGGTTAAGTGTATTATATTTATGACTGAATAAGCAGGGGGACTAACAGCCTTGAGTGGCTTTCCATTTGAACCAGAATTTGCTTCAAGCACAGAGAGCTTTCTAAGACACAGGAATGACTGAGGAACCCAATCGTATCTTTTCTCACTTCCCTCTATTAGTCAATTATTTACGCTGAAAATTATGACATTAAACACAAAGAGTAGGTAGGGTGACTGCAGTTCCTTTCCTCTTCATTAAGTTTCCTTTTCTTTTCAGTGAGGCAAAGGTAGAGGGTGTTGCTTTAGCAACCACTGATACAGACTGAGTTTCAAATCCATCTACACAAACCAGAAGTCTCACCTATACTCCAAGTTCATATATTTAACTCCCTACTGGACATCTCCTCTTACAATCTCCTTAAAATTATTAGATCTCAATTAAAATCACCACCCACCCACTCTCAGCCTTATCAAAGTAGCCTTCTCTGTTTTTTTTTTTTTCCCATTTTACTTTGTAGCTCTATTATATCCAATTGTCCAAGCCAGAACCTCACGCCTATTGGAAATTCATTTTTTCACTTTTCACATCCTGTCAAACACCCTGTTCTCTTAATACTATCTCCTAACTATAATCCATGATTTATGAGGACATGCTCATCTCTTTGACCTGCATTGTTTTTTACTTTTTTAAAAATTTTAAACTAAAAGTTTGTACCCCTTAGCCCCATTCACCTGTTTCACCATCCCCCTGCCCATTGTTCTTTGCTTTTATTATTATGCTCTTCCAACTTATCCCAACACTATACTGTTTGGGTAACATTTCTAGAAGGCAAATTGGATCATATAACTTCCCCATTAAGAAAACATATTAATATTTCCTCACCACTTTCAAAATCTAGTATCATTAATTTTTCTTACAAGTGTCTTCAAGTGAAGCCTCTGTTTTTCTCCATATTTATATCTTGCCTTTCTCCTTTGCAGTCTACATTTTAGCCACATGAAGCTACTTAAATTTCCTAAATTTAATTAACCCTCCCTTCTTCATTATTTGCACACACATCTCCAGTGTTTTTCTAGCTATCATTTTTCCTGCTAAATTCTTATGTCACCTCCCCGGGTTATTAGAATCCCTGAATGAATTGCCAACAAATAGCTCAGTTACACTATCTTGTGGTAAGACTTCTTGATAAACTGGCTTAAAGTTTGGGATATTTTGGCTTGGTTCAGAATTTATTACAGTAAAATGTGTTGAGTACAATAATAAAGATGTAGTATCATGTGACTCTCTCCTGAGAAAAGCAGGAGTCAGGACAAATTCATAGAAGGGGAGAAGTAGTAAGCATCTGCAAGACAGAAAAGAGTATCAGGGCTGATAAAGGCATTTTCTGTAGAGAAATAGAATGTGCACAGGTACGAGAAAAGAGAGTATGCTGGGAATTTTATACAGTTCAGAATGGCTGGACCATCCTATGTGTAGCAGTGGGAATGAAAAAAGAACCAATTCAAGAAATTTTAAGATACAGAATTGAGAGAATTTAGTGGACAGTTGAAAAAAGTAAGAGTGAAAAGGAGTTGGTGATGAAAATGTGATTTTAAGTTTAGTCTAAAAGTTGGATCATGAGGCCAATCACAGAGACCACACAGGTATTGAGAAATGGTGAGAAATGAGGAAGAAGAAATTTTAAGAACCCATAGAAACCCAGGCAAATATGATCAATAGGTTGTGAGGGTGGGAATACTGAAGGTTTAAAGGTGCAGGTATTTATGAAATATTATGGGAAATTTTCAATATTTTGACACCTTGTGAAAGCAATGCCGGTGCATAACAAATGAGTATCAGTCAGGCTGTAGAGTTTATATTATTAATCCTGAGTGTGAATTTGTTCAATGATTATTTTCCTACAAAAAACTTGTGCTTTATCAAGATGGTGACACTGGAGGAACAGAATTGTGACTAAACGTAAGGATAGTTCCTGCAGAGGAAATCTTTGCAGGGAAAAGTAGCTTTTGAATCATTCACTCATTCATTCAAAATATAACAAGTGCCTGTTTTATGCCAGATGTCCTACCAGATAGCACACACATTAATATGACACAAAACAGCCTTCCTATCTTCAATTAGTTCATAATGTGTTCAGAAAAAAAATCATAAAACTTTAGGTCCAGAAGAATCTTAGGAGACATGAATCTCAATTATTTCACATGAAAAATGAGAAAATTAATATCAGAGATATTTAAGGACGTGTGAAGGAGAATCACAACTCTCCTCGGTGGCTTTTTCCTGTGCATTGAGTCAGTGACCCAGTTTCTTTCTAAACTGGGACTGTGCCATCTTCAACACATGACCACAGCGCCCACTGAAAGGAGAAGGAACATATTCCATGGCCTACGAGGTGCCTGTGACACTTTCACCCATATCACACTGGTCAGAGTTCGATTTCATGACCTTTACCTAACTCAAGAGAGGTGGGAAAGCATTGTCCTCCATTGTGCTTAGGAAAACTAAATAAAACTGGCAAGCATAGAGCTACGCTCTGACACTTCTCTGGAGGGAAGAGCAGGCCCTGGGCTTTGCCCCCCTGTCCCCTGAGTACTGGAAGCCTACAAAAACCAATGTTCAGCTTTACCTGGTTTGTCAAACGCCCTCAAAATGAAAGCCAGATCGAGTGCTCTACCTGATTTTGGCCTGGGTGTTTTTGCCAGCTCATGGTAGCATTTATGAAGATATTTTCAAAAATTTATACACCAGTTCTAGTTTTTGTTTGTTTTTTTTAAAGTGGAAGTTCACTCCAGTTACCTAGTACATTATGTTGTAGGAATCAGGAGGCCAGAATTTTATATTTATTTTTGTTAATTTTACCTCTAGTCCTTTTGAGTATTTTGTTACAATCTATCTTAAGAAATTAGATATTGATTACTATTTGAAGTATAGTCAGTCATTTTCAAGCTCTATTTCTTAATTTCATATTTAGGCTTTCCTTGTCAAAGTCATTGATAACAAATGTTCAAGGGACAGATTCAGGACAAAATAGCATTATAGGCCTTCATAGAACAGAATACCACACACTAGTTCCCCGTCTTAGGAGAGGACTCCAACTACATGGAGGACAGCAAAGATCATCACTGTGCCAACCACCAGGATTATAAGTCCCAACACTTCCTGTCTATTGCATCTTGGTATTGGAGTCGCCAAGGAAAACACAATGCAGTCAAAGCACTGCAAGGAACAACGCTTTTACTCACTTAGAGAAGAGAGGGCAAGATCAGCTTCCCTAGTGTGTCTGAGAGCCGCTGACACACTTGCTTATGTAGAACAAAGGAGTACACACTGGATCTGAAACAGGGAAGGATAGTTCCACACAAGGTGATAAGCTTGGAACAGGCTGTGTGGGTTCCTTATCTGTTGGTAAGAAAGCGTTGCAGGCCCACCGTCCATTCTTATGGCCAAGAGGGATCAAAAGACTGCATGTAAGATTGTGAGATTGCCCGAGCCAGCAACCTTTCTCCAGGTAAACAGTGAAAAACAGGTTGGTTGCTTTCATCACCTTTGTCTATTTCCATCTGGGTGTTTGCAACTATACCTTCAGAGTTGTACTTTACAACTGCCCAACACTCTGGAGCCATTTACTCCTTGGCCATAAATCATCTCTTTCCTTTCTCTGAAACTTCTAATATATTTTCGAAACTCTAAGTCACACATCTGATTAGGTCTTCGCTATTGTTAATTTTGAGGCAACATTTCATCTACCAGAATAAGCCACACAAAGCGAATTCTCAATCGGTTACTATCAATGGCAGGTGACGATGAAGAGTTAGTATCGAACACCATTTGGTTCTACACTCAGGCTTCTGAGGCAGCAATAAATAGTTTAGCAAACTTGAAATATACAATGAGCCCACATGCCAGCCAGTATGTATCCACCTGTTCAATTAAGCTATAGTAATTATAAATATTCTGCCCCTCTTTCATTTCTTGTGAAATTATAACTCAAGTCTGTTTTATCTCATGCTTTTCTTGGAAAGTCAATTCTGTACTTTCTGTCTTCATCTTTTTTAATTAAGGGTAAACAACCACCTTTGCTTATCATCTCCAAATGATTTTTAAAATGAGCTTCTTTTTTTCCTGCTTATTTTTCCATTCTAGTTCACAAAATAAAATATCAAACCTGATGAAAATCTACTTTAAAAATGGCAAACAAGGAACTAGATAGCCCAAAAGCGAAATGCTTAAGTTTAAAGATACCAGCTTAAGGTTTCAGATTAAATTGTGAGGATTTAATTGTTTTGTTATATTGGGTGTATTTTCACTCCAAATCTGTAAATTGAAACAAAGAGAATTAAATTGCTTTTTTTAAGTCATTTGTGTTATGCCTTGAACTATTGTTCTTTTCACACTTTGGAGATTAGTATTCATCTGTAGATTTCGCCAAGTGAAACTAGAGCATTCCAAAATAAATTAAACACCTTGCATCCTATATGAAGTCTGTTTTCATTGAGGCTGACTCACATCTATTAAAATCTGATGCATGCTTTATCAAAATTAAATCAAGAGTTTTAGAACTTAAAAACACATGTTTTTATTTACTGTGCATCAAGGCACATAAAACTAGTCCATTTAATATGATTATTGGATTAAAATAACATCTTGAGATAGGAAAATTGCTATTTCTCCTGAACTAATATTATCCCTTGGCATTGTTGTTTTCAAAATACAAAGGTGGTTTTCACATGTATTTAAAAAAAAGTGAGATGTTCCTTCCCTTTTTAAGAATGGTATATTTCATATGACTCAGATTATGAAATTAAATGTATTTATATCACACTTGTTCTAATCTTTTATTCTATTCATAGGTGTAAATATAATATCTTGGGGATATTGTTTCATATAGTTTTTGATATCTTTATCAAGAACCTGACTGACTTGATCATAGAGTGTCAACATAAAGAACCCAGTTCCCAGTTTCTACCTTGGTTGCTGGTTAAGGTTGAGACCATTGTAGGAGGTGGTATCAAGGTTATGTCTCCAGATTTCTCCTCCTGAGGTAGAATCCTGAGGCTAAAAAAGTGGGAAAGGTTTGGAAAGCTGACAGAAACATCTGTATTAGCATGTCGTATTTTCAGATTCCCAAGACCCACTTTGCAGGCATACAAGACCTCGACTTCAAGCCCCTGGGACAAGCTCTACACGTACCTCCTCTGTGTCAAGGAAGGTGGTGGCGGCACAGAAGGCAGAGAGAGAGATGAGCCCAAAGCAGTGCTTCTGGCCGTGTTTTATGGGTGATGTTCAGGGGTTTGGAAGTCTCTCCACGTCTTAGAATAGACACAAAGCTTCTGAGAAAGTCAGAGGCCCTCCATTGGTGGGGACTTCCCATATAAGGACAAATGAGCCCAAGCTTCGGAGGTTCGCAAGACAAACACCAAGAAAAAAGCCAGATGGGGCCAGTTGCATCTCTGTGGTCTCTACTCGGAGAGCAGCCAGACCTTTGGCCCCTCAGCTCTCCCTGACTGCCAAGGAATTTGAGTAAGGCCATGCCTTTATGTGGTGCCTTTCTGAGGAGTTTGAGGTGGTGGTGTTGAGTATTTATAAGGAAAGAGTCTATTACAACCAGAAGCATTTGTAGTGGGAAATTTAAAGAGATGTGTAAGTATGCCTTGTCTTTTTCCTACTTCCACCTTACATGCTGTGCCTTTGCTAAGAAGATTATTTTAAGTATATAATCAATGCCTCTGCTCTGTGTATTCAAGCGTGATGTGTAAATGTCTGTGACCCCACTAATATATAATAGACATAATATGTAGGTTGGAGTTGTTTGATACTATGGCCAGATACTACATCCCTTCTAAAGAACGTAATCTTAAATCATCTCCTTCACTTTTCCATTCAGAACACCCCACAACAATTGAATATGTGCAACCAGTCTCTCCCTGAAAACTTCCACACAAAGAAAGAATTAAATAGCACATTAAGTAACCAGGTAGGCTGTTCAATTTTGGGCAACCCTCGCTCTTAAAATTTTTTTTCTGGTGTTGAATGAAAAAAATGCTTCTTTGGAAATTTTACCTATCATCCTAATTCTGTCCTCTGTAGCAGTGCAAATTCATATAATTGCTATTTCTCTTGATAGGATTTCAATATCTGAACACGATTATTATGGCCATAAAAGCTCTTCTCTGAGCTAAACATCCAGGTTGTTACTTGTAAGAGAATATATAGATTCTTTGGTATCCTATGTTCCCCTGTGGCTGTTTTTCACCTGTGGGAGGAAATGAGGATTTTGAATTTTATATGCATTGTTGATTCAAAAGCTTTGCATAAGCACAGCGTGCGTATTCCTCTGTGTGTGCAGGAACATCACCCAGGACCTGGTGTGAGGAGCCGCAAGCTAGTAGCATCGTTTCCTCGGGACTATATAGAATTGGCAGCCAAGGGAATGAGGCAGTGAAAAGAACAACTGCTTCCTTTGATTCTTACTGAGACATACATTCATGGTGCCATTTGCCCAAGCAAAAGAAACAGAACTTCTGGGAGTACATGAAGTTGATTTATACTAGCAGTGCCGAAATTCTTGCAAACTATCTAAATATATATATAATGCTGCCACATCCATTGCTTTAGTCAACAAGTATTTATTGCACATTAACCATATTTAGGATGTACTCTAGAAATTAGGCAACTAGTGATGGACAAAACAGACAGAAATCCCAGCCCTGTGGAGCTTACATTCTAGCCCTAAATTGACATCATATGCAATGTTACTTATAAGTACAGATATTTACAAACAAAACTAGCCCATTTAGGCTCCCATTAGTTCACTAAATACACTGAAAGTAATGCTTCTGAGTACATATTAAACAACCGTCACTTAAAGTCATACTTCAATGAATATACTGAATCTGAAAATAATTAATATGCTATAATTGAGTGAAGAATTTACTTTTATAAAATATATAAAGGAGACTTAGGTTTGTAAATTAATTATTATATGTAAAGCAGCTTTACTCCTTTCCTTTTTGTAAAGTCTCTTCTTTTTTCATTATTTATTTATTTATTTTATTTTCCATGTATGTATGTTATATCACTCAAAATAATGATACTGATACACAAGACACATACTGAGGGCTTAATGGACTGGCATTGTTTTATGAGCAATTTGTGAAGTTGGTAGAGGTAGTATTTCTATTCTGCAATAGAGAAAACACTAGAGAAGTTAACGCACTTATTCAGAGTCACGTGATGAGTCCGAGCTGGATTTTAAACTGTGGTCTGTATGAGTGAAACAGTTACACTCCTCACTTTGTACTCTGCGTGATATGCTGCATATCATGGCTTCTATCCTTCCAGATCAACAACACTCAGTCCAGCAACAGTATCTTTTGAGCGCTCACCCTGTGCGAGGCATTATCTAAGGGTTAGAAACACCTACATTAGTAAACCTGACTCCTAAAATCATTCTTTAGAAAAATCCAGTTCCTAGGACTTTGTCTTTAGGAAGCTATACATAAAATGAATAATTATAAAGCCATAAACATTGTAAAAAATTTTTAAATGATTTTTCAGGTCAAAATATAAATACCTTTGCATTTTTTTTCAGATTGCAAAGCATACAAATAGCAACGGGTTAAGAAACTTATTTCATGTCTTATAAAAGACCAGTAGAGTAGAAGAGAAATAAGATCCTATAGAGAAGACAATAAATCTGCCTTTTCTCTTTCCTCCTCGCATCCAGGCCCCCTCCCCTTCTGCCCGCTGTTGGTAGCAGAGCCTGGAGCAGTCAGCTAATGGCTCACAGCATGAAGCTCACTGTCTTAATGTCCTCTCTTCTCTGCCCACCAGTCCTAGCAGCAGCACCTCAAGAAGTGATCAGCATTGTGTCTTGCTTTTCTAGTTTCACTGTTTCTGCTTTTTCCATGAGTACTAAATTGAAAAAGGAATTACATTTTCTTTTCCAAAAGGCTGACATTAAAAGGATTGCTCTGAGATTTTATTTGATCTGGGTACAAATTTTTCTCATAGAAAGTGTCAAGTATCATGTAGGTAGAAGAGAAAATATTTGATGAGCATAAATTACTCCACAGGTAATCTTTCAGAATGTATATATTCCTTACATCTGAAGAAGGCTTTCTTACACTTTATATAACCATTTTTAGCCTTCAGTCATTTTTCTAGAATGGTAGGCATTATGTCTACAACTCACTTTTATTTTTTTCCTGAAAATAAAAAGTATGTTCCTAGCAACACATCTTCATATGAAGGTTATACATTTCATTTCCTGTCGCACTGATAATACCTATAGGTTTAAATTAAGCACACAAACCGCAGTAACTTTTTTTTTTTTTATAATTCTGTTCCTTAGTCTAAGACTGCTTTTCAAAGTTACCAAAAGAAATCTACTTGATTTTCTTATATTTTTTGAAAACCATCAAATTCCATTATAATAAAACGCTGTTCTGAAGAAATACGGCATAGACCTTCACAGAATACATTTGTATTCAATCTCATTATATTTTCAATGACTGCATCCAACCATCAGTTGCTCTTCTTTTCACTTTAGAAAATTATTTAAGAGTTAGGACACTAAATGTTTTGCTGTATTCCTAACATCCAGAAGCATGACTAGCATACAGTAAGTACTCAATAAATGTTTTTAATAGTGAGTGAATAAGTGAGTTAAAAGTCAGATGAAACATTATTATTATCCTTACTTCATAGCAATAAAAAATCATGGTAGCCAAGCAAGCTTGACAAAACATTCTATTTGTATAGTAAGGTTAAAACATAATATTTACAAATCTGTAACAAACTTTTCTTGAAAGATATCATCTTAGGTATGTGCAATGGCTCTTTTCTTGGTATTTCTCTCTCTCAACCTCTCTTTCTCTGTGTGTCTGTCCTGTCTCTCTCTCTCTCTCTTTCTCTCTCTCTCTCTCTCACACACACACACACACACACTCCAAAAATCTAGAAAGATTCTTGGGATGCATTACTGCTCTTTGTGCACAAGAACCTATACAATTTGAACATAAATTCTGTTTCAAGAAGATCACACATGAAAAGCTTTCATTCTTCAGAACATCTCCAAGTACCATGCGTGTTATTTTTCAAAGACTGGGTTTACATTAGAGCTTACAGGATGCTGCTTTCATTATTGACTCAATTTTTATCAAAATTGAATTTTCCTCTTCACTTTATTTCCAAATCCCTTGATTTAAATTCTATACCTAATGAAAATCCAAACACATTACGAGAATTAACTCTCCATGTCAGTATTAGTTTAAATATGACTTTATGAATAAAATCAGCTTGCAATTGATTACAGAAACACAAACATGCAGTTGGGTTTGTAAGGGGCTTTCTTGAAAGAGGGAAGAAATAGGATTAAACTATTTAGTCTTGGGTCTCCTACATAATTCATTCTACTTCTGGAGCTGAGTGAATGATCTTTCAAGTGATTCAATCTAATTTTAGAATTGAACAAATTTAAGCTGGGAATTTATTTGCATTTTTCAAGATTTGTGTGTGTGTGTGTGTGTGTGTGTGTATCTTGAGCACTGAGAGAAAAGGTGAGGATGAGGGGAATAAAAAGAGACTAAGATTACAGAACTACATTATATGAGGTCATCACTGCAGCCAGAAAACTATAAAGGGAAGAGTGTCTGTGAAGAGCTGCCAGCCTAGGGACTCAGTGCAGATTTAAGATGTGAAAATCCCATGACTGATCATTCAGAGTTCAAGTACTGCAATTTCTATACGTTCCTTTTTCTTGTTTTTATTTCTTTCTTCCCTCCTCCCCTCCTTCATTCATTTATTAAAAGGAAATAGTAATTATTTAAAATCTAATATGTGCTAGAAACTATTCAAATGTTAGAAACACAGTAGTCAGAAGGAGGCAAAAAAATCCCTTTTAAACATTTTTTTTATTATAGTGTTTGAAGAAAAAGATAATTAACAAGTAAGTAAAATATATGCTGCAACATATGGTGACTAAGTGCTTTGGGGTGTGGCTGATGAGAGATGGGTCTCCCAGAGGCTGCGACATTTGAAATCGGACCAGCAAGAAGGAATGAGCTTTGTGGAAATCAGAATAAAAAGCATCTTGGGAAAAGGAGACAGATATTGCATTTCTGTAAGTGAGAAACAAGATTGGTATGTTCAGTGAACAAAAGTATGGTCAGTAAATGTAAAGGCAGGACAGACTGATATTTTTGTCTTGGCCTATGGTTCAGGTTTTAAGGCTTATCCACCAAGTTCCCATTTCCCCCTGATACTTTGTCTTTGCTATTGTCGCTGGAACCAGATGATTAATGGAGCTTTTTATGGGTACTCTAGCAAATACATCATTTTAGACTTTTATTGGGCACAAAGCACAGAGAGTATGCCATTTCAGTCTCCAGTATTTTGATGAAGAAATATTGTTATTTACTTTAAGTAACAGAAACCATTTATTTTTAAATATGAAAACTATGAAGAAATCCTGCTTTGACCTGATTTGGTGTTTATCTTCTGCCTTGTCATTTGCAGGTGGCTTCTGGGCTTTGCATGACTTTGAACTGTCTCTGACTTATTACAGGAGTTAAATTCCAAGTGCTAATTCCTACCCGGGAAACTTGTCACCCCTTACTAGAAGCCCCAGGTTACATACACCGGGCTCTCCAGAAATACAGTGCATCTCTTCCATCTGTTTTTTAGAGCCAAAGGTCTTCATGGACTGTACAGTTATTTCCCCTCCTGTGTGACAATTTTTTTCTCTTCTGTAGGTATGTTTTCTACTCTTTGTGAAACAAAGAGTGAAAGAAGATGAAGTCATAAAGGCTTGGAATGAGGACTAGCTCTTGCACTTTCAAAGTTGTGATCTTGGGCAATTTATTTAACCTCTTTTAGCTTCAGTTTTATCATTAAAGATAAAGACTCCTGAGATAGAATATGTTTATGTATGTAAAGAATTTAGTAGATTGTCAAGCAGCAGAACAACATGTAGTGTGTATTACCTCATCTTCATCATCCTCATTTCCATCATTTGAGTACTTTTTCCTTAGAGCAGTGGTTCTCAAAGTATGGTCCCTGGACCAGCAGTGAGCATCTCCTGGCAATGTAAATTCTCTGGTATGATTGACTGAGAAACTCTGGGGTGGGACCGATGAATCTATGTTTTGCCAAACCTTCTTGGTGATTTGGACATATGCTAATATTGCCTTAGGGGAAATATATTACATTATTATGTTTGTCTCCAGTTGTTCATAGTTAAATTCCTCAAACGTACTGGACTGAGTAGCTCAGAAATTTGTAATATTCTTAAAAAGAAGAAAACTTCCTAGACAATTACTTCAAACAAAATTACTTATATTTAGAACATAGCTCATATGCAATGCAAATAAAAGTAGACAAACAAAAGGTATTCCTATATCCCCCTGAGAGATAACTAGTTGTATTCAGATGTTAGAATAATCTTCTGAAGTCTCCTAGAGCAGTCAAAGAAGGCATAATTGCTCCTAGAAAGTTTTCATACTGGTTTCAAGTCTTTTTTTTTTTTTTAAAGATTTTATTTATTTATTTATTTAAGACAGAGAGAATGAGAGAGAGAGAGCACATGAGAGGGGGGAGGGTCAGAGGGTGAAGCAGGCTCCCTGCCGAGCAGGGAGCCCGATGCGGGACTCGATCCAGGGACTCCAGGATCATGACCTGAGCCGAAGGCAGTCGCTTAACCAACTGAGCCACCCAGGCGCCCTGGTTTCAAGTCTTATAAAAGTGAAAACTTACCCATAAAATAGTAAAGCTTAATGATATATATATATGTAATAAATTCATAAATTAGATCACTTTAAAGCACAATGCAATAATAAATATTATACCAAATTGTCATCTTTATCAAAATTCAAACTAGTAAATTAGAATTCACATGCACATGAAACATGGTAGAAACCTCTTTTTTTTTTTTTTTTGAGTAATTCCACTTAATAGGTGCAGTTAATGTCCTCTATTCCATCCTGGTAACATAAGCTGCATCACAGAACACATTCAGATCCAGAACTGTCACTGGAATGTTTTGATTTTTGTGCAAACTCTGGTATACTTATGAAATAATCAACAAGGGATGTGGCAATTAAGAGTAAAATCTGCAGTTGTAATGCAGAATAAATTCATCTAAGTAGCTTGCCCTTGTGTCCTGTTCCAAACCAGTGATTTTAACTTTTTTTTTTTTAATCAGGAGATTTTTTTCTCTAATGCAATCTCATAAAGAATAAAAATATATAAGATTGATTCAACCAGTATTAGCATAAATTTATTTCACTTACAGTTCAAATGCATATCTGTTCTTACTTTAAATACAATCAAAGGGAATTAGATCTCCTTGGATAAAATGAAAAAGTTGGCATTGAATATCACACTGTCAGAGACAATTCTCCATGGGTTGCTTGCATTTTTACATATCTTATGAGAAGGCACTGACTGTCCTTTTGTTTCAAACTATCTTTGCAAGGATGTTTGTATAGCAAACAGCCTTGGAAGATAGAGATAAGGTCTGCCTCCAGAGCCAAGGGCAAATTTGTTTACTGCCAATATAGTAAAGATAATGTCGCCCTCTGGGGTGAAAAGCATGTTTTCTTACAGCCTATTAAAAAAGATTTGGATCACCTAAATGTGGCTTCCTCAGCTGTGAAACTTATTTTGTGTGCAGTGTACAAAACCCATCTGGGTCCTCCACATTGCCTTGTGTGACCTAGGGGACATGAAGAACAAATGCAAATGCTAACGTGGAAAGAATCTAGAAAAGCTTTGTTTAGGTATCTTCCATTTGGCTTCCCAGATCTGCCTCCACCTATTCCCCTCTATCTTTTTGACCTGGCAGATTATATGAACCATGTGAATGGCTCCCAGATCTCTGACTTTCAGAAGGTTCAGTGAAAAGGGAGACCTGGTGCTGGGTCTGAGGAAGGAAGAAGAATATATCTAGTGTATCCATGCTCCTGGTTCCCTCCTTGCAAGGTGCTCTGTTCTACAGCCACTGGCCTTTCCAGTCAGGCTTCTCTACATAGTTCCCTTTCCTTCCAGCTTCAGGTAAATACTCTCTCCCTTTACCACTTTAGGCCTGGGATTATAATCTCTTACTCTTTTATTAGCTCTGATTATTGCATTATTTGTGTATTAACCACACTGTGCCTAGACTTTTCCAAAGAGACCCACTGTAATATTCCCTTCTTGAGATATTTGAATAATTTGAGTGTGAAATCTCTTTCTGGTTGGAGCCCTGATTTACACAACTTGAATCCTGAAGGGTAAATAGGAGAGCAAAGAATTTCTCAGGGAAATACAAGAAATATTGAGTAAATAAGGGACAATGGCAGGAGATTAAGGTAGAAAGGATTTGTATGCATCTATAAGGAGACTATCCTAAAGGTAATAAAGATCTGTTAAAAGATTTCAGCTAAAGCTGTGATATAGTCCTTGCATTTTAGAAAGATTACTTGGACATCACTTAGGAAAGAGTTTTAGGAAGAAGTGAGTGCAGTTAGTAACCTGAAGTAATAAGCCAGGCAAGAGAACCGAGGGTTAACAAATTCTTTAACGAGGCTGGTGGCAATGGAGAGATGGAGAGAGAGAAAGAGATGTGGGAAAATACAGAGGTCATGTGAGGCGTGAGAGAGGAAGGCAACTCCCAGTTGTCTGGCTTCAGTAACTTAGTGGATAGAGGTATAATTAACTGCGGGAGTAGTTAGAATAGCATCTGAAGATTCGTGAGTCAATTTGACAATAAGAAGTCAAAGTAACATTTAGATTAGGATATGAGAGACAAATTGATTTCTTAGCTCTTTTGGCTGGATATACTATAATGTAGCCACTTAGAGATTTGAGGAAGGTGGTTCAATTAGAAGTAGTAAACATATGTAATAGATCATGAAGGGCACATGTATCAATAAGAGTTCAGAGAAGAGCAAATAAGAGAGAATCTAAGATGTATGAAAGCATTGTCCATGGAAGTTCAAGCATATCATACTCAGAGAGAACCTTAACTAGATTCACTTGGGATATTCTTAGAAGTACTGAAACCTAACTTTACCTAGTGTTTTTGACACTGTATACCAAGAGTTCACCAACATCAAAAACAATTATGGCTCAACAGTATTTTGAATCATGGTTAATAATAGTGACAAGTAAAAATAGGTAAAAGACCTGTACCCCTGAAACAAATAATACATTATATGTTAAAAAAATAAAAATAAAAATAGGTAAAAAACAGGAACAGCACATATTTGAGTTTTCTTGAGGTATCAGTAATATTTTACGTGTTTTACATAGATTTAATTCTTTAATCCTGGTAACAACTTAAAAACGTTGGTATTAATATCGATTCCATTTTGCCAAGGGGGGGAAATTGAGGTTCACACAGGCTCAAGGTCACACAGAAAATGTATGTAGAACCCAGGAAGTCTGACTATATAGCCATCAATTGCATAGGGTCTAACTCCATGGACAAAAAGAAACTTTGTAGGATATTGTACTTATTTGGTTACTAAAGTATATCACTCGCTTGGAAAGAATTTCCCCATTAGTTTATTTCATTATAACACTTATGAATATCAAAATAATTTGTTACCATGTTTATTTCTGCTTTCATGCTTTAGAAAATAAATTAAGTGAAAGGACAAAGTCATCTCTCTTCCGTACTACTGTAGTATCCTCAGTGATAAGAATGGTGCCAGGCACAAACCAAGAGTGTGTGTGTGTGTGTGTGGGGGGGGTGTACAGTCAATATATGTATATTTAGTCATATATGAAGTGGCTGGCCATGTGATTTTTGTGTTAGTGACCCGACCTTTCTCTTTTTCCTTAAAAAGGGATATTATAATAACTGCACTTCATGGTTTCCTTTCATTCCTTCCTACCACACCTATCCAGCAAATCTTCCTGGCCACTACTGTTAATGTTTCTCCAATTTTAAACTCACCCTATCTATTCCTCAAATTAGTCGATGATCTGTACATGATTATTTTTCATAAACATATTGCATCTAGCCATAATCTTGAGTGTGTGATTATGATATAAACGTAGCACAAAAATAAAACTTTAGATGCTAAATTAAGAAGAAATTATTGTTAAACTTTCACGTTCAATATCAAAAAGCTCAACTTCATGTGAATTACAAAATAGGTGAATAGTTTCAGAAATAGCACTTCTAATTATATTAAATTTGTCCTTTGACTTCTAAAATGCTTCTCAAGGTAGATAAATATAAAATGTAGTAACTCTTCAGTGGTCCCACATGTTTGGGTTTCATGATAAAATGTTATTAAGTATGAGATACTTAAAACATTCCCAGAATACTTTCTGTCTCATAGAAATGAAGCTCATTTCTTTCAAGTGTAAGGTATCCTATTAGATAATATACGAAACAGAGCAAGAGAGCCTAAACTGTATCTCTCACTGTCATCTCAAATTGTAGCCCAGCCTCATCTCTGCATTCATGTACTATTTGTTTCTATCATGAAACACTCTTTGTTTACTTGCTTCATTACATAAGTTTGACATTATTTGTCACTTGCATGAATGATATTGACAGAGGAGTTCTTTGGGTTCCTTCAGGGCCTAAAGGGCCAGGTGCCTGTGGGTATATTTGTGTCACCTCAAGCAGCAATAGTATAAATTGGCAGTTTGCTTAATGTAAAATGCAAATTTCTCAAGGGCAAGGCATCATTCTGCATAGTAATCATCATACTGCCTATAAAAATTCTAAAATTATTCAGTTTTATTTTATTTTGCATTTAGTTCTTTTTTTTATCTCCCAGGAGTTCAAGGGACAAATAAACTCTGGCTGGAGTTTTGCTATAACCATCTGCCGAAGATGAGCAAACTGCAAAACGTTGATTCCCCGCTGAAACTTGAGAAGGGTTAAACGTGACTTTGTCAAATATCAACTGGCTCAATTGGTAACACTTATAAGCCAAATTTCATTATTTAGAATTTGAGAAGCCAAAATAAGGTCCAAGGTTTTAAACAATTACACATTTTATTTTCTCTGCATGTACTTACATTTTTATATTAATTTTTGTCTGTGTCAAAATCAACAACCTCAGATAATAAACTACCCAATGAAAGAGGCCATACTGTCCTTCCTTTATCAACATATTTTAAAAAATAAGGGTTTAATATTTTGGGTAATGTGATAAAAGAAGCTACTTTGCCTTTAGGATTCATACAGCATTCTATACCCTGAAAATCACTGGTCCAGATGTTTTGCTCAGTTAAGGGAATCACGTTAACAAATTTAACGAAGTTCTATTCCCTTACTATTATTGTTTGTTCTAGAACAATAAGGTATCTTTAAAGAGGTAAATTTGCCTCAACAATAGATTATTCTATACTTTCTCCTTTAGGATTCCACCTTCTTGCATTTATAATGCATATATAACTTTTATGAATAGTCTATTCAAATGATTTATTCTAGCACATATAAGATAATAAAAATATTGCAATCAGATTTACACCATATGCAAAGATTTTTTAATGATTTTTTTGTTGAAAGTTTTAAACTTTAAGACTAAATGAAATAAATAGGCTAGTACAATATTTTTATCCTACTGATCTTCAGGATTGGCACAACATTAACTAATTTGTGAGCCTCTCCCTCTCTCTCCTTCCTCTTTTTTGGATGTATGTCCTTCAGAAACTTTGACAAGATTTTCAGTCAAGGAATAATAATTTCCACTAGTGGAAAGTCCACTGTCTTACCATTAAGGCAAGAACTTATTTACAGACAGCCAAGGGCTAGCATTCACAGGGGAATAATGGAGCCACTTGGAATTGTTAACACAGAATAATATGGCAGTTAGAAGCACAGACTGTGGAGGCAGGCTGCCTGGGTTACAATCCACAGTGTGACCTTGGGGAAGCTATAGTTCTTCTTGTACCCTAGCTTCATCTATAAAATGGGAATAATAATAGTAACCATGCTACAGAGGTATTATAATGCTTAGAACAATTCGTAATTGGTTAGAACAGTGGCATATGGTTTGCATTATATGTTGGCTCAATTTTTACAAAATGGATAAAATGACTGAAATTTTAGTATAGCAAATAGTTTACAAAAAGCACTGTTATAGATGCATTGTCATTTGATCCCCATATGACAAGTGTATTGTTGTTGTTGTTGACTAGACATTCATGTAAAAACCAAAAAGCAAGTACGACTTCTCGCTTAAATTCACATCCTAAAAATGATCAGATAACTACCATTGATTTACCACTGAAATCAAAACAAAACAAAATATTTTCCTGACACTATTATATAAAAACAGGACTAGAGCTTAGTTTGTTTTCAAGCTCAGATGGTATCTTTCAAAGTAAATGCTCCAGTCAAACAAACAATAGCAACATCTGCTCATATTGATGAAAACTTTAGGACCAGTTGAGAGCCTTTATTAATTTTCAGTTGGAAAGCAGATCATACAGTAGAGGAAAAACACAATCATAACATGCATTTGCATATTAATAAGACATTGCAAAATCCTAATTTGGAAAAGATAATATTAAAAAGTTAAAAAAAAATTGTCCTGTATAGCAATCAAATGACATACTCTGACGCTTTCTCAATCATTTCTTAATCTTGGCCACCGACAACTGAAAACAACAAATCAACAAAAATAAGTAGTACTCAATGGACAACACATATTCAGCTGTTCTCTAATAAGTATTTTCAAAATAGAGCTCCTTTGTAGTGGAAATATTGGAAAATGTCAGAGCTGATTGCAAACAAGCACCACGCACCTCACAGGAGGCTGAACCTGGAGCCTCCTATATTGTTCAGGAATATTAAAAGCAGTTGTTTTAAGACTTCACTGAACATTTTCACTAATGTGTTGTTGAATCAAATCTATCTGCACATCATTATCTAACTAGGTCAAGTAAGTACAAAAAGATAATTGTTTAAAATTGATGCAAACCACCTAAATACCTTCTTGGTTTATTAAAGTAAATACATCACTTGAATGTATGATTTCGTGGCAAATTCCCATTGTAGGTATTTTTTTTTTTCTATCATAACAATAAAAAATCTGAATTAGCTTTTATTTTCAGAGAGAGAGAACATGCTGAAACTCTGTAAAGGGTAATTTAACAGACAAGTTTCAATATGCCAAACAGCGAGGGGCAACGGGGCATGCATTTCTAGCTTGATTTTAGAGCAAAGCAATAACACGGTACTGCCTCTTATAGCCACTGGGTAGAATTTGTGAATAAACCTCTGCTGCCCAACTTCCTTCATTTTGTTCTATAAAAAAGATATTCTTAATTGGATATTATCATTATAAGCTACTCCAGGTTGCTAAAAATATCAAATTTTAATTTTTATTGAAATGCCTTTAGTTTTGAATATCAGCACAAAGGTTAAAAAAAGTTCATTGTGCTCATAAAATTGAGCATAGCATTACTGTGAAAACACCACATAAATTCAATAGAAATCCAAAAAGAAAATTTTTAAAATATAATTTTGACATCCAGAAAATTTTCTTAAAGGAGAATTTAAGGTGTGATAGTAATTACCTTACTAAATTCATCGCCATCCAAGGTCAAGCCATTAGCAGTGCAGACTCAGAGAACACTATGCACTATTCCATCACTCAGTGCAAATTTACACCAGTAAAATACACTCGGTGATAAAAAGCCCTCATGCAAATTTATTAATTTCCAGTGAGATTCCTATCTCTTTCACTTATATTAGAATATGACCTTTTTTTAAAATTTGAAGTATCATTGGCATATAACACTATATTGACTAACTTATTTTCTAAACAATTTATTCATCTAACTAACTTTCTCTACAGTAGACCAATATGGAAGTCAAATAAAACTAGAAGGTTGCTTGGAGAACCCAACTCAGAATGAGGGAGTTAGATGACCCCCATTTTCAAAAGTTGCAGCCTAAGAAGTCCTCATATATATCTCCACCAAAACCCATGGCCTTTCCAATGATATTTATGGACTGGAAGGCACTTTTGCCTTGGAAAGTTGTTGGCTGGGAGATGCATTAGGAGGCTAATGTATTACTCCTGCATTAGATGCTAAATTAAGATGTTATTTTACTCACCTTAAAATGAAGAACGGATGTTCCCCTTCTTCAGTTGTTATGTGAAGTATACAGATTACCTTTCTATTTGCCTAAACATTCTTTAAACTTTAGTTTGAACAACAACTTGCCCCACCATTATAGAAGATCAAGAATAAACTGAACTAAAGGCTTTGACACCATATTTCTACAGGTAAAGCTGTGGCTTGGCTTTTTCTTTATTGAAAGGGGAATGTTCTCAAAGGCTTCCTTCACCTGGGTATAGACTTTGTATTAGTAATCAGGGTAAATAGGATACAACTGACACTTGTATCCAGTGCATTAACACACACACACACACACACACACACACACACATCAGGGTAAATAGGATACAACTGACACTTGTATCCAGTGCATTCACACACACACACACACACACACACACACACACACACACACTGAACATAGACCTGAGTCAGCAGTCATGGACTAACTACCACATATATGCATATACTTTAAAAAAATTTTTAATATATAATGAAGTACTTGCAAAAGGAATACATGACATCATTTAAGTATGCTAAAAAATGCATTTATACATCAATGCATCTTCCCATGAGATTTTAAAGTTGTTACAGAAAACAAAATCCATTGAAATCTTCATCTTACTTAAAACAACAGTGAGATAATTAAAGGACATAGTATAGTTTTCCCAAAGTGCATTCTCAACATATATAGCTCAAATTTGATCTTAAGCAATTTAATTAATGGAGTTATTTATTTGTTATATAGCACATTATGGGACTCACCTTTCCTACTTAAAAAGTAAGATAATAATGAATTAAAGGTAAAAGTGATGTGAATTGTGTAAGACTGTTGAATCACAGACCTGTACCCTGAAACAAATAATACATTATATGTTAAAAAGAAAAAAATTAGCAGGAGGGGAAGAATGAAGGGGGGGAATCGGAGGAGGAGATGAACCATGAGAGACTATGGACTCTGAGAAACAAACTGAGGGTTCTCGAGGGGAGGGGGTGGGGGGATGGGTTAGCCTGGTGATGGGTATTAAAGAGGGCATGTACTGCATGGAGCACTAGGTGTTATATGCAAACAATGAATCATGGAACACTACATCAAAAACAAATAAAGGTAAAAGTGAACATTAATGGAACATAGCAGGAAGCTATGCAGTTTCTTAAACTGAAAGTGAAGCTCAAAACCATTCTCTGAGGAGCAATGTTATCAAAATGATTGAAAAGGCACTTAGGAAAAAAAAACAAACCCATGCATCAGGAATAAAAAGATACCAGATGAAGTAACACAGCAAATTCTGCTATTTTCATTTTCTCAAAATGGCTTCAAACAAGACAATAAAGCTCAAAATAGTGAGGAAGATAATGTGAAGACATGAGGAAGACAGACAGAGAGAGAGAGAGAGAACAAGAAAGAGCCGGAGAAAGCAATGGGAATGGTTGGTTGGAAATTTGCCTCCTCCAAAAGAAATGCAGATCTTCCAATGTTTCATGGAAAATCCAGGTTCAACCTGAGCACATGAAGAGCAAAACTGTCTGCTTAACTGAGAAGCGAACCATATGAAAAGGAAGAGTTAGTTAGCATTCAACTAATAGGTGCCACAACTTGAGCACTCCCAACTGAGCACTTTTGAAAAGTAAGCTTTCAACTCATTTAAATATGCTGGAAGGTGAGCACCACCAGTTGAGCGCTTTCACAGCACGCTGAGTACTGATTGAGCTACTTCGAAGCACATCAAGCACTTTTCTGTTTGAATTCTTAGCCAAATTTCCATACCCCCAATCCTCCCTCTGCCTACACAGCTGCTAATCAAGAGGTGCCTTCCCGGTATGAAATTCCTTTGCCAATTAGAATTATGGTTTAGCCTTTCATCTTTTATGTTTTAAGAGGATTAAGAAATAATAATAATTAGTGAATACATATGTCAAATTGAAGTTCATTCCTTCTAAAGAGATCTCCGTTAAGCCAATTTCATCCCTCAAGGGCTTAAGTTAAATTTTGGAAATTACTGTTCATACTGAGCGCTGTGAGACTGTGCCCAAACTTAACTGTGGACACCACGAAGGATTTTTCAACGGTTTATTTCTCCAGGTGTTTAAAATCAGCCAGGAAGTGAAGTAATCCAAGAGTGGTTCAATTCCCTAGTTCTTTTTTTTTTTTAAGATTTTATTTATTCATTTGCGACACAGAGATACAGAGAGAGAGAGAGAGCATGAGCAGGGGAAGAGGCAGAGGGAGAAGGAGAAGCAGGCTCCCCACTGAGCCAGGAGCCCGATGTGGGACTCCATCTCAGGACCCTGGGATCATGACCCGAGCTGAAGTCAGACGCTTAACCGTCTGAGCCACCCAGGTGCCCCCAATTCCCTAATTCTTTACAATTGTGTCAAAATTCTCATCTGGGCAAGCTGTCATAAATAATAAAGAAAATGTTTTCATATACAAGACAATCATTTTTTTTCTGCTTTACTTTTTGCACAAGTAGAATAAAGCAAACCATTAAGAACTTACTGAGCATCAGTTGCACGTAGGTGTTATGTCAAATATTGAGGAGAATATGAAATTTATAATAGTCCCTGACCTCAAGGAGTTTACCATTTTATTAGGACAAATAGTGCAACATCCTGACTTATTATTTGGTATGGTAATTTCTCTCCTAAAATTTAACCATCTATTCTAATTTACCCTCTCCTTAGTCCTGATAATTAAATTATATTTACCATTTTGTCTACAGCTGGAAGGGGAAAAGACTACAATTAGATAAGAAGGAACATGTTTGGTTCATCCTGGTATATATAACTTAGTTCTTATTTGGATCACTTATAGGAGGTCTAAAACCCTCAAAATCAAGTTAGAATGATAAATCTCTGGGACAATTTCACTTCTAAAATTTATAGTTTATTTAGAGCCGGCTCTTTGCAACATAATAGGTTGCATATGGTGCAGGATTTAAAGTTGAATAAATGAAGACTCTGACCCCGAAGCTTAGAGTCCAACAAAGGGTAACAATAATAGTGAGAATGATGGCAATAGATTTAAAAGATCCAAAACTCACAAAAATATGTGTCCATTAAACAACGCTAGAAAAACAACCTGAATTAGTCAGTAGGGAAATTTAAAGGGCCATTTTTGTTTGTTCATTTCTCTATTTTTGTTTCTCCTGTTATTATTGGAATTCTTCTCTTTTAGAGTAAATACGAAGTGATTATTGTATTCAGAGTGTGTTAGCATTTTAAGGAGCAATTTTGTTTTGTAATGGGGTCCCAGCATGGTTTAGATCCAGCCATCTCAGCTCTTCATTTTATCTCTGAAAGGCTGGCTGGCTGGGTGGGAACACAGTGGTCTATTTGCTTAAGCTGCTTAATTATGAGGGAGCATATGTACCTGGACTTTTGGGGAATGACAGCTAGATATCCTAGTTAGACCCACTCATTCTCTGGGGGATATGGTCCAAACTGCAACCTCCCTGCACATTGTATGAAATGGAATTTGGTGTTTCTAATCTTTGGGTCTAATTGGAGGCATTACTATAAGAGACATCCTGCCATGCTCTATGTGATGAGTGCTAAACACCACAGAGAAAGGAACTGCGATAAAAAATAGGTAAAATAAAAACCAGGTCACCAGAGTTTTTCTATTAAGCTAAAGGAACAGAATATACTACTACTTTTGACTCAAATGAGGGCTCAGTGCTTGGGAAATAAGGATTAGTGTTGGGATACGGGGATGCTCTTGGGCTGGAGGAGACATCTTGCTCTGACAAGGAGGCCCTGGACCATGACATCAGCAACAGCCTAGTGCAAGAGTGATTTGTGAATGTTCCTCATAGTAGCACCTGTCTCCAAGTTACAGCTGAAACAACTAGGTCGTTAACCTAACAACCTTGATAGCAGGATCCTTGTGGAAAGGTGAAAGCAGGTGGCAGGTTTTGAAAGATACTAGAGTTCCTGCACTATCGGTTTAGAAAGAATCAGTGTTCCAAAGCTTGAGCTAATGGGGATTGCCAGAAAATAACTTGTATTATTATTATTATTTCCAACAAATAATGTGCCTCATGCCAGTTGGCCGAGAAACACCTGTTGTTATAGTTTGAAATGCAATTAGGTAGATGTGTTAGTTGTATTATTGTTTCTTATACTGAAAAGGTATTTATACTGTTAGGCAGTATTTGTTATCAAATTTCTATACTCTCCCAATGGCAGTTATTTTGAGTTTCAGACAAAGATTTTTTAGATATATATTCAAGTTCTAGGGCAGTGCTGGCCAATAGAACTTTCTGTGATGATGGAAATATTCTATATATCCTCTTTCTATTGTTATCTAGGAGACTAATAGAAACAGAAAATCTCAGGCTCATACAGAATCAGAATTTGCATTTTAATAAAATCTCCAAATTAGTAGGCACATTGAAGCTTGAGAAGCAGCAACCTGAACCTTACAATCAGTCACCTGAGAGGGTTCTTAAAAATACCAATGCCTGGGGTACCTGGGTGGCACAGTCGGTTAAGCCTCTGACACCTGGTTTCAGCTCAGGTCATGATCTCAGAGTTGTGAGATCGAGCCCCATGACCAGCTCTGCACTCAGTGCTGAGTCTGCTTGAGATTCTTTCTCTCCCTCCGCCCCTCCCCGTTTGCTCCTGATCTCTCTCTCTCAGACAAATTAAAAAAAAATCTTAAAGTTCTGGGATAAGATCTAGGTAAAGGTATTTTTTAAATTCCCCACATATAGATCCATATATCCACTGAGATAAAAGTTTCATGTATTTAACACTACATAACAATGGACAAATAGCCCTTTAGAAATATGCATGTTTTTAGTTAGCAGTAGTACTTCAATAATCCAAAAATGTAATTAACATCATCTATATAAAAGTGTGCGATTACATGTTTTGTACCAGTCATTGATCACATATGTCTTAGTCAATGGGAATTTGGGCACCTACAAGATAGAAATATTACTGAGAATTGCAGAGATTTACCCAGACTCCGCACTTCTCAAATTTTATTTGGGTTTACAGCAATAATAGTAACTTTTTCTCAATTTAAGCAGTTCCATAAAAAACAAGGAATTTCCAAGGAGTAAAGTGAACCGAACTTCAGGGAGTCAGTGAACTTGGAATTTGGTGAGATATTAAAAAAAAAAAAAAAGCCTATTTTAAAATTCATATAACATTTACAAAGTGCTAGATTGATGGGTTTATTTTATGGTTTTAGTTTGCTTTCAAGTCAATCAATTTAATCCTGACATAGAGCAACCCTGATGTAATAGGAGCTGGAGAATTTAGAAATACCCTGAGGTTCACAATTCTAAAAGCAGTCATAGAAATGTAAAGCATAAGCTTTACTCAACAAAATCTGAGTCTCCTGAAATTGTGATTCCATTTCTACCAAAAGTTTGTGAAATTTTTGTTTGTACCTATAGTGAGCTCAGGTCAGATGTACCAAGAACAGGTTGGAATCATGCTGACAATATTTTCCAGGCTTCTCAGCAAAAACAAACTCATATTGTTACAAATACAGTCAGCCCCATGCCTCTCTGCACCCCTTGAGTCCTCATCCTCTTCACCTCTGCTCTGTGAACTTCGCAATGGGGTCGTCACTATTGCCTTCTGTTTTCTTCCATGAGTCCCGTATGAGGTTGACTCCTTGAACCTCTCAGATTAAATCAGCATTATCTTTTGCTTTGCAAGCTCACATACAGCATATCTAGTGGTCTTGTCACATCAGTAATTAAGTACTAATAAAAGTTAGTTAAGAAACAACAGGGGCAGGGACACTCAGACCTCCTCTGTCCCCCCGAAAGCAGTAAAAAGATATCCTTATTACCAGTGATAATGACTTTAAAGTCAAAAAAGCTACAAAAATAAACCTTGCTACTTTTTTGCTAATCTTAGCCCAAACCTTAGCCCAAAACTCCTGTGAGTCACTGGAGTATAACAATTTCTTTCATCCCCAAAGTCCCTTTATATGATAATACATTTCTGCAATCTAGATATTTGAATATATATGTTCAACCATTATTCAAAATGTAATATAGATTGAACATATATATTCAAATTTTATGTATAATACACATGTATAAAATAACTATTATAAGCACACACACTAAAACTAAATCTATTTAGTCTAAATATCCTATGTATGCTTGACCCAAGACAGCCTTAACATTCCCTTTAGCTTGACTAAGTTTTAGAGAGTTTTCTTTCTGATTCAAGGCCTTTGACTTCCCTTTTCTTAGAGCATTTACTTTGGGACATTTGCAATTATAAATTATTTCTCTGTGCCCCTGAGATGTTAATCTTCCCCCAGCCTCTTGTAGTTTTATAACCCAGAAATGTCTTTCTCAAGGACCTGGGGGCCATCTCTTTGAGATGTATTAATCAAGGAAGATAGAACCTCTATTTCCAGGTCTTCTCTGTGGTTGGGTAGAAGCTTAACTTCGGTAAACACAAATGACCAAACACAGATAGCCTAATCACATTGACTAACTTCCACAATAATGTTTTTCACTACTCTTCCACTAGTTTATCCCACTGCAAATTCTCCTCAAAAATGACTTAACAAGAGTTAAGCATACCAACAATTTCTTTGTCATGAATAGAAAGTTAGGATGATTTTTTTCACACTTATTGTATACCTGGAGAGGCAACAGATATAGCATACTTGTTAAGAATGGTCTAGACTTGGCTTGGCTATTGTTGTGTGACCTGGGCTAGTTTCACCTCTTTGTGTCTCATTTTCCTTTTTTTGTAAAATGGGGCCAAATGCTGAATCTACCTTATACAATTTGTGAGGATTAAAAACAGTGTTAATATGTAAAGCACACTTGGAGCAGTGTCTGGCACATAAGAAAAACTCAGTAAGTGTTAATTTTTGCCTATGACAACTACTTTACAATGTTCAGAATCAACTCAGATTTCTTGCCACCTATTAGTTATGTATCAGTTTATGTATACAATTCATTTCTTTTGCCTTTTCATATATTTTGTGCTAAAATTCTTAGGCTGACTGATTGGCCTCGCAGATGGCACGGTCAAAGACCATAATGTAAACTTACCAGTTGAGAGGTAAGTATTACTTGGAAACCAATTATAATCTCCCAAAAAAAAAGGAATTCAGATGGACATTGTTAGAAAACAATAAAACAACTTGGAAAATAATGACTAATTTAACAAAAATAAAATAAAATAAAATGCAAATAATCTGTGTAATATAGATAAATAAATATATCTATGTCATTCCTTTAATGAAGAATGAAGATACCCATCTCATTGGATTTTTTGAGGATTATGCAAGATAACTTACAGAGTGATTAGCATAGTGTCTGACACCTGGAAAGAGTCCAATAAATGTTGACTAGCTATTATTAGGGGACAAGTGAAATAAAGTTGTCATATGCCAGCAATAAAATTTCCATGAGAACAAACTTTAGTGTTTCAAACATTGAATAGTTCTGTATCAGTGATTATCAACCAGGGGTGATTTTAAGTCCCTATGACCATCATCACCACTAATGGGAACTTTTGGCAATGTTTGGCTTTTTTTTAATTATCATGATTGGTGTATACTGGTGTCTAGTCAGTAGAGGTAGGGATGACTCTAAGGTATTACAGTGCACAGGAGACCCTTCCACAGTAAAGAATTATCTGGTCCAAACTGTCAGTAGCCAAGGCTGAGAAATTTTCTTCTAGGTAAGCACATTTTTATTTATCTTTAAAGTATTAATCCAATTAATATTCTTTCTTTTAAGTTCAAGTCTAGACCTATTACGTAGGTGTAACCAAAATATAAGGAAAGTTAGTATATATTTTCCTTAAAGCCGGTAGCTCACATTAGGAAATAGGATTCATGCTGGAAATCAATTGATGCCCAGCATCTCTTATGTTGTCTGCATTATGGTCCCCATAGGCAGCCTGATTCTTCTATAGTTGCATGTTGGCTAGTCCACCTCCTTGGGTAAGCCATTCTTTTTTACCTCGTTTATTTTCCGCCTCTGCATCCAGTCCACTAAATACTTACAGAAAACTAATTAGAATCTACTGATTCTACTATATATATATACGTATATATATATATATACGTATATATATACGTATATATATACTATGATTCTACTATATATACACATATATATACATATATATACTATGATTCTACTATATATATATGTATATATATGTATATATATATACATATATATCCTGTCCAAATGCAATTGAGCCCTCATTACCTTCAAATTCTCTGTATTTTTATCCTCTCTCACTTCTTCAGCTTCTCTCCATTAAAATATAATCTTTATTTAAAGATTTATTTATTTATTTGTCAGAGAGAGAGGGAGAGCACAAGCAGAGGGAACAGCAGGCAGAGGGAGAAGTAGGTTCCCCCCTCCACCCCCACCCCCGAGCAAGGAGCCCGATGCGGGACTCGATCCCAGGACCCTGGGATCATGACCTGAGCTGAAGGCAGAAGCTTAACCAACTGAGCCACCTAGGCATCCTGATAAAATATAATCTAACTATAAAACTGATCTTAATTCATTTCACTGATTCTATATTGGTTTTTTTCTATATCTTGTATATCATTTTCCCCTTTCCTCCTTATCGCCCTTGTTTACATGAAGTAGTCTTGAAAATATCTTCCTTGAAATAGGTTTCTGACTAAGATACAGTACTATTTGACCATCCTTTTTGTCTCCAAACTTGAAAAAGCTGCCTATTCTTGTTCTGCTTATTTGCTAACAACCCCTTCGTTATTTATTTCCTTATAATCTTTTCCCCTCCTCACATTATTTTAATGAGAATATTTTTTCAAAGGTCACCAATGACCATCTCACTGGCAAATACAATAGCTTTTCCTTAGCTCAGCTGGATTCTCTTCATTCATTTCCACCAATCTGATGCATGTCTCAATCTAGATGTTCTAGAATAACATCAAATTTATTACTGAAGTTACATTTATCATATTGTCCCCAAACCTGTTTACCTTCTTATGTTCCTGATTTCAAAACCTTAACTTCCTTGAGACCCAGACTTGAAACATAGGATCCATCTCTGTTGCCCACATCTCAACCTCATTTTGCATACCCAATCATTTCCAAGTCTATTAATTCCAACATCATTTGAATTTTCTTCTTTATCCGACTTACAATTCTGGAGCATAGTTAAGTTTTTACTGAGTGTGAACATTATTCTATGCCTTCTATTTATATTACCAGATATGGTCTTCAAAAATCTCTGTGATCTAGGAACTACTCCATTTTATAGATGAAGAAGATCAAGCTGAACGATTTCAAACAGCTTGCCCAGGGCTACACAGCTAATTTGACAAAAACTGAATCCAAATTCCATGTCAGTGCTGCCGTTGTAAGTTTGACATTCGGTGGTTTTCACCCACCAATCTGGTACCACCTTACCTGACTTTGCATCCTAGAATTCTACCTCAGATAGCCTATGTCCCCCGTCCCAACTTGCAGACTGTCAATTTCCATCTCTGTATCTTTATTCATGTTTCCTTCATTCATGGAAGGATGCCCTTCTACTATATTGCTTTAAATCCGAATCCTAAACATGGGTTTTAAATACTGACTTAAATGTTGTCTCATCAATTAATATACACATTTAAAGTAATTAGTATTTGAGATTAATGAACCCACATGTTCATATAATTTTAGTGTTGGTAGACACATATAAGTCTAATCTTTTAATCTTCATTTGCTACAGTTTTGTGTATTCTATTAAATATAGGATTTGCTGGAAAAATCAAATGGATCTTCTTAATTTTCTCTACCTACACAGCTTATTTCCCTCTTATTTATCTATATTACAGTGAGAAAAAGTATAAATAGAATTGTAACCTAGGGGTACCAGCTAACATTTCAACAATGCTTCATGGGGTGGCTATACTTTAAAATCTAGTCCACTACAAATCTAAAGTATTGATTTTGTCAGTAAGCATTTAAGGAATTGATTAAGTTCTGGGAGACTGACTCATACTAACCCAGGCTGGCAAATAGATTTAGACTCCTGTGCTAACTAAGATCCATTTGCCGTGGCTGCCTTGAAGAGCGGGGCAGAGTGTAATAATCTGTGTTTCGATCTGGAAATGGAAAATAATGGTTCTTGTAGCATGTATTTGTCATTTACATACTAAGAAAATTTACTAGAAACTGGCATAGTAATTAAGTTGTTTATTTATTAATTTGCAGCAACCTAAGTCTCTAGTGCTTAAAATACAGGGGCTCACCATTTTCCTAGCTTCAAAAGGTGATGTTGAAAATGGGAGCAGCAACAAGGAGGTGCATAATTTTGAAAACTATTTCACTGATAAACTGTGCCTCGCATACCACAGAGAATACCTTTATATGTTGGCATGTCCTTGCCTTCCAGGTCTGATGTTTCTTCTCTAGGCAGTAATAGACAAACACTGCTGAATTCTAATCTTCAAATTCATCATTAGGTCTATTCTAACTAATCCCTTTGTGTTTGTTTGTTTGCTTGCTTTTCCATGTAACTTCATGGCAGGAAAATCACTCTTGGATTTATTCAAATTCTAGACTTGCTTTGATAAAGCTACATAGCAAGCTATGGTTACAAATTTCTTGAAGTAGCCAAGACTTCTCAGTTGTCCCATAACAAATAAATTTTTGGTTTGCTTCTAGATATGGGTAATCATACATTATCTGCAAACTATATTTATTTTTAATTTTTTTTAAGATTTTATTTATTTATTTGACAGAGAGAGAGACAGTGAGAGAGGGAACACAAGCAGGGGGAGTGGGAGAGGGAGAAGCAGGTTTCCCTCGGAGCAGGGAGCCCAACGCGGGGCTCGATCTCAGGACCCTGAGATCATGACCTGAGCCGAAGGCAGACGCTTAACGACTGAGCCACCCAGGTGCCCCTGATCAAGTTTTAGATACTAACTTTGTTTTCTTTTCAATTCCTTTTGGGGGTTGAAGAGAGTAACTTAACTGTTTTCTTTCTTGTGGTTTTATTATTTTGTACATTTTATGTTTACAACATTTTCTTTATTAGTCTGTATATTCCTTGGGGGCTGGAATCATACATCGTTTATGATTCTATTCCTACCAACACTTTCCACATTGCCTTGAACAGGATAGCTTTAAACATATTGTCTAAATGAATGAATAAACGAATAATGGATTAAAGAAGGACTTCAATTCCCTAAAAGTTGAAGCAATTGTGATTTTATTTTTCAATTAAGAGTACAACCCTCACCAGTGTTCCCGATATTTATTTAATTTTGTTTCAATAAAGGGAATAGAATGAAAATGTTGAACCCATTTGAAAATCTAACAGAAAAAGAAAACTAGCAAATGAGATGTTGCAAAGGCAAAAAATGGTTAAATGGCTTTTAGACTAGTAGAAGTTAGTAGCAGACCGTTCACCAGTATCTGTATCCCAAGCCAGCGGTCACAGGAGCGAGGGGAGTTGGATCTGTCTTATTAGGAGACTGAATGCATTGGAACCCGATTCCCTGCCGAGTTCCCTTCTTCAGGGGAACCTTCTGAGAGTTAAGCAGAGTTTCGACCAGAGAGGCAAAGTCTGAGGCTCTTTCAGCCTCGTTAACAGAAGCAAGCGCTGTCATACACAATTTTGGTCAGGTGGAAAGTAAAATAAATTTGAGATTTTCTCATTACAAGAAAAAAAAAAAAAAATCCAAAGCCTGTGGGTTAACTGGTAACAGAACTGCCTTGCAAGTTCAGTACAATACTGAGCTAAAGCAAAAACTCAGATTTGAGAGCAGTTCAATAATAATTGGTAACTGTGATACAAGAAAAAGAAATTAAGTCATAAGCAGTGCCTGTTAGAGGCTTTGTTTGTTTTAGTCAAGCGAAATTAAAATTCTTTTTTCTCTTAGAATTCCCTGCCATCGTAAAAACCATATGAATGAGTTGAATTTTTGAGTGACTGGCCACTGGCTGCTACTTGGGACCCAGCATTATTGACTTTTGTTATCATGGGAGCATAGAAAGATTCTTATTCCAATGAAATCATCAGTAGAATCTTGTATTTTCTCCTAAAGTCATGTGCTTCATGTTACAGAGAAAAAAAATATGTATATGATAAAGACACTGTACAGGCATAATAGCCTATACTTTCAAATACACTAATGAGCTCCCATTTTATTCATTGATGGTAGGAACTTCTAACTTCCCTTTCCATTGAAGGGGTTTGGGACAGGTCCCCCTGAAATACGCTGCTTTGGCATGAAGATTATTTTGAGTTAAAAGCAATCAAAACCCAGCAGAGTCAGGAAAAGCTCTTTACTCCCATCCCCCCACAACGGCCTAAAAGAATTTAGATAGAGGACCTAGTCCAGGAAGAGAGCTATCACCACAGATAACAACATTATGATATGAACTAAGTATGATGGACAGGGAGGGGCCCAGCAAGGCCCCTTTAATCAAAGTCCTCTCTGTTCCATTGTTTCTGAATAGCCCAGCAAACATTTGTTTAGCAAACATTTACTCTTCCTGTGAATCACATCTCTTTCCTTTGAAGTCTCAGACCCTTATCTTCTTCTCCTTAGTTCAGGATGACATATTACCTCATTTTAGTGACTGTCTTTGGAATTGCACCTTTGTGTGGATTCCCTATATGTACAAAATGAAATTTATTTTCTCCTGTTAATCTGTTTCATGTCAATTTGATTCTTAGTCCAGCTAGAAGGACCTTGAAGTGCACAGGAAATTCTTCCTCCCCAACATAATTCAGGCACACTGGTCCTATGTTGAAACAAATAACAGACACCATAATGGAGAATAAATGTATCTCTACCTCTTCCAACCACCATGTAAAGCAATCAATTTCAAATGAACTTCAGATTTAAATGTAAATGATAAAACAAAATTTCTAAAAAACAAAAACAAAAATAAAAGCCATAAGAGTATGCCTTTATGACCTTAGAAGAGGAGCTTTCTTTAAAAACAAACAAACAAAAAAGACAAAAAATGCTAACTATAAAGAAAACAAATTAATAACTTGGACTACATTACAAATAAAAATTTATGCTCATCAAAATTCACTACTTATGAAGTAAAAAGACAAACAATGGAGAAGGTATTGAAAATATATTCATTTGGCAATGAACTCTTATCGCTAATATATATAAAACTTCTACAAATTATGAGGGGAAAAAAAGGAAAATGACTTGAATGTGCACTCCATAAAATAAAATACCAAAAAAAGTCAATATATATACCAAAAAACTCCATCAGGAAAATGCAAATTGGAAACAAAAGCTAAATCTAATACATTTCCATGAGGATAAATAAAATGAAGATGACAGAAAAAAAAAAACAAAAACAAGTGTTGGTAAGAAAGTGGAAAATTGAAATGCTAATAGAAAATAGAAATCCAAATGGCTATAAACACTTGGAAAACTGGCTGTATCATCTAGCTTTAATAAATGACATACCTTATGTATTACTCTTGAGCTAGCAAGTCCATTCCTAAGTATACACCCAGTAAAAATACATACCTACACAAAAATACATGCATAAAACCACTATTTGTAATAGGCAGAACTAGAAAAAATCATCAACATAAATTATATTAACTGTGGCATATTCGTACCATTAAATACTTTGAAGCAATCAAAATGAATGAACTTTGCCTACATATTTCAACATGGATGAATCTCATAAACATAATGTTGGCCAATAGAAAACAGACAAAACATATACAGTTTGATTCTAGTCATATACAGATTAAAATTAATCACAACTAGTTTACTGTGTTAAAAGTAAAGATAATGTCTATCCTTGGGGGGGTTATAACTGAGTGGTGCACAGGAAGGGAACCTGGGAGTACCAATTATGCACTATTTCTTAACCTGGACACTGGTTGCATGGAAATTTGTTGAGTTACACACTTTTGTACACTATTCTTGTGTGTGTTATATTTCTTTTTTTTTACAATATTAAAATAATTTTATTTATTTTTTATTTTATTTATTTTTTATTATGTTCAATTAGCCAACATATAGTACATCAATAGTTTTTGATCAGAGGACCATAGGGAAAGGGAGGGAAAACTGAATGGGAAGAATTGAGAGGTGTATGTTATATTTCAATACAAGGTTTACTCTAAAAAATGTATAGCAGCCATTTATGAACACAGTAGTATTAGAGAGACTTTCATGCAATGGATACATTTTGGGGAAAAAAATACTGTTATAAGTTCCTTTTTTCAAATGTCATTATACTAGTATCATTTTAAAAACTGTACATTGCATAATGTCTCCAAATAATTTCTTTTTGGTAGAATATTGAGTTACTTAAATAGCTACTAAATAATGATCACAGTAATTTCAATATTCGGAGTACCTTTTGGTGACTGGGAACCTTGTTGTATCCATTGAGAAAGATCTTCACTTGTTTCCTAAACCTTCCTAAAGGCTTCTTTCTGGCAAGCTGCTTATATATTTGAAGTAAGTAACTTTGCCTTTAAGTTGTCTGACAAGATCAAAGTTCTCTGGAATATAGTACAATGAAATGAAAACTATTTCATAAAGTACGTTTAAAGAATAAGAGATGATATATTTCTCTCATTGCAGAATAAAAGGATTTCATGTAACAGTAGGGTTCCTTTCTGAAAACTTGAAGAAATGCAAATAGGAAATTATATTCATTACCATATAAGTAATAAAACTTCCTGTTTTCAAAGAATTGATTTTCTTATCAAACCTGAAAACTAAAAACCATGACAAAAAGTTCTAATTTATATAGGATTGTTGTATGCTTTCTAGAAAGGATATAACCTATGTAGTTTCTAATGCAAATCTATCATATATATATATATATATATATATATATTTAAACAGTTGTTTTTCAAAATATCATCCCAATCCATATTTAAATCAAACCATGTAAGCATTCCTGATTCACCATATTAATTTCAAGGACACTAACAGGTACATTGTGATAACAATTTTCTACTGATACCACAGCAGGTTGATTTACTCAGCTGCACAGAACAGCAGTATTTTTCTTAAAGCTTTGAAACTCTTGAATGAGAGGTGGAGCACTAACTGTAGACATGTAACGTATTAAATTTCTAAGACTTCAAAGGGAGCGTAATTAACTCAGTGCCACATAATTGCTCCAGAGACAGAAAAAAAAAGATGCAAACAGAATTGATATGCCCATTTTTCCCGTTAGCAATTAAATGACAATGCTAAGTGAGCAATTTCTTTTTTAAAACTCATTCTTTTGACTTTGAGGTTAATGTTTCCTTTGAATATTTCAACAACTTTCTGTGCCCACTTATAATGTGTAGGAAGCAGTGAAAGTGAGAGTTCTGCTATCCCCTCCTCTTTGCCTAGAATTTCCCCCTCTCCATCTCTCCCTCTCTTAGGTCCTTACTGAACCAGGCTCTGCCCTCATCATAACCTTTACTTCCTCTATCTTTCCTTTTATCCCAATCCATCAGTTTCTTTCTAGCTTCATATGACTTTCTATCCATCATATAATCCTTGGTAAGTTATTTCTACAAATGCTTCTCTTAGGATCTGACAATCGTGTACCCCTTTGACCCGCTGACAACTTTACTATTTTCAAACTGTGAGTGTCCCTTACCATCCACAATCAGCATTAGCTGCAAGGGTGTTAAACATTGCTGGAGGAAGTTAGAGAACAATATTGATTGCATCTAGAGAGGCCTTTAGTTTTTTCAACTGTAAATTTGGAATTTGGACAAAATGTTGCATGTTCCAAATTTAAAATGTCATTATTCAGGATATTTCTTAAAAATTGTAACAATGGTTCTTAAAGTACCTTATGTTTGCTTGGTTTTAACCTCTAAAAATCTGAAAGAATACTCTGGAACTTCCAACTCAAAAGGTTAAAGGGATTGTCCCCTAAACCCCCAATAAAATATAAGGAGTTGTGTAGGTATATAAACCCATAACCATGAGGAAAGAGGGAAAAGATGATCAGAAAAGTGTTTTTAAGTAAATTACTGAAAAAAGAAAAGCAGATGAGGTAGTGTTATCTGATGATACATGGTAGAAGAAGCCACAGACTAGTTATTGTCGTAAGGGGCAGCAGCAGAGAGCCCTCGCATCTCTTATTGTTTGAATGCTTGTGCTTGCCTCCTCCAAATTCCTATGTTGAAATCCTGTGCCCAATGTGATGGTTTCAGGAGGTGGGGCCTTTGGGAACTGCTGAAGTCCTGAGGATGGAGTCTAGAGAGCCCTAGAAATTTTGATACTTGACAAATGCCAAGCCAAAGGGAGGGCAGGAATGAGATGGGAGCTGAAAAGTATGGGAGCAAAGTCAATTCTTATCATTCCCAGTAGTTATGTTCCGTAAATTTCCTGAGAACACTGAATTAATAAATGCTGAACCTCTGCTCCTAGGGGAAATACAGGGTTTGGTTCCTACAAGGCTCTGGGTTTATTTATGTCTCTATTTGAAGAGATTTAAATTTATATACAGTATCTATATATTCAATACATATTGTACATATGATTAATATATGCTATATGTATATACAGATTATTGTGTCCTAGTCCATTTGGGCTGCTATAACAAAATACCATAGATTGGGTAGCTTACTAAAAGCAAAAATTTATTTCTCACAGTTCTGGAGGCTGGTAGTTCAGTCAGGAGCCAGCATGGTTGCACCATGCAAAAGAGGGCCCTCTTTTCGTTGCAGACTCCTTGTTGTATTTTTACTTGGTGGGAGGCGCTAGAGAGCTCTGCAGGGTTCTTTTTAGCATTTAGAATAGCACTGATCCTATTTATGAAGACTCCATCCTCAGGACTTCAGCAGTTCCTAAAGGCCCCACCTCCTGAAACCATCACATTGGGCACAGGATTTCAACATAGGAATTTGGAGGGGGCAAGCACAAGCATTCAAACAATAACATGTCGATTCGTTAACATTGAACTCATGGCCAAGGGTACTCATGCCTGAATGGACCTTATCGAACAGGTATTTTCTCAGTAGGACACATCACAGTTAAGGAGAGCACTTCAGCACTACACTTGGAGGCCATTTTAAACAGTGAAATCACCAAAAAAAATGGCACAAAAAATGCAAAAAAAAGGAGACACGAAATAAACTGCAAAAAGGACATTTGTTTACAGTATGAGAAATGAAACAAGAATGCAGAGCACAGCTTTGTTCAACCTTAGTTGGCAACCTTAGGCAACTCAAATTTTTCACAGCTCTGAACATTTCTGTGAATGGCTTGTGAAAACATCCTTAGTATTGATTTTCAAGTTACAAATAAATCTCAGTGAGTAGGCAAATTTGCAAATACAGAATCAGTGAATAAAGAGGACTGATTCAAGTTAAACACATACTGATTTTCACAAAGGCCTTCTCACACACTGGCTCATGCAAAATGTCCTTGAAAGCTGACATACATATAGATAGATAGAAAGATGATAGATAGATGATAGATAGATAGATAGACAGACAGGATTCTCGTCTACAAAATCCAAGCAGACCATCTGGGCTAAACTGGAGAGACTAGTGTTGGCATCATTATCCTAGAACAAAGACCACACATAAACATACATAACAAAATCTATTCTTTCTATCTCCAGAACTTCTGTGCTGTGTGCCATTTGAATTCCATGCTGTTTGCCTTTTGAATTAATTGTTTCTGGTATTGAGGGGCTAGTCTATTTCCTAAGTGGGGAAATGCTCCCAGAACCCATGGGTGAGCAGAAGAAAGAGGAGAGATATTGGAAAACAGTTAATTGAAAACAGGAACCACTGTACAGGTCAGAGAAAACAGCTAGCTTAGGATGGGGAAGGCAGTGGGTTCACATTCTTTCTGTCATTCTTACATCACTGTTTGAGACTATAGAATAAACTTAGTACAGTTTGGAGACATAAACTCAGTGATTGTGAAACACAAGCGAGTGGGGAAAAAGTGGTGTCAGTGTAGAGGAAGGAAGAGAAATCTCAGGAAACTCACAAAAATAGATTTTATATGTTTAGGAACAAAGACAGAAACAGTAGATTATTACAGGTATCAAAGTTCAGAGTCAAGGATAGGGGGCCATGGTCAGAACACAAGTCAAGATCATGACTTGGCAAAAGCCCTTGGTAATCTGTCCCTCTTCTCAGCCCATTTCTTCTGACTGGCTTAGTAAATATACATGAATTGTTACCTGGCACTCATGGGCCTTTGCCATCTGGTTTAAAGCCATGTGTTACACAGTGCGTGTCACTTCTCTTTTTCACATATCCTATATTGAACCTATACAAAACTACTTGCTCTATTCTGAGCACTCAGTCAAGGACTGTGTCTTTGCAAGTCTTGATATTCTTTTCAGTTCACCAAGTATTTTTTGAGCATCTGCTATGGTCAGGCATGTGCTATATGCTAGAGAAAATGAACTAGAAATTAACATGTCTTAAGTACTTACTAGGTGCTACCTCCCTCTCCCCAACTTTAAGGCGTATCACAGGATGTCTCATTACATTACAAATTTAATAAGTTGAAATCAATATATTATTCTCATTTTATTAATGATAAAATGGAGGCTCAGAAATGTTAGGTAATTTGCTAACCCGACATGACCAGAAAGTGGTTGGGATGGACTTGTATTTGTCTGTTGCATACCACACTTCTTTCATGAATTCCTACTCATGATAATAAGTACAATTCAAATGTGCCTTCTCAATGAAGTGTTCTCTGATCTCCACAATCCCCAACCAAAGACGACCATAGATGCTTCAACCTCACTTATTATAATTTTAAGATTCCAATTTATGTTATATATCTTTGTGTAATTATCTTAAAATTTTCAGCAGATTTTGGGTTTCTTGAAGGAAAGAACTAACTCCTGTAAAATTGGAAATATTCTTTCTACTGTGGAAAGACCTAGTTGTTCAAAAAGACTCTCTGAGTAATTTGCTGCATTAGAAAAGGTCAAAGTTCTGTATTTGTCCTTAACAGCATAACAAAGTTCTCTATTAAAATGTTAAAAAAAATGGCGTTATTGATAGTTTTCCAAAAGTTTTATTCTTCTCAGTGATTTATATTCTGCTTCAGTTCCTTGATACCAATTAGATTATAGAGTGTCAAAGAATTTCTAACACATTCCTAATTTGGAGGCTTTATAGCAGTACTTTGGGAGCTAAAGAAAGCTTACTAGAGAAGTGAGGAAAAATGTATTAGTCAAATAAAGTCACCAAAATTAAAAACACTACTAATAAAACCCATGTGAAAGTATGTAATGTCATGACCAGTTCTAGCACTATATAAAATTAAAAACTTGAAGTAAGGCAAATGACAATAATCCTGTCAGGGCACTAGTAAGCATTTTAGAACATAAAGATGTTACACCAATCATTAAAAAGTCTTAATCGTATTTTTACAAAGTTTTGGAGCTTCTAGCCAAATTAACAGATACAATTAAAATTTTGAAGATGCAGCATCATAGAATGTACAATGGTCATCACTTTGCAGAGAGTTTCAGTTTTAATTATTCATCTTGGTACAAAGTTCACAGAACAGAAGTAAATCTGCTCTTTGTTTTTGTAAAAGTAATCACGTTCAGGCAATAACAGCCTGGTTCAAGTATATCTTTCCTCAGAGGTAAAATTCTGACTTGCAAAAATTTAAGGATTAGTTGGAGAATTGTGCTCTTGTGAATTTATTCTTGAACGTGTTAAAGTAATTCAGGGTCAACAACATTTTTAAACTCCCATGACATTTCTTAAAATCATCCTGGCTATGTGCTTAAATATATAAATACAAACATTTTCAGCAGTTAACTGTGCAGGATGTGGGAAAATTTTGTGCAGGATGGATGCAACAAGCAAGGAATTCAGTGTGCTACCCACCTCCATTAGTGTTAATGACAGTTGTGTAGTTAATTCCCTTATCCTGCTCTTAATTTTCAACTTTACTGTGAGGTCTATTCCAAAGCATTTAATTTTTTTAACCCTACTCCAACCCCATGACAATTTTTACTTACCTCAGTAATGAAAGATTTGGCTGTAGCAGGATTCATAACAAGGATGGCTCGCCTAAGAGTGTCTCGATAGCGATTCAATTCCTCTATTCTCAAGGTGTCAAAGAGAGTGGTGATCATTTTACTGATGTTGTTTTCTACCTTCTGCAATGCAACATCCATTCCCTGCTGAGACACCTTGTCCAAAAACTCCTGTATTCCACGGATATCTAGGAACATCAAAAGTCCATCAAAATGTGAATTAGAGCGCAGAAGAGCGATAAAAGCTATTTCGCTCACACCAAAATGCAGTTTATTGTTCAACACTGTAGGGTATGTAAAACCACTGAGTAGCTGATAGAACTCTCAAATATATTTTAGGCATAGCATGACTTAATGTGTTTACATAAAAAATGTAGGAATTATTATTCTTTAAATGAAGTTCTTTCTCTCCATTGAGCATTTTAAATTATCTCACCTCTATAAAATCTTAAGACAGAGTAGAGGGAAATAGTTGAGGAGGACTCTCACTTGTCTAAAATAAATGTGAGATAAAGAAAGTACGTTTGTTATTTTGCTCAGCATTAAAGAGTGATATTAACTTTAGGTAAAATATGAATATTGTTAATGGCAGATGAACCTAAATCAAAATTACTAATGTTTCTCAAAACGGACAACAATACCACTAAAAGTTGACATTTACAATCTAAATAGAAAGGGCTTTAGAGCAGTTGTCTTCTAAGGGTTTTAAGTCACTTAGACCACAAATAAAATAGCCACGTTTTTGTCTATTTTATGATTACCACCTCCTTAGCTCAAATACGGTGAACTTGGTAAAAGATAGTTTTCTTTTCAGGAGTATGGGAAATGTACTTTGTGTATAAAACATGTTTTAGCAAAATATTCATTTTGCTAGTGAATATTAGCAATTCCAAATAAGCAAAGTTCTAAAAGATTATCAAATGAAAATGTGATGAGCACTGGGTATTATATGCAACTGATGAATTACTGAACTCTACATCCAAAACTAATGATGTACTATATCATTAGTACTATATCATATAACCAACGATATGTGGGCTAATTTGAATTTAAACTAAAAAAAAGAAAATTGTCTCTATTTCATATTTAAATAAAAAGGATAAAATCCAGTCTACATAAAGTGTTTACAGATTGTACTTTGATGTATATTTAAGTAACAATAAGTGTCTGAAGTGTTACAAATATTTCTTCCTAGTACCACATGGGCTGTTTATAGAAGGGATCTGAACATTGATAAATACGATTGGAAGATGTATCTGCCACAATATAATCTTAATATAGCAGATTTGCTTTTACTATACAACAAACCATATTTTTCTATATATATCCGTGGCATAAAATGTTTAAAGGGAAAAACTGGTGAAAGATAAGAAGTAATAAGGATTACAGATTACTTATTATGAATGGACTATATCTCAAAACTCCCAATTGTACATGATTGCATGCATGTAAAATTTGCCTCTCGAGGGCAATAATGTTTTTCATTACATTACCAATTTAAAGCAATATATAAGCCCACAGAACAAGAAAACAAATAGCCACAAATTTGGAAGCTGATATTTGCTCACAATAAAAGTTTATATTTGCAGAGTTACAAATTAATAAAAAGAACTTTGCTTTCTTTTTATGACTGGTTTTATTTTAAAACAATTCTATAAATAGTATATGTTATCTAGTGAATCTCAAACTCTTAAAATAAATAACTGTATGAAGTCTACCTCGTATTTCTTATTCCTAATTATATCATAAACCCAGGATGTCAAAATCATAGCAGCTTAAAAGAACAAAGCCTCATCTAGAGCAGAACAAGAGATGCAAAAGCAGGAATACTATATTAATAAGTAATTATGTACTCATTAAATATCCAAATCAGAAAGTACATGAGGTTATAAAATACTCAAGCATGGATTAAACAAAAGGTCAGATACAGGTAGACCTATAAGAGGACTATGAACACACTCAACAGGTGTTCTTAAACTTTGGTATGAATCAGAATCATCTGGGAATCTTATTAAAAATACAGAAGGCTGGGCCCCACCCCAGAACCAATATGCCTTTCAAATTTGTGTCAGAGCAGATCCTTGATTTTGAATTGTAAGTAGTTGTTGTTTCTTTATACTGAAGCACTTAAATGGGCAGCTAAATATAAGACAAACAAAACAAGAAATATATTGAAATATATTTTGTGACCAAAGCTTAAGGCTCCAGATCATTTATGTTCTAGGAAACCTTCTGTTCACAGATACAATATTCTGGTGCAATGTCATATCTTAACTTTAAGAAAAAGGAAAAGAATGTTCCACAAGGCATTTACTGAATACAGATACAATGCTGTGTGCAAGGAATACAACAGTGAATACCCTTCCCCACACTGAGATAGACAGTGAGCAAGTAAACTAATAAATACAAATCACACTAAGTGCTTGGAAGGAAACAGTAAGGGTGCTCTGGTAGATAATGACAGGGTGGCGAGGAGAATGTATTTTAGTTGTAATACTCAAGAGAGGTTTCTCTGGGAAACTGGTACTTAAACTGATCTAAAAGATGAGAAGTCATTATCCAGGCAAAGAAGTAGGAAGAGAAGATGACAGCACGGAAAATGCCCCAAGGCAGCAAAGAGATTGTGTTTGAGGAACCGAAAGGATTCCAGTGTGGGTGCAGCTCTGTTAGTGAGGGGAGAGTGCAATGAGGCGAACATGTATGGAGAGGGAGGGTCAGATTTTGTGGTTCCCGGCGAGACACAGAAAGAAGTTTTGCTTTTATCCTAAATACAATTTTAACCTACTGAAAATTTTAAGTGGAGCATCTAAGTGGATAACAAGCTATCCTTTTCTTCCTTAGTCTGGAATTGTGGTTATCACTGCCTAGATGGTGTGATTGCAAAATTTTCAAAATTGTTTTTTGGTCTGTAAATGAGGAAATATTTATTTTATAGATGTCGTCAAAGATCAGATTAGTGAGGGTGTGCACATGGGTGCGTGTGTGCACAAAATCCAGTGTAGGGTCTAACACATAGTTGTTGCTATTATTGTTAATAATAGTAGATAATCACTTGTTAAGAGACCACCCCTATCCACACCTATAGAGCATAATTGCCTAAAATTTACTGTTGGGTAGCTACCCAAAATAACAAGCATAACGTTTTAGACTCTTGGAATGCATAAATTAAATAATAATGGCTTTGCTTGTTTAAGAATAACACTAAACACCCATGATATGTGGCAACTGGTAAGTTTAATATGAGAAGAATCTGAATCATGCTGTCTCTTAGCTGCTCTGTGGAAGAGTCATTAAAAGAGAGAGTAGACCTTTGGTTTTATTAATTCATGAACATAATTAACCATGACAGTTATTCAGTGACCTTATCTGTGTGTCTATTACTTGACAAGAAGTAAAAATAAAAGTCACGGAAACAAAAGCGACAAGACAGGGCGGCTAGCTTCAAGGAGCTTCTAGGCCTGTGGGTGTGACTAAGTGCTATTTATTCATAACAGAAAGTTAAATAGCATTTCAGTTCAGTAATTCCAGTGATTATTAATTCTACTGACCAGATAATTTTATAACAGTGAAGGGTGGAAGCCTTATTAACTGAGTTATTAAACATAACATTAGGGAAAAAATGACTTTTTTTCCTGGGCACTACAAAAGAACTTGTGGTAGGCAGAAGAGTGACCTTCCAAAGATGCCCAAATCCTAATCCCTGGAACCTGTGAGTAAGTTATTCAGCAAAGAGGAATTAATACTCCTTTTTTTTTTTTTTTTAAGATTTTATTTATTTATTTGAGAGAGAGACAGACAGAGATAGGGAGAAGAGAGCATGAGTGGGGAGGAGAGGGAGAAGCCGGCTTCCCGCTGAGCAGGGAGCCTGATGCGGGGCTTGATCCCAGGACCCTGGGATCATGACCTGAGCCAAAGGCAGACGCCCAACCAACTAAGCCACCCAGGTGCCCCAGAATTAATGCTCCTGGTGGCATTAAAGTTGTTAATCACCTGACCTGAAGATGGGGAGATTTCTTGTATTATTAAGGGGGGGTCTAGTGATCACAGAGTCCTTAAAATTAGGAGAAAAAGACAGATGAGAGAGTCAAAGGGAGATCTGACTACTAAAGAATAAGTTGACTTTGGGGAAAATTCAGAGAGATGCAACATTGCCGGCTTTGATGAATGGGAAACAGGAACTCTAGCAAAGAAATATAGATGGCCTCTAGAAGCAAGTAAAGGTGAGGAAGTTTCTCCCCAAGAACCTCCAGAGAGGAACACAGACTTGCTGATATCTTGATTTTAGCCCATTGAGATACCATGTCAGACTTCTGACCTCCAGAAGTGTCACATAATAATTTCTGGTGTTTAAGCCTCTAAATTTGTGGTCATTTGTTACAGCAGCAATAGAAAGCTAATATAGAAGTATACTTTAGTCCTTAGGTCGCTATTTTTCAAATTATGGTCCACTTAATTTATTTTTGGAATCATCTGGAGAACTTGTTGAAAAAGAAGTTTTCTGAGCCCCACCCCATTCCAATAAAATAAAAACTCTCATGACAAAGACCAGAGATTTTTCTCAGCTGATGATCCTTAAGAAACCAGTTTGGGACCCAATGCTCCAATTTCTTAACCTTCTTTGTGTCACAGACTCCTTTGAAAAAGCCATGAAGATTATGGATTCTCCCTTTCCCCCATATATGTACATACCTGAAACATTATGCCTACTGCCTAGATTATGGTCTCTTAGTCTGATCTGCTTGATTTCCTTACAGGTAGTTATCGGAGAACCTGGATTAGCATATTGTTACTACTCTTAATGATTTTTTTCTACTCATGCTATACAGGAAGGTAAAGCATAGAGATGTTCACATGTTAACTAATAGTGTGTACTACACTTTATTTAAATAGAAGAAACTTTTAAATAAAAATATTAAGAAACATAATAAACCTTAATACCTCTCCCAATAACATGTCATTGGTTTCAGTTATTAATTAGTCTAACTCTAGCTGTCCTTCAGGTCTAAAGAAAACCCACTATGCTGTAGAAGGTAGAGTTCCGGGGAAGTAGACTCTGGAGACAGGATGGAAGAGCAGGAAGTTTACTGGGGATAGCTCTCAAGAATAACACTTGTGCAGGGAAGGGAGCAAGAGTAGGCGGAGGGAGAGCCGTGGTGATGCTCAGCAGAGACCTGCCCAGACCCTGGGAAGTGTGATGCCCTCAGAGTTCTCCTACGTTAGGACCAGTGGGAGGAGAAACTCTATTATCCTGCATGGGCTTTGGTTTGGTGGTTCTCTTCACCTGAGGGCAATTCCTGGGGAGGGTAGTCAGCTGCCAACGCTCTCAGTGGATGGGGAAATAAATGCTTTAGTTTTGAAGGGGGGTTTGGATGGCACAGGACAGAACGCAGCCAGGAATTTTCCTTGCATTTATTGTTTTGGTTTTCAAGGTAATTTGACCTTATAAGAAATTTGCTTTTATAAGTCACTGCACCTTTCTTTTTTGAAACAACTTTCTACTATGGAAAACACACTACGCTTGACGTCAGACAAATGAGTTTGGATCCTTAGTTTGATACCCACGTGGCCCTGTGAGCTTGGAGTTAATTTCATAGTTAATGTCTGCTGTTTTAAGTTCCCAGTGTTTCTTCTCCTTGATTTCAAATAACAAAACCTCATTTTTCACTTAAGAAACAAACCTGGACCCATCCCTTGTGTTCCATGTTCTATGGCAATCTACACTCTGTGCGGTCAGGTATCTCAGGACGGTCAGTTTGAGCTCACCATGTCCCTGGCCTAGGGGATAGTCACGGGATTCAAATGAGGACTGAAATTTGATATATGGATAATGAAACAAAAATGATCTCTCTTTTGTATCACAAGTTGTAATGATGTACTTTTGGGATTGCAAGAGCCAGTGTGTCTAGAGAGAAGCTGAGTGAAGCCAACATGTGAAGTCAAACAGAGGCTTTTTTCACTTTTTGCTTACTTAGTTTGAAATGAGCTTCTATCCCTTTCAAGAGGAAGGCTATTGACTAATATAACATCTTTCTATAAACATCTGATAATCTGGTGATGAAAGTGAAACCACAGTTCCTATCCTTGAGGTACATCCAGTTGAGTAGAGCAAAGGACAGCTTAAACTGGTAATTATGTTTTAATGTGATTAATACCAATAAAAGAAATGGAAGCAAGGAATGGAGGCATAGGGTAAGTAGCAACTAACCATACCTTATTGCTGAAAAAAAAAGTTTAATTACTGTAATTACTGGGTTGTTCTGATAAAAGGAAATAGGACTTGTGAAACATTAAAGCAAATTTCTAAGCAATGTGCATTTTCATTATCAAGACTTTATTAACCCAGTCAAAAGTCCCATTTGTTCCTAATTTTCTTCTGCTTTTTCTATGAAGAAATGAAAAAAGAAAATCTTAGTAAGGACTAAAAGTTGATCTAGGTAACACCCTCAGAACTTGATATTCTAGCAATGATCAATTTCTCTGACATCTGACTTGTGACTTGTGTAACCTATTTAGACCACTTCCCACAACACTCCAAGAGGTACTGGCTGATTGAAGCTTAATTAATTAAGTAATTAATTAATTTTATTTCTTTTTTAAAGCTTTTATTTATTTAGAGAGAGAGTGCATGCATGAGCGGGGGGACGGGCAGAGGGAGAGGGAGAGAGAGAATCTCCAGCAGACTCCATGCTGAGCACAGAGCCCAGCGTGGTCTCCATTTCATGACCCTGAAATTGGGAGAGCCGAAATCAAGAGTCGGGTGCTTAACTGACTGAGCCACCCAGGCACCCCATGAAGCTTAATTATTTATTTTATTAAATTGTGTAAAATAATGACTTCATTATAATCACTAATGAAAGATTAAATTTAATCTATATTAAAAATGGTTTACATTAATGTATATTAGGATTGAAAAAATCCCAGGCTATATTGAAAACTAATGTATAAATACATTTCCAAACTGACCCCCAAACCAGTAGTATGATATCCTGTTGTTCATTTCGAACTAGTGGTCAGCATCCAAATAGATCCCTTTTAGAATCAACTCTCTGTTTACTATGTGTCAAGCACTTTGAAAGGTACTTAGAAGAGAAGTAAAAGTACTTAGAAGAACAAGACAAAAACAATTGTTGCCCTCAAGGAGTTCACTCTCTAAAGCATCTGATGATAACACAGGCCCTATAGTAGATAGAGGAATCTTACTATACTACTCATTTTCCAAACTGTAGTTGCAATTTAACTAAATTTAGTGACATTCTCTGGAATCTATCAAACAGTATTCCTCACTCTGATCATTATGTTCAAATATCAAATTTAAAATATTGAATTTGGTAGGAAAAGAGGTTTGTCACTAAGTTTCGGTAAGTCTGATTTTTTTTTTTTTTTGGTCTACTCATCTCTCTCCCTCATTTGAGTAGATTAGCGCATTTAATCGTTTTGATCACTTAATGCATTGAAGACCTCACTTGGAGCAAGAGATTAGCACTGCATTCAGCCAATCTTGGTGTTTCTGAAATTATGACAGAATTCTGAGCTTTAAAATTAATATTTAGAATCTCATGACTTTCTCTTTACATAGAAAGGAATATGGCATGTTGCTGGATCCATGAGATCATTGAGCTGAATGGCTTTTCCCAACATACGAATTGCAAAGCATACTCTACAAAGTGCCTCATTTCCTGAGAAAATAAGTCTTTTCACCACTGAGTGATTTAAAAATTTTTGTTTAGAAGAACCCTTACTTCAAAAAGGATTTAAGTCTCCATTGAGTATTCCCTTGCCATTTGTGGTATATTTAGAAAATAAGGATAATATGCTGTATTAGATTTTGAGATGACACAGTCCAACAACAGTGGCCCATCACTAAGATTTTCTATTTGATGAGAACTTACTATTTTAGCATTAGATCATAGTGTTTTAGTATGAGAGTCATCTTTACAGTAATGCTGATCAATAAGGACATTTGACTAATGAACAAATCCAAAGTAGTACAATATATCATTTTTAACTACTTGACATAATACGGACTAATGCAAAGGAAATAGCTCAATAAGATGCTTGGATTAATTATACACTTATTGATGCACATTGAAGTAAATGAGAGAACTGAAAGTTGGAAAGTGGCCAAATGAGTAATAAACAGCTTTAAGACTGTCTAGAGAGATAGTTAATAATATTATAGTCATTAGACATTTGAAAACACCCTCAGGGTAATTATAAACATTTGCAATCAATTAAGAGGAATGTGTCCATTTTATGGGCCTTGATTAAACCTACATCAAGATGCATGGAATAAACACTGTTATTCCATGGAATGCATTCATGAGGATGATCATTCAATGTTCATTTCAAAGGGGTTTACCATATGTCAATTTAATTGTAAGAAAGGGTGATACATTGATGTACTTAACAGTAATGTGTAAGTATCTCAGGTCACTCTACTATGTATTGACCTTATAATTTGGAATCATTAAACCAGTGTTTTCAGAATGAGGGAGAGCCCATAAGTAACCCATTTGATAATCCTTAGAGCTGAGTTTTTTTCTTTGCTTTTGTGCCTATGGGTGTCAAAAATGTATATTTTTATATATATAGACAAATATATATATTTAATTTAATCATTTCCATTTTAAGATATTTTATCAACACCTATTATGCCCTTTAAGGTCTCTGATTTTCAGAAATAGTTTAACAAAGTATAGTAGAAATCTACATATGGCTAAAAATTCTGTTGTAAAAGAAAAAATACTATCCTGAAACTAAGGAGAATATCAGAAATTTTGAGAACATAAAATAAATTTAAACTAAACTAAAACAAAAACATACTCAAACTAGACTTTGAAAGTGTATGTTTTAAAAGCAATTTTAAATGTTGAATTACAAAGACAAGTATTTATAATTTACATATTTTATATAATTCAATTTAATAATAGTAAAATATTTAAAATTTAATTAACTAAAATAAAATAATCTAATTAATGTTTAAATAATTATTTTTCTTATAAGCAAGGTTTCCCTCAAACTGGAAAAAGAAGCATATGCGTCCACATACGCCTACACTTCACCCAGAGGTAATTCACCCATCACATAATTCAGGTTAGTGATTGAGAGCCCGCCAAGTGCCTGGTCAATTTATTTGATTCAAGGATCAGCACAGGATCCAAACAGAGCCCAAGATTTGGTATATAGATAAATATCTATAGGTCTGATATTTGATATACAAACAAAGCAGGAAGAGGGTCTTTCTTTAGTATAATAATTTGTAAAGATATGCTTAGAGTCACCAATGTCATCTATCTTGCCTAAGAATGAAATCAATACATAAACTGAAGTAGAGATTAGGCTACGGTAAGAGGATGTCTAACAATTTTCAGTAAGTACATGTATCTGTGTCATTACTGTAACAAGTTGCTTAGATCCCTGTCATCGTATTATCCCTCCTTCATAACTTGATCTATCTAATAGATCTATCAATAGATCAAATCCAGTATTGGGCTGTGGGACCAATATTGTTTTAGGCAAAGGAAATTAAAGAACTCAAGTAGCTTATTCATTGAAAAGCACTTCAACCTTACCGCTTATGTCACTCTGGTAAATCAGTTCTATTCAGTTTTCCCAGATATGAAATTCAACTTTTCTCTCATCAATATTCTCAGAATAGAATCCTTCCTTTAAAGAAATATATCTGCTTTTATTCTACTTTAAGAACCACCTACTACTATTATAAATTTCTGGTTTCTGTATATTGTCAGTTCCTTGATTCTGGAATCTAGCCATTGGCTAGTACATTCAACTAATTCCTTGTATAGACCTCTCTGATAGTGAGTCTACCTGGACTACTCCCAGTTGCTTTTAATGAGCCTTCTTCAATATCATATTCCACCTCCTTGACCAAACTTCCTCTTGGAAATTTGGTTGAAATCAAAACAAATTGAGGATGAAAAATTGGAGGGGTAAGGCAATATGATGAATGATACAATAAAGATTTAATATATTTTTTTTTAAAAAAATTATTAAAAAAACAAAAAGTACCAGTGTGTAATTTTGTTTTGTTTTGTTTTGCTAAAAAGAGACAGAGGTTTTACTCCTCTCTCTAAGGCAATAAGATAGCATGAGGCTTAACGAATAATCAGTAAATGTATCAGATCATATACAGAGATACTGAAAAACTAGAGAGATAGGAATAAAGACATTTAGAAAAGTGAAATCTTTGAAAAGCACAACACATTGAAAATGGGAAATTGCCCATGTTGAAAATGGTACTTAGGGAGTAGAAGACTAAGGAGAGTTCAGGGAGCATAACAATTTTCTTCACTTACTGATAAATGATTTTAAGCAAAATGATTATTATTTTCTATTATTCCAGAAAATAGATCACTTTGTCCAATATTGGTATTTTAAGTTTCATATCAAGAAAAACTTTCTGACAACTAGAAACACCCAGTGTCCAAATGTGAAGTAAGCTCCTTCAAAATATAGTAAGTTCTGTCTCCCTTGGAATATTCTGGAAGGGGAAACGATGCTAACAATTAAAGATGCTGAAAGAAAAGGTCTGCTGAAATTTGTTTCCAAATGCCTCCTTGAGGAACAAAGCTGGCTGCATACCTTGCAACAATGCTGATTCCAGGAGTCTGTGATGGGACTCAGGTATTATGATATTAAAAAGCTCTTCTATTCATTCTGATCTATTACCAAATTTGGGTTCTAGGAATCCACTACATTCAATTCTAAATGATTTTTGTCTATGAATCTACAATCTCTAAATGATGATTCAATTATGCTATTAGTTAGCTAGTTTATTTATTTATTTATTTATAGAGAGGGAGGGGGAGGGGCAGAGAGAGAGGGAGAGAATCTTAGGTGGGTTCCATGCCCAGCGCAGAGCCTGACTCAGGGATGGATCTCACAACCCTGAGATCATGACCAGAGCGAAAATCAAGAGTTAGACTCTTAACCAACTGAGCCACCCAGGAACCCTCAATTATGCTATTTAGTTTAAAACTATGATAGGGAAATTGATTTTTGCCCCCTTTTTCTTTCCTTTACATATCTTTCTCTTCTATGAATTGTTTGCACAAGCCTTTTGCCCATTTTTAATTGTATATTTTTGTTGGTCTCATATTGTTGCATTGTAGGAATCATTTTTCTTTTTAATTCTCTGAGCTTTCTACAAATCCTATGTATTTATATAAGCCTCTCGGATATATGTCCTGGGCTATATTCCCCAGCTTGTAATTTGCCTACTTATTTTCTTAATGGTGTCTGTTAATGAGTAGGTATTATGAATTTTGATGAAGTCCAAATTATTATTTTAGATTTATTTTTTGATGTGTCTAAGAACTCTCTGCATATCCCAGAGTCGCAAGAATATTATCTTATGTTTTCTTCTAGCTTTTAGTTTAGGTTTATGATTAATCTTGAACTAAATTTTGTATGTGTGAGATAGGAGTCAAGGTTTTTTATTATTTTCTTTTCCTTCTTTTCTTCTCTTTTTATATACATGTCCAGTTGTTTCATTACTGTTGGTTAAGAGCACTTCTCCACTGAATTGACTTGGCATGTTGGTCAATAACAAATTGACTGTGTACAAATGAGTAGACTTCTGAACCCTAATGTGATCTATTTGTCAATCTTAAGCCAATATTAAATGAGATTTGAAATCAGGTAAAGCATTTAATCCAGTTTTATTATTTTTCAATATTGTGGCTATATGATATTTTTAGATATCCATATAAATTTTGGAATCAGCTTATTAATTTCCTCAAAAGAGCTTACAAATTTTTGATTAGAATTACATTGAATCTATAAATTAATTTATTGAGAATAGACATCTTAATGATATTATACATATCATTCTCTTGATATATATTCTCTTGGTCAAATTTTGTAGTTTCCAGTATAAATGTACTGCAATATTTTGTAGATTTCTCCTGAGGCACTCTATGTTTTCACATTTTTGTTTATTTCAGTTTCCAATTTTTTACTGCTATTATAATATATACTTATTTTCAAATATTTATCTTTTAGTCTGTAAACTTGCTAAATTAACTTAAAATTTTTGTACGATTTTTTTGAGATTTCATAGGATTCTCTATGCATCTAATTGTGTATTGACAAAAAGAAATTTTTATTTCTTCCTCTCCAAACTATATGACTATTCATTTTTAGTTCTTGCTTTATTTCCATGGTTGGGACTTGCAGTACATTTTCTTTTTTTTTTTTGAGGAAGTTCTGTAGTGATATCTTTTCTTTTATTTCTGATACTGGTAAATTTTGTTTTTTTTTAATAACAATTTGTTTCACTAGGAATTTATCAATTTTATTAATCTCTACAAAGAATTAATAATTTTACTAGAAATTTTTTTAAGTAATCTTTCTACCCAACATGGGGCTTGAACTCATGACCCTGAGATCAAGAATCACATGCTCTACCAATTGAACCAGTTAGGTGCCCCCAAAATTAATAAATTTAGACTCTCTTAGTTTTCTTTATTGTTTATTAATTTTCTATTTCATTAATTTTTACCCTTAATTAATTATTTTATTTATTCTACTTTGGGTTTAATACAGTCTTATTTTGCTATATTCTGAAGGTGGACATTTAGTTGCTTGCTATTTAAGCCTTTCCATTGGTTTGTTATTTTATTTTATTTTATTTTATTTTGTAATTTTATTTTATTTTTGTAGTTATTGTGCTTGGGGCTCAGTGGGTTGATGCCTTTCCTAAGTATGACACTTCATTCTCTTTCTCCAGACCAACCTGGGTGCCTGCCTGGCTTAAATGGAGCTTAAGGGAGTTGGACTTATATTTCTTTCCCACCTCCTGGAGTCTCTTGTTGGACTGACATGATTCTGAAACATAAGGGTAATGAACACATGGTGAGTACACTGTTTGTCAAGTCCTCCTATATGGCTATTGCAGGCTAAAGTGGGGGGACATAACTGGTCTCCATAAGTTTTATAAAAATGTCCTGTCTTTTTGCACCTGAACATTCCTGATAAAAGGTCTGAGTGCAAACAGAAATCAATGAAGAAAAAAATGAAGTTACAGTTATTGGAATGGGACACACCATATTTCTGGAACTGGAGAAAGAGCAACACCTCCAACACAGGGAAGGGAAATCCTTAGGCCCCCTAAGATAGAATGGATGTACATGAATGACTTTTGTCTTTCAAAATAACTCTTGGAGTTCTCTTCGTGAAAGGAAATACCCTGGTGCAGACCTTTCAAATTGATATAAAGGCCTTAAATTTAACTGACTGCTGGATCTGCTATTCCTCATCAGAGAGGGCTATACTCAGGATTTGATCATCATTCCCTTAATCTTATCAAAAAGACTACTGGAAACAGCAGGAGATGCACTCCTCCTGCAAAACACCTATCTCTCCAAATACCTTCTCTGCCTCTATTTTCATTCATTACATGGAGCGGTAAGAAAATCACCAGATGATGCCATAGAACAGAGGTTAGTAAACAATTTCTTAAAGGACCATGGTGTCATATTTTAGGCTTATGGGTTATATTGTTTCTACTGCAACTGCTCAACTCTGATATTGTAGCTCAAAAGCAGACACAGACAACAGGCAAACAAATGAACATGCTGTGGTCCAGTGAAACTTTATTTACAAAAAGAAATTTCAGGCCCAACAGTAGGTTGCTAACCCTTGAAACAAACACTAAAGACAGATTGTATTGACTGACCTCAGGCTGTCTCTCCTAAACAAGAGCTGGATTCATATATCCTATATGAATTGAGAACTCTTAGAAATACCAGAAGTCATATTGAAGGACCTATTGATGTATGTCTCACTCAGGGGATCCCAGCAATGTAACCAACCCTTCCCTTCGCTCTTTCCTAACCTCCATCTCTCCAACCCCCCTCCCACACCAGGGACATCATGTGCATTTCCAGAACTGTAGTTCTTGTGTGAAGGTTACCTCCTTTCTGAAGACAAGAGTCACACATTAGGGGTGGCTTTGAGAACTTAAAGTATTTAAGTAAACACTAGCAGCAGATAATGTAGTACTTTACCGAGATCTCTCTAAAGTGAGGCTTACCCTAATTAATTTGGGAGAGCCACATGGAGCCATATCTACTTGTTACTGATATGTGTCCTATAGATAGTCTTCCCTATGATAAGAGTCATCCAATTAGAATTTTTTCCCGTGAATTTCACTAAAGTGATTGATGGTACCACTTCAGCCTTGGAAGTCATTCAGGTCAGCCTCAACTCACTGGCCAAGGTTGTTCTAGATGACAGAATTTCTCCTTGTGAGACAGGTAGAATCTTTGCAATTACAAATAAATCTTATTGTACCTGGATCAATGCCTCTGGCCAAGTAAAAAGGTTTATGCAGAAATTTAAGGAGGAAACTCTCTGACTTTTTAAAGTAGACTCTTGGGGCGCCTGGGTGGCTCAGCCGGTTAAGCGTCTGCCTTCGGCTCAGGTCATGATCCCAAGGTCCTGGTATCGAGCACCGCATCACGCTGCCAGCTTGGCGGGGGGCCTGCTTCTTCCCCTCCCTCTGCCGCTCTCCTTGCCTGTGCTCTCTCACTCTCTCTCGCTCTATCTCTCAAATAAATAAATAAATAAATAAGTAAATAAATAAAATATTTAATTAAAAAAATAAAGTAGACTTTTGATAGTTTATGGGATTTATTCAGCTTGCTGAGTCCAGGACCCTGATGGGCATGGTTGAGATCAATCTTGCTCATTAAAAATCTTATTTATAGTTTCTTTAAATAAATGCAGAGGAGACAAATTGAATAGATCTGATCCTACCTCCTGTCAATAAGATTAACCAGAGTGGTTTTAGGACTGGCATATACATAGGGAAATTTGCTAGAAGCCAACAATATTGTACAAACAAAAAAAAAATCTTTTGGGGAGACAATTCTCCATAGATTTTGTGTCTTATTTCATATTATGCAAGCAGAAACTCTCCCTAGATAAGAGAGACTTATTTACAATGAAGATAATGTCTTTTTCTGGACATACGCCAAGCAGGTTTACTTAGAAGCCCATCATAAAAGATAGAGATTCCCTAAGCCAGGGTTCCTTAGCTGTCACACGAGCCCACTGCATGTACAGCATCCACCGGAGCGGCTACACATAGTCTTGTAAGACAGGAGGTCAAGAGGAAACAACATTAATATGAGGTTCACGCTGCTTGCTGTACCATGACTATTAAAGTCCTCTATCTGTCTAAAGAAGTAGAATGTTTTCTGCCAGTATCTATGAAATTGATGCAAGCTAACTTAGCTTGCAAGTAGAGTAAAATCTCAGACCCTTCATAGCTCTTGACAATATTATATCACAACTCCCAGCTGTAAGAGAGCCAAAAAATGTAGTTTTTCAATGGGAGGTATTGGTCTCTCAAATGAACTTCGCATTCTGTTGGCAAATTGAAAAGCAAGAATGGTTATTCTGCAGGAAGGCAGCTGTTTGTGCCAATGGGTCAGCCTACTTTGGCCCAATGACTGTCCTGTTTCCATACTTCCAATGATAGCCAAATCTTCTGAATTGACATACAGTATTTTTCTTTGAAAATCTTAATATGGTGAAGATCTGCAGGCTTGACATCATTTTCTCTCTTTAATAAAGATGGTTCTATGTATTTCATTTGTAAACTCATTTTTTTTAAATTTTACAGTTGTCAGGAATTAATTTTATTCTTATTTCTATAGAGTCAAAATAGTGGTGAAAAACGAGAACTATGGAAATGACTATCAGTGTTTGAATTCGTGCTTCTCAGCTTACTCGCAAATTACCTGATGTCTTACATCCTCAGTTTTTTCATTTGCAAAAAATCACCATCATCATCATCATCATCATCATCATAAATGAGATGACACGTGTAGGCACTGTAGGCACTTGGAAGAGAGCCTGGATATAATAAATGCTCTCTGTAAGATTAGCCCTTTTTATTATATTCTTGGGGAATAGTACACTGCAACTCCTTTATACTCATTATACATAGTTAGGAGTGTAGACTCTGATCAGACTTTAGAACTCAGCTCATACTTAGCTGTGTTTTGTGAGAAAGTAACTCAGTTTTGTTTTTTTTCTGTTTTCCTTTTTGTAAAATTGTGATAATAATGTTACCTACTTCATAGAGCTGTTGAAAAGATTACATGACTTAATGTAAAATACTTATTCTTGGACCTGGCAAATTAAATGCTCAGAGATATTATTTTTAATATTTTTATTGCTATAAGACTTGTTCACAATTTCTCTCTGTTGGAGTGACTGTCTCTCACACATTGTGAAGTTAGCTAGCATTTTGAAAGGCAACATTCAACGTCAAGGTCCACCCATAAAGCCTTCTTTGATCACTGCTGCCAAAAATTCAACACCTTCTTCATTACACACCATTAGCATTCAGTTTGCGTCATTCATGACACTTAACACACTATTTTCTCGATTAAAAGAGTCATAAATATTTTACCTCTTTTGTTAATTGTAAGCTTCTTATGGGCTAAGACTACATTCTGTAAAACTTTTTATCTCATATTTTGCATTGCACTAAGCAAGTGAGCAATGAACATTTCTTAAATGGCGCATTTTTTAAAAGCTCAACACTTCCTAAACTCTTTTCAAGCCTTTTTAAAAATGTCTTGAATCAATCCATTCAAATAAAGTTTCCACATTTTTTTTTTTTTCTGTTTTTATCCATTTACTTAGAATCAAAGACTTGAATTTTCTTTGTTAGGGAATTTAATGTAGACTTTTATACTGTGCCCTTAATCATAATTAACTGCTTTTGAAAAAAGTGTTTCTCTAATTAACTAGATATAGAAGCTTAATCTTTTTTTTCTTTTTTTAAGGTATATTTTTATAAGCAAAATACATCTTTAATCACATTTGGCTCCAGCAGGATGCCTTATTTCATGCATAGATGATGCTTAATCCATTCCTCAATGAAAGCAATTCCTGATAACCAAGATAAAAGTCAAGTATAATTCCAATGTTTGAACTTAAAATGATGACATTGATGAATGGATATGTAAACACATGTAGCCCTCTTCAAGGTAGAAGGTATTTGGATAGCTTGATGTTTATTTTGGACTCTAGCCCAGTTCTTTACTAGGAAGATTTATTGTGAGCATCAAAGGGAAATTTTCTTTTATTAAACAAGAGTATTACTGGAAATAATTTTAAGGATATGAGCAGGGTAGTTTTTCATGAATTATTAAATTAAAAAGTAAGTCAAAAGCAAGTTTATCACCAAAGTAAAAGAACGTATTATTATTATTATTATTATTATTATTCCTAAAACAAATCCTGCTTCTAACAGAGGACTCCAGTCATGCACTGTGATTACAGCATCTTATTTACTTATTAAACAGAGGAAAAAAGAATAAGGAATTTCAAATGTATGTAAATGATTTTCTATGACTATGAATTTAGTGTACATTTTCAAAAACATTTACCTCATCAATAATAAAAATGTATTCTCTTATAAGAATTTCCTAGCTGTAAACCATGTAGGACTTGGAAACAAGATAACAAGGGATTTTTTTTCCTCATGGATGTATATAATGAAAAAGTAAAATTCTCATTTTAATGTTGTGAAAACTTTCATCAAAAATCACTTTTCTGTTCTTTATTTTACTGGACTACTTTGGTAAGACTAACTAAAAAATGTTTTCCCCCTCTTAAAGAAAGGTTTACAGTTTAAAAATTCATTATTTCAAGTTATATTTGAGCAGAGATCATAAGAATGCCAGTTAAGGTAATAAAAATCATAGATAATAAGACGGAAAGAAAACTGACAAAGGCATATTCCACATATTGATTCCAGAGGTAGAGTTTACTACATTCACTAAATAATCCTATCAGCAAATTTCAAATTTGCGTTCAACCCTTACTTTTACTGATGAGCCGATTATTTTTTCGTTTCTGTTTAACTTTATTCATTTCAGTCTCTTGGTCTTTGTTCTGTGATCCCTAAATAATATGAATTAAGTAACAAAAATAAGGATTTCCGTCCTGGAGACAAGTGTGCTTCTGGAGAGGGCCACAGACTTCTGGCTGAAATCTCCCCGTCAAGTTTAATCTACTCTGGCTGCCAAAACCCCATGCGACCTTTGAATATTTAGGGATAAATGTAACTGCCACTTGCTCTCCCTCCGTGGGAGTCCACAGGGGCTCCTATTCGTTGCTTTCCAGATTCCTGCCAACCTGTTTGTGCTCAGTTCTATTGATGCCACTTTCTGGCTCGCTCTTGTGTAACTGTTCTCTAGTATTGTTCACAATGCTGGGTGGATTATGACAAGAAAACCATTATTTTTAAATGTTTATTTATTTGCTAAGAAAAAACTGGTTGTACTACAGAGGGTGAAGTCTTCGTGATTTTTTGAAATAAAAAAATAAAAACTAGACCCATCCATCCTGAATGGAAAACATTTTTCTGAGACTCCTTTTTAAGGCAAATCTCTAAAGAAACATATGTTTCAAAATATATATCTTCATGAAGACCTGCTAATTTTCTCTCATTTTATTATATCCATCTCTATTCCCCCTAATGACAAAAATTGGAGAGACTAAATTTGAACATCTTTGGGATCAGTCAGTTAGAAAATAGATTTGTTCAGGAAAAAATAAACTATAGTTGTCATTTTTGTTCACTTTTCTTAATGTAACACAAGTAAAAATACTGAGACAAAGTATTTTCTCGAATTATAGTAAATTTAGGGCAAATGCTTTGTGTTTTATCTTGGGAAGTTAAATAAATTAAGTGTCTTCATACTACTCAGCATTTTTGTGAAATTTCATATTGCAGACAAAATGTCATGCTAACTATAAAGTAATATAAACCGTTACTCCCAAAGAGTGTAAGGATGTAAGGAAATAGGTCAGTTTTTTTTTTTTTTTGAACCAATAAATATAAATAGGCATCTATTTTCAGTGTTCCAGGATCTGTCCAAAACGGTGTTTTATTATTCTATAAAGATACAAATGTTTTTGAAAAGGGAGAAAGACGCTATTGTCTTTATGACTTCTCATTATTTGAAAAATCAAGATATATTGAAGTCAAATTCCCTTTAGAAACATTTATAAACTGAGCATTAGGGACAGCTATTTATTTTTTAATTTGACTTCAAAGTGATTTAATACAAACGACTGAACTTGAACTCAGTAAAACTTTTTGTTTTTGCTGCTAGATTTGTAAGATTATGACAGAACAAGAAAATCACAGTTAACAATGAGTAAGCTCCTTGAAGTTTTTTAAGATTTAATGAAGTTGCTTGCCATGCAAATATCAGCTTACAAAACTCACACAAATCACAAACACTTACCGTATTCACTATCATAGAATATAATGAATTTCTGCCAGGCATATTCTGTGACCACTCTCAGGATAACATCATTTAAGTAGACAGGTGGGCGAACAGAGAGAGTGTAGTCATCATTCCTGTTGCTCCGGGTGAGTCCACAGCCACTCCTTGGGGTCCCAGCTGTTGAGCGCTGTATGAAGAGGTGGGGGATATGCATGGCATCTGCCAGAGACTGGAGGGACCCTGCTGACGTGCAGCCAATGGAGCTGACCAGGGCCAAGATGCCTTGATTCATAAGTTCACAGGCTGCAAGAAAGCACAGTAATATTCAAATGTCAATGGGTTTCATATAACTTCTCTTTTGGAGGAACAGTGAAAAGAGCTTATGGGGTTATTACACAACTACGGATTTTTTTTTTTTTTTTAATGAACATTCTCCATGAAGAAATCCTCAAATTACAAAATGCTACTTGAATTCAGCTAACGAATTCTGCCCTTATTAGCTATTTGACCTTGTGCAAATTACTTAGCTTCTCGTGGTCTCAGTCTCATCATCTGCAAAGAGGGTAAACAGCATGAATCTTGCAGGATTATTGCTAGGATTGGAGATAATTCAGTGTCTGTTATTTGCCTTTCACATGATAGGTACTCAATTAGCGACAGCTATACTTTTATAATGATCAATGTATAAATTCAGAGAAAAGACAATTCCTCACTGAGTACGCAATACAAGGTTTTCAAAAAGCAGATAATATGTAAATTGGTGAATGAATAAAAGGAAGATGAAAGGCTTAAGTAAAGAATTTCTGGCTACAGAAAACAGAGCCATTCTGGTATCTAAAGTTTAATGACACTTTGTCTCTCTCATTAAACTGGAAAAATGAAAATGTTTTTGTTCTTTTCCTTGGCAGTCAGAAAACTCATGGTCAAATCAAATACTAAGTTTCAACAATTATCTCATTCTGGTTTCTGGTTGAACAATTTCTAATCTTTATTATATGATTTATTATCTGTGTTTTAATTTCATTTTAACTATTCTGGGTATGCATATGTTTACTTCAAAACATATTTAAAACTGGGTCAAATACAAATTATAAGTACATATAAAGACACAGCATATACAGAAAAATAGAGTTAATAAGTCTTAACTTTCTCTCTCTTTTTTCAAAGTAAACTCTATGTCCAATGTGGGGTGTGAACTCACAACCCTGAAATCAAGGGTCGCATACTCTATTAACTGAGCTAGCAAGGTGCCCTTTTTTTTTTTTAGCCTTTTTGATTTTTAAAATTTTAATTAATTAATTAATTTTTTAAAGTAAGTTCTAAGCCCAATGTGGGGCTTGAACTCACAACCCTGAGATCAAGGGTAGCATGCTCTACTGACTGAGCCAGCCAGGCTCCCCCTAATAAGTCTTAACTCTTAATAAGTCTTAATAAGAGTTAAGATATCTGAGCAATCTCAGAGTGCCAATCTTTGAAGGCAAGAGGTTAGAAATAAAATCAAAAGTAAATTCAGATGGAATCAAGGTAAAATAAATTTTATTTGAGAAGGCCCATTATTATAATTGGTCCAGGCATTATTCTAGATTTTAGGCACTGTAGGTATAATATTCTCAATATTTATACATTATTATAATCTGTTTTGCAGAGTTTTTAAAAAAAAATCAAAGAAAAACTTAGATGAGAAGTACCTCCATGTAATTAATTGGCCAGTTAATGAAGGCTGACAAAGTGCAAGCTTGGAAGTACTATATTAATGACATGCACATAAACACCAAATAAATTTATTATGATTAATTTTAAGCCAACCAGTACATACAAAATAAATTAATAACTATCAGGGACATTATTTTTAAGCATAAGACAGGTTATATGATTTCAAATGAATTTGAAAGGTAGCATCAAGGATGAATGCTTCTTAGGCCGTAACAGGTTGAGGCTGAAGTTTCAGTAAAAATCATAGAACCTACTCATGTTTGTGAATTCAACATTTATAAAAGCAATATGAATTTCTAGTTACAATGGATTTAGGCAAAAACACTGGTCAAAAGCTTGCTTCCTCACTGTAGGAAAGAAGACCATTACTGATTTATTAAGCAAATAGGTATTCACTTTTTAAAAAAGATTTTGTCTAAAAATTTGGCTCATTTAGCATTTAAAATCAAAATATGGAGAATAGCTTAAGGTATACACAACTGAATTCCATGTTTAGATTACACTAATTTAAGATGATCAAATAAATGCAACAGTTTACATAAATCTATCACAAAAGTTATAAAGTTATAAGTATAGAAGTTGAGATGAGAAAATTCAGTTTAAGTATTATATGTTGTCACATATGAAAATTGTCTATTTTAATCTTCATATTTAAAAAGAAAAACTCTTGAGTCATATATAAATCATTATTTATCATATAATTTTGCTTTAGTATATAATCTGTGATTTCTTCAAACCAACAATGTTACTTCCTATTAACCTCTGTTAGTGAGAACACAAACTAAGCAAGCACTAGAAACAATTGCTATTATTGTATAAGCAAATGTATTACTTTTAGATTATTTACTATTTGGTATTATCTATCTTGTTACATATATAAGGAAGGATGACTGAAAACTCTCTATAAAATAAAAACAGGAATCCTCAGAAATTGCAATCAGAAAACCATATAATATTAAATCTGAAAGGTAATTTAGAAATCAAGTAGTCCATTTTCAAGTTTTTGAGGAACATCCATACTGTTTTCCAGAGTGGCTGCACCAGCTTGCATTCCCACCAACAGTGTAGGAGGGTTCCCCTTTCTCCACATCCCCGCCAACATCTGTCATTTCCTGACTTGTTAATTTTAGCCATTCTGACTGGTGTGAGGTGGTATCTCATTGAGGTTTTGATTTGGATTTCCCTGATGCTGAGCGATGTTGAGCACTTTTTCATGTGTCTGTTGGCCATTTGGATGTCTTCTTTGGAAAAATATCTGTTCATGTCTTCTGCCCATTTCTTGATTGGATTATTGGTGGGAATGCAAGCTGGTGCAGCCACTCTGGAAAACAGTCTGGAGGTTCCTCAAAAAGTTGAAAATAGAGCTACCCTATGACCCAGCAATTGCACTACTGGGTATTTACCCCAAAGATACAAATGTAGGGATCTGAAGGGGTATGGGCAGCCTGATGTTCATAACAGCAATGTCCACAATAGCCAAACTATGGAAAGAGCCAAGATGTCCATCGACAGATGAATAGATAAAGAAGATGTGGAATATATATACAATGGAATATTACGCAGCCATCAAAAGGAATGAAATCTTGCCATTTGCAACGATGTGGATGGAACTGGAGGGTATTATGCTAAGTGAAATAAGTCAATCAGAGAAAGACATGTATCATATGATTTCACTGATATGAGGAATTCTTAATCTCAGGAAACAAACTGAGGGTTGCTGGAGTGGTGGGGGGTGGGAGGGATGGTGTGGCTGGGTGATAGACATTGGGGAGCGTATGTGCTATGGTGAGCACTGTGAACTGTGTAAGACTGTTGAATCACAGACCTATACCTCTGAAACAAATAATACATTATAGGTTTAAAAAAAGAAGAAGCTAGTAGGAAGGGAAAAATGAAGGGGGAGAGATCGGAGGGGGAGACGAACCATGAGAGACTATGGACTCTGAGAAACAAATTGAAGGTTCTAGAGGGGAGGGGGATGGGGGGATGGGTTAGCCTGGTGATGGGTATTAAAGAGGGCACGTACTGCATGGAACACTGGGTGTTATACACAAACAATGAATCATGGAACACTATATCAAAAACTAATGATAGGGGCGCCTGGGTGGCTCAGTCGGTTAAGCGTCTGCCTTCGGCTCAGGTCATGATCCCAGGCTCCTGGGATCGAGCCCTGCATCAGGCTCCCTGCTCAGCAGAGAGCCTGCTTCTCCCTCTCCCTCTGCCTGCCGCTCTGCCTACTTGTGCTATCTCTCTGTCAAATAAATAAATTAAAAAAAAAAAAAGAAAAAAAGAAAAAAAAAACTAATGATGTAATGTATGGTGATTAACATAACATAGTAAAATTAAAAGAATAAATAACAATAATAACAATAATATTAAAAAAAAGGCAATCAGGTAGTCCAGGGATGGAAAATCAACTTTAACTGCTATGCCATCTGTGACTGGGTTGGTAAGCTGGCATCTTGGAACACTATTTTGAGAAAAATTTTGAGACTCAAAAAGAAAGAGTACCAAAATCATTGTGTTAGGTTTTTCATAGGAAGAGACTGGGAGAGTAGTAGCCTGCAGGTCTTAGACATGTATCCCACTTATGGTGTTCCAACTTCTGTTGTTCACAGTTGTCAAGAAAACATACAGTACCCCCTTAAAAAAAATAGAAGACCCAGGTCTCTAACTTATTGTCCAAAATGCTTTTCAGCATAGTAAGCAAATGATACTGGTAACCTTACAATTTTGTGTGGTAAAGAAAAGATAGACAGGTCTCCATAGGGAAAAGCTCAATTGGAGATTGTGTATTGTCAAGTTTGGTAAAAAGAGGTTGATCCACTAAGGAGAAAAGGAAAAGCCCACACACCTAAAATGAATTGAAACTGGGTGACCCCAAAACAATGCTGGTTGGGCACATATATAAATGGGTCTGCAAAGCAACCTATCAAGGAGATATTTGACACCCATTTTGCCCCATTTTACCAATATAAAATGTTGGCCGGAGCAGAAAAGATACAAATTTATATGCTCTGGACATTGACACTTCATAGGGCCCTATATAAAGGTGAGCATAAAAAAAGATTATAACTCATGACAGCAGAAGAGAGATTTGAGAAAATGAAGGGCTACACCAAGAACAGGAACAAAGATTAGTGAAGCAATCTAACTTTTGCTACAAGAATTCCACGTATCGACTGTTAGAAAACTACTTATTTAGACTTTTAGTTCTATACAATGCATTCTTCAGTTATTAGATAGTGTGAAACTGAACTTGCAAGATCAGAGTGTGTTTTTTATGGGTATCCACCACCTTTTTATTGTAAGAATCCAAAACAAGGACTTCTCAATATCATATTACTTTCCCACTATTATTTCAACTCCCATGATTTATTTATTTTATGTATACATGTACACACACCTCCAAACATAGAGTATATTGAACCTCTTGGTGGTTTTGTGACTCCAGCTGTCTGAGACTTTAACACTATCAAAGATGTTTGGAGCCTGTACTAATTGCTGGAAGCACACCTTTTTTTCCCCTCCCTCTCCTCCTTCTCCACTCCCCTCCGTCCTCTTTTAATACCAACTGCAATTAGTAACACTTTTACCCTTTTGGGTCACTCAGCAGTTATGAAAATGAAGTTCTCTGTATAAATGTGTAAATTTAAGTTAAATGATGTTCATGTACGCTTTTTTTTATCTCTGAAACTAAGCAGTTTGAGTCTTATTTTTCTTATTAAATAAAATGTGATTAGAAGTAAAATCTATAAAGGGTCTTGAAATCGATTACCTGTTATTTAATTCTCAAGGCAAACTCAGTGAACTATTTTTGGATAGCACCATCTTTCTTGAATACATTTATTCCCTTTGATATATTTTCTAACTTATTTATATTGATCAATTTGTCCCGATATAACCTCTTCTAGCGATTTTAAGTCACATCAGGACCTTAGCACATTCCATTCATACATTTATTCTACAACACACATTTATCAACTTTTAACTATGAGCCAGGAACTTCTTTGGAGATCAGAGAATGTATAAGCAGATTCCATCCTCAAAGATCTCCCAATCTATTCACCATAGTGTTTCCAAAATCTCTAAATCTGTACCAGAATTGAAAGTGGAGATTTAAAAAAAAATACAGATGACTAAGTCTACTCCTAGAAGTTCTAGTTTATTCATTACAGGCTAGTGGCCATGTACTTGCATTATGATGTATTATCTGAGTAGTTCTGATGCGTAACCCTTTCTGGAAAACCTGAGTCTGGTGGACTGTAACTGCAATACTCTTCTTGATGTGATTGTTGCAGAACATCTAATATTTGTTGATTTTCTCTTACTTTTTTTTTTTTTACAATAATATTGTTGACAATATGGCTATAACCGGGGAGTGGAATTTCCCTATTTTTCTAATTCTTTTAATTTGCAAGTGGGGGTGACGTATAAGAAAAGAAGATACATAGAGTTAATAAGAATTATTGTACTCCAAAAGGTGATCCTTATCTCCATTTTATTTCTAAATAATAAGCTAAGAAGTTTATTCTTGGAATGAATCTTCATTCTTTCAAGTTCCTCCAATTCAGATACAGAGTACCATATTTCCACCATTCTAAAATGTATGTAGCTTCTATATTTTATCATATCTGAAGTCAGGGCCTATTTTAAAATTGATCAATACATTTAATATGATGGATTATTTTTCTTGAATAAAATCAGTAATCAATATTGAATTTTATAATCAGTGAGCTCTTAAAAATGAGAAAATAAGGTAAGCTTCCATGGCAGATGAAAGATTTGTACTCTTTCTACAAAAGCTGAATTTAACTTCTTTTTTCCTATTTAGTTCATTAATGAATCACAAGCCCAGTGTTGATAATTACTTCCTTCTCTTTTTCAATCACCAAAAAGCACCTGACCTTTGCTTTCATACTTGTAAGAATATAGTAACACAAAATACTTTCAGCCTATACAGACATTTAGCATTATTTGCAAATATGATTTTCAGCAACCATCTGAGAGGTGGCATAAAAAAAGTAGGATTAATTTGATTAATTAATCATCAATGTAGTTTGCCAAAAACATAATAATTTGGAACAAATTCTTCTAAATAAAGATGGTCTTTATATATAAATAGTGTTACAAGGTCCAGTTTAATCATAATTATCTACTTAGTAATTGATACAGAAAAATTCATTTAATTATAATCGAAAACATTAAGACATAATTTCTTCTTTAAAAGAATATAAATGGCTAAAATGGTTGATTACGAGCCATTAAATGAGTTCAATTGAAAAACTGAATAATTTTCAGTCGACTATCTTTTTATTCTCCTAAAGCCAGCATGAATCTCTCATTTGTGATCTAAGCCTGACATGGACTAAACATTTAACCTAGCACCTAGCATAAGTCATTTTATTTTTCCATTTGCATTTCATAACAACCCTATGCAGAAGAGCTATTATTATTGTCATTTTCAAGTAAGAAACTGGTTAAGTGAAGTTAAACGCATTGTCCAAATTCACACTATTAGGAAGTGGCAGAGTTGGGATTCATATCTAGCACTGACTTCAATGCCTGGGCCACAGACAACTAAAAACTCAAGTTTTTAAACACAAAGGCACATATAAAAAACTGTACATCACTTAACTCACTCTTAATATAAGATTCAGGATATTTCAGCTGCCTGGATGTAAAAAAGAAAAGAATAACAATGATTATGATACCATTTTCTCTTTTTTCCTTTGGGTTTGTGATTAAGGCATTAATCATACATAGTATCAGCTCCAAAAAGAAAGAGTATATACAGATAATTTTAAGAAGGGTGACACAAACTTTTAAGAAGAACTTAAAAGTATTGAGTATACTTTCAATCAGTCCCTAAAGTGGTTCCACTAACACTGATGTGATAAAAATGATAAAAATAATGACCAAATGTCTCTTTATCTTTGTGTAGTTGTTTGGAATTTATAAAATGTTTTTATTTGCATTCGATTACTTTATCAGCACATGGCTATACTGTATAAATTTCCTATCCTCATTTATTTAACACTAATTTGAGGCTCATTCTTACATTTCCAGTAATCCGTAGAGAGAAGGCTGGAACATGGATTTTTATGATGTTGACTCTACAACCTTCCAATTATATACTTTCATAGGCTTCTCTTTATGGAAATTCAGATTAGTCTCCTCCCTTTTAATGTTAATAACAATTCTGCAATGAACACACCTATGTGCATAAACATCTATATGTTACAAATGTAAAATATACATACTGTATCAGGCAAGGGCCTGGTACTTAGGATGGAAGGTAGTCAAAAATAGGCCAGTATACAATGGGAGAGGCAGAACACATTCAAATGCATGTACAATGATGTACGGAGTAGGTGCTAGGCCAACAAGGGCCATTATTCTGATAGCCCAAAAGCATTTTCCTAGACTGTAGGTTGGAAAAGCCTTATAGGCAGAAGTGAATCTGGAGCTGCAATCTGAAGGATAAGTAGGAACTAATTAGGTAAAGAGAAGCTACCTTGATGAAAAAGAGTGAAGGAAATACTTCCAAACAGAAGAAATAGAATGTGCAAAAATTCTGTGGCAGAAAAAGCATGGGATACTGAAGAGGGAAAAGAAGAGCCAGGTAGCTGGAGTAGAGAGAGCATGCTAGAGAGTGCAACAAGGTGAGGGTGCAGGGGCAGTCAAGAAATGGGAACTCTGCCTGGGTTGGTTTGTCTTGTGGTAATCTGAGGGAGAGCTTTACATATTTTTAGTATCAACCCTTTATCTGTTCTTTATATGTTAAATTACTGCCTTTATTTTTCTTGTAATTTAAATTTATATACATATATATAATTTATATAGCTCTTTATAACTTTTAAAATTATTATATAATCAGATTTGTCAGTCTTTTACTGTCAGAAATATTTTCCTTCACACCATGTTTAAAAAGGCCTTTTTCCCACAGGCTACCGAGTTATGATCATTTTATCTAAAACATTTTCCCTATCCTGTACCCCACAGCTGATCATCAGCTGATGAAAGATACAGTAATAAGAATTTAGGAAACTAGATGAGTGCAGAATGTTGTATGTGGTTGATACAGGCAAAATTTGATCTTTAGCTGCATAATCCCAGCCAGCAAAGTATGAGGATTAAACATCATTGTGACAAGAATGATAATCCATATCATAAAATATGTTTGTCTTCAAATTTTTTCCATCATTTTATTGAAATTCTAGTTATTAAAATTATTATTCTTTTATAATATGGCACACCCTGGAATTAGAACTGATTCTTCCAAGATGAGTGACAGAATACTTAATGTACTCCAGCAAATTATATCTTTTAAAAATAAGAGTAAGATCATGGTAAAAAGATATGGGGAACTGAATGTTTATGTTTGTGTAAGAGGAAGACAGAATGACAAAAAGCAAAACAAACAAACAAAAAAACCAATATGTTCCTGAAGTTATTGCCATTTATCCAGAATATCAAAGCCAAAACTCAGAAGTCTTCTTCAATTAGTTCCTCTCTCTTGAACCCCATACTCCTTCACATCAACTTTGGTTGACCCATATTGTTAATTCTACCACCTAAGTATTTCTCAAAACCATTCCCTTCTTGAAATAGTCACTGTCAGTCCTTTACTTCAATCTGTATCACCACTAACCCAATTACTGAAGCTGTCTTCCAGCTGGTGTGATTTCCCAGCCCCCAGCTTAAACTTTTTAATCTTCTACATTGTAAACAAGAATATCTATTTTTTAAAATTCTCATTATGTTATTTCCATGTTTTAAAGGCCATCAATAAAAAACTGAGACACTATTACAGAATGGTGGGACCAAAGAAAAATGACAATTCAATGTAACATAAGATCCTGGACCAGAAAAAAGAAAAAGATTATTAAAGAAATTGGTGAATTTTGAATAAGGTTTGTAGTACAGTTAATAATACTGAACCAGTGCTAACAGACTGTGCTTGATAATTGTACTATGGTTATGTAAGATGCTAATATTAGGAGAAGTGGGGTGAGGAATATAAGGAAACTCTGCACTATTTTTGCAATCGTTCTATAGGTCTAAAAGTACTTCAAAATTAAAAGTTGAAAACAGATAAAACTATCAATAACTTCCAACTTCTGCCAGAAAAAATCCCAAACTCTCAGCATGGCATAAAAAACCCTTAATGTCCTAGCCCCAGTCTACATTTTCATGCTCACCTCCAGCTCCTATCCCTTGCCACCACGGCTTTCTGCCATTTCATATGTTCCCTTACCACCATGCTATTTATACTTGCATTATATTATTTTGTCAGTAGCCTAGGTGCTTACAGAAAGTATTATTTTTGACATCTTAACAATACTGCTTCTTCTGATTCGTGAGCGTGGTATATATCTTCATTTAACATAGTCTTTTTAAAATTTTCTAAGCAGTATTGTGCAGTATTTGGTGAATTAGATTTTGCACTTCTTTTGTCATATTTATTACTAAGGATTTTAAGTATGTATATTCTGTTGTAAATGGTACTTTTTATTTTAATTTCCAATTTTTATTGCTAGAATATAGAAATACATCAGATTATTGCATATTGATTTTGTATTATGAATCTTATTAAATGCACTTGTTAGTTCTAGTGTCCTTTTTTTGTGGATTCTATAGAATTTTCTACATAGACAATCACATCATTTTCAAAAAAAAAAAAAAAGTCAGTTGCACTTCTTCCTCTCCAATCTGTATGACTTTTATTTCCTTTCATACCTTATAGCCCTGCCTAGTACAGTACAATGCTGAATAGATATGGTAAGAGCAGCCAGCCTTCCTTTGTTCCTGATCTTAGAGGGTAAACATTCAATCTTTGACAAGTAAGTATGACCTAACTGTAAATATTTTTTTGACCAAGTTGTAGATGAAGTTGAGGAAGTTCCCTGCTATTCCTAGTCTGCGGAGAGTTTTTGTCAGGGATGGACACTGAATTTTGTCCAAAGTTTTCTGCATCCATTGAAATGCTCACATGGATTTTTTTTTTCTTGGTCTTCTCATATGAAAAATTAATTGATTGATTTATGAATGTTAAACCGTCCTCACAAAGTTAATGCTACCCTCTGTAAATGAGGTGGGATGCAGTCACATCTGTTGGGTTTTCTGGAAGGCTCTGCCTATAATTAGTGTTATTTCTCCCTGAAGTCTTTGGTAGAACTCACCAGTTAGACTTTTTGGGAGTGGAGTTTCAGCTGTGAGAAGGTTTTTAACTATAAAAACAATTTTATAAATAGAAACACGGATATTTAGCTTATTTAAATTCTTTTGAACGAACTTTGGTAGTTCGTATCCTCCAAGGAATTTGTCCTTTTCATCTAAATTGCTAAATTTATTGGCATACAGGTGCTCATGATAATCCCTTGTAATTCTTTTAATATCTGTAGAATGTGTAATGATGTTGCCTCTCTCATTCTTGATACTGGTAATTTGTATCATCTGTTATTCCTAATCAGTCTGGCTAGAGGTTTATCAATTTTATTAACTTTCTCAAAGAAACAGCTTTTGGTTTCAGTGATTTTTGTTACTGCTTTTTTGTTGTTGTTGTTGTTTCTTATTTCATTGATTTCCACTCTGCTCTTTGTAATTTCCTTTCTTCTGCTTAATTTTAGTTTAGTTCACTCTTCTTTTTTTAAGGCAGAAGCTGTGATAGCAATTTTAGACCCTTATTTTTTTCTAATATACTTAGTCCTATAAATTTCCCTTTATGTACTTTGCTTTAGTTTGCTCTTTTTCTGCTAAATTTCACCTATTATTCATTTATGTTTTTCACCTTCCCAGCAGGCATAGTTAACCATAGTTATTTTTGTAGTTTTTGCTTGATAGTTCCAACATCTGGGTTATAGCTCAGTCTATTTTTGTCACTTACTTTTTAAAAATGGATTTTTTTCTTGCATTTTTGTGTGGGTCTCATTATTTTAGATGGATTGTTGGCTAGCAGAGATTGAGATAAATAGACTATATTGGTACATTTCTCCTCCTATCAGGCTGCTAGTGTGTGGCTGAGTTAAACTAGTCGGGAATTGATCTGGATATGTGGTGTTTTTATTGTTGCCCTCACTTTGGGCAAGGCACCATAAGCTTCAAATTTTTCTAGCAGCAGGTAGCTGTCACTTTGTATTTAGGATGGGGCCTGGGTTGCCAGATTTTCTTCAGTGTTGCACTCCTCCCTTAGCTTTCAACTGCTCCTTCCCAGACATACACAGTGGAAATCCTGTGTGCCCCGGATCCAGCACCTGTGGTAGACAGCCAGGTTACTCAGAAGTAGGTCTTTGCTGGCCTGTCCAACCACAGCCTCAGTCTCAGGCAGGCCTTGTGTACCTGGGCCTTGAAGGTGGACCTTCCCCAGTGTTGCTACCCCTCATCTCTGAGAGCCAAACACTACCTTTTATTTTTTATTTTTTTATTTTATTTTATTATGTTATGTTAATCACCATACATTACATCATTAGTTTTTGATGTAGTGTTCCATGATTCATTGTTTGCATATAACACCCAGTGCTCCATGCAGAACATGCCCTCCTTAATACCCATCACCAGGCTAACCCATCCCCCACCCCCTCCCCTCTAGAACCCTGAGGGTATGTGTTATGATGAGCGCTGTGAATTGTGTAAGACTGATGACTCACAGACCTGTATCTCTGAAACAAATAATACATTATATGTTAAAAAAAAAAAAGAAGAAGAAGAAGAAGATAGCAGGAAGGGAAGAATGAAGGGGGGGAATCGGAGGGGGAGACGAACCATGAGAGATGATGGACTCTGAGAAACAAACTGAGGGTTCTAGAGGGGAGGGGGATGGGGGATGGGTTAGCCTGGTGATGGGCAAATACTGCATGGAGCACTGGGTGTTATACGCAAACAATGAATCATGGAACACTACATCAAAAACTAATGATGTAATGTATGGTGATTAACATAATAAAACATTGCCCAATGTTGATGCCCCTCATCTCTGATAGCCAAACACTACCTTTTACTTTTGATGGTTGGTCAGGAGAGAGTTTTCTGCTTCCCTGAATGAGTAGCCCTCTCCTTGATATTTGTAAAAGATCCTGGACCCAAGATGTTTTTATGAGTAGAGAGGTTTGAAGGCTCTTGCTTTGACCGGTGCACCAACAGCAATGGATCTTAGCAAGAACCCCATGGGTTTTTTGTCCTTTCCTCAGCACCTTAAGATTTTTACTTTGTAGGTAATAAAGGCTGGAAAAGTGACTGGGATATTGTACCTGCTTCCCTACAGCCAGCCAGCTAGCCTACAGCGTGCCTGCACCACGGAGCGGAGCTGTATCTGATACCGTGCTGATCCCAACTTTCTTACCGAGCACTCAATGGAGGGCCATGGCAATTGCTTACAAAGGAGTATGAACTGCCCCTTGTGTCTGGGATCCCCAGCTATTCCAAACAAACACAGTAGCTCATGAGTGGCTTTTACAAATTCATAAAAATTCTACGTGATTCTCCCCAGCCTGTGTGGAAGGTAATAAGCTCCTCCTACATTTTGTCAAAGTCCAGACTGCTTTTGTGTTGTGCTGGTCCTTGAAGGAGCTTGCCCCTCCTTAGATTTTGGTTTCCTTGGTTACTTGGAGAAATGTTGTGGCATGAAAAAAATTATGATTTTGATGACAGGTTTAGCTTTTTTTTTTTTTTTTTTCTCGTTTTTACGGTGGGAACAACTTTTTTTTGCACCTTTTACATCACAAGCAGAGGTGAATGTCCAACCACTCTTTGGTCATTCTTATAACATTCTGTTAAGTACCTACAACATGATCATTACCTGTTTACATGGCAGTCTTCTGAATTAAACAACTGTCTTCTCCAATGCTGTGTTTCAGAATATCACCATGAATAATTTTACTTAATTTACTAATATTTTATTTCTTGAGAGCAATGTCATTCAGGCACACACATTATAAGAAGAGGACTCATTCTTCATGGGAACTTACTCATCATGGCCGCTAGGCCCTCTCTAAGCTCATGCCTGACCATAATTCTGATGTAAACTAATGTCTTCAGCCTTGCTCAGTCTACTTTAGCCACACTGCTCTCATTTTTCCATGTAGCCTCTTTTCTCTGTATTCCTTCTGCCTGGGTGCTTTTGACCCATACATTCCTTCCTCCTGTTCCCTCGTGCTAGGTTTCTGCTCCTGCAGCCCCTCTTTCCATGTATCCCTGTTACTCCCTATCTCATGACTTACTTTATTTTTTCTTTAACATTTATCATTATCTGACTTTATATATGTTTGTTTCCTTAATTTTACTCTTTCTTCCCCACTAAAATAGAAACTACATCTGAGCAGGAATTTTGTCTGTCTTACTCAATGCTTTACACCCCAAATCTAGAACAGAGATGGGTCTACTGCAGGCATTCAACGAATATACGCTGAATCAATGAATAATTGAATAAACACTATAGCTGCAGTCTATCTCCAAAGCGGACTGGTGGAAGGTAGCTTAGGTACACTACAAATGGTCTTTCCGCCTTAGTAGTTCAATGTTACTCAAAGTTTACCTGTTTCACAGAAACTGTTTACTCCTGCTGATAAAGAAGAATCCTAAGTGTTGACAATAGCAAGACAGGCAAAGTGAGAAGGATCTGTCCTTTGTAACAAAAATATTTTAGCATTTCCAATGTGCACTATTTAGAAATATCGATAGTCCTTTGTGATAGGACTAGCATATATAAGCTGTGTCAAAGCAGAGATGCTGTGCATCTTTTAAAACTCAGATGTTTTTGGCATGTAGGAGAACTTAGTAAATATTTCTTAAAAGCATGAAGATGATATTATATGTAATAGATTAGAACATTTAATTTGTCTTCAGAAACAATATTTTTCAGAGATTCTTTTTCAGTAATAATATATCAAATGCTGTCCATTACCTCTTTAGTCTGTAAATACTCATTTTAAAAGTGCCTAAAATTTTGTTTGATTAAAATCATCTTTTAATACTATGTATGTTTTAGATAATTTTAAACTAAGCAGAAGAATTCATTTTGGTTTTTAAATGAACTAAAATGGCTATTTCTATGACTTATCATAGCAACCATGAAAACTCATATGATTTTCTAATGTAGTATATTCCAATCCATTGTAAGATAATTTAATTTTTTTCTCAATCTTTAATCTGTGATTTCATTTTGATCTGATTAAGACATATGGTTGGCAGCAGAAGCTAGATCACAGTTATCCATTTGTGAATCGATCACCACTATCACAATTTATGGATAACCACATTTCACTTAGCATAAAATGCACTTGGATTTATTCTCTGCCAGGAAGTAATCTTTTACCATCTGCAGTTTGTTATTATATTCTAATTTCACTAATAATGCCTTTCAACATAGTATCAGAAGCATTTCTATTTCTGGGGAAAAAAACTGTCTACATACTTTACAGAGCTATGGAACAGTGCATAAGGTCAGAAACACTATTTGATAGTTAGCTTGGCCACAGCTAGCAGCAATTATGAAGTGAAAAGAGATAATTCCTGAAAAGTACAGCGTAAGTCACGTGGACTCCTTTCTCTTGTATGTTTTTTTAAGCAGCACTACACAAGCTGTTGAAAAGGCCTGTATTTAAATCTCTGACACTAATTCTCTTTGTGTACAATTCACTTAAACGTACAAAGATAATGTTTCTCCCAAGGGAAGATATAAAATTGAAACAGTAGGTTGACATGACAATCTTCCAACCATTGACACCAGCATGGGAAAAAAAAAAAGAAAGAAAGAAAGAAAGTGACAATAACAACAACAAAAAAAACCCAACCAACCAAACCTCCCATACTCCTGTTATTGCCTAGAAACTGTTGCTTTCAGAGAAAAAGCATGGGAAATGTGTTGGTTTATAATAAAGACGTACATTGTATGTGAGGAATCCTGATTTTTAGTCTTGGTTCAGATGTGAATCATTGTTGCGCCTTGGGCAAGAATCACTTTATCTTTTAAAGGGTTTCAGTTTCTTCATGCATTAAAGGTGGTTATTAGACTCGATGGTTTCCTGGGACACACCACACCAACATTTCTCTCTCTCTCTTCTTGTTTCTATTATTGACCAGTCTCTCCTCTTGTTGGCACATTCTAACTTAAGTGGTTACATTTTGGCTTAGAAATAGAAATAGTTTTTCTATTTTTTTAAGATGGCCTTATACACTTCTGTTTTGATTCATTATAAAGACATTTTTATTTTCCTGTTTCCACGTGGGGTTAGGTAATATTGGTGAGTTAGTACACTCTTACAAGTATACAATGAAAAGAGTATGATGGATTTTATCTATAATATGCCTGTTTTAAAGTGTCCTGGTCTTTTGGATATTTTTTTGTTTTGTTTTGTTTTCCACTGTGTAAGGGTTTATGGCCCTTTCAAAGAAAAATTTATTTATTTGTAATGAAACATTTTCTTCTAATGTGCTATATAAATAGATAGATATAAATATCTATAAAATCACTAAATTGATGGCCTTTTCTTCCATCTCCAACCCCCCAGAAAAGGAGAATAATATTCTGATTACTGAGAATTTTCCTTTTTTCTTTTTTTTTTAAGAGAAAGACAAACAAAGAAATTAAGATCCATGTGGATTACTATCAAAGAAGCAATCTCTAGAAACAGTATGTCTATGGTAACATTTTCTTCCCTATGTCTTTCTGTGAAACACTGCAATCTTTTATAGCTCAAAGCACCCTCTATGTCATACTGCCCTGAACTCTTCCCACAAATGATATCCATGAAAACTGTTTTGAGAGTTAGATGCCTCAGTTACAAAAAAATGTTTTATCCTCAGTACTAATAATGTAATGATAGGTTCCCTCATTTTAAAGATTTCATTTCAAAGGCTTTCTTATCTCTTTTTACTACCACAAATACCTATGACGTAAACAGTGATCATTATACCCTATTTGCCTCATAGAGCTTTTTTAATCACAAATGAAAACATGTATGCAAAAGTCCCTTTTCAACAGCAAAGTTATGCTTTACTGTAATTTATATTACCCTTATTCACACGACTCTATTCTCTTACTCGGATGATCCTGAAGTATAGTTTGAGTTAATGGATTACTGAAGATTATAATCATTTAGAGATTAAGGTCTATAATCAGTGATTCAATCAACTATTAAGGACAGTGCCAAAGGAATACAAAAGCAGTGTAATACAAGGTGTCCACATTCTCCAGGAGCTTGTAGTTACCTTAGTCTAGGTCACTCAATATTAATCAAATATAGGCAAGATATTTACTTAAAGGAAAAAAGATTAAGTATGCAAATATTATTTAAGTTTAAATAAAGCACACATTTTAATGTGAGTTAGATCAATTTGGCCTGAACTACTTCAGGAATTTTTGGCTAAAGCAGCACATGAACTCTTAATTCCCTTAAAAATGGTGGCATTTTTAAATTATTTTTTTATTGGCACAGAGTCCATGCTTAAGAAATATCTGATGAAACAAAAATAAAGTGGGTCATAAAGGAGAGTTTGATTTTGATAACCGAAGAGGAAGGGAAAGGGTATCCCAGAATGTGGATGAAAGATCTAAATAAACAAGCTCTTCTTTCCACTCAGAAATACAGACCACTGTGAGACAATCTTGCTCTTATTTGAAATAGGCTTCTATAAGTAACTTGGCAAAAGAGATCATTGAAGAACTAATGGAACTTTAATTTCAAAAAATGTATACTATCGCTAGATTCCCAGGCAACCTCATTGAGAATAGTTCAATTTATAGTGCAGCAATCAGAGAATGGCTTGCCGTGGTGTTAGCTTAAGAGAAGAAATTTTAGAGAGTACTAGGAATTAGAAATGGCATAGAAGAGTAGTCATTTATGTGTCAGGCAGAGAGAACGGTTGATTAAGTAACAATTTTTCCAGACACATGTTTACCCTAGAGTAGTGATTACAATCACTCTCATCCTCTTCAGATATTGGCCTGTTTACTGAGTGAGGATTTAATAGTGATGAGATAAAACAAATGTAGTCAAGTTACTATGTTACTCTTCTCCATATATCTTGTTACCACTGCATGTTGATTTTCTATAGCATTTATAATACAGGTGCGGGGGGGACAGAGGGAAGGAGGGGAGGATGGTGGCAGGGACAGAGGGAGAAAGAGATGGAGAAAGAACAAGCACCATTTCAAAGATGTTTACAACAGAATAAAATCTAAATTCTAGTGCATTGATTCAATGTGTGTGCTCTGAAATTAGAGTGTCTGGGTTTTCATTCCAGTTCCTGTGCTTTTAGCTCTATGACTTCAGGAAAGTTATTTAACTTGTATGGGTCTTATTTCCTTACCACTAAAGAGGAAATGATACTAATATACACCACGGAGGATTATCATAGAATTAAATGAGTTAATACATCTTAGGGCAGTGCCCAATACACAGTGAGTGCTCAACAAATGTTATCCAATGCTTTTAAATTTGAACTTTTAACAGAATAAGCTTCAGGAAGGGAGGTTCTGTAGTAGTATATTAGGTAGGGCAGATGGGATACAGCTAGACAGGAGCTTCAAAAGAACAGAAGGAAAATTAATTGTTAAGGTAGTAGAGGAAATTTTGAATCACTATGCATGCAAAAAATGACTGCTGGATACCTATTATGTGCAAATCTGTGTTTGATGCTGTAATTCAAGAAAATTATGAATTCCATAAAAATTCCCTCTTGCATCTCAAGCTATAGTTATGAATTTTAGGCTTTTAAGTCTTCTCAAAATGTTCATATTTTATATTTCTCACATATATTCTTTTACTAGAATTTTCTGAAGGAGATCAAACTAGTTTTTCAAGCTGGGCATGCCTCAGAGCTACATGTAAGTTATGCCTGGGAGTGATTAACCACAGATAGTCACCTCTTTTGGCCCTTCCATAAATGCAATCACAGGAATCAGCTAAAATAATTAAAGCTATCAGCTTGAAATGTTCTCTCACTGTGAGTAAATAAACTTGCACAAACTGTGTATGTCCCTGAAACATCTTGGTAAGACAGTGTGATTGCACTAAAAAGAGACCAATGTCAATGAGCCACAATGACAGTTGTTTTTTTTTAAATCAGAATTTAAATGAGATCTTCTTTAAACATAATCTCGTGTTTATACTATTTTATTTTTTTTCTCAAGTAACATTATCTTTTTTTTTAAGTTTTTATTTAACAGTTAGCTAACATACTGTGTAATATTAGTTTTGGGTGTACAATATAATGATTCAACACTTCCATACAGCACCCGGGGCTCATCACAAGTGCACTCCTTCATCCTCATCACCTATTTTAAACTAGTTTCAGATTTTTTCATGATTCTGAAAACTCATTTGGTTCTTTCTGCATCCACCAGTTAAAAATGCAAATAAAATTTACTATTATTATCTCAAAATATCTTTTAAAAAATTTATCACATTTTCCTTTCCCATATCTCACCCTTTTCACTTTGTATTGAAAAACACAAATATGTGATAATCTATGTCTTATTCGATTATCATTCTTAAAATGTTACATTAGCTTTGGGGATTATCATTTCCATCTATAATGCAAGGAAGAGAATGATTTGCCAAATCTACAAAAAAAATGAATAGCAAGATCAACTTGGAATAAGCTTATTCTTCCATTAATTCATTATAGAAATTCTTAAAACAATGATAACTAGACTAAAAATAAACTTAGCTAAATCATTAAAATAAAATGTCTTTAAAAGTATGCTAATGTATTTAGAAGAACGACACCAAAGACTTGGGGATACAGTAGAAAATGACTGGAAAATGATGTTGGTTTTATTTCCTTTCAAGCTTTCAATGTGAAGAAAAAAATCTTTGGTTCAGAGAAGAAAGGTCTGAAAGTCTGGGGAAACCCAATCTTTAATTAGTGATTCTCCAGGGTGCCTTCTACCTTGATCCAACTACTGTAACCTCAGCGACTCTATCCAGGTTCTGTATTTGTAGTCAGAAATCCTGGATTTGGAAGGAAGAGCTTAGATAAATGCAGTTGGGTGTGGAAAGAGAAATGTAACAATCCATAGTGTTTGGAGCTCTTTGAATTTAACTAGCATAAGCCTTAGCAAGGAGCTAGTGAATGCGGATATAGAATCAGCTTACATTTTTAAAAATTATAATCTTATCATAATGAAATTATGAAATTATGAAATTTGTGTATATTTCCAAAGCCCAAACATTATAGTGGCATATTCCTATTTCAAAGTAGAAAAAGAAAATGCATAGAGAAAAATTACATAGAAAAATGTAATTTTGATTTTATTCTCTATAAACAGTGACGGGAATAATACAAGAGAAAAAAATATATAAATGGGTAGTATTATACTATTTTAATATAATAATAGAGCTATACTGTTTTACACAGTATACTGTTCTAGTTAATATATTAAATATATGTTATATTTTTGTATGTCACATTATTTATGTTATTTATTATACCTACATATATATATATTACTTATATTACTTAACCTTCTGATATTGTGGGACATGGAGAAAAAATAATTCAATTTAATTTAAGCAAATATATATTAAGAAGTTATACTATGGGCTTTTGTGAATAAAATGCAATTGTTACATTTAAAGATTTTACAAAGGGAAAAGTGCAGTCTGGATATATAACTTCCTAAATAAAATCTGCAAGTTGGAAGTACTAGTACTTATTTATAGGCATTAAACTGGGAAACAGTAAAATATTTGAAAAATGCAAGCTGTTATTGTAGCTATTAAAAGATAGTTATTCATTGGTTTCAGAAACGCACAACTATATAATATAAAATTGTATTTATTTTCAAACAGAAAAATAATCTTTAGAAAAATGATCATTTCATCTACAATTTTCACAATTGTTTTCATAATGGAAAACCATTAGCTATATCCTAATCATCAGTCAAGATCATTCTTGCATGTTTCACTCTATAAATTTGAATATATTAGTGTTTAAGTTGTCTACCTGGGTAGAAAATGAGATTTGTTCACAAGGAGTTAAGAGAAATTACAGATTTGCTGCCCTGAGTAAATAATCCTAAAGTTTATTGTAAATCTTGATTGTTATCAAGTATGTATCTCTTGCACATAATTCCCTATAGGATATCTATTAAGGATAAGGCTAAAGTGGGTCAAATTGTGCACTAAAACTGAATCCTTGGTTTATAAAATTTATTATCAGATGTAAGTTAAAAAAACATATACCTCTTGGTGTCAATCTCTTTTACTTAAGGTTAAAATGAGATCATCATAATTCCAAATTGCAAATTCTTCTCACATGCTGAATTTTATCGTAGTACTATTTATTTTTCTATTTCTTTTGTCACAAAAGAAAACTTTTCTTTTTCCAAGTGAAAGGACTATCAAAATGCCAAAACATCACTGCTGACAGATAAGAGCTTTGAAACACAATGCAGTTATCTCACTGCAATAACATTGGGGTTTGTTCATTTTGAATAGTAATGCCTTCAACATGATTGATAATGTTGTATTAGGATAAACTCTTTTCCAGCAACCTATTTCATTGATAGATACATGGAATTTTAATATGCCCTTTTAAAGATAGTGATGATCTCCATGTGAATAAAGTATGTCAGAAACAACCACTCTATTAATATATAGCACTGATATGGAAATGGCCTCCTTTTCTGAATAAGGAAAATATTTTTATAGAGTCAAGGCTGTGTTTGTTTTCTTGTAAGAATCCAAAAATGTTAAATTGACTCTAAAACTAAGGGTTTATTTAAAAATATTCATAATGGACATACATTAAATTTTTATTTAAAAAAGTACATAATCTCTCTTTTTGGTCCTGAAGTGACTTTGACAGACTGCAGTTGCACTCTGAAGAATATGAATGAAGTGATTAGAACAATGAGTAAAATATCAGGAGGAATTAGAATCAAAGAAGATATGTGATGATTGTGTTCACTTCAGAGGGAGTATACCTACTGGCAAACATCTCATATTTATCTCTAATTGTGATCTTTGGTCAATATACTAACTGCTCTTTTCAACTTCTAGCCATAAAGACATTACACAAGAGATAGAAATATATTTTTTAGGTCTGTGTATGGTTCTGAGCATAACTTCATCTATAATTGGTAGCTTATTTCTTCTCTCTTTTTTTTCTCCTCCTTCCCTTTAACTTCAGTAAATATAAAACATGAAAAGAAAATAATCACTCCAATTCCCACCATTAGTTCAACACATTATCTAATTATATTGCCAAATTGAAGATAGGATGTGTTTTATATTCAGGTGTGTAAGATTTAGATATTATATTAATGAGAAATCCATATACCAAAACCCTATTTAAAAAAGAATAATACTGGATTTCTGGTTTCTGCATGAAAGTAGCTTGGAAGTCACCATGCTGTCCTAACTATGGGTAAAAAGCTGAAGAGACTGAAAAACTAACAACTCTGTAAGATCAGGATCTATAAGACAGGAGGACACAGGGCAAAGTGTTGCCCCCAATACTGCATACAAAGACAAGGGAATACATATCAAATACATATCATCATGGCTTACCTATCTTACCAGAGCAGAGACTCACAAATGGCAAACTCCAGAAACCAGTACCAGGGTAGGAAAAACTGACCTGTAATTGATAAAGTGCTAGAGGCTCAGTGCAGTCAATTCTGACAGTTAATAATTCTAGGGAGACTCTGTCATGGAGGGCCTCCCACAATATTGTGAGATTTATTTCCAGGAGCTTGACCATTTTCCCACTGTTAACATCAGAGAAAAGTCTCCTTCAGCTATCGACAGAGAGAGGAGAGAAGGAACCGTTTTGAAATACACTAACCATTCTGTTCCTAAGGAAGCCTGCCATTAGGGGAAACTACTTACTAGGTCTTAATTTGTTGGGGTATTATCAAAGCCTAACTTCACTGGGGAAGAAAAATACTCAATTCCAGACATCCTAGCCATCGTGTCCCACCTAAGTGGGGAGAAAAACAAAAACAAAACAAACAGAAACACTTGTGAAGTTCACCAACCAAAGGCATAGGCTCACTAGAAGACTGAGACCTAATCACAGAACTACAGAACCATAGAACTAACCTCTTTCCACACTACCCCTACATTACTAAAGGTCTATTTACCAGTGTATCATGTATGGTTATCATAAAAAATGATAAGGCATACCAAAAGGTGAAAAACATAGTTTGAAGACATAGAGTAAGCATCAAAACCAGTCATGGAAGGTATGTTAGAATTATTAGGCCAGGAATTTAAAACTATGATTAATATGAGCTCTAATAGATAAAATAGGCAGTCTGCAAGAACAGATGGGCAATGTAAGCACAGATGCAAATCCTAAGAAAGAATCAAAATGAAATGCTAGAGATAAAAGAACAAAACCAACCAAACAAAACAGTAACCACAATGAAGAATGCCTTTGATGGGCTTATCAGTAGATTGGACATGCCTGAGGAGACATCTCTAAGCTGGAGGATATATCAATAGAATCCTCAAAAACCAAAAAGCAAAGAGAAGAAAAACTGAAAACAAAACATAATGATATATCCAAGGACTGTAGGACAACTACGGATGGTGTAACATAAGTGCAATGGGAATACTAGAAGAAGAAAGAAAAAAATATAAAGAGAATATTTGAAACAATAATGACTGAGAATTTCCCCAAATTAATGTCAGACACAAAATAACAGATCCAGGAAGGTCACAGAACACCAAAGAGGATAAATGATGAAGACACCTGGACATACAGTTTTCAAATTACAAAAAAATCAAATACAAAGAAAAAAATTCTGAAAGGAGTCAGAGGGAAAAATACCTTACCTGTCAAGGAAAAAAGATAAGAATTACATCTGGCTTATCAGAAACCATTCAAGCCAGAAGAGAATAGAGTATTTAAGGTATTGTGAGGAAAAAAACAGTAACAACAAAACTGCCAGCCTAGAATTCTGTACCCTGAGAAATTACCCTTCAAAAGTGAAGAAGACATAAACTTTAACAGATAATCAAAAATTGAGGGAATTTGTTCCCAATAGTCCTGTCTTGCAAGAAATGCTAAAATAAGTTCTTTAGAGAATGGAAAATGATATAGTCAGAAACTCAGTTCTATATAAAAAAAGTAAGAGCATCAAAAAAAGAATGAATAAAAGGAAAATTAAAAGAGAAAACTTTTATTTTTCTTATTCTTAATTGATCTAAGAGATAACAGTTTTTTTTCAAAATAATAATAGCAGCAGTATTTGATCATGTATGCTTATGTATATATCTTATGTATGTATATATGCACATATATATGCTTATGAATGCTTATAAAGAAGTAAAATTAATGGCAGTGATGATATAGGGACAGGAGGAAGGAATAAGGATTATTTTGGTATTATAAAGGATTCACACTACCCATACAGTGTTATTTAAAGTTAACTTGGATTAGTTGTAAATGGATATTGTAAAATCTAGGACAATCACTGAAAAAAGTAAAATGAATAAATAAATAAATATAACTGCTAAAAAAGGAGAGAAAATGCAAATATATAAAATGCTCAGTGAAAACCACAAAAGGCAAAAAAAAAAAAAAAAGGAAGACAAAAGTTGGAACTCAGGACAAGGGTAACAAATAGAAAACAGAACAAATATGGTGGATATCAATCCAACTATATCAATAATCACTTTGAATTTCAGTGGTCTAGGTCCACCAATGAAAAGACAGAGACCATCAAAGCATATCCAAAACACCACCGAGGAAACTCATTTTATTTTTTTTAAAGATTTATTTATTTAAGAGAGAGCGAGCGAGCGAGCATGAGTGGAAGTGGCAGAGGGAGAGGGAGGAAGAATCTGAAGCTGATTCTGTGCTGAATGTGAAGCCCAATGCAGCCTCAAAATCACAACCCTGAGATATTCAACTAAATGAAAATAAAAATGTAACATCAAAATCTGTGAGATGGAATGAAAACAGTGTTTAGAGGAAAATTTGTAGCACTGAATGTATATATCAGAAAAGAGGAAGGATCTAAAATCAATAATCTAAGTTTCCATACAGGCTCTCTACCTCAGTGTGGTATTGAAGTATCTAAAAACTTTACAAATTATGGGTGCTTAGCTGTTACTTCAAAACCAAAATGTGTTCCAATGTAGAGAAAGGTACTCTCAGAAGTTGTATCTGACAGGTTGGGAGACCATTCCAGAGAGGATTGCTATTCCTGTGCCTAGTTTTTGCTTTGTATCCATTACCAGTCATTAGTAAAGGTGGGTGTTGAGTATTACTTGTGAGTTGGTAAGTCTGCTTTGACAATGCAGCCCTTGTATTACAAGCAGTTCCCAATTCTTCACTCTCTTCCTTAATTGTTCATCCATACCATTGATATTACAAAGCCCATCAGTGGAATTGCTGGAGTTTATTTCCCTGCCCATTGATGTGACTTGCTATAACCAACGGAATACTAGTAGCCATGATTTGGCCTGGTCTCTGGTGCTTCTGGTATCCATCATGAGAAGAGCCTGACCTATAGCTTCAATCCAAATCACTCTAGTCTACTCAGAGCCCTGAGTAGGAAAAATGCTTTTGTTGTAAGCCCCTAAAATGTCAAAGTATTTCTTAGACATCATCAAAAACAGAAGAAATCTGACAAACCCACATAAGAGTAAAAGAGATATTTCTAAAATGGCATTTCACTTTATCTGTAGCATACCATGGTATCTTCAAACTTGGATTTAATTAACTAGCCATGCTGGCTTCCATGAAATTCTGTAAATTTCCTTTGGATAAAACAAAACTAAACTGAACTAAAATAAAGATGTTAAAAAAAAAAGATTGCATGGGTGAAATTATGTCTGTTGAAAAACACGTATTGTAGAATTAATAAGGATCTAATCTTTCCTGCTTCCTATGGTTCATCCTATGAGCACTTATGGTCTTGTGCAATTACAATTACCATCAAGTTAACATAAATGCTGCTCCATTTCATAATATTATTATGTTTTTATATAGAGGTTGATAGTAGCATTGAAAATATGTGACTTTTGTAAAGAAACAGATCTAATCAACTATCTAGATCATTCAAAAGAAAATGCCAATTAATACTTCCATCTAGTCAACATATTATTTTTTGTAGACATGAAGCAAGTAGTCAGAAATCTACTATCTGAATGGGTGGAAGAAACTGAAGGAGGATAAGCACGACATTTTATTTCCCTACACTATGAAGAATCTGATTTTTTATTTCCTAATAAAGTAAATGAAGTCAACACAGCTATGACAACCTACATGGAAATGGTATCAAATTGACTAAGCCCAGGGGATAGAGGCCGCTGTTAACTCATTAACTGGGGAGTCTAAAATGCTGTCAAATTACATACAGAGGGAGGATTACAAATAAACAGCAGCGTTTCATGCCAAAGCAAACTCTCTCCATCAAAATATCTAACTGGGCTTTGACTAAACATATACTTCCAGTTGGTCTTAATTTAAACTATAAGCAGGCAAAGAAACAAATATCTAGGAAAGGATGAATTAAGAAAACAGCTTGTGGACACTTTGAATTACATGTAAAAAAATGTTAAGGATAGCAGTGGCCCAGATAATTTGAAAAAAGGAGGTATCAATGTAATAGGTAGAATCATCAGGTTTACACATTTAGTGATCTTGTGTTGTCCAGTAATAAGTTAATAGCTTAGAAAAACACTTCTGAGAATATTTTTTTAATCATTCTATCTGGAAAACAGAATGAGAAAAGTTTAAGTACTTTGTGAGTATTAGAACCATTTCTCTTGTTTATCTTTATATGCGGCAGAGAACACGTTTAATTAATCTGTTTTCCTTTACAAACAAATTTTAACGAAACTATTATTTGCCATATCCATAACACAGAAAACATGCTATTCTTAACAAATGTCCAAACTGGCCAACATAAAATTTAAATGATTTGATTGAACCCATTAGTCCAGTAGTTCTTAATTGGTGGCAGTTTTGTTCCCCAGATGGTATTTGGCAATGTGTGGGAGGACATTTTTTTAGTATCAGGACTGGGAGGATGTTACTAGCAACTGATGAATATGCTAGAGATACTGTTAAACACTCTACATTGTTTACATGCACACATGTCTCCCTGGAGCAAAGAAATATCCAGTCCAAAATGGCAATTGTAATGAATTTAAGAAAACTTGCCTTAGTACAAAATGAAACAACTCATTTGTCCAGACAATATCACTTTCATTTCAGTCATTAGTACAAGTTGGAGAAATCTGCAAAACTTTTCCTATTCTAGATTGGAATATTAACATACTATACTCATTTGCCTTAATTATGCTTCTGCATTTCAGACATATATTCAAATGTTATCAAATGGATGAATGTTCGTTGCATTAACCTGATTGATGTATTTACATTATATGTATTTGCCCCTCAGCAACTCAAATTACTGAGAGCTTCTAGTGTTTCTAGGGATAGGATGTATTTTTCAGTGAAATTTTGCAAGATGACGGTCTTTCTACTATGTGATCAAGTGCAATCCAAATGATTACACAGTGTCAGAACAGATTGAATACACTGCCTTTTTGCTGTAATGAGTATTACTAACATTATGGTACCAAAGTGAACTGAGCACCACTAATTTCTTTTATAGTACAATTATTTTAATATACTGAACTTGCATTAAATTCATTGGGTATAGAAAAGCACTTACTTGGAATGAACCAAATGAAAGATAATGTTAATTCAACTATTTAAAAATAATTTTATTTATTTTTTTAAAAAAATTTTAGATATGAAAATGTACATATATAATGGACTTTAAGAAAACCCAGTATGTACTAGCAAAAAAAAAAATGTGTGCAATACAAAAATTGAGAGATTTTGGGGACTTTTCTATTTCCTGAACTAAAACAAGAATTCTACCTTAGATCATGATTTAAGCTATAATGACTTACAAAGTAGAGGGCTTTCTGGTTAACAACTCCAACAGAATTAAAGAATTAATTCTAGAAGAAAAAAAAAAGCCAAGATTTTGGTGGCAAATCCACTACCTCCAGTAGTTGTATTATTCTATTTTATTTTATCCAAATAAAAACAAATGTTGACAAATAAAGACATTGCCCAATTTTAAAGGGGAATAGGAAGGAAAATGGTGAATAGGAAATGAGTAGAAAAAATTAGCATAAAATATTTCCATGAAAGTTAGTACTGCAAAAAATGTAATAAATATATTCACTTTACTATGAAGTATAGATAATGACCCCTAGTAATTTATTCATAACATTTGGTCAGAAAATACTTTAAAAAATTGGTTTCTGGTCATAAAAACACTTTTTATTAATGTACTTTGTGTTAACAGTGCTTGAGAAAAAAAATCAAGTTAAACCTGGCAGTTGTTCTTAGCTTATTACTCCAGATATTCATATTGTTAAATTTAAAATTTCACATAGAATTTCAAGTAAACTTTATGTGAGAACAGATTGTCTGGCAATTCAGTATACTAGCTTCACTGCAGTACACTAACAACCTTTTTTTCTTTTGAAGGAAAATATCATAGAGAATAAAACCAAAGGTGGAACACGCAAAATTAAAGAGAAAGAAAAAAAATGAGCAAAATCTGAATTTTACAACATGGAATGTACATCAACTTTCAATGTAATTTTATTTCCTAAAAATAAAGAAGGTGAATTGAATGAAACTCAACTCTGAGCGTGCCTATCTGACAAAAAAAGTACAACCTCAATGGGATTGCCTAGCCATCTTTCATCACTTTTCTGCATAGGTGAAATATAAAATTAATATTAAATGCAGATAAGTTTTGGGGCACAGCCTGACCATTGGATATTATGATGCCTTCCGACTACTTTTCTTCCTGATCCATTTTCCACATTTGAGGATAAAAAACCAGATACTCTTCTTCCCAGACTACTTTGAAGCTAGCAAAGTTCAAGGGCACAATTGTAGTCAATGAGACAGAAGGAAGATTTCTGGAATGTTAGTGACCCTGATAAAAGAAATAAGGCATGCATAGAGTTGGTTTTCTTTATTTCTTTTTTTTTTTTTTCTAGACCATCTTATCTCCTTCCTGCATTAAAACCTGCTCATATGAGGAAATGAGGTCTGATGCTGTAGCAGCCAAATTGTGACTATGAGAAGAACGAGAAAATTCAGGCAAATTCTCAAGTCAAGTGTCTTGAGATTTTTTGCTCTAAACAGTGCATGTCCTTGTATTTTATGTCACTAGAGGTTAAGTATTCTGTTTCTTGTTATCAAAAGCTTCACTAACTAAAATAGAAACACTGAAATATGTGCCTATCAAGCATAAATAATCCTTCCTATATGAGGAAACAATAAATCTTACTGAAAAAAATAAGCTAAGAAATCTCTCTCTCTCTCTCTTTCACACACACACACGTGTGCACACACACACACACACATTTCTTTCTAGTTCCAATAATTTTTTAGTTCCTTTGGTATCCTCCTAAGGTTCTCTTGAGTTATATAGAACTATATCTCCTTAAATTTCTTGTTTCTATTTATACTCTTATTCTTGCTACCGATATTTCATAAAACTGAAATATGTTTTTCAAAGATATTTTTAGGGTTTGTCATATGATGTTCAATATATTAATCCCAGAAAAATTTTCAACTGCAATATCAATCCTGGTGGCAGATAGTTGTTTTATCGGACAAAATTTAAAATAAAGAAATGTTATGATTCTAATTATTACACCATAAAATACCTCAACTATTGCAAATATAGCAAGACTCAGTAGCTAGGCAACGAATGGGAAGTTTGAGAGCGATAAATTATGTACTTCCTTTAATATATCCTTATTTGATTCTAGAAAAGTAATTTACCCTATAATTAGAGGTCAATGACAAAAATGTACTCATTATATACTAATACAGTTATTGTAAGATTGAAAATTTCTCCTCTCCATGCTCCTTTGCACACACCCATTCTGTTTTTTTTTTTTTTTTTAAGAGAGGGAGGGGAGAGGTGCAGGCGAAGAGGGAGAGAGAGAATCTCAAGCAGGCTCCACACCCAGCACAGAGCCTGTTGCAGGGTTCAATCTCATAATCTTGAGATCATGACCTGAGCTGAAATCAAGAGTCGCTTAACTGACTGAACCACTGACACGCCCCCCATTCTGTGTTCTTTGCTTGCTGCACTGTTTGTTGAAACAGATGTGGACCATAATAATTTAAAAAATGTCTTATTACTGGCCTACTCTAATGAGTTTGGTACTAGAACTATGGCCTGAAAACCAGTAGTATGGAGCCATAAAACCCAATCTTCTTTACTCTCTGCAATTTTTTTTTTTTCTAACTGAGATTACTTTTGATCTGTTTATATACTTCAGTCTTTATACTCCGTTGTAAATTACAGACTAGTCATGGGTGACATCGGCTGTTCTCAGTTCCCAGTTCAGTTTATTCTATAACGAAGTTCTAACTTACAGAAGTTCTGAAAATAAATAGACTCTTTCTAATGAATAATATATTAAGAATAAAGAATATATTAAGAATAAAGAAAGATAGTTATAATTGGAAAGGGTATTTAGAAATTGAGAGCAGTGAAATCTAGGTTGCTTTTCTCATTATTTACTTTGAAAATTCAGTTTATTCCACTTAGACGATCTCGATTGAGGTTTAGTGAAATCTTCTGATATACTATTCTTTCATTTGATGTTTTTTGTTTTGTTTTATTTTGTTTCAGTCCACTCGGCATTATAATAATTTATTTTCCTTTATTTCTATTTCTATATTTCAATAAAGCATTGGCTGATTCTAATATCTATGTTGTTTCCTTTGAGAACAGGAGGTTTACAATCAAGTAAACTATTAGCACAGTTGTTCTTTTTCTTTTTTAAGATTTTATATATTTATTTGACAGAGAGGACACAGCAAGAGAGGGAACACAAGTGGGGGGAGTGGGAGAGGGAGAAGCAGGCTTCCCGCGGAGCAGGGAGCCTGACACGGGGCTCGATCCCAGGACCCCGGGATCATGACCTGAGCCGAAGGCAGACACTTAATGACTGAGCCCCCCAGGGGCCCCTCAGCACAGTTCTTCTTTCGGGTCTCTAAAAGTTGTAAATAAATACTTATGATCGGCTACCTCTAAGCTGCTAATAGAAAACAATCAGTGTGCAGATCTGACCTCCATAAACCAACATCTATGGCTGGAACATATGTCTCTTTTACCTTCCAGAATATGTTCCCTATTCAGTTTTGGGAGGCTTGATATACTCAGTTTTGCATAACGGTCCATCTGTAGCAATTCTACACCCCTGCAGGTTTCCAAACTGCTCTGAGAGATAAAGATGTCACTGAAACACATACAAATCTATGTGGGAACTTAATGAGTTCAGAAGATGATGGCATCATTATAGCAGCAAAAATTCAAAAAGCAGCAGGTTGTAAATTAAGAGAGTGAATTCAAAAGGTGACTGTTGCATATGAGGGGAACCTGAAGAGGGCTCTTTCATGATCCTATATAAAAGGAGTTTACAGTTCAAATGAATTACAAGGGCGGCCTGTAGCTAGACACAAGCAAGAAATTTCAGTGAATATGTATGACAATTGTCTTCTTTAGTAAATGAAATTGTAAAGTCTTAAAGCCTTATTACCCAAAAGGGATGCAAGTTCTTGCTTGCTTTTGTTAACTCCTTGGGACAAATATAACACTAAAAATAAATTCATTTAATAAAATTATGTCAGTTGCTTTGGCTCAAATTATAATATTTTTCTTTGTGAAAAAAATGTACAGAAATACTGTTTTAAATTGGGTAACATCAAATTTATTATCAACTTTTCTGTTTTTCTTACCCTTCTGTGGGTAAGTGAAGGACCTATGAATAGAAAATCATAGTGTGGGAAATCCAGCACTGTTTTGTCAACGCTAACAATCTCAGTACTGTTGGACCACGTGAAAGGGGTAGAACCTTATGTGATAAAGCTATTACGATCCCAGGTAATGCTTTTGACTATGGTTAAAACCCTCATTCCACTTTGCAGAAATAGCCAAAAAAGAAAAATAAAAAGGAATAACAAAAGTGCATCTGAAATATAAATAAAAGGTTAAAGTATATGGAGCGCTCGGGTGGCTCAGTCAGTTGAGCTTCTGACTCTTGATTTCTGCTCAGGTCATGATCTCAGGGGCCATGGGGTCGAGCCCCACGTTGGGCTCTGCTCAGCGTGGAGTCTGCTTGTCCCTCTCCCTCTGCTCCTTCCCCCACTCCCACTTGCTCTCTCTCTCTCTTTCAAATAAATAAATAAATAAAATCTTTAAGATAAAAGGATAAGTATATATCAAAATCCATGAACATATCAAACCATAAGAATGTCATATCAAACAGTTTTTAGCTACATGGCTAAAACTCACCATTAGTAAGAAACATCATCCCAATATTAAGTAACAGTAGAAGTAGACCTTCTGCTGCAAGACAGTGGCAGAGGAGGCTGGTGACCTCACTTCTCCCATGGACACACCAAACCTACAGCTACACATGGAGCAATCACCTTTGAAAGAAATTGGGAAACTATCCAAGCAATTCCTCTAGAACCAGGGAATGAGACAGTAACCACACTGAAATGGGTAGGGAAGGCCAAGACACACTCTCTTTCCACCATAGAGATAGGCCCCCAAAACACTTAGCTCTGAAATCCAGTGGAACTTAAGAAAATGAGGCCTTAAGAATGTAGCAAACAAAGAGATAGTTCTAACTGGTTTGCAGAGACTTGCTTTGGCTATTCTCCCAAGGCTCAGTACAGTGGTTGCACTAATCTAACTAATCTAATTCAAAATGAGCAGAATATCTGAAGACATTTTTCCAAAGAAAACATACAAATGGGCAACCGGTATATGAAAAGATACTCAACATCACTAATCATCAGGGAAATGCAGATCAAATCCATAATGAAATATTCCTTTATACCTGTTAGAATGGTTATCATCAAAAATACAAGAGACAAGTGTTGACAAAAATGTGGAGAAAATAATTTAAATAATATGGCAGAAAATTTTGGAGATACAACAAAACAAAATTGTCTACATTGCTCCATGACTAATCTTAATTTTGTGAATGTTATTATTCATTTATTTTTTCTCCAAGATTTATTAAATTCAAGTTAGTTAACCTATTAACTTAATTATTTTTAAATTCTTTTTCATAGCTGTGAGTATCCTTACACGACTTGTTGTTTCAAATAGCATTTCTTTGGGGAATTTTGAAGAAATAGTTGAGTTTACAATTTGCCTTCTTCAGGTAAAGATTTGAGGTCATTACACAAATTCATTCTGTACAATATAAAAGAGAAAAACATGTTAAAAAATATGGTTAACATTAGCCTAGAGAACCAGACAGTGGTAATAACTCTATCCAACAGGCCTATTGCTATGGAATTTGCTTTTAGTGACAGTAGAGTGGGAGGAGTTTGTGCTGCCACCTGTAGAAATTTGGTAAGGGAGGATCAGGTTTTCCACCAATGGTAGCTGATGCTACATCCTCTGAACCAACAATGGGAAATAACTGTGGTAAGAGAGTAGAAAATAGTAAAGGTTAATGGGTGTTTTTTCCACACTGCTAAGACAGTCCTGGATTTTGTGAATAACCATATGCAGTGGTGATTAACTGCAGAAACAGTGGAGAAGAATGAAATCCTTAGGTTGACTGATGGGACAGTCCAGGATCAAAACTGAGACTAATTCCTTTGCAATGAAGACACAGTCCTGGAGTTCCTTTGGAATATCTGATGAGAAGAAGCCCAAGGGAAGAACTGACTTTTTATAATTCAGAAGATCAGGCTTAGAATCATATAAACTTGAACATTGCAAGAAATATCATCCTCTACCGCAATATATGTCAACTAATGTGTAGGTGTGCTCGTCACTCCTGCGTTCTCCATGAAGCAGATACAATGAACAGAGTAGGAATGAATGCAGATGAGATATTTGGTCAATCTGATTTAAGTTCTACTGTCATAGTAATTTTTAAAATACTTAAAATATTTTAAGATACTTAAAATATCTAATATAATGATGCAATTCCAAAGAAATTAAACTATCCTGCAAATAATAAGGCATCAGGAATAAGCATAATCTCTTTAAAACTGATAAAATGAATTCCCTCCTAGGTAAAAAAAAAAAAAAAAAAAATCTTTGCCTTCTTTAATACCATTACCAAGTCGAACCAATTATTATAAAATTAGTTCACAATGATTTGAGACAGATCAGGGAAAGTGACTGATGCCAACAATAAAGCACACTGCAAAATGAACATGATAGGAAAAACTGAACAGATAAGTAAAAGGAAGCTTGAAAGAAAGGGGCAGAGAAATTGCTGGCCATAGACTCTCTCTTCATTTGTTAGTTGAGGCGGAATGCATGGTTTAATGAACATTGTAGGTTACCACCAGATAGGAATGCTATTTCTATATTCTACTAACATCAATCAGTAAACTTTTTGCCAACCCCCTACACTTAATTCCAAACTTATCAAGTCAAGAAAACAGTAAAACCTTCTTTGAAAGTCACTCCATTCAGAAGTAAATTCTAATTTCTCCCCTGTCAATAACTTGTTCACCCATCTTAAACAAGTCACTGAACCTTCTATGCTTATGTGTTCTCAGCTGTAAAGCTTAGAGAATGACAATGACCTATCTTGCATGGGTCAGTAAAGAGAGCACCTGATAAAAAAGAGGCACCTTCAGGCAGGAGGTGATATGTACAAAAAGAATCGTAGCATCTTTGCCTCTTGGCAAAGGGAACAGAGAGGAAAGATGAAACACCTTTCCAATGCTTTTGGCAAATGGTTTATGATCTGTCCACATGTCCCAAACTTAAATTCAGATTCTCCACCAGCAAAGACAAGTGCTTTCATTTTTTTATTAATCAGGAATATGTTTCTGTTCCAAGGTACTTACAATGAAGAACAAAACTAAAGCCACAACATTGAACTATTCTTTATTTTTATACAGACTTATTAATAAGTTTTAATAAAGTCCTTCCAACAGTCGGAGTCTAAGGATATTATTGCCAGCGACAGCCATTACTCATGCCAAATTAAGATATTCAAACATTGGGGCAGTCAGTTTAAAACTACATTTGTTGCATAAGAGTAATGTGGAGCACTATTTCGTCTGAATGTGTTTACTCACAGCTGAAAATCCCTCAGTGGTATGACCTTTATATTCAACATTTAAAAAGCTTAACAATACTTTCCCCCGGCAGCTCAGAGTAGGAGATAATTCTTTCCCAAGAGAAAATAAAATTAAAATGCTGCAACGCCTGTTGAGAAGTGAAGGCAAGGATAATGACAGCAAGAACAGGCCAAATAATTACGTTAATTGTTTATTTGTTTGCAAAGGAAGGCGTTTGATACTTATCATGTTCAGTTCTGGTGTCAGAGTACCATTTGAATACCTGTAGCTTCATCCAGGATAGAACCTATCCAGTTTTAAATGAGAAGCAACCTCTTACTAATTTAATGCGATAGTTGATTTTACTCATTCACCGTTAACCTAAATATCTAAAAATGAACAATTTAGTTTGGGGAGAAACCTTGACATATCTTCAGTTGTTCTTTATAAATTGTTGTTAAGCATCTGCACACACACACCATACACACACACACCAGGTATTATTCTTTGTCTGGTCAAGGACTGACTTCACGGTTCCCATGGCAACCCAGTTTGCTCAGTGCTCTCTTTCAGCAGCTGCTGATTACACTTTGAATTTTATTTGCATTCATGATTAAGGAGGAGTATAAAAGACTGAGGTAAATTTTTTTTTTTTTAAAAAGCAATAAGAGGATATAAGACATTTCAATCAATGATTCTCTGCAGCTTTAATTAAAAATAAAAGAATAAGAGGAGATACCAGGATGTCAGAAACTTTTATTTAATGGTTGACTGGCTATTGCAACAATATTAAATGAAGATGCCACTACCATCTTGAACTTTTGCAATCTGCAAAACTGTACGCTACTAGCTACGAAGACCATACAGGCTATTCCTGTCTTCTAGTGATGGTCTCTCCGCTTTCAGAAAATAATAAACACATATTTGTCTTCTAGACCAGTATTAGATTTAAAAAAAAAAAAAACATTTAATATAGTATAATTTGTTGAAATCATGTGATGTATTGTCAGGAAGAATGCTCTTTGATATTATGCCACTTGTCCCTTTTATGTTCACAGGAATTTATACTACTAAGTGTAATATACAAAGAGAAAGTACAATTACTAGTGATTATCAGAGCATAAATAGAAAAATAAGAACTACATGGAAACATGAAACTTTACCAGTTATAACGACCATATAATTCTGAGATCCTACCTTTGGGCATGTATGTGTCCTTTCAGTTAAGAGAATGTAAAATAATTAAAAGAATCCTGTATCTTTATATTAGTGCACAAAGAAATTTTGGAAGAAAATATTTTTATTATTCTACTTAAAATTCATAAATATACATATTCTCATTCAGAATTATATATATAATTTCCCCATGGTTTCCTAAAAAGATAAATACTTTATTTTCTGTGTAATAGTACTAAGTGTACATTTAATTATTATATTCTGCTTAGGACCTTTGCCTGTGGATAACCTCTGTGCTCTACAGGTCAGATTAATGCATTCATGTCTTTTGGAAAATAATTTCAGATTTTCATTTGTTATGTTTGTACTAATGAAGTACAGATTAATAAAATCACATTTAAATTGCAATTAATAAAAAAAAAACAAGGAAAACGGAGTTGAAATAAAATATATAAAAATTGTGATCTTTTGTTATTTTGGGGAGGACTGACTCTGCATGTATACATCATAAAAAGTTTGATATTTAATTACTTTTATGGGAGTTACATATTTTTATTTGTTATACAACTAAATGAGAATGCTGTTGGGTGTCAAAATCATACCATTCATGTATTATTCTGTAATTCTTCATAATTTTAAGTTCTCCACTTTAGGAAAAAATATGACTAATTTTAAAATGGAATAATATACTTATATATTATACTAATTTAATGCAGAATATAAAGAAAAAATCACAAGTACTTTGTAGAACTCTTAATTTCCACTATTTTAGTGTTTTATTACTGAAGCCAATGACCTGCCACAAATCAGAATTAGTTCAGGAATCCTCACAGACGAAGGACCAGACACCTAACTGAGAAAGTTCCTCTAGGCAGACTGATAGACTCAGCTGAAAAGCAGAGGGAAAACTACAGAAACTTCAAAGACATAGACACGCTATAAAAGAGCAAAGTGCTAGATACAAGAAGGATAGAAACTTCTTACTTGTGAAATGATGATAAGTTTTTCTTGTATGAGCTAAAAATTCAGAATACTAGAGACTAACAGATACTGAATCTTGACACGGGCTTCTAGCCAGTTGAGAGTGGTGCACACGTGACTTACTAAAAACCGCAGGGGCACCATGATCCTTAGTGGGGCACCCAACATATTCAGCAAAGACCCCTTACTGGAAAACCCACGTTTTTAACCTACTAGCTTAGGATCATCAGCATATTTGGAGACTTTGATTTCCAGTTTAAAAAATTTTACTCCATTTTTTTCCCTGGGGCCTCGACCCCCCAGAACTGCATCTTTGGTCTCAGAGTTTTATTTTCTCTTTAAGACAGATGAGTTTTTGTTTTTGTTTTTGTTTTGTTTTTAAAGATTTTATTTATTTGACAGAAAGAGAGAGAAAGAGCAAGAGCAGGAGCAGGGGGAAGGGAGGCAGAGGGAGAGGGCAAGAGAGAAGCTGACTCCCGCTGAGCAGGGAACCCCATGAGGACCCTTTGATCATGACCTGAGCTGAATTCAGATGCTTAACTGACTGAGTCCCCCAGGTGCCCCTTGTTTTTTGTTTTTTGTTTAAGGTACAGCTGAGTGTTCCAGGGGAGAAATTAGAATGGCCCACTGGGATCATCCATAAGGTTTGTTTGGTATTAGAAATTGTTGAGAAAGATGGTTCCTTTTGTCATCTAGCTGATTCAAACAAGGGTTTGGCCATCTGAGCAAAAGTGAATTTGCTTGCTTCCTCTAATGACACTGAACTAATGTTAAATATGGTTTTGTATTGTTCAAATTTACTACTATAACCCTATGTTAAATACAATAACTATTTTTTTCGGGGGGGGGGAATTTAGTGAATTAATTGCCAATAATGCCATTGTTCCTTTTAAGAGCACACTAAAATAGGTGGTACAAAAGTATTATAGTCCAAATGTGTTGCATAAGCAATTAAATATCTTTTCTTTTTAAAAGGCTTTATTAAAAAAAAAAATCCTTAGACTTGAAACTTTAAGGTAGTATAGAGAGTTCCCATATATCCCACACTCAGTTTCACCTATTTTTAACATCTTACATTAGTGTGATACATTTGTAATAATAATTAATGAACTATATTGGCCTATTATTATCAAATAAAGTTCACTATTTATTTAGATTTCCTTAGTTTTTACTCAATGTCCTTTCTCTGTACCAGGATCCCAGCCAAAATACCACATTATATTTAGCTGCCATATTTCTTTAGGTTCCTCTTGAGTATGGCAGTTTCCCAGACATTCCTTATTTTTTTATAAACTTCACAGTTTTGAGGAATACTGGTCAGTTATTTTGTAGGATTCCTCACTACTGGAATTTATCTAGTGTTTTTTTCATGATAAGACTGAGGTAATTGGTTATTGGAAGGAAGACAAGAGAGGTCAAGTACCATTCCCATCACATCATATCATCATATAAAGTGATTTATGACTGTGGATGTTGGCCTTGATCACCTGACTGAGATAGTGTTTTGTCAAGTTGCTCTATTGTAAAATTATGTTTTTCCCTCCTTTTCAAACTTTAGACTTTGTAAGGAAGGCACCATATACAGTCCACATAGAGAGTGGGAGTCATGCTTGAGGGTGGAGTAGCTGCAAAAATTATTTGATATTCTTTTGCTTGGGAAATTTGTCTCATCTCCATTTTATTAATTTATTCAACTATGCACTTAGATCAGTATAGAAGCGAGAAGTTAATAGATTCCATTACAAGACTTAAGGCATACAGACAAAGCTAAATGACTTAAGTTAGTGTGAAAACGCTTACACTATACATTCTAAATGAATCTGATTCAGAAATGCCACTTGTCAGTGAGAGACGGACCTGGGAGATGAGGAGGTGGCTCCTCATAGGAAGAATGAAGAAAATCAATGAATGGTTCTTATTGAAAGCTACTCTGATTAAAATATTAGCATAGGGTAATTCTTTAGAATACTCTTTCAGATACTAAAAGAGATCTTGAACATATTTTATAAAATTGTTTTTATAAATATTTACATCTACTGCTGTAAACTTTCTGAACCCTTTATATACATAAAGGAAGGTGGCTAAGATGGTTATGAAAGTCTCATATGTTGAAATTCCTTCAGCATTCATTTTTTATCTTACAATCTTTCACTGTTTCTCTCACTCTACATTGCCCTTTAGGTAAAAGGAAAATGTGAACTTTAAAAGAAATTCGGTGGGGAATCCTGGCGTTTTTATTACAAAAGCTAGATACCTAAAGAATGACTGACAGAAATTGTTATTGGTCATCATTGGTCATGGCTTAAATGTGCAAAAGATGTAATATTGTGAGGGAAAGAAAGAGAGAAACATGTATGAAACTTCAAATATCAGAAGAGCATTTGACAGTTATAGGAAAATGTGATTTACTTATATAAAGTTCATGACAATGGCTGTTTACTACATGGATTCAAATATATACCGAACATGCAGTGGCTTTTCCATTACCTACCTTATATTCTATAAGATTTCGAAGCGTTCTACATGTGTTTGTTTCTTTGATTGTCATTTTAATCATTTAAAACATATTTTTTTTTTCTAGGACATTGGGGAACTATGCCTGCTTTACTCAAACAATTCTTTTATTTTACTGGTATCATACTAAAATTTAAAACGTTGGGACATTATGCAGTGCCCAGAACTACTTGGCTTAGGAAATAACTACTAATGGTCTGGAGTTCATTTTAATGATGATCTTTATTTTTTTCAGAAAGTCTGTGTGTGTGTGTGTGTGTGTGTGTGTGTATGAATAACATTTCAGATATATATATTGATATATATTCATATATATATATATATATGAATAACATTCCAGATGGGTAGGCAGAAACCATTTATAGAATCGTCTCCTCAGCTATAAGGTTAGAGTGAAGAATAAGGAAAACACAGGACGGGGCATAATGCACAGCAGAAGATTCTAAGGGCAAAGTGAAGTTAATAACTAGAAGTTTTGAACCATTGTGATATAGTAGAGGAGTCAAGCCATGAACTTGGAGAAACAAGACGGGCACCATGTGAGCAGATGTAACAGGATGCTAAAGCTGGAGGCACGAGGAGCAAAAAGCATGAAGACAAAGGTAAAGAAGGCACACAGACAAAGGCCCACTAGGCACAAATTTGAAGCAACACAGTCACCTTTTCTAGTTTTATGTATTTCTGTGGGGCTGTGTGTGAGGCTTTAGAGTTATGACAGACATCCAAAGACATGCCTAAGAATTAAACACAAAGTCCATCATCTGTCCGATTTCCTTGAGCTCGTGTCTCGTGCCTGATGAGCGGTAGCATCACAGGTTATCACTAACAATATCACTACTGTAGCACCTTCAGCGCTTACAAATAAATCTGATACAGGAAACCAGAAGGAATAAATGGAGTCCCTCTATAGTTATTGCTATAGAGAAAATACATTTGCTTAAATTTTTACCTATTTTCTCTCAATCTTCATTAGCATTTCCTTAATTAAAATTCTTTTTGGAGTGTCCTAAAGACATAACATAATTGGTACCCAGGAAGCTACTAGTGTGAGTCTTTAGGATATATGCCGCATATTCTAACTTTTCGTGACACTAATGATATCTTGCAGTGATCAGAAATGCCCTGGAGCATACACAAGGTCGGCATAAACTCTTTTAGGTCACAAAGTTATCATCTACACGATTATGGCTTGAACACATTCAAACGATCGTGAATGCACCTTGCAAAAATGTCCATGTAACTGGTAAAAAGTGAGGTATATGCCAAAAACAATGAGTTATTTAACCAGGATGATTAAAGATGCTTAAGCAACAGCAACAACAATAAAACTCCCAATTTCCTCTTTGATTTTTTAACACTAATATAGATGATGCAAAACCAAATGGCACTTTAGATTCACCATAGATCAATTTAAACATTTATGCCCTATGATGCCTATTCTACTTTTCAAAATATTCCTTCTTTCCTTTAGCTGCAAGAGATTCTGAAGCTCTCTTTTCCCAACCAAAATAGTGACCTTTAGCTAAGTGTTTTTGGTGAGAAAAATGATAATTTCTTAACTAAAAAGATTCTACCTCATCCACAACCTCTTCCTTTAAATGTAATATACAAGTTGCTTGATATTATCCAAAGATATACCAACATTTATTTCTTAACTTTTTGTTCCTGAAAATTGTGCACTGCCTAGTAATAGATAAGCCAAAGAGGTCAAGTTCAGACACTTCATCCGAATTGAACAAAGCTTTCTCCATGTCAAAAAGAAAGACTCATTTTGGGAGGTAAGTTCTAACGGCTGAGTTTTAAAAATGAGGAAATACCTACTGGTTTTCTGAAGTTATCTAAATAACTCTGGAAATTAAGAGGAATACTCCTCCAATGCTATCACTTTTATCACCAGTTTTTCCTGTAAGTTTTCTTTTCTTATAAAGTGTACGTTACTTAAGAGCAGTGACGTACACTGTGCTATCGCTCACACACCTAATGATGAGCAGATTCCAATTCCATGTCGGGTCTTTTTCATAACACTCCTCATGTCAAACTTCATCTCCCGGAAAAATGCACCACACTAAATAATAGAAATGCCCAAGAATTATGAAATAACTAGAAGAGCTATATAGCTTAGGACCAACAATGTATATACAAAGTGCTTTGTACCTTTCCTACAGTGAATTCTTTACTCATTACTATCTTGAGTTAATTAAATCGGTAAATTTTATCTCATATTATCAAGTGTTTAGATAAAACAAAGGAGAAATTATTTGTTTCCTTATACAAAATAAGAGCTATGTCTTTTTTGGTTTTCCACCATTATTTAGTATATTTGCATGCCCATACTATGAAAATGTTAAATTGCAACACCACTATGCAGTAATCAGAGCCTGATGGAATGGAGGAATTCCCCCAATAGTGTGGGACTATAGAGAATTATAAAAGAAGCATTGCTGGTGATAAATGAAAGAAAGTAAATTATACTTGATTTTGGCGATAGCTAAGGGCATCTAAAAGCTATGTCTGCTATATGTTTTGGCCAATTTAATGGCTTTATTGTCTAATTTATCTCATTATGATTATTAGGAAAAAAATTTTAAAAATATTATTTCCCTGGAGAAAGTAGTTATATTTAAAATGATTTTGATTTCCATTAATGCAAATATATATTTAGAGTTATATGAAATATAGTTTATAGTTGTATATGAAATATATATTTCAGTTATATAACTGAACTTTCCTAGGGTATTTGTTTCTACACTGAAACATCTGTTTTTGTTTTGCTTTGTTTTGTTTTATTTTGAGTAAGAGATTGTTCCACCAAGTGACATAAGAACAGAGAGTGCACAAGTGGAAGACAGGACAGTAGGAGACCCACACCTTCTCTCCTTCTAGTTATACATATTATATATTATATATATATATATATATATATATATATATATATATGATTTACTGGATATATAACTAGAAGGAGAGAAGGTGTTTTAGATTCTAAGAAGGATACTGAGGACATTTTGGCTGAGATTTATATATATAAATCTTATATATAATATATATTACTGGATATATATAAATCTTATATATATATATATATATATATTAGTAGAAGGAGACAAGGTGTTTTAGATTCTAAGAAGGCTAAGGACATTTTGGCTGAGAGGCTAAGGGAGAATCTAAATGACAACCTAAAATAGATTGATTGCTTAGTCAAGGTAACCACAAGTGAGAGATCTCCAGTGACAGGAATCTCCCAAATGTCCACAAAGGTGCTCAAGCAGGCAAAGAATCATCTTTTATTTTTATTTTTATTTTTTTTTTTTTTTTAAAGATTTTATTTATTTATTTGAGAGAGAGAGTGAGAGAGAGAGAGAGCACAAGAGGGGGGAGCGGGAAGAGGGAGAAGCAGACTCCCTGCTGAGCAGGGAGCCCGATGCGGGACTCGATCCCGGGACTCCAGGATCATGACCTGAGCCGAAGGCAGTCGCTTAACCAACTGAGCCACCCAGGCGCCCAAGAATCATCTTTTAAAAGCTTCCTGGTGCAGAGGGATTTGTGGTAGGTAGCCGCTAAAATGGTCCCCAATTATCCTCATCCCCTAGTATTCGTGTCCTTGTGTTATCCCCTCCCTTTGAGAATATGCTGAACTTAATAAATAGAATACTGTAGAGTGTTGGGAAGTCTGTTACCCCCAAGATAAAATCAGGAGACCATGGCTTCCTTTTTGGGCTCGTCTCTCTTATCTGCTTGAAAAGCTATAGGCTACCTTGAGAGCTGCTCTATGGAGGAGCTAATGTGGCAAGGACTGATTTTTCTGTTTCAGCCAGCAAGTAGTTGAGGCCTGCTAATAGTCACAAGAGTGAGCATGGAAGCAAATTCTCCTGTTGTTGGGGCTTGAGATGACAGTAGCTCAGCCAATATCCTGATTGCAGACTTAAGAGATCCTGAGGTAGAGGACCAAGTGAAACCATGCTCTATTTGCTGACCATAGATACTATGACATAATTAATGTTTTTTTTTTTTAATCTGGTAAATATTGAGGTAACTTATACCCATAAAAAAATAGATAACTAATACAGAGATAAAACCAAATTATGGAAACTAGTTCAAGTACTTGTCTTGTACTCTATCCTCGCCTGCCCCTGATCCCAATCCTGGGAAAGCAAAAGAGATGCTGATAAGAAGAGGGGAAAACTTAGGCTTCTTTTCACCCATAGACCAAGCTGGGGAGAGGAGAAATATTTTATGGCATATCTAGTTATGAATTTTTGATCTAGTCTGGAACTAGAAATTTTTTTTTAATTAATGGTGACTGTATTGGTTCTTAAAATGACTCCAAGAATGTAGGCTAAGAATAAACTGAAAAGACATGGGGCCTGCCACGTTTTCATGGAGGGGCAGGGGAAGGTAACCTCCACTGTATAAATTTTACAGAGAGACTCTGAGACCAGAATAAAGATACATTTTTCATTATGTTCTTTTTTTTTTTTTTTAAGATAGACTATTTTTTTTTTTTTTTAAGATTTTATTTATTTATTTGCAGAGAGAGAGAGAGCAAGAGCACAAGCAGGGGGAGTGACAGGCAGAGGGAGAAGCAGGCTCCCTGCTGAGCAGGGAGCCCAATGCGGGGCTCGATCCCAGGACCCTGGGATCATGACCTGAGCCGAAGGCAGATGCTTAACTGACTGAGTCACCCAGGCGCCCCTATTTTTCATTATGTTCTAAGTTGAGTTTGTTTACTCTACTGTGTATACACTGCTCTGGTGATCTTTTCCATTGAAACACCAGACTTGAGTGAGTTATGTGCTTTGGTACTTAATGGGATACAGTTTGCCCAGGGAAGAAATAAGAAATGCAATGTAATGACAAGCCTGCAGTAAATATAGGTTACGCATTTACTGGGACATGTTTGGTTATATGAGGGAGCATAGTCAGGACAGAAAACAGTTCAAGCCCAGCAGCCAGGCAGTATAAAAGTTGTGCTCTATGAGCAAAGCAACAACTGTGAAAGCTTTCCTAGGCAGAGTGAAAAATCGCTGCATTGTGTGCCAATGATAGGGTTATTACCATTGCTGGCTTGTTTACTACTATTCTGAGTTTTTAATCCCTCAAGTTTGCAGCACAAAGCTTGGTTTTAGAAAAATACAGTGTTGACACACAAAGTTTAAGTACAAACAACTCTGAAATAACACAGGACAGACGGACTGCCTTGCCAGTGTCTGCCTTGCCATTGCTTTCTATTATTTGAAAACTATTTTTGTTTTGAAGCTTTGTTGTTAAATGTTACTGGAAATGTGTTCCTTCTTCTTTCCCTATGCTTTTCCCCTAGCTGGATAGCACTGAACACCTCCTCACACAACTCAGCCCAGAAGACTGCTAGACATTCTTCAAGACCAGCTCAAAGGCTGCTCAAATGTTTTCCTCTCAGTGAAGCGAAGCCTTCCAGACAGAGCTGATCACCCATCTTGGATAGGTACCTTGTGAATATTGCCATTACAGTACAGATCGTGATATTCCATGACTATTTGTCTATGTCCGACATCAATCACAATAAGCACAGGGCTTGGCACATAGTAACTGTCCCCCAAAATGTTTGCTGAGTCAATATATGAATAAATGAATGACGTAAAATCCAGACATTTCTCCAATTCTTTTGTTTTTCTTTTCGTAATGTGTGGCAATTAAAACTCCAGGTAGGGTCTTATCAATCAAAAACTCAAAACAGAGTGAACATAAATCTTTTTGGCTAGCAGTCAAGGTACTTACTTTATTGATCAAGTTGATCTTTGAGACCTTGTAGTAAAGAATTTTTCCTTTCTCTAAGTGAAATCTGGCCTTTGCCTTCACCTACTGGAGGTGATCACTAGATCTTGGCAATATAATGCCTGACTGGAATGTCTGATTTCCTGGGAGCCATGCGTCATGATGGATAGGCTAACAATGTAATTTAGGGTGAGGGGTGGCCATCCCAGAAATACAACAATACGAGCTACAGATCGGGCTTTGATACATGCAACTTTACACTCTGAGATCAGTCACCAGAGCAATCAACCATGCCTATATAATGGAGGCCCAGTAAAAATTCTGAAATTGAGGCTTGAGTGAGCTTTCCTGAATGGCAATATTCTGAGTATATTGTCTCACATTAATGCCAAGAAAGTAAAGCTGTCCTGACTGAATGAGGAGAGGACAACAGAAGCTCCATGTTTGGTACTTTCTCTGCCTTATGAACTTTTTCCTTTGGTGGATTTTAATCTGAATCATTTCCCTGTGATAAATCATAACTATAACAGCTTCCAATGGGTTCTGCGAGAACTTATGGCAAATTATCAAACCTGAGGGTAGTTTTGGGAACATCCTGAGTTTGCAGCTGGTGACAGAAGTGAGGGCATCCATGTGTGGACTGTGTTTCCCTAACTCCACAGTTGGCTATAACTTTTCCCAGGGACAAATTAGTATGCACAATCTTTACCACTGTTTGTGATAGTAGGTACAGATACTTGGGAGAAAATATTTATATGCCAGATAATACTTTTTTTTTTCATTTGACATGAGTCCTAGATATTTGGTGATGTCAATTAATAGCAATGTCATATTTTGTAACAAAAATAAGACTTGTAATGGCCTTCAGGACAGAAAGACATGAATGAGCTGTTGAACTCTGGAAGGTACCCTTTAACAGAAAATGTGGCTATGGCAGCCATGCCTTAATCCATGGGTGCTACCTATTTTAGCTTCTTTCTTCATTTCTGAGAAATGAAAGTCTATTTTCAAATTATATAAAGTATATATTCTATCTTTTCAGCTTACGTACTATAAAACCTTTTCTGTGGACATCTCCTTCATGAGAGAAAACAAAACTAGGTACCTAAGAAAAACAGTGAACATTAAATCTAATGTACTAGGTTGCTTCACAGAAAATTTTCAAGCAAAGTTAGTGTATTTTCGTTCTTAGAGAAAACCTTAATAGTTTTCAATAAGGTAAGAGTTTAAAAATAACTATTTTCTCCCTTAGGATAATACGAGACAAGAGATAATTACTTAAGAACAGTGTGTAGAAGTTCCTTTAGGTTGTATTGCAAAAATTTATTTCAATGTCATATTTTTAAAATTTCTTTAAAATCTGCTGTTAGTATGAATAGCCACATAAAAGCACCCTTATATTAGTGTTTTAAGATTCAAGTCTGTGAATCTTCCCAAGATAAACCTAGAAGACTGGTTTCACTCGATCTTCTCTCTTTTGCAAAGACTCCTGTAAATTAGCTCAAAATCATCCTTTTGTTTTGGTCCTCACCTCTGAATCTTCAGATTTTCATGTTCCAAATATAACTTATAAATGAGATTAAATTACCAGGGATACTTTCGAGCTGAAAATAGCCCTGCATTCATAATCATAAGCTACAGTATGACAGGGCTTGTGAAGTGAGGTTGAATTATTTTTATCCAGGTGTTTTAGGAAGTTCTCCTATCTGTCTGAGCTTGTACTGTCCTCACTTCATCATTGAATTATAGACAATTAGGTTGAAGTATATAAGAATTCTTGGGGGCACCTGGGTGGGTCAGTTGGTTAAGTGTCTGCCTTCGGCTCAGGTCATGATCCTGAGTCCCAGGATGGAGTCCTGCATCGGGCTCCCTGCTCAGCAAGGAGTCTGCTTCTCCTTGTGACCCTGCCCCCACTCATGATCTCTCTCTCTCTCATTCTCAAATAAATAAATAAAATCTTAAAAAAAAGAATTCTTGGAATTGCTTATATTGCTTTAGGTTAATCTCTTTATAATACTTACTAATTACACTTAGATTGAAACACATAATATGCTGACAAATTTTCAGAAAGAATGATTCAATAACTATATAAATGGTTCAAAACTATTTATAAAGTTGAAGAAGTCAGTTAAAGGGAGTACAACCTTTGTCTACTCAAGGCTAAGATCTCTGCAAAATGTCCATGGTATCAGGTACTGACTATGGCTCCCAAGGGAAGACTTCTTGAGGGTTAAAGTTCTAAGGATTGTGGATCCTAAATTATATCCATAGGAGAGTGGATCACATAAAACCTTTCATAGCAGAATTTTTAAAGTCATTAAAATTCCATGACAATGAATGCTCATAACATAAGATTCCACAACCTCTCCTCCATCTCCCCAAATATCTAAAAGATGTAAAATAAACTACTTTTCTCCCTCCCCGCCTTCTCTCTCTCATTCACTCTTTTTCCCGATTCTTCTCCCTCATCTCGTGCTGCAATTTTTTTCATCTTATGAATTTTCATGTCTTTCTTTATTTTGGGGGGTTCATTTTTTATTTAAATTCAATTAATTAACATACAGTGTATTATTAGTTTCAGAGGTCGAGTTCAGTGATTCATCAGTTGCATATAACACCCAGTGCTCATTACATCACATGCCCTCCTTAATGCCCATCACCCAACAACCCCATCCTCCCTCCCCTCCTCCCCTCCAGCAACCCTCAGTTTGTTTCCTATGCTTAAGAGTTTCTTATGGTTTGTCATATCTTTCTTTAAAAGGTCTGTCTGTAGATCTTATTATGGCCTTGAAAGATAAAGCTTTTGGCCACTAGACTGTCAGTTCCAAGACAGCAGTGACTTTAGTTGCTCACCACATTGGCCACAGCACCTAGAACAGGGCTTGGAAGAGGGCCCAAAGATACACAACCAGGAACAAAGGAAGGAAGAGAGGGAGGAAGGAAAGAAGGAAGAAAATAAAAAAAAAAATCATGATTAAATGCCATAAAATGGTTAGGTATTTTATAAGCTTCCCCCTAAAGAACCACTAAGGCATAGTTTAAAATGGGTGCCAGAAAAACGAGAGAGAACAGAAACTACTTTGTCAATAGTAATGGTATTGCAGATGCTTACTAAATGTCTTCCTGGTTTGTGCTTGATTTAAAGATGAAGATACTCTGCACATTTCTCCAGCTGTGTTCCCTTAACAGACCGGGACAGGCAGTGTTCTAAGAGCAGCTGTTAGTTCACATGGCAGCTTTATTTGTGTCTCTAAGAAAGAGCGTCCTGGTATATGAATAAAACATCGTTCTTTACCATAAACTCCCAGTGAGTTACTTGTAGTTAAACTTTTCTTTTTCAAAGAGTAGGCAGAAGGAATGAGGTAATTTTTTAAATCAATATTTCCAATAATTCACTTTTTGTCATATGAGTAAAAATCTGAGGTAATAGAGCTTCTATTAAATTTTTGAAAATATTGATAAACAGTGGCCTTACAATAAAATAATTACTCAAGGTTTGGTATTTCTGTTTTATTATTTTTCTTGTTATTCTAATAATAACAGTTTTCAGTAACCCTACTTCCTCATCTTGAAATATAAATAACTGTGTCTTTCAAAAGATGACTTCTTTTTAGTATAAAAATACTGTTGTGTGTTTATTTATAGCTATAGAGGGGAATTTTTTAAAACACAGCTTAATATTAACACCATCACTGTACACTGATTACATGTGATATTATGATATCATATTACTACATAGTGCCAATAAAGAGGGGAAAAAAATCAAATTATCTAAGCAGCCCACATCTTGAAACATTCACTATGTTTTCCAATTCAAAATCAACACATATTAGCAAATCTACCGCAGTAAACTATTAGTTAAAATGCATTTATAAAAGCTGTAACTCAGAAGAAAGGGTAGATTTTAATCTATGAAAAAATGTAAAGATTGTAAATCTTAATTTATATCCTGAAGTTTAAAGAACACCGAAGTTTCTTCTTATTTCTATCTGTCCTTTCTTAGTTTAAAACTGTGAGTTGGGACTTCCTTGGAAAGTTCATAATTTATTTGCTCTATGCGTCATTTTAATCATCTGTAAATGCTTCCCTCTCCACCTAATGGGAACTCAGGATGTGATATTTATGAAGATTAATAGCACAATGTTAATCTAAAATTTTGAGAAATTCTACTCATCTCAGTTAATCTCTTCACAAAATAAGATCACTGTATTAGCTCATTATTCTCCTGCTCTAATTATATTTATGTGCATGAAATTTCTCCTTAAATAATGGCTTCATAATTTTTCTGAGCTTCAGAAACTAAAAGTCACTCTTTTTTAACTGCATCATTTACATATGTTATTGTTCTGGAAGATTCTCTAAGTGGAAGCAGACAGCAAGACCAGCTACATAATTTTAAGGCCTACTGAAAAATAAAAGGGCAGACCTTTTGTTTTTATAAATTGTTAAGAATTTTAAGACAGTAGCAGTAAAGAACAAAACAAATGTGAGGCCTTCTAAATGTGGGGTTTAGTGAGGCTTCACAGGTCATACACCTAAAACCAGCCCAAGCAGAGAGTAAAAAAGAAGGAAAGAAAAAGGATAGCTGGAGAGAAAAGGAATCATATCACACAGCTCCTGATTACATGTGACTGCAAGAAAGTATTTAATATTGATAAGACTATATGCATGGGTATTTTACTCACAAATTATATGACAATTGTAGAATTTTGGATGGATTTCTGAAGTTTTCTCTCAGTTATCTGTTAGTGACATATCAATAAAGACTCTGTGTTTATCACCAGTGCTGGTCACTTAACAGTTGACTAGTACATACTCCTCAGTAGGTTCTTTAGGCTGAAATATTTTGGAGGTCCCAACATCACTCTTAAAATAGAAGTGGAGAACATTGGAGCTAGGGTTACAATATAATTTCATATGGAAGAAGTGAAGAAACAAAGATAAAGAAAGAAAAAAAATGAATATAAGATAATGAAAATAAGATTATTCATCAAACATAAAGCTCAGTCTCTACGGATTCTCTTTAGTCATTCTATAAGGACTTATCAAGCATCCACTATATACTAGCCCCTATCCTAAGTGCTGGGGATACTACAATGAACAAAAGAGATTCATATTTTTGCCTTCATGGATCATATACCCTAGTGGGAGTGGTGCAGAGTAGGAGATAGGCAATGAACAAATAAATAAGTAGAATATCTGCTAGGTGAAAAGGTATTATGGAGAAAAATAAAGTGTAGAAAGAAGAAAAAGAGTTCTGGAGTCAGGTAGGGATTGCTATTTTGCATAAGTACTGAGGAGGGTCTCATAGACCCCATTGGAGGAGAGAAAATCTATATGGATAAGCTGCAAGTTAAACGAGCAGAATACAAAGTTTGAAAGCTCTGGAGCAGGAGAGTACTCGGCTGCTTGAGGAACAACCAGGAAGCTTCTATGGCTAGAATGTTAGGATCAAAAGAAAGAACACTGAGAGAAAAATCAGAAAGCTAACGAAGGGAAATCACTTATGGTCTTAGAGGCATTATGTGAGTTTTGGCTGTTACTGAGGGTGAAGAGCAAAGCCACTGGAGGAATTTAGGGCAAATGACTGAAAGACCTAACTTAACAACTTACAAAGTTGCTTCTGGTTGTCATGTTTTGCATGGAATAGGAAGACAAGGACAGACAAAAGAAGAACAGTTAAGAGGCTATAGCTTTTATCCAGGAAGGAGAGGGTGGAATTTTTGATCAGGGAATTAGTAGTGGAGGTTTGGGAAATAATCAGATTCTTTTTTTTTTTTTTTAAGATTTTATTTATTTATTTGACAGAGAGAGACACAGCGAGAGGGGGAACACAAGCAGGGGGAGTGGGAGAGGGAGAAGCAGGCTTCCCGTCGAGCAGGGAGCCCGATGTGGGGCTCGATCCCAGGACCCTGGGATCATGACCTGAGCCGAAGGCAGACGCTTAATGACTGAGCCACCCAGGCGCCCCAAATAATCAGATTCTGAGTAACATTTTTAAAGTGCCATGATATTTGGATATGGAATGTGCAGGTAAAAGAAAACTCTGGGATGACTTCAAGAATTTTTATTTGAGCAAGCAGTAGAATGTAGTTATGTTTAGTGAAATTGATCTAAGAAGACCAAGTTTAAAAGGTACAGATCAGATATTCAGTTTAAGACTACAAATGTTTAGGTTTAGAGTAAGCATGTGGAGATTTAGAATAGGCAGAGGAGTCTGGAACTTTGGCGTCATGGTTGAGACTGGCATCATGGATGTAAGATGCCTTAGTATATGGTGGTTTTCAAAGCTGTAAGGCTGAAGTCTCTCTAGGAGTGAGTATAGGTAGAGAACATTACAGTGTTGAGAGGTCAGGGACCTGAGGGAAAACCAGCAAAGGTGACTTGAGAAAGGGAGATCAGCTAGATAGATGAAAACTGGGAAAGTGTGGATCATGGATGTCAATTTAAAAAAAAAAAGAGGGAGGATGGGTGGTATGGAGGAGAAAAGAGATCAATCAGTTTAATTATTGCAGATAATTAAGATGAAAACTGCAAATTGACCCCCAGGTTGAATAACACAGAAACACTTTACAAGATGACTTGAAAAAATTAGTTTTGATGGTAGGGTACAGAAGTGTGGGCTTGTGAGATGATAGAAGAGGAAATGGAAAGATCTGGTACAGATGTCAGGAGGAATGAAAAATGGAGCAGAAGCTGGTGAGAGAGATGGGGTTAAGAAAGGGTTTGATAGATTGCCTGTAATTCAAAATTCATCTGGTAAAAGTTTCTCTGTCTTTGGATTATATAGTTCTGTTTTGTTTTGTTTTAACTGAATTAGGTCACAAAAAATGTCACAATATGGTATATCATAATATTGGTATGTGCACAAGATGGCCCTAAGATTCCCCTCATCTAAACTAAACTTCAGAGAGATTTCTTCCTGCATCTAGGACTCTGACCTCCCTTTTCTTAGAGCATTTACTTTAGAACACTTACAATTGTAAATTCTTTCTCTTCCTCTTTGAGATGTAAATCTCCCAGCCTCTTACCAACTAAGGAATGTCTTCTCCAAGACCTGGGAAATATTATTTTGAATGGTAATCATCAAAAACGATAAGGTCCCTTTCTCCCAGTCTCTGTGGGAAGATAGGAGACTAACTTCCATAAGCACCAATCAGCAAACACAGATGGCCTAATTACATGACCAACCTCCTAGCTAATGTACTTTTTCTCTTATTCACCCCAGTGTTTAAAAATTATTCAGCCTTTTATTTCAATGAAGCTTGAGTTCAGTCTCTCTCCCCTATTGCAATAGTCTTGACTCCTGTTGTAAAAGTCTACAGTTTGTGCATTTAGAGAGCTTTAGAAGGATTTAGTTTAGAAATCTAATCCCTGACTTCCACATCCATTTGCCATATTATAAATAAGCACCATGAGCTCATGCATGGACTTTGTCTAATTTATTCACTGTTCTCATGCCTAAAACAGTGCTTGGCAAATTAAAGGTACTAAATGAATGTTTTTTGAACGAATACATTAGTCTGATTCTCTTCTTTTTAAATAGATTGTATGTAACAAAGGTATTTCCAACTGTGAAGTAGAGACTACATTGGCTTTGTGTCCTTCTAATTTCCTAGTTGCAAAATGATTAATAGAGGTAACTAAACTTAAAAACATTTATCAATATTATTTTTCAATGCTACCAATAAATTAATAGTTTAGATTACTTAGATTTGAATTAGAATTTTCCATTCTTATTAATAGATATATGTTATGCTCCTTGAAATAATTTTTTTTTGTTTTAACAATCTGCATTAGAAAAATAAAAACTGTATCCTAAGATTTTAAATTTGTACTTTGGCTATTTCTTTTAGCAAAATAATATAAGCTAAAATATATGTGCAAATATATTGTAATCTAACTTCAATAAAAGGAATTTGAAGATAGAAAAAATGTTTATTAAGGTCTGAATTGCATTGTAAAAATCAGTACACATCTTAATATTTATCCAATCTTCCCTTCATCTCCAGAAATAAGATAGTGAATGGTATACGAATATGTTTTGAATTCCTGAACATTCTCATTGTGAAAATACAAGACTGGGTAGGAAAAAGTAAAAAACTTGCCTTTGTAAAGTCCAGGAAAAATAGTGCTGTTTAGTATACAAAAATTAGTACAATCATCCTCCACCCAGGTATATGTACTACTCACTTTGATTTTTATTTTCTAAGCATGCTAAGAAATTGTACTATCCTGCCTCAATTTTCTTCTCAGTACTCCGTTGTGAATATCAGAGCTAGTTATAAAGGCTGAAAATAGAATGCCTTACTACAATGCATTAGTGAAACAAACTAAGCCTTTGGGTATATTGACCCTAAAAATTTATATGACTATTCTAACCACTGATTAATAGCTAATAATGTCATCCCATATAAATAGTAATCAAATGGGAACAAATAAATCACCACTACAACAAAAGTAGTGCATATATATAAAGATATACATATATGTACAGTTTCAGAAGAACTGAAAAAAATTTCATATGTAAAACAAACAAAAATGTTGTTTCCATTCATTGGTTGATTTGCCAATGCGTATTTAAGAGGCGATTTTATTATTCTTCCCTTTTCTTTCTTTCAATTCTGAGTATAATCTGTGCTTCACATTTCTACAAACACCCTTCCCATTTTCATGGCCTTCCTATTCTTGCTGTTATCTACTAAAAATGGGAAGTTTTCAGGCCATTGTCTTCTCTTTGTATTTCCAGATAGTAGGCAAGTTAAAATGCGCATGATGCAAGTATAAAATTATAAATGATGATGTTTACATTTTATTTGATTGTCAACTAGTACCAGATATACAATTTCATAATACAATTTTTATATTATTTTTTAAAAATCATAAGTCAGAAGTTGAAATGGCTTTTAGAAGATCCATTCTTAAATGTAAGTAATCATAAATATGTTCCATCCACCATAAAAACTCAAGATGCAATGATCAGGCAAGGACGAATGATGTCTAGAGAACAATTTTCAAGGGAATAGAATGCTAGAAAACACACACACCACACACAAAGACACACACACACACTAAAATTCTATTATGAATACCCTTTTCTACACCATTCTACTTCCATATTGTCAAAGTAAATCTCAGAACACTTAAGGACTAGAAAACAATGGAACTGACTTTCAAACTAATATATACATAACCACTTTTGACATACATTATAAAATGGCAAAGATGCATGCTGACAAGAAATAAAGTCAAATCTGGGATATAAGGATGTTTCATGTGTAAGGATACTTGATTCTGTACAGCTGAGAAAGATTTATCTTCACAGAATAATTATTTCCTGATGATCTATAGGTTGTCCTATGCTTAATGCGGACTATGAGGCCAAATGTGCCCTATAAATTATTCTATAATGAGCTTAATGTATTAAAAAAAATAACATCAAGCTACAAAGCAAATCTCAGAAAGCATTTGAATAAAGCAGAAAACAGGTTATAACTAAGACCATAAATCCCTGTTAAATCCTAATTGATTATAGCTGATAAAAGAGAAGATAATAATCATGAAAAAAAAGAGAAGAAAACTATTTTTACGGTTTGAGTCGAACATATACCTATTTCTTGATACTACACTACTTCTCTGAATGAAAGGTAATTAAAATTCAGAATGTATTTTTTTGAATAAATTTTATTTTTTTAAGATTTTATTTATTTGTTGAGAGAGCATGCATGTGCACGCATGAGTAGGGGGAGGGGCAGAGGGAGAAGGAGTAGCACACTCCCTGCTAAGCAGGGAGACCAACAACTTGGGGCTCAATCGCAGGACCCTGGGATCATGACCTGAGCTGAAGGCAGCCGTTTAACCGACTAGGCCACCCAGGCGCCCTTGAATAAATTTTTAATTTATCCACTTTCCTTCCTTTTAATTCTCTTCTAAGAAATATAATGTTTTCAAACACTACTAAGATTGATGTCTAGATATTATTTTTGCCCCAAATTAACATGGCTCCATCTCTATAATTCAAAATGGACCATCTCTTTCCATCTGTAATATTTTTAACTAGAAGAGGTGGGAATTAACCTAGGAATACAGATTTAAAAAAAAATATATAGAATGACTTGATTAAGATATCATGTTTCACATTTCAGCAAATTCTTGCTTGTTTACATCCTCCTATGGGAGGCTACTATATTGGAACCATGTTACTTAGTTAAAATGTTTATATTTAAAGCCCATTTCTCATTTTTTAAAACCTACTTTGCTACAAAGTAAGTTCTGTCTTAATCCTAGGAATTTTACAAGTAAAACATTTTAATATTATAATTGGTAAATGGTACAAATTGAACCACGTAAAACAATGATCTACATACAAATCCTATGTGATATTGGAGGGCTTAAATGCTTTAAATCCATTTAAGCTAATATTTATGCCATCCCCAGCTGACAACTAGGGGACTTGATGTGTTGAGAAAAATGTAAATGGGACAAAGTACAACACATCTACAAGTTGAAGGGAATACTTAATTATTCTACATGTTCAATTATTCAATGAACCTACATTATTAGCTAATCTTACTAATTCTAGAATAGGGAATAGGGGTATGTAGTATATCAGGGAATTAATACATATCTGTTAAATAAAGTTAATATATTGTGGGAAACAGAACGCCACAACAACCATTGGTGCATGTTCGTTCAGACTCCTAGATCTCTGAGAAAACTCGAGATTACAGGGTTAAAAATAACCCGAAAGGATCAGAGTGAAATGCCCTTGGGACGTGTGTGGTCAGTTCTAAAGTACGCAGCAGAAGATGTTTTATAGATAGGAAGCCAGCTGTAAACCGCACACTGTGCACTCCCTTCTTTGTTCCCTTGTCCTGTAAATAGCACACTGGGCACTCCCCTCTTTGTTCCTTTATTCTGTTTTAAAGATTCTTCTGTGCTTGACTAATCCTGGGTACTACGCCCCTGCTGTAAATCATTAGAGATCTATATCGTTGTAGAAGGTATATAAGATTATGGAAAATAAACCTTGGGACGTTTGCTCGGGGTCCCCTGTGCCTTGCTATACTGTCGTCTCTTTTTCTCAGTTCCTTCGCTGCCCTAGGTCCCTGACTCTCTGAGGTCGACCATATATAAACATGGATCATCTGCCTGAAATACCGTTCAGCATAAACTTACAGAGAAGTTTCTTTTCTCTTACAGAGACACACTCTTTGAGAACTTGAATGCTTCTAGATGTTTCTGAGTCTTGGGCTCAAATTTCCTCCTTCCTTCTTTGTTTTTGTTTTTTGTTTTTTCTCCTCCCCTTCCTTCTTTCCTCCTTCCTTCCTTCCTTCCATCCATCCACCAACAAATATTTATTGAGGGTATACTATGCGCTAGGTTGGGTCGAAGGGCACATTATTATTAAGTAATATACTCTTAATAAAAACTTATAGGATACGAAACAAATAGAGCCAACTGCCATTTTAGTTATCATTTCTCTGTATCGCAGAGATAAAATAGAGCCTTTTCCTCCCTTTTTCCCTCTTCCTCTTTCTCCTCTTTCTTATTGCATTGAAATATAGGATAATTTATCTCCACTGACAAAGGAATAATGCTATATTAATGTAATTCTTATACTTTTATTTTCCTGTGGTTGTAGATGGATGGAAGACTGAACATCAGGAATAGAGAGAAGGAAGTAATACTAACAAGCTTTTTTTAAAAAATTGAGATTTAATTTACATACAACAAGACACTCAAATCTTAAGTGTTCAGTTCATTAATTTTGATAATTGCATCTATCAGTGAAACCATCATTGCAGTCAAACTATAGAACCAAACTACCTTTAAAACACATAAAATTGTGTAAAATACATGAGCCTTTGCACTGTTTAAAGCCTGTCTTCTTCAAATTCTTCATACTATGGTCTCAGTTATAAAATTTTTTTTAAAATTTATAATGAACTACATAGGCAAATTTTCTTAACTTCAAAAGGGGATTTTAAATCCCCAGGAGTTAAGAAATTTATAGCTCAGTGGCCTGATCTATTTTTTTAAGTTTTCATAATAAATTCTACAATATAAATATATAACTAATGTCCTAAAGGCTATGTCCTAAGACCTCTAAGAATCAAGATCATTTCTTGACATTTAAATGCTTGTAAATCTATTGCATACTCATAAACACAAATTGCTATGCATCTGTCTCCTAGAAAGATTCAGGTCTCATTTGATTAGACCCTGTTTGTTTAACACATTTTGGAGACTCATTAAAGAGGGCTTAGGGAACTAAAATAATCTTAGTAAGTCTTGAAATTATGGCATTTATAAAAAGAAATGGCAGATTTTGAATTAATGAGGCACAGAATATAATTCAGAGCCTAGCTTTTTATTCTATTTTGCACCAATAGGATCGCTTAAGGAAATAGACTTAATTGAAATGGTGTCTAAGTTGTTTTTGATAGAAGTTTTTCTTTTTTTCTTTTTCCCACTAGAAAATAAGCTGGTAGAAGAAAACCTCAGAGATAAAAATAGACCAAGGCTTTTTTATTATTTTATTCTGTTTCCATAAACTACAGATAGTTTTATATAGTTAAAGCTTTCTGAGTGCTACAGAAGCACAATATTAATTACCTGTTATTTCTTTTTGCTTAAAATAATGCAAACATAGTTTATTTATTTCCCACTCTAAGAAGCAAAACTTCCATATATCATACTGTCTTATACTTTCAGCTTATTTGACTTAAGGTAGAATACAAGTACCTTCAGTTTAAGATATTTGGGGCTATTATATCATCTTAATCCCTATTTCAAGGCATATACTTTAAGCCTTAGGATAATCTATAAAAAATTATAGTTCATATTTATAATGTTGTTTGCTTTTCTTTTTAAAATTGCAGATTTTCACTCCTTTGTCAAAAAAGACCACACTTTTAGCTCCTCTAGAATTTCTCTTTAAAGTTCTGCTAAAAATGTTCCATAAGAAAGGAGATGTGGATGAATGACTTGAGAAACAGTGGAATTAAGCATTTCCTTACCATATGCCTTCTTCAGATCTCTGCTGGTCTATTATGTACCTTTAAGAGATGAGGATCTTAGGCAGTTTTTTCTCAAATATTTCATTATTGAATTCTATTTTCCTTGGAATTCTTGTTAACATTTGGAGAAACTCTATCACATTAAATGCTATTCAAAAAACTGTAACAAAGTATCAATGGAAATTTAAAAATCAGTTATTTCTACCCGCTCCTAATGGTTGGTCTCCAAGGATATACAATACATCCCTTCACACATACATACAATTTGGGGACATATAATCTTATTTCTTAATTAAATGTTTTTAAAACATGGCACTGGTTCATGATTTATGCATGAATAGTATCAATAGATTCTGTTAGCTTTTGTGTTTAACTGTAGTTGGGCAAAGGGTTAATATTGAGTATTAAATATATGTTTTAAAAACTCTGGAAAACAATATGGAGGTTCCTCAAAAAGTTGAAAATAGAGCTACTATACACTCCAGCAATTGCACTACTGGGTATTTACCCGAAAGATACAAATGTAGGGATCCGAAGGGGTATGTGTACCTTGATGTTTACAGCAGCAATGTCCACAATAGCCAAACTGTGGAAAGAGCCAAGATGTCCATCGACAGATGAATGGATAAAGAAGATGTGGTGTATATACACACACACACACACACACACACACACACACACACACACACACACACAATGGAATATTATGCAGCTATCAAAAGGAATGAAATCTTGCCATTTGCAACGACGTGGATGGAACTGGAGGGTATTATGCTGAGCGAAATAAGTCAATCAGAGAAAAACAAGTATCATATGATCTCACTGATATGAGGAATTCTTAATCTCAGGAAACAAACTGAGTGTTGCTGGAGTGGTGGGGGGGTGGGAGGGATGGGGTGGCTGGGCGATAGACATTGGGGAGGGTATGTGCAATGGTGAGCGCTGTGAATTGTGTAAGACTGTTGAATCACAGACCTGTACCTCTGAAACAAATAATACATTATATGTTAAAAAAAAAAAAAGAAGAAGAAGAAGATAGCAGGAGGGGAAGAATGAAGGGGGGCAGATCAGAGGGGGAGACGAACCATGAGAGACTATGGACTCTGAGAAACAAACTGAGGGTTCTAGAAGGGAGGGGGGTGGGCGGATGGGTTAGCTTGGTGATGGGTATTAAAGAGGGCACGTTCTGCATGGAGCACTGGGTGTTATACGCAAACAATGAATCATGGAACTACATCAAAAACTAATGATGTAATGTATGGTGATTAACATAATAATAAAAAATAAATAAAATAAAAAAAATAAAAATGTCCAAATCCCAATTGAAAAAAAATTTAAATGACCAATTGAGGGAAATACTTGCAAAACATGTTATAGGCAAAGAAAAAATCACTGCTGTATATATAACTTTTAAAATCAGTAAGTAAAGTTGTTTAAAATTGTTTAAAAGTGAAAAAAAGACTTGGAGCAGCAGTTGATAAAAAAGGAAATACAAATCACTCATAGATATTCAGTTAAGAAAGATTAAAATAAGTTAAAAATTTTAAACTATCACGTTGGCAAAAGGGAAATTTTAACACAAAGTTATGAAAAGATTTTTGATGCAAAAATTTTAGAAGGTAATTTTGCAATATCTGTCAAAATTTTATTTTTTTTTAAAGATTTTATTTTTTCAGTAATCTCGACATCCAAAGTAGGGCTGTAACCTACAACCCTGAGATTAAGAGTTGCATACTCTACTGACTGAGCCAGTCAGGCACCCCATAGCTATCAAAATTTTAAATGCACAGCTCCTTTGAATAGGAATTCCTTAACTAAAGATGTATTCCTAGCACAATTTGTCTAACCCAGTTAGTACAGCATTGTTCATAATAGTAAGCATGCAAATAACCAAGACAATTTAAACAAACAAACAAACAAATAAAAACCTTAAATGTACAGCAAGAGATGACTGGAAAAATAAATTATGGTACGTCTATACAAAAGACTAAATGCATAGAAGGATAATGGTCTATTCAAGGTACTATGAAAAAAAATTTAAAATCATATCTTTGGTGTATTAAAAAAGGAAGAGCTGACTCTCTTGCTCTCTCTCTGTACTCATGTATGAATATTTACACAAACATACAAACATATATATGAATGTATATATACATGCACAAGCACATATTTAAACAAACATATATGCATCTCTATACATATACATATATGCCTGCATACATACACACATATATATACACTTATACATATTTGCTTTAATATGCACAAAAAATTTATGGGAATGTACATAAACTTCTGCAAAATGAGTATGGTGACATTGCAGTGAAGAAATGTTCTCTTTATATTTCTGTATTGCTTGTAATTTATTTTATTTATTTTTTAAATTTCTAGTACATTGGTTTATTTGCAAAGTGTTTTGTGACTTCTCCATATTCTCAAATTTTGTTAAGGAATAACAGAATAACTGAATGTGCCCAATCTTATCTGTATTGCTTGTAACTTTAAAATATAAATATGTGCTATTATATCATAAAAAATACAAAGCACATAAATAATAAGATCAAATATCTTGAATGTGATGTCTAAGATAAGGAAGTTTATAGAACCTTTCTACAGCAAACCAGGTCAAAGCAGATGTCATGATTTCATAATATTGGACAAAGAACTGAGGGTTAAAAAAATAAAAAGGAATAATTAGCCAAAGAAAGTGTTCTTACAGCGAGTTGAAATACACTATGAGCTAATCTCATTATATAAGATAAATCATCTGAACCTTCCCCAAAGCTAAATGATCCATTTACAAGACTAAATGCAACATTTCATGAGAAAGGCTCACTTATTTTCTTATGTAAAAATCATTTTTTATTTTATGTTAAGTCATGATTGGATTTTAAGCCATAACTGCCATTATAACTGATATAGAAATTATATTCATATTAGGTTACATATACCTATACATCTCTTATTACTAGGATCTTTGATTTAAGTCATTTTTAGATTCTGTTAATCTACCCAAACACACATACACACACAGTAACCTACCTATCCTATCATTTGCAAAAAAGTGAAAATTTTGCTCTTCCATTTATCTTCTATTTTTTTCTTTTTCTCCTTCTTTTTTTTTTAAACCAAACTAATAGCAAATACAGACAAGTAATTTTCTTTCATCTCTTTTTAAAGAAAGTTTTAATAATAAGCTCAAAAGATTGTGTTATACTTAAAATAAGGATGTGTACTCATTTAAGTCTAATAACTGCTATCTTAATTTATAATTAATTCTCATCCTAATTTTTTTATAAATTACTTAAGGGAAAGACCTAAACATTGCCTGCTGATAAGAAACCTTAAAAAGAACTCTAACAAGGTGAAAATGGTCAACAGGTTACTTTATTTTTCTGATAAATACTTCACTTTTCATATCATTGCATTAACTTAATTGACTATTTTACATAGTCTTGAGCCAAAATACTTAACTTTGAACCCTTATTGTTATCTTCATTTCTTTGGTACTTTCAGAAACAAAATCTACCTCCCAGAGGAAAACAAGATAAAAGAATACTGTGTAAAATGTCAGTAGGCTTCTTCTTTAATATAATGAGAAAACTGTAACCAAAGAAAATGGTTTGGGAAATATATTTTTTATATTTCCTGTTTGTAAATTTAAATTCTCAATTATAAGATTTATATAAACAAAATACTTTCCTCTAGAGTTGAAACAACAGAAACTTTTGGAGGAGGGGGGCAAATGGAGAGAGAGAGAGAGAATCTCAAGCAGACTCCCTTCCTGAGCACAGAGCCCGGGCAGAGGCTTGATCTCAGGACCTGAGATCATGTCCTGAGCCAAAATCAAGAGCTGGACACTGAACCGACAGAGCCACCCAGGTGCCCCGAAACAACAGAAACTTTTTTTTAAAGGTTTTTTGTTTCCTTGTTGTGTATTATGAAAAAAAAAAAGTTTCCTAATTCTTTTTTATTTTGCAAACGGCTATCAAAGTGAACCTGAGTCCTTTCATATGTACTTTTTTTAAAAATTAAATATCTATCTTCTTCATAACAGGGATATGTTGTTAAATAATCCTATTAACATCCATGATGTTTTAAATCATGGAGTACAGTCTTTAAATCTGAATTCAAATTCTCTTTTCAGATATTAATGTTTCCATTGTCTCATAAAGTAGCTTTAGACAATGATCTGTAAACTTTCCAATATGGCTGTTATTCAAAATTCATACAAACATTATATAAGAAGCCTTTAAAAGAATGTTCTAGTTATTTTCACAAATCAATGTTATTCTTCAGTATCTCATGCATTTATGTATAAAATTTAAAAAATACAGAAGACTACAAAAATACCTCAAATATTAATTATGAATGGACCTGTATTTAACAACAGGATTATTAATGATTTATTTGTTCTTAAACTTTTTACTTCAAAAAATATGAACAATACAAATAAATATGCTGTATAATGAAAAACAAGTTATCACAAATCTTAGGTTGTATAAGATTTTCCATGAATATAAAAAGTTGGCTGCCATCTGGTTTCAGATTTCCTTGGGTATTAATAAATATAATTCCATTTTAAAACCACATTCGGCAGTCTAGTCTCTGACTACTCATGATCAGATCAGCAAAGTTATACAAAACTTAAGTTATTCACCATTTATTAATTTTCTTTTTTTTTTCAGTAAAGAGGATCTAATTACTACAATGGCATATGCATGAGAACTTTTAATGATCCTGAGATTAAACAATGTTGTTCATATGTTTATGCAAACAGAATGGTTTCTTTGCACTTTTCATAGATTTTTATGATTTTATTTTATGTCTAAAAAGATTAAAAAAGAAGTTATCTGTTAGGCTTGGAAAAGAAAATGTCATGGGAATATCAGAGCAGAATATCCTGGGTAACGGCATATTATTACTTCTATCATGAAGACGTGGTCATAATTTTAATATGACATGGCACCCAAACATCACTTTAAAACTTTAATTTTTGTTTCAAATTAAATTATTTGTACATATTAAGTACGATTAATATTTAATAGTTTCAGTTATTTAATAATATGGTTGTGAATTCATCAAGCAAGCAACGCACCTAAGGTAAGGGCTACTTTCATGCCCATTTTACAGATTGTGACCTGTAGTCCAAAGAAGTCAAACATCAGGCTCCGCATCACACAACTAGTAAGTGGCAGAGCAGAGTCGGAATACCGGCAATCAGGATCCAGACTTCATGCTCTTAACTACAGACCCTACACTATTTATATCTCTCTTGAAACAATGACCAAATTTTGGATTTTATACAAATAAGAGATCACCCGGCGCTGATAAAAGGACAGGTAGGTAAAGGGAATGGAACCATGTGAGAGAATTACCTCAGGCTTCGAGGGGGGACGGCTGGCCAAGAGAAGAGGTGGCTTCGGTGAAGCCTGGAGAGCCAGGTGAGTCCAGGCGAGCCACCTGTGCTCTGCCCTTTTAAGTGATTTTTAAGACATCTTATAAAAGTACACAGATGTGAACATGGAGAGTGTGATGATAACCCAAAGGCAGATGATTTTGCTGCCGTTTTATGTTCAGCAGTTCACCCAGGTCTTAATATCTCACAGAATTGGTGGCAGCAATTGGTTAATTCAGAGTCATCTATGCCACTGTTTCTTCCATTTGAAAACTTTCAGGTGCCAAGAATATGTTATTGGATGCGAGTTTGAGAAACCCAAACTGACAGGTAACCAAAGCACTTATTCATCACTCGGTGCCAATGCAGAAGTGAGTATTGGTAATAAAAATGCATGGAGGTAGGTTGGTTTTAAGATTGTGATATAGTTCTTCCAGTACGTATATGTATGTATGTATGTATGTGTGTGTGTGTATATATATATCTGGATGTGTGTATACACACTGAAATAATTTAAAAGTAAAGTCTCATGGGGGTTGTAGGTCCTTAAGGCTACACCCTGGAACTCAGTCTGGAAAACACTGATCAATATAGATTTCATGATGGACACTGCAGGGCTCTCTCCACGTTTTCTGGGATTACTAAATACACACGTAACTCCTTCTTGAGCTGGATAACTCACATACTGTGAAAGAAAACAAAATTAAACATGCATTTTCTGCTTTGGAGATGGAAACTTAAGGGAAGTTGATTAGATTTTCCACTTTTCATGCAAGTTTTTATAGAGTTGGAGTCTGTCCATCCTTCACCTGAGGTTCTTTATGCCAATACTCTCCTACAATTAATTCACTAAGATTTTTAGTTTTCCATTGATATTATGCCACTGTGGTAAACACAGTAGAGGGAAACAGAATAATAAGAAAAATAGAGACCTAATCCAACAGAAAGGAAGGTCTCGGAAATCTTAACTTACTTTCTTTTTAGGCCTGTAGTGAAATTAGATCAGTTTTGGTTGTCTATTGCTACAACCTGATGAATTGAACTATTTTATATTCATGGTTGTCCCCCAGCTTTACAAATTGTTCTTAAAATGGAATTGATCTGTTGTTGGGTAAACCACAGCTAACTTTTCATTAGCGAAAACTAGTGATGGATGAATAATGACTCGAACTAAATAACAGTTCCACTTTAATCCAATGTCAACATTTTCTCTCACCACAGAGCCAAACAAGATGACATTAACTCGTTTCATTTTGCTTTCTATTTCAACTCAAGATGAAGAAATAATGAACAATGATACCACTACAGTGAAAGCTAAAGGCAAATCTGGAATAAAGTGTCATATAGATGACTGACCATATAACTAGTCCCTGCCTAACTGAAACTTTTCTATAGTTTTTTTTTTTAACAAAGCACATTGATACCTTTTTTTTTTTTTTAAGATTTTATTTATTTATTTGACAGAGACAGAGAAAGCGAGAGCAGGAACACAAGCAGGGGGAGTGGGAGAGGGAGAAGCAGGCTTCCCACGGAGCAGGGAGCCCAATGCAGGGGCTCGATCCCAGGACCCTGGGATAATGATCTGAGCCAAAGGCAGACATTTAACGACTGAACCACTCAGGCGCCCGCACATTGATATCTTAAAATTAAAATGAAATAATTATTCTTAATAAACTGGTTAAATGTTTAGTATCCACCAACATTTCATAGCTTAATAATTTTATCAGTCTTTTCTCAAGAAAAAAATTATACTGAACAGTGAAAGACTGTAGGATATTTCATATAATAAAATTCTGTTGGTGTTCTCTGCTTGTTATGTCATTAGATTCTCATCTCCAAAGAAGCCCTATCCTATGCAATTTCTATAATTCATTTGTTAACTGATAATCAAGGATATGTTCCACAAAACTATTAAGGAACTGAAATAGACAAAAATGCCTCATACCTCATGTTTGGGTGCATATAGCATGTGCCATTTTCTAATAGACTCTTTGGGTTTTGGTTTTAATTTCTATATAAGAGTAAATATTGTATTTTTTTAATAGATGGAGTTTGTGTCATGGATTCTCAGCAGTAAGCATGAAAAACCCTCCTTGATTGGTACTTACTATGGTGATAATATAAATCTTGAGGCAAAGACACTACACCACAGGAAATCTCAGAGAATGCCAAGTGCTATTCATTTTGAAGTCCCCTAGCATTTTGCTAGAATAATTTCCTTTACTAAGATAAAATTGTCTTCATTTGGGCTTATAATTCCTTTCACACTAAATGTACCATGTACCAAGCTTGAGGCTTTGGATGAAATATGCTGTTTTAATTGATGATCTTGAAATGCTCTGGGTCAGACCCTGATTAGAAATGTATATTTTGTGGAAGCCTTTCATGGCTTTTCTCAGTAAATTAAAGCCATAGGAAGTACTGAGCTAAAATTAACAAACAAAAACCAACCAACCAAACAGACAAAAAAAACACTTCTTATAAAGGATGGCTTTTATTTTTCTAATGACTGAAATTTAGATGTTCTGTTTTCCAATTATGTTTTATTAATAAAAAACAACAAGAAAAGGAAAGGGCAAATATTCATTACTTTCTTCTTTTTATTAACCAAAAAAAGAATTGTTTTTTCAAAAGATGACACTCATTTTGTTGCATATTAACAACAAAAAACCTATTACTGGAGAAAATAAAAGTCTGGATATAATAGAGATCAAAACAAATTTTTATCCTTTTTTATTCAAAGCAGTATAACCATTGAAATCCTTAGTCATTTAAAATACTATAGTGAAGGATTAATATTTTTTATTCTTCTTCCTTTCAAGTAGTTAATGAAACCTAGAATGTTTAGTTCTTAAGTGAGGAATAGAGGATAGAAAAGGAAAATACAAGCGAATATTTACATTTAATACTCTTTTTTAAATAAAACTTCTACTTGGTTATAGCATCACTAAAGCTAAGTTTTCATGTTCGTGAATTTTATACTTAAATATAGGGTAGACTGAAAATTAAACATCTACTTATTTTTTAAAAAGCCATCCTCAACTACATACATGAAGTTAATTATTTGAAATCTAAGACTATTTAATTTTTCTAGAGGAAAAGAGATTCATTTAATCTAAATAGTTAACAAGCTTTATGGACAAAATAATTATTAAGTAATTTACGTGATAACATTTATATTCTTGGTTTTGTAAAATATCTTCAAAAACCTTCATGAGAGGCACAATATTATGTTTGAAATGTAGGGGTAATTTTTAGAAGACATAAGATATTTAAGGAATTTAGGGGGTTTTTTTATTTAAAGGGTTTTTGACAAAGTTTCCAAATTTAATAATTTATAATTTTCAGTCTTTATCCTTACAGTTAGGTATTTCCAGACAAATTTTCCCTTGTATAATTTCATTTTTTCTGTGCAACTACTCCACAAAGTGACATAAGCATTGGAGAAGACAGAATCATTTTTTAAAAGGTAGTTGAAACTACTCATGGAACTCAACTTTTTAAAGAAATAGACCAAATTTAAAACCTAATAATGTGATAACTTATTCTAAAAATAAATGAGCTAGATATGACTAAAGTCATTTAATTACAATAACACACTTAACTCGGCATCTAATGTAGCTTGCATTTGTCTTCATTTCTCTTTTCTTTTCCTCTCTCTAAGCCAGTTTCTTTCTAGAATCTTCTGCTAATTTTCTGTCTCCTGTTTTGGCTCCTCCTCCTCCTCCTCATTTTTCATTTGGTCCTACCTTTATGTTTTAGTTTCTTTCCATTTTTCTTTCTTTAGACACCTTGCTACATTCCATAACATTCAAAGATTCTAAACCAGCCTCCCACTTCCAACTGCCCAGATGGGAGTTAGACAGAAAGGCAGTGAACGAGGGTAAGTAAGTACATGAATTTTAGAGTCCAACTGTAAAAGTTTAAATCCAGCACTGCCACTGTAGGAACTTCTCTATATTTCACTATCCTCTTGGTAATGGTAGCTACCTCAAAAGGCTGTTATAAGAATTGGATGAATTGGTTCACATAAAGCACTTACAATAGTACACAGTACATTGCAAGCACTCAGGAAGTGTTACTGACCCATGTTATTGAATCACTGGGTTAATAAAGGCCATGGTGTTTCTTAACTTCCCTACTGTTTTAGGAGACCAGGCAGCTTTCCCTATTTCCAAAGTTAATGTCTACCCCAATTTTTGATACATCAAAATTTCCTTCTTTCTTTTATACCATTTTTCTTTCTCAAGGTTCCTTCCCCTGAACATTCTAGGATGCTCCAGCTCACTCATCTTTCAAACACACAAAAGAATAAAAGTGTTAACACAAACACACAATTGTATGTACACACACACAAATTCCAAAGAAAAAAAATTATTTATTTATTTACTGATTTGAAAGAGAGAGTACGTACATGAGCAAGGAGGGGCAGAGGGAGAAGGAGAGAGAGAATTTCAAGCAGGCTCCACACTCAGTGTGGAGTTCCACTCAGTGTGGAGCCTGATGCAGGGCTTGATCTCAAGACCTTGAAGTCCTGACTCTTAATCTCAGGAAACAAACTGAGGGTTGCTGGAGTGGAGGGGGGTGGGAGGCATGGGTGGCTGGGTGATGGACACTGGGGAGGGTATGTACTATGGTGAGTGCTGTGAATTGTGTAAGACTGTTGAATCACAGACCTGTACCTCTGAAACAAATAATACATTATATATTAATAAAAAATATATATATGGGTTAGACTTTTGGCTATACCATTTAATTAGCTGTGTGTGCTTGAGTAATATATATGTTATATATATATATATATATATATATATATATATATATATATATATATAAATGTATGCATATTCACCTATAGCAAAATAAGTTAGGATAATGATGGAGACACTATTGCGTATGTTATGTTTATGTGTGTGTGTGTGTGTGTGTGTGTGTGTGTCACAGTACATATTAATGTATTAATATACCAAGGAATCCATTAGTCAGGCTTTGAAAATGCTTATTTATATTGACTGAGAATTTCTCAATTGCGTTTGACCACAAATTATTTTTCACGGAAAACTCATTAGTATTATACTGGCTATCACATAAACTCTCCCTTACAAATCTCCCAGCACATTCTCTATATTGTCTAGGATTGACCTTTCTAAAACACAAGTTTCTTATGTGACTACTATGACTGGCATTCTCTGTGGGGCCTATATAACCTTGATGTAATATTTAGTCATACAATGGCCTCTAACTACCACCCTGGTTCTTTAAAGTCTAGCTCCTGCCCCAGAAAACTATTTGTTTTTCCCTTCAAATAACTTTGTGTTATTTGTATTATTATTTGCACACATTTCCCTATGCTTACAATGCCTACTTTCCTCTGGCACTCAGAAAACCCATAGCTCCACATGGCTTTCAACTGATAGGTAAGCAGAATTAACTTATCCCCCTTTTTTACACAAAGTGCTCAAAATTTTACTTAGACATATTTCTATTATGATATACATTGTTCTATAATTACGTATCCCGAGTCTTTTCCATGGAATTTGATCTTCTGGAAAGCTATTGTCAGTATTTGCCAATATTTCATCATCTTTTGACCCTTCTGCCCCTTCGTCCCCGTCGTCCCACCATATGCTTTATAAAATCTTGGCTCAGAATTACACCTCAAATAATGTTCATTAAGGTACATGGATACATGATTTTTATCTCCTACTTTTAAATACTGTGAGGTACATAATTTATGATTAAGAAGTAATCAAAATATCTAATAATGTTTTGGTGCCAATACAGTTTTAATAGGTAGGATATATGGCATGCCCGACCTATTAGACAGCCACACAGTATGAATTCATAGTGATAGTACAGGGAATACATACATACATAATATATACTAAAAAAACATTGACTGAAGACAACAAAACCTCTAAAACAGAAACAAAATCTTCAATATGTGTATGTATATGCATTCAATATATGATATATGTATATATACTCACACACATATACATGTCCACATGGCAAGTTAAACCCCTATATTTTTTAGCACCCTTGCTGAAAATATCAAATATGAGCAACATATGGATGATGTATCCTGACTTATTTTAAATTTTTTAACTTACTGAGAAGTTCAGTGAGTGGAATATTAACTAAATATATAGCCATCCTGTGTTTACATAGTATTAGCATATGGTGCCAATAAACATAAAGTTATCCACAATAAATACAGATTTTAAAAAAACTCAACAAACAAAAGAAGGCTATAAAACTCTTCTCATGATCATCCGTACCTTCTCTCAAAGCCATCTGCCTACTTCTTAGAATCTTTTTCATTATACCAACTTTCTCTACCACTGTGAAAGGAGATCTGATCTCAGATTGGGGTTAAAAAGAAAGCAGATGTTATTCTCTAATCACTACTACAGCTTTTCTTTGAGAAGGTCAAGGCAGTTTACAAATGTTTCTATCACATAAATAGTAATCCTCATATCAATCCTGCCAGGTAAGCAACTTGTATAAAACTTCCCATTTGAATTTCAGCAAAGCTGTCAGAATATTAAATTAAAGGTGCTTTGAGCTTCTATATGATTATTTTAATTTCATGCTCAATGGCAATGTGATGTATATTTTTGTTATATATATACACACATATATCTTATTATATATACACTATACATATATATGTATAAAACCACATATGCACACAAACATATATATAGTCTGGCTCAGCTATAACTTTCTCATCTCTTCAGAGTGAATTTCGGTTTCTTCACAGTAAAAATAATTTGGGGTAAGTAAATGAAAGGACCCAGCTATTTCATGGCAATTTTATCCCATTCTCATTTCTTAGGATAACTAGTCTTTTTAGATATTTCAAAAACAGGGTTGTTTTTAATCACTAGAGTATTCCTTGCTCTTTTAAATAATAAGTATCTTCTTTTCCCAGGACTTCAGACATCTTGCTTTACTTAATTAATCTGAAATAGAGACAATTCCAAATTCAAGCCCTGGATAATACATGTCATGGTTCATGATGTGGCAATAATCTACCAGCACCAATCAAATGTATGATAGATTTGAACCAGGTTGTCCTAGGCCTAAAAATAGGCTACTCATGTTTTTCAAATATTTTCCTTGATGTCTTACTTTTATGTAGATAATCATAATATAAACAAAGAGAAATCTTAGGTATATAGTAGAGGGGTGATGCCAAGTAGCATGTGTGTATGTCTGTATATGGCTGTGTATGTGAATCCATAGTTTTGACTAAAAACACACTCCTGCCTCTTTTAGGTTTGAAAGAGAAGCAAAAGAAAGGCAAAGAGAGAAATGCAAAACTAAGTGGTAAATAGTATTTCAACTGGTTTACCTTCATCTAAAAAGAAAAGAATGGAATTAAGAGTAATGATAAAAGTTGTAGTAGGGAACTATTCCTCCCCAGGCTCTTCTTATCCTGAGTACACTTAAATGTTCAACTCCCATTTGCAGCAAAATAATTCAACATGAAGAAATTTCAGAGTTCATGAAGTTTCTAGGTGACCAACTATTTCAGTACCGATCCTCAGGCCTAGGCTCAGATCTCATTTAGGGAAGGTGTTAAGGGAAGCTACTTTAGTGTTATTCATATGCTATAGGAGGCATCCACGTCCATAATAAAACTGAAGGTAGGAGACCTGACTAAGAAGCCAGAACGACCAAACAAGCAAGAATTCCAGAGCTGCTCTTTCTATGGAACAGCACTATGTGTCCAGCCACAGAAACACCTTAGAATTAACTTCAGGTAAAACAAAAGTCAACTATTTCCCAGTCCCAAAGCTACTTTATCTCATTCCATTTTCTTGCTTGGGACAAAATACATCCTATGTGTGCCTCATGACACTTAAAAAAAGTTGTCAAGTATATTGAAAAGTACATATGATAAATGAATGACATCAGTGAAACTTTAAGCACCAACCCCGCCCCCCAAAAATAGTATGTATATGTCTGTATATGCACATGTATGTGTATAGAAATATTTAAAAGAAAAACATTCTGTGAGTTGAGATGGTGGAATGAAACTGAATCATATATTCATCTACCATATACTCCCTAATACCTAATGAGAAAAAATTTAAATAATTAAAATAGTACCTTTTTACCAAAAAAATAAAATAAAGTGGATAACTTCCTACCATAAATATCAAAAGTGGTAGCTAATGGCTTGGTTTTCCTCCCCTCTCCCCCAAAATAATGTGGATAGGAGGTTAGTTAACAGAATCCTGATAATTCTTACTAATACCTTCTAAACCAGAGAGAAGGAGTCCAGAAGGATAAACTAGGAACCCCAGAGAAAAATGAAGGTAAATTTTTTGAAAAGAGGTATCTTCGAAAAGCTGGAGAACCTCACAGATTTCCAGGGCACCATGTTGAATTAGGGGAATGACTGGAAAGGCTCTAAGCATCCCACCACAGGAGTAAATTCTAATACAAGACAATTAATAGCATATCTGAGGGCAGAGAAGGGTACATATCTTCTAGAAATACTTGTAAATAGAAGCACAGAAACCAAGCTCTCCAACTCTAGTGGTAAGGAAAAGAAAAAAAGAACTGAGTCAGATACTGTGGGATTTCTGCCTCACTAAGAAGAATGAAACAACAACACAATTCTATAAACATCACATATTAATAAGATAGACTTTTTCCAGGAAAAGTCCTTTGGTTCTATCCAGGTTTGGCTTTGTGTGTTCATTACAAGATGAATGACTGTGCTCTCCTTACTGATGACAAGGTCCCTGGTGCTGAATGAGTATCCTTCGGTCTATCCTCTAAGCAGACCCTGATTATTTTTTCTCTCTTTACAGAGAAGTTTTGTCTCCAGCTTAAGCTAGGATGACAATAGTACATTAAGATATCATCCTGCTTAACATATGTTTTTGTTTTCTCCTGGAGTAGGAAGGGTAGGTCACTCAGCGCATTCAATAAATTCTTTCAGTTCACTCAGATCCACTCAGCTATTCACTTATTCACCTGTTGCCATTCTACTAGATGTAGGAGAATAAATTAAAAACGTTTCTCTGTTTTTATGCCACCAAATTGCAGAAGTACTTGATGAAGGAAATGAAATTATCTGATTTGACTTAGTGATATATTGCCAACAACTCAACCTAAAATAAACAGGAAGAACATTTCTCCATAGACCTGGTATTTTGTGAAGACAGCATATTGTGATCAGAGGACATTAGGCAAGCCATTAACAAGGCCCATGAACCACTTTACAAAATATTTTTGAAATGAAAATTAATGGGTAGTCTTTTCTGAGAGCTCTTTCATAGTTGAATGCAGCTGGATGAGATTCATTTGTAGAGAGAAATTTTGTTTATATTGCTTTTGACTTCATTAAGCAAAAATATTGAAAAACAGCTAGCTGTAGCTGAGGCAAAGAAACACAAAAGCAGAAATTATTACACACTATGTTTTAAAATACATTTGGAAGTAGATGATTTACATGAAATATCATCTCACTGCTGCCATGATCACTGAAACACCCAAACAACAAGAACAAAAACAGAAAAACCCAAAAAAACAAAACACACACTCTCACACACACACAATTTGCAAGAGCAGTTTCAAAAAATCTATTCATTTTCAGAAAGAAAGAAAAAAAAAGAAAGAAAGAAAGGAAGGAAGGAAGGAAGGAAGGAAGGAAGGAAGGAAGGAAGGAAGGAAGGAAGAAAAAGAAAAAGAAAGAAAGGAGGGAGGGAGAGAGGAAGGAGAAAGAGATTTCAAAAGGAAAAAAATTGGCTTATTCCAAATAGAATAGAAATTGAACTAAGGATATTTTAAAAGGCTGCTACTTCATTTGCAAAGGCATATTTATATTTCTGTACATTTTAATCAACAAACAGCACACTTGTAAATAAAGTGTGTCATTTCCTGCCCAGAATTTCAACAAATTTCTATATTCTCAATACAATTTTCATTATTTTTATACAAAATTCCTTCTTAGATTCTAGACATACTCATTTTTTGTTACTTTTGAAAAGTTTTTCTGAGATTAGCTATAATTGACATCATGATTGTATATATGTTATCTTTCCTAGAAAATTTTGAGTTCTTTAAGAGAAAGGCTTAAGCTTTTATGAAGCTCTTAGTCCATTTTTTCCCTTTTTTTAGGGTACTAATTAAGCATTACATGATATCCTTTGATCCCCATCTATCTTTGTGAAAATTAATGACATATTTTCCATTTTTCTCTTTTTTATCTTCCATTTGTTTGAAGTTGCAAAATTCCTACTTTGCAGGAACATAACGTATTTACATAATACTATTCTCTCTTTTTTCACACCTTTTAGTCTTAGATCTACAATTAAATATATTCAGTGTTCACCCTCAAGCTTTTTGTCAAAGTTTACCTAATAAAAACTAAGTTGGATAAAGCTCATCCCCTAGGGAATACAGTATTCTCTAAGCTCTTTCAAGTTTAAAACTTTTTTTTTTTTTTTAAATAACTTTGACACCTGAAAGACAGCTTGGCTCACATAGCCTTTCTTTGTGTTTTTAAAAATAGGTTTCCATCAATTGTCTTGTTTTGAATATTGCTGTGGAGAGGTTTGATGATAATTTCATTCTCTTTCCTTTGGAACTAACTTGGTATTTTTTGCCTGGAAACCCAGACAACTTTTAGAAAAATGTGCATGAGGGCTAAAAATTATTCTAGGGTATATCTAAAGGTTAATGAAACGTGCCCTTCCAATATATAACTGAATAATTTACCTGTTCTGTTGTTTTGGTTTTCTTCTTCAAGGACTCCAATTTTAAGGATTTCAATCCTCTTACATAGCTATATCCATTATTTTTTTCTCTGATTCTTTTTAGATCTTTGTTTTTATTATTATTTGGCTTTTTAACTCCTCTCTACACATTCTCTTTATTAATGTCACTTATAAAAAGCACTCATGAAAATCTTTTCTTCCTTAGGTACCTTTCAGTGTAATCTTTATTGCTGAGGTATCTTTTTTCTCTCTCTCTCTCTCCCTTCCTTCTTTTCTAACCTACTCAGTTCTGATTTCACACCTTTCTCTTTTATCCATTTCTATTTTTGAGTTCCACTGATTCAAAAATATATTCATTTTCATATCTGCAAGTGATTTTTAAAAAAGATATTTAATTAAGTTTGGAGTGTTTTATTTCAATTTTCCTCTGTTTACTGGTTGTTTTGTGTGTATGTGGGAAGGTGGGGGGAGAAATTTCATCAGTTAAAAAGTGTTGATACTCGATAGCTCTTTTCTTTTTGTAGTAGATTTGTATGGGTGTTATCTATAATTTTCTTTTCATTTGGAAATATCTTTTTCTTTTCCCCCTAAACAAGCAATAGCTGGTGGGAAGCCAAAGGAAATTTTAGTGGCTTCATATCTTTCTTTCTTTGTTCATGCACATTGTCTTGTGTTATTAAAATGAAAAGAAACTTCTTTAATTGAGGGTATCTTATTTTTTAATGTAACAGGGTTCTCTGATGTAGTGGCTCTCTTTTGTTTCTTTAGGGCCTTTAATTTCAACTTTTTAATTCTTTTTCTCCCTTCAACTTTAAAGGCTCCAAGGAATATTCCATAGCCTTTTAATTTGCCCATTCTTGCGTAGAAATAGTGTCTTCCCAAGATTGTTACATTTGGTCTCACATAATTTCAAGCACATTCCTTCTGCTCACCTATTCTTAGATCTGTTCTCAGTGATGTCCTTAGACGTGTTCTCAGTATCGGGATTGGGACTGTCTCTTGTGGGGGTGATTTTACCCGTGGCCAGCCACCACAAACCTTCCACTTCCTCTCTTTTTGTTTCCCAGTCTCTGTCTCCCTAATTCAGTGAGGGTTCCAGAGCCAGCTCTGCTGTTACGGGTATTTATATTCTTATGCTCAGTTAATTTTAAGTCTATTGTATGTCTTGCATACTGGATATGCCAAAGATGTTTTCTGTGGGTAGTTATGCTGCTTGCAGTCTACATGGTTTTGGAGGATGTTTGGGGAGATTTGGATTTACAAATACACTATTATCCTATGGCAATTTTGCCCGAGTTATTGTGGAGGTGATATTTTGTGAGGGTGTGATATTTTAAGAAAATACCTGAGTCAAATGCCAGAATAAGCCATTCCTGATTTGCTTTAAGAGAAAACCAAACAGAGAGAAAAGCAGTGACAAGTAAACTGAGGGAACATATGCTAAGACACTAAGAATAAACAGAGATCAGTGTGGCTAGAACAGGGCTATAAATGGAGAGTGGTAGGGATGAAGCTGAAAAGCGAAGTAGGAGCCTTGTTTTCTGTATCTAGGGATTTACCTATTCTGAATATTTCATATAAATGGAATCATAAATGTGACCTTTTGTGACTCACTTCTTTCACTTAGCATAATGTTTTTAAAGATTACTCAGGTTGCAGCATGTATCAGTAACTCATTTCTTTTAATGACTGAATAATACTTCTTTGTATGTATATACCATGATTCAACATAAATCAGGTGGTGGACATTTGGGTTGTTTTCGCTTTTGGTTGTTGTATATTTTGTTGCTATAAACATGCAATGTATGAGAATTTGAACATCAGAAGTAACTGAATGCTTTCAATTCTATTTGGTATAAGAGTTTTCTTTTTACCTGAATGTGATGAGAAGGTATCCAAGGGTTTTGAGAACAAAGACATGAACTAATTTACATTTTGAGAAGATCACGTTTGCCGCTGCTAAAAGGACAGAAGATGGGAGGCAGAGAGATAGGGGTTATTGGAGTACTCTAATTGACATTTAACAGTGACTTGGACTAGGACAGGAGCAGGACTCATGGTGAAAAGTCATACAACTGGACATATGTTTTGAAGTAGGACCTGCAGCACTTACTGAATGAATGAGTGAGAGTACAAAAGAAATTAGTTTCAAGAATGACCCTTAAACATTTTGATAAATGACATGTAATCTGTTGAGGTTAGAAAAATAGTAGGAAAGGAACAGTTTTGTAAAGAACAAAAATCAACAGTTCTTTTTTTTTTTTTTTAAACAAAGTTTGGAATTCTTGTTATACATACCCTTGGAGATGGACAATGAGTAAGTGAATCTGGAGCACAGCAAAGATATTGTAATGAATTTAAAAATTTGGAGGCCACGGGAATAGATGTAATCACACGCAGTGAGTGCAGAGAGATGAAGTCTCACACTAAACACTAAGCCACTACATCATTTACATGTCTGGAAGAGATGTGGGAGAAAGACACTTGAAGTAGGCAGAAAGGAAAAAAAAAATTGGGAGCAAAGTGAAAAACGGTTTCAAGACTGAGCAACTAACTAGATGGCTCAAATTTTAATGTAGTGTAGGCACAGAGAACTCCATGAATTTCACAATGGAGATTATTAGTAAGCGTGATAAGAGAAATTTCAGTGGACAAGAGTGGGTTGAAGAGAGAAAAGCAAGTGAAGGAGTACAGAATGTGAGTTTGGACAGCTTATTTATGAGTTTTGCTCTGAAGGGGAGGGGATGGAAGTGGCAGTCACGCGAGGAGTGCATGGTATTTAGAGAGGTAAGAGCGTTGGAATAGAAGAGGTAATAGAGCATGTTTGCGTCCTGTGGGGAAGGATGACACAGAAAGGGCAAAACTTAGTATTTGTGTGTGTGGGTACATGCACGACTTGCTTGTGGTTAAGATACCCACAGAAGTAGCACGCAGATGAGATCCTGGAGCGGCCTTAGGTAAGCATGAAGGCAGTGCCCGCTCGGCCACGGAAGTGAAACAGGCCCAGGTACTCCTGCAGCCGGGTTAGTCGTGCCAGTGATGGGAAAATGAGAGGGGCCTCTATCGACTGCATCTATTTCCAGATTAAACACAAAGAACGCTAAGGAATGATAGTAGCATTCCTGGGTAGGGCCGGGAACCCACTTAAGATCTGTGATCACAAACTTAAAGAATAAAAAGAACAGTCTTCTCTGTCATCTGTGAAAGAATGCAGATGCTGTATTATAAAATACAGGTCTATAATCCTTTATTAGCATCCCTGGAATGTGGTCTAAGTATTCAGAATACTTGGGTTTTAGAGAAGCGATATTGTGCATACACCATATCTTATATAACACTACTGGGGGTAGCAGCAGCGCCCCCAAATCAAACTTAGTACTCTTTCTACATTTGATCTTAGCCAAAAGGCCGAGAAGCGATAACTTAGTACTCTTTCTATAGCGAAGATATCTATAGCCAGAAATAAGTGTGATGAAAAAGACATAAAGACAAACAGAAAATGGCCCCACATCATTCTGGTTTAATTTTGATTCCAAATGAGTTAATAAGAAGTATCATTTAGTTTTTAAAGCATTTCAGATTTCACAATTGTAAATAAAGGCCTTTGAATCTTTAATGGATAGTATCTCCTCGATTCACTAGTTGCTGAAGATGTTAATTGAGGCTGCAAGTACAAAAAATGTCCATGATTAAGTAAAGTTATGGAAAGATCACATACTAAATTCCCTTCTTGGAGACTACTGATGTATATTAGCATAAGTGCTCTGAGAAGATACAGCTATTTATCTTTAACTCTTCAAGTTTGTCCCCCACCCCCCCACCCCCTGCCCAGCACCGCTACTAACATGTCCAGATTAATTTTTCCATAAACCAGGACTGAAGAGCATGGTGGAGATTGCTCAAAATAGGGAGGAGAGATTAGAAAAGGAAGCAATTTCACAAATGTATGCAAGTTACTCCCAGATAAAATACTTCCAGTAATTGTGCAGCCATAGCCTTGGAAATTGAATGTACTTTATCATGTTTTGTATATATTTCCTCATTTAGATAGAAGTAGGGGGAAAATGATACATAAATCAGGAGGACCATTTGTGTGAACCGGCTATGCAGTTTTACAATACTATACAACATTAGAGAAATCTAAAGGTTCAAAGGACTATGATTCTCTGAATAAATGACCAAAACCAGTAATGAATCAATTAAGCAATTCAGAAGCTTTACTGTTGAAACAATTGCCTTATAGAGACTGCACTTTGGTTGAGCATTATAACAATGAATACAAATATAAGATAAATAATACTAATGACTGGTGATTTGGACTTTTTCGATGGTTGAACTAATGCCCCCCCCAAAGGTACGTAGGTCCTAATCTAGAACCTGTGAATGCTATTTTAGATGGCAAAAAGGGCTTCACAAATGTGATCGAATTAAGCTTCTTGAGATGGAGAGATTACCCTGAGTTATCTCCATCTGCTTACCAGGATATTTTCTCTTTTGACCAATCTCTGAAGATGGGAAAAATTCTTTCTGATTTCCAGATATTTCTTTGTAAGGGTTAGCTTTACAAATATTGTGTCAACAACAGTTAAAAAGGAGAATCACGGCTAGAATGAAATCACTGACTCCATCAACTATGTTAATGTCAGATATTAGGGGGCTATTACACACAAGGTTTTTGTCTCTAAATAAGATAGCCTAGCAATTTTTATTTTATTATGATGTAACACCATGGTTAAACTTAATTTGGCCATGTGGAATAAAAATAAAATTTTTGAGTTTTTTGTATACTAAAAATAATTCTAAAAATGCTTAATAATGAGATTATCTTCTTGGATTAGGTATTACTTTTTACCTATATTGGATAAAATTATCATGTAATAATGTAATAATAATATATTAATGATTTCCATTAGTGGCAAGGTTAAGGAAAACAGCAGCTCTTCTACACTGTGTATTGAAAACTGCTGAGCATGGAAAGAACGAAATAATTTGGCAGTAGCAAATATATCAAGATTGAAAGTATTCACCTTGTTGTAGAGATTTTACCTCCTAGAATCTATCATACAGAATTACTTATATATTGCACAAAAACATGTGTACAAAGATTTTTATTTGAGCGCTACTTGAAAAATGGAAATATTTAGAAACATTTTAAAAATAATAACCCCAGTATCTACCATTAATATTCATGTGATCTAATGGATGAAATTATGGACCTGGGAGGTAGACATGAGTTTAAAGAAAGGTTCTACCATCCATAGGCCAGGTAAATTTGAATAAGTCTCATAAGCTCTCTGAATTTTAGTTTTCTTGTTAATGAATTGGGATTAGTAATATTTCATAGAATTGTTGAGTAAATTTAGTGACCCAGAATACAGCTGAACATGGTAGATTCTCAAAGAATTCTGTCCTCTTTCCTTTAGTCTCTTTTATTAGTTAGGAGACTCGGTGTTCTGATACAAATGCTATGAATACTCACTAAATATAGTTTTCAGAGCACCAATTAAAAACAGAAAATATTTAATGTTGTTTTATGCAATTTTAACAACTAACATGTTCACTATTATGCAAAGGCATTTAATATCCTATTTATTCTTAAAAACGTTAAGTTCTACCAGACAGTACAACTTTGATTCTTATATGATAATTCATTTTACATATGAATCCAATCTAAATTTCTTTAGCTCAATTGCATCTTTGGTTCCACTTCACTTGCTCTATCATATGCTTGTATTATCAATCGTTAACGAGAAAGGAGAACAAGGGCTGAAATGAGGTTTACTGTGGCTTTATTTTATAAAAGAAAAGAGGCAATTAATATGCTTATATGTTTACCCATAAAATTTTTATGTATTTTTTAAAGGTTTTATTTATTTATGTATGTATGTATTTATTTACTTATTTATTTGAGAGAGAGGGAGTGAGAAACAGCGGGGAGAGGGGAGAGGGTCGGAAGGAGAAGCAGGCTCCCCACTGAGCTGGGAGCCTGACGTGGGGCTCCATCCCAGGACTCCGGGATCATGACCTGAGCCGAAGGCAGTCGCTTAACCAACTGAGCCACCCACATGCCCCCAAATTTATATATTTTAATACAACTTTTGTCCTGGCTTCACATTCTAATGATGAGTTAATTTTAATTTGGAGTTAAAGTGTATGCTGAATATAGATGGGAAATGTTGTAATAGTTATGTAATATTAAACATATACTTGCTAGCTTAACATTACTACACCAAAGTAAATATGTTTTTATCCAGTGCTAAATGCTTATTAGCAAAACGATTTTAGCCTTACATTTTCAAATTTGATTGAACATTTAATTGATGGAAATTGGAACTAGTTGGCAGATTTATTATGGTTTAACAAGATATAAAACATATATAAGAAATTGTTATAGGTAAATTGATATTAAACCTAAATATTAAATTTTCTCCATAATATAGTTGAAAGTTTATTCTTTTGTGCTAGACAACTCTTAACTAAGGAACATTTTAATAATTTATATATTTCTAAGTTACTAGGCTACCTTGAGCCAAAGGATGATACCCGTACTTGATCATATTCAGATTTAGACTATACATTTCTTTTATTACTAAGGTGGAGTCTTCTCTCTCCTGGAAATGAACGTTCTATCAGAATCCTTACCCTACAACTCAACTCATAGTATTATACAATTTTCAGCCAAGTTTTAAACTTACTTTGAAAATCTTATATTAGATTTAAAAAAAAAAAGAGTTCTTATGTGAAGATGGATTCATTATTTTGACTAATAGAGCCTCTGGTCACAAAGGAAACACGTTGCTATTCTCATTCACATATAATTACCTCAAGTAAGAGTTTCTAAATCTAAATAGTTATCAGCCCTTCTAACTTTGAGAACTTTTCTAACACAGCTACCCATTAAGCATCTGAGCCAAATGGGAATCAATTTTTTAGAGCCCCGAGGAGATAAAGATTTTTGGTTCCAATGAGTACAATAAGATTGTTATATTTAACTAAAACTCTTACATGGCAATGTAAGCCTGTTTTCCTTTACTGCCCTTTAGAGTTATTTTTCAGAATACCCGGGTAAATATTGGTTGATCAATACACTATAGAAAAACTATTCCAGATTAATAAAGTTTGTGTCTAGCTGAGAAAAATAAATGGAAATATAAATTGTTAAAACATTTTGGGAGAGCAACTTGACAGCATGTATCAGAGATCTAACAAATCTTTACTCTTCATTTCAGCAATTCCGTATCTTATGATTATCTTAAAGAAATTTACCATAAACATCAAAAAGAGTTGTAATCAGAGATGTTCACATCAGTGTTGTCTACAATACAAAACTAAGAAATATTTCAAAAGTCTAAGCTAAAGGAATAGATTTATAAACTTTTTTACATTTACACTGTGGAAGATTATTGTTATTTAAAAGTGCTACTGAAAAATTCTGCAGCATGAAAAATATTAGTAATTGAAAAAGATTAAATAAGGCAATTTTAGAATTTATTATATCACTCTCACTTTAAACTCAATATTACTCTAGTCTATTGTTAATCATCTCCATCTTTGTAGCAGGGTGACTAATCATCCCAATTTGCCAGGGGCTGATATATGTCCCAAGATGTGAGACTTTCATTGATAAAAACAGGAAGGTCCCTAGCAAACTAGAATGTTTGGCCACCCTACTTTGTAGGAACTTGAAAAATATTTGATAAATTAATCAGTAAGTGAAGACAAAGTTCTGTACATGGTACAATTAAAATACCATATCATGTTTTATTGCAGAGAAACATGCATAAGAGTAATGCATACAAATTTTGGAAGAGGCTATGGTAAAACTAAGGAAGCAGTTTTTCCTTTTTTTTTTTTTTAACTTTTCTATATATTAAATTTTATATAATGAGTTCTCATTTCCTGTGGGGGAAAAATTAAAAGCACACCTGATTTTTTTGCAAAAAATGAGACATCAATAAAACAATGTCCAGCCAAGTATTTTGTCAAAAAGAACATTTTAAAATAAGGACCTTTATTATAATTTTCATTTTTTTTCCATTTAAATTTTGTTAGTTAACATACAGTGCAATATCGGTTTCTGGAGTAGAATTCAGTGATTCATCACTTACAACACCCAGTGTTCATCACAAGTGCCTTCTTTAATACCCATCACCAATCTAGCCCATCCCCCAGCCTCCTCCCTCCCTCAACCCTCAGTTTGTTTTCTATATTTAAGAGTGACTTATGGCTTGTTTCCTCTATTATAATTTTCTATAAACCATATTGATTATGATAAAAGTCAGTCAGTCTGAAAAGTAAACTCTAAGAGGGAAATTTTATTTTATTTTAATTTTACTTTATCACTTATCTATCATCTATCTATCTATCATCTCTCTATCTATCTACCATCTCTCTATCTATCTAAATTCCTGTATATTTAAGATACAGTATTATTATATTAGTTTCAGGTTTACAATATAGTGACTTAACAATTCTATACATTACTCAGCGCTCATCAGGATATGTGTACTTTTAATCCCCTTCACCTATTTCACCCATCTCCCTACCCACCTCTCCTCTGGTAACCACCTGTTTGTTCTCTGTAGTTAAGTGTCTGGTTTTTGGTTTGTTTCTTCTTTCTTTGTTTTGTTTCTTAAATTTCATATATGAATGAAATCATATGGTATATATCTTTCTCTAATTTCACATAGCATTATATTCTTTATATGTATCTATATTCTTGCAAATGGCAAGATTTTAATCTTTTTTATAGCTGAGTAATATTCCCTTGTATGTATGTATGTAATATACCACATCTTTTTTTACCCATTCATCTATCAATGGACACTTAGGCTGCTTCTATAATTTGGCTAAATAATGCTGTGATAAACAAAGGGGTGCATGTATCTTTTTCAATTAGTATTTTCATATTCTTTGGGTAAATACACAGTTGTGGAATTACTGGATTATATGGTAGTTTTATTTTTATTTTTTTTATTTTTTTATTTTTTAAAGATTTTATTTATTTGATAGAGACACAGCGAGAGAGGGAACACAAGCAGGGGGAGTGGGAGAGGGAGAAGCAGGCTTCCCGCTGAGCAGGGAGCCCGACACGGGGCTCGATCCCAGGACCCTGGGATCACGACCTGAGCTGAAGGCAGACGTTTAACTGACTGAGCCACCCAGGCGCCCCGGTAGTTTTATTTTTAAATTTTTGAGGAACCTCCATACTGTTATTTTGCAGTGGCTGCACCAATTTGCATTCTGACCAGCAGTGCATGATGGTTCCTTTTTTTCTGCATCTTCACCAACACTTGTCATTTCTTGTGTTTTTTATTTTTGCCCTTCTGACAAGTATGTGGTGATACTGCACTGTGGTTTTGATTTGTATTTCCCTGGTGATTAGTAATGTTGAGCATCTTTTCATGTGTCTGTTGGCCACTTTAACAATGTTTGTTCTTCTAATCCATGAACATGTAGTCTCTTTCCATTTCTTTGTACCATCTTCAATTTCTTTTATCAATGTTTTATATTTTTCAGAGTATAGGTCTTTCATCTCCTCAGTTAAGTTTATTCATAGGTATTTTATTATTTTTGGTGCAGTTGTAAATGGGATTATTTTGTTTCTCTTTCTGCTGCTTCATTATTAGTGTATAGAAATGCAATGGATTTCTGTACTGAATTCATTTATCAATTCTAATAGTTTTTTGGTGGAGTCATCAGGGTTTCTGATATATAGTATCATGTCCCCTGCAAATAGTGAAAGTTTTACTTCTTCCTTACCAATTTGGATGCCTTTTTCTTTCTTTTTCTTGTCTGATTGCTGTGGCTAGAACTTCCACTATCATGTTGAATAAAAGTGAGGAGAGTGGACACCTTTGTCCTGTTCCTGATATTAGAGGAAAAGCTATCAGGTTTTCCCCATTGAGTATGATGTTAGCTGTGGGTTTTTAATATTCAGCCTTTATTATGTCAAGGTATGTTCCCTCTAGACCTACTTTGTTGAGGGATTTTATCATGAATGGATGTTTTACTTTTTCAAATGCTTTTTCTATAACTATTGACATGATCATATAGTTTTTATCCTTTCTCTTATTGATGTGATGCATCACATTGATTGATTTGCAAATATTGAACCATCCTTGCACCCTGGGGATAAATCCCATTTGATCATGGTGAATAATTTTTTAATGCATTGTTGGATTTGGTTTGCTAATATTTGCTTGAGGATTTTTGCATCTATGTTTATCAGAGATATTGGCTTGTACTTGTCTTTTTTTGTGGTGTCTTTATCTGGTTTTAGTATCTGGGTTAATGCTGGCCTCATAGAATGAATTTTGAAGATTTCCTTCCTTTAAGAGGCAAAATTTAAATTTAGGCACTGCTCTATAATAAAAGGATTGTAATTAAAACTTACATAAAATAATATTGTGGCTATTAAAAATATGTTTCTCTTTGGTATATATGCAATGCCATGAATTTCTTTGTAAGGTAAGGTTATAAAATGTTAGAAGAAAAATAAATAATCTCAGGAGTGGCAGAAATATGGTAATAGGGTAAAAGGATACAATTTTCAGTTTTAAGATAAGGTCTGAGGAAGCAATGTGTAACATGATGACTACAGTTAACACTGTACGATAGGGGCACCTGGCTGGCTCAGTCAGAAGAGCACTGACTCTTGATCTCAGGGTCATAAGTTTGAGCCTCACATTGAGTGCGGAGATCAATAAACAAAATAGATAAATTAAAAAAAAACCCAAACCCAAACAAAACAAACAAAAAAACCCACAGTTATTACATATTTGAAATTCGCTAACAGAGTAAACCTTAAGTGTTCTCAAATAAATAAATAAAAAATATAAATAAATAAATAAATAAATAAATAAATAAATAAATAAGTGATGGATGGGTTAATTAACTAGACGAGGGGAATCCTTTCACAATGTGTGTGTGTATATATATATACATATGTATGTGTATATGTATGTGTATACATATGTATATATGTATATATTTATATATATTACATTACCATGATGGACACTTTAAATATCTTATAATTTTACTTGTCAATTATACCTCAATAAAGCTGATTTTTTTTTAAATCTCATACATTGATTCTTAATCATTTTTAGTATTGGATACCTTTGACAATCTGATAAAATCTGTACCCCCTTCCCAGGGGCAGGGGGATATGTACATATATATAGTCACATAAACTTATTTATACAATCCTGTATCTAATTTCAGCTTATTTGAATAATAATACTGAAAATGTTTGCCCAAAACATGAAAAAGAAAATTAACTTTCTTCTGAATATACCATCCCACATATTGGATACTACATTGTAATTAACTGAAATGATAAACATGTGGAAACCTAACTTTCATAATGCAAAGACTCTGTGGTCCCAATGGTCTCAATTAAATTTCAAAGCAACTCATGCTTTAATTTGAAAAGCAAGGAAAATATGGAAATAACATGTTCAGACTTTTTACTTCACTATGATGTAGAGGTGCAACTTTTTCCTTGACAATGGATGACACCAGCTAAAGATACAATTAAGCAATACTGTGGTCAGATGAGAGAAAACTCAAGGCATGAATGTTATAATAAATAAGTGCTTTTAATGAAGCAAATCATTCTAACTAATTGATTTCATTATAGGACATTAAAAATGAATTTCATTTGTTAACCAATTCCATTAATTTCAGGAGAGTAATGGCAGAGTAGTAGGGTATGATCTGTGAGCCCAGAGAACCCACTTAACCACAGAGATTGGTTCAGATGTGTATGAGATTCAGGTTTGTCTCATTCTTCCAAAAAGTATTTGAACTCAAGGGAGAGTAAAGCCATAGCCGCTAGCCACCACCAGACCCAACACAGGAAGAGAGGTCTGGTTCCATGGTTTGGTAAGTTTCTCCTGGAGTTCATAATATGTGAGCAATAAATAATTTCTTTTTTTCTTTTTTTTTTTGCCAGTAAGAGTTAGATTTCCTGATACTTTTTGGTAGAAATGGTCTTAACTGCTGTGCTATTATCACATAGCTAGTAAGTGACAGAGCCGAAATTTCAGTGCACATCTTCTGGACTCTGGAGCCTGTAAGATTATTTCAAATCTATAATTTGATAGAAAAAGAAACCAATGGCCAGAGTAACAAAACAATTTACTCAGTGTTTCCCTATACGTATACATCAGGTCTTCACTACCGTGAGGCCAGACCACTGGCGTCCTGGGTGACAGCAGAGCCATATCCATATCCTCTCCAACTTCCTCAGCTACTGGGGGTTAAAAATGTTCCACATATAACCGCTTCTTCCATAAAGCTCTCTCATCCCAACAGTTATCAGGATAAAATAATATGTGTCTCCTTGCTTTTTAAGAATGAGCAGTTATAATTTTAAGGATTTCTACACTAGGGTCTCTGACCTTACCAAGAAGACCCCTGTACTTCCCATCACAAGTGATTTTCTCATACAGGGTTACACAGACTTAAGGAGAGTCTTACAATTAGGGCCCACATCTTTGGACCCCTGTATTTTATTCTTGATTATACCAAACTTTCAGCTCATATATTATGAGTAGATTTTAACCCTCTCACTAGGAGGATAATGCCTCCTAACACACTAGATCTTTCACTGCCTTGATACATAATTATTTTGTTTTAATAATGTTAAGTAATAGTGTTAAATGTTTCCAAACAACTCCAACTGCAGAAGATAGTACATCCCAATATTAATAGCCATAGCACCTAAAATGAATATAGAAATATTATTTCAAAGAGATAAGATATCAAACACAATAGGGCTAGTTTATAATCACCAAGACAGTAATGCATAGCTAAGATATGATGGATAAGCCTCTTTCAAAGCTTTCAGAGTTTTAGGAGCATGGATCTCTTTTAAATAGCCACATCTGTTACAAGATAATCCTGTGAAGAGGATAACCTACCTGTTCACTGACTATCCATCTGGTAACAATGTGACAAACAGAAGCAGAAATGGTCAATTGGAGAAGAAGAATGCATTTGCTGCCAGCCTGACACTTACAGCAATGCGTTTAGACTTTCATATTCCCTTCAAGACATTAGACCTACTCTGATGGGTGCACAGAAGTCATAATGACCTCTTGAAAGTACATTATCATTTCAGGCCTTAAAAATCTCTCAGAGAAAGGTAATTTACTAGATGAATCAGAGTAATCTAAAAGAGTTTGGGACTTTCTGGCTCCTGGCTTCTCATTCCCCATCTCCAGCTTGTGGGATGAGGACCTTTATCTCATCAATCTCCAAGCCTTTTGAAGAATGTACAATGTAGTGCAAATGTACACTGCGATGTAAGGTTAACTTATTTCCCCAGATGCCAGACCCAGATTCAGATTTAAGTCTCATGCTCTTCTGTGACACTATGATATGATAGATTATATGAAAGAAATGATTGGATAAGTCTTTAAATCGCAAAAATGGAAGCTTAATGTGTTTCTCAATGACAAAGTCCCATGTTATCCTGTTTTTAATAGAATAAACTTTTGACCATCACATCTTCTAAAACCAAGAAGTCTAAAAGACAAGAGAAATGCTGGAATTATTCGTTAAGCCTAGATATTTTTGCATATTGTGGCATTATGCCCAGAAATCTAAGAGAGTGAAAATGCTGGAATTGTTCATTATGCTGAGATATTTTCGCATATTATAGCATACAGCAGAATAAATTCCAAATGACATGAAATGATATCAAAGCAAATGTCATATATCAAATAATCAAGAAATTTAATGCATTAAACTTTTAATAGTATGACATATATATTATTATATAAATTTTGGTATTATGTAACTCTTGCTTATATAAGATCCTACCTGATTACTTTGCTTCTGTGAAAATCACTTTTCTGACTTTTCAAGATAAATTAAAGTTCCTTATCTCTTTTTCTGGAAGTCAGTTCTTCTGGAAGTCAGTTCTTCTCACAATGATGTGAGTTTCAAAGAATAAATAAGTAAAAATCAGTTAGCACATGTAAAGCATCTATCAAAATGCTTGTCAGTGGTCAGTGCTCAATAAAGATTGAATTTTCTCCCTCCTCGCTATACCTGCCAACAACCAAACTCAAACACACAAACACATTTTGTATGTACATATATGAAAGGGGAGAAACAGGAAAGGGAAAGAGACAGGGAGGAAGAGAGAGGAAAAGTGAGCCGACAATCTCAACTCCATTGATAAACAGAATTTGCTTACATTGGGAAGAATACAAATTCACTGTCTATGCAAGAGGTGCCCAGACCTGAGTCCTGAGATGCTACACTTGTCCGCACTTCCCATGAAGAAGCTGTGGGGAAGGCAAAAGGATCATTCTTTCAGGACCTTTCATTCCTTCAGGACTGTGGAGTGAGTAATATTTAATGACCAACTTTCTGGGAGAAAAAAGTTGTCTGTGGCATTTGCCTGTAAATACTCCAACAATGGCTGGCTATTAATGTGAGGTCACCCAAAGCAAAATTGGGAAAAATGCACTCCTAAGACTCTGACTCCGGCACACACCGTGCCAGGGCCCATTCAGCAGATCCTCACCCTAGAATCTGGCTGCATTCAGGGGACATACCAAATGGCTTTGCTGGCACCAATGTGAGAGATTGTGTGCCATTTGCCTTTCTGATACAGCCTTTAATCAACCTGAGTTATTAATCCATTTTGGGTCCCAGTCACATGTTACATTTTTTGACGATCAGATGAGAGTTGGCATTTCCAATAAAATATAGGAATTAGAAATACTGATATTTTATTTTATTTTATTTTATTTTTTTAAAGATTTTATTTATTTATTTGAGAGAGAGAGAATGAGAGAGAGAGAGCACATGAGAGGGGGGAGGGTCAGAGGGAGAAGCAGACTCCCCGCTGAGCAGGGAGCCTGATGCGGGACTCGATCCTGGGACTCCAGGATCATGACCTGAGCCGAAGGCAGTCGCTTAACCAACTGAGCCACTCAGGCACCCAGAAATACTGATATTTTAAAGTGTGAAACATACTTTACATTCTTCTCAGGCATTATTATCTAATAAAATCACTGAATTTATAAAACAAAGTGGAATTCAAGATTAAAAATCTATTTACCTATCCATACTTTCCTTTATGCTTTATTACTGGCTATATCCCAATTTGCTTTCTTCTTCTCTTTGTGCATCTGCTCTAATTTTCTTATTTTAAATGCAATTGTGGATTGTTTTCTATAGCCTTCAAACTGCAAGGGGGCATGTCTTCAACCCCTTAAGTACAACTCATTGTATCCTCAGACATTTGGAAAAAGAGGAGAGGTTTCTTCTATTAGCCCCTGAAATTACATGTTGATCCAACAATCAAATCAGTTAAATTTAGTAATGTTTACAATTTAAAAATCTTTACAGGTACTGCCTTGGGAAAATTAGGATATTACTTTAGTCTTGAAACAAGAAAGCATACATTTAATGCACAGCATATTTAAATCATAACAAAATTGTATGATCACAAGTTCTTGTATATCTTATAAACTGCTTTATATCTAGGATCTAGCACAATGTCTACTTAGATCATACTAGATGCTCAACAAATATCTGTTAAGTAAATGAATTAATTTCATGGTCTGTGGTCTTTGGAGTTGTCAAAATTACACAGAAAAATCAATACACTGAGACCCATAGGGAAAAAATGAGGCAATCATTTTCTTAAGTGCCTAACCATCCTTCTCCAAACTGCCTAGTAAAGGATGCAATATAGTGACTATATATCATTCAAATTGAAGTGGGATATCTGAGAAGCATCTTTCTTATTCTAGAAAAGTATTGAGCTGTGGGAGAAATACAGGGCTAGAGATGGGGTTTAGTGGTAATTTTAATTTACAGTGGGTAAGAAAACAACAACAACAACAAAAAACCATGGACATCACTCAAGATATTAAAAATTTATTAAATTCTCAATAGTGAGAATACTTTTGTAATAGAAATCTTACAACCCCGCTAAGTCCATATAGACTAAGAAACAGAAGTGAGTAGGGCTGAGCACACATACAAAGTTCACAAATAGAAGCTAAAAGAATAATCAGAATTGACTCTAAGGTAACTAAATTCCCTAGGAATTTTTTTTGAAAATGTTACCGTTGTTTTCAGTAACTACAATTCTATGTTTTTTTGAGAAGAGCCAAATGAATTTTATACCAATTGTCTCGGATAATTTTTTTTTTTTTTTTGGAGATGCAAAATCAAGTAGATACAAAAAGAGGAGGAAAATATACCCACTCTCAAGAAATCTAACATATCTCTTAAAAGGCCATCTGTTCTCAGCTGAAAGTGCCGTGACTCAGTGGTGACACAAATGCTGCATCTAATTTTTCAGCCTGAGCATATTGATTATTTTATCTATTATGCTGCAGAGTGAAGCCAGTTGGCCCTACTCTAAACGTAGGTGCAATGGAAAGTGACAAGAGTTTTATTACTTCTAGAGGTACCTGGTGGAGCTCTGGGAAAAATTACAAATTTCCAATGCAAAGAAGTCATAAAAATTTATGAGACACCACAAAGAGGAGAAAAGGCACCCAGCAACAGGAAAGGTGACAAATTCTGAAAGGGATTTCAAATATAAGTTTAATGATCTTCAAGTCTGTGACATTTCATTATTACCTACTGGTAAATATAGGAGAGAGGTAGAAAGCATTTATTGCTCACTGGACACAAAAAAATCATTATTTTGCAGGTAAAATCAGAAGCAGTCATGCATTAGCATGTATGTTCCAAGCTTAAATGAAAATTCTGACAATAAAGATGTTTCACGAACGTGCATTAATTACTGCTCATTATATAGAAATCACAAAATGTAACTGCAGAATTTAATACTGAAAATGAGGAAAAATAGAAAAGATACATTTCATTTTTTCCATTTTATGAGTATAATAGCACAAATAAAGTAAAATAAATTCCAGATATTATTTCTAAATTGTAAAAAATACTATCAGGGTTTAGGTGTCATACAAAGTAAATCAATACATTTGGGACCCGAGTGCTCACAGTAGGACTGTTGTATTATTTGTGCATCTAGAAATGGTGAGGGGGTTTGGCAAGTGAATCTGAGGTTGTCATGAAGCACTGGTCATTATTCACTCTCAGGTGTCACGAGAATCTCCCAAATCACTTTGTAGTTAACAATCGTACCACTCACAGAAGTGGTTTGGAAAAGTCCCGTATATACTTTAGGAGAGTGGCTCATCCTTTGAGAAGTTATGAAAATGTAAAGATACCTGGTCTGACAGGCAATCCTGTTCTTTAAACTGGGTTTGCCTTCTTCTACCTGATGCAATTTTGTCCAGGAAAAGGGTAATCATAATTGGACATTCCAGCTGACTCTTCCTTATTCTTATGCATATGTAGGGCTAGGAGACCAGACAGTAACTTACCACTGCCAGTGTAACCCCTTTCACTTCATAGGAGATTTTGATAGGTAATATTGGAAAAGTACATTTCTATATTTGAAAAAGACCCTCAAAAACAATAGTCTCGTGGCACCTGGGTGTCTCAGTCCGTTAGGTGCCCAACTCTTGATTTCAGCTCAGGTCATAATCTCAGGGTCACCAGATCAAGTGGTGCATCAGGTTCTGCGCTTGGAATGAAGCATGCTTGGGATTCTCTCTTTCCCTCTCCCTCTGCCCTCCCACCCCGCACCCTCTCTCTCTCTCTCTCAAAAATAAAAAATAAAAAAAAAATAGTCAACATAACCTTTAATATAGCAAAGTTTTTTGTTTTGTTTTTACGAGTGAATTTTAAAATGTCAAACTTTTGTGTATTTGTACTCGGATCTAAATCACTTGCAGGTGCACCTCTCATTTTCCTGATACATTTTGGTTGTTTTGAATTAAGTTTTTATTCATTAATTTTCTTTAACCTTTGGCAAGCTCTAAAATTCCTTTTTAGGAATCTCAGATCCATAAATGTGTAGCAAGTCTGGGAACAGAATTTCCTCTACTTTATAATTGTTGCCTACCCTATACTTAGCAACATCCTTTAATTTTGTTTACTGCTCATAAATAAAACCAACCTGAGCAATTAGATCCTTATTCTATTTACCCTTTGGGTGGTTGAACAGCATTAATTATTTGCATGGAGATGGTTCTCTTAATTTCCATGGTGTGGTCTTTGTAAGTTAATGATATCTAACTTACATCACATTTATTCCATTTCATGATTTCATGCTTATTGTCAATTCCATAGCTTACTATATATTTGTTTAAGATTCATAAACATATGGGGCGCCTGGGTGGCTCACTTGGTTAGGTGTCTGCCTTCCACTCAGGTCATGATCCTGGAGTCCTGGAGTGGCTCATCCATTTTAGCCCCTCAGTGGCTCATCCAATCGGGCCCCTTGTCAGGTTCTATGTTCTGCGGGGAGCCTGCTTCTCCTTCTGCTCCTCCCCACTCGTGTTCTCTCTCACTCTCTCTGTGAAATAAATAAATAAAAATCTTTTTTTTTTAAAGATTTTTATTTATTTATTTGACAGAGAGACACAGTGAGAGAGGGAACACAAGCAGGGGGAGCAGGAGAGGGAGAAGCAGGCTCCCTGCTGAGCAAGGAGTCTGATGTGGGACTCAGTCCTAGGACCCTGGGATCATGACCTGAGCCAAAGGCAGACGCTTAACTGACTGAGCCACACAGGGGCCCCTAAGTAAATAAAATCTTAAAAAAAAAATTCATAAACATAAAATACAGTAATTTTTTACCTACTTTTTTTCCCTTAAAAAACATTTATCTCTTTAAATATAGTCACCAGTATTACAAACTATGATTCTAAAAGCACTGAAAGATTCTGAGTTTTAAATTTAGAGCTGTGGTTTCATACCCACTTTCTGTCTGACTTGGGCTAATTGCTTAATATTTATGGGTCTTAAGTAATTTTAAACTATAAAAAAAAGTAAGGTAATTCTCAGATTGCAAAGTTGTTGGCAATGGGGAAAATATATAAAAGGTTTAGCATAATTCCTTGCACAGGATGGACATTCACTGTGTTTATCATTATCATCACTATTGCCCCTTTCTTCATAATGGTCATTTTATTACAGTATTTCCGAATTTGTGCTAGAATAATGTGAACTGGAATATATTCAGGATTATCTTTTTGAGAGTTGTTGCTCTTTTTTTTTTTTTTTTTTTACTTTTATGGAAAACAATGAAACGCTGTTTGTATATTTTCGGTATTCATAATCAAACCCATTCCTAGGGCTGCCATCTTGTTCTTTCAATTAGGTCACCGAAGTTTATAGACACTGTGAGTCAGTACTACCATTTGGTCTTCACTTATTTTCTTTTTCTTTTGTTATTTCAAATTATCATGATATGAGATATAATATTTGCAATGTGAATATCTTCATACTTCGGAATTACTGTTTCCAACACATTGATAATATAACAGAAAACGTTTTATAACACTTTTAAACATTTATAACACTATTTTGAATTTACATATCTTTGCTATACACCAACATTAAGAAGGCTACCGTAAAAAGATTACAGTAAAAACTTAGCCTATTTCCACTTCCAAATGTTCCTAGCAAAAGTCTATTTTGCTTGATTATGGTGAAAGTATTTTCTAAAGCCAAACAAGGGCTACATTTTCTCTTTATGGGGAGATTTCAGTAAATTTCTTTCAACTAGATTTTTCTTCTTTCAGTTCCTGATGTTTATTTCTTAAAGTGAAACTTTCTCATAAATGCTGCTGTAATCTTGAAACATGTTTGTATGTTCTAATTTCTTTAATATAAACTGAATAAAGTATATAGAATATTTATTTTGTCTTAGCTCAATATATAAAACATGATATTATTCAGTAAAAAGATGTAGTACCTGCAAGTCATAACTATATGTCACCAAAACAAATTATGATGAATTGTGTGAAAGATTCTGGCTCAAAAGTTATCAGGTTAATATTATGGTGCTTTGGGGCAGCAGATGCTTATATTCGTGTGTAAATTATTTTGGGAGCATAAAATGGTCACCTTTTAGTAAAATTAGCTCTGACATGAGCTAAAAAATTCAGACCAGAGCAGCTGTGTTGAAAATTATTAAATACATTAAATACTAACTATACATTAACTTCCACAGCTTAACATCCATCATATCTTTTTTATTGAAATTTGAAGTCCTTTCAGAAAGTCTAATTTATATGTTAGGTCATCACAGTTGAAGGTGTCACAATATGATTTGTAAAGGCTGCATTATTCTCAGGTCTCTCTCATTCTCTTTTGTGTGATATTTTAAATGTATATACTTACACATATATGTATACATATATGTACATTCGTCTATATCATAAACATATATCTATATGTATATAGATATATCTATATCTAATCTATATATACATACACACATATATAAAATAGCTATGGGAATTTCATATATACTTTAATTGTTTACAAGTTGAAATGGAGCTAAATGCTTTATTTAATAATGTTATTATTAAGAGTAAATGGAAAATAGCTAGATGCTAATTGTGAGGCTGTTTCTCTTCATATGTCAGTTATGCCTTGTCTTGCTAAACATTCTTACAGCTCCCAAATAGAGTTAACAGCATGACTTACGGGCTCTTTGCGGCATTTTGTTTATTCCTCAATTATACTATTTATCACATTATTGCTACAATTTATCTTTTTACTTTTCTATATCCTTCCAGGGATTTTGAATACCTCTAGAATAGGGACGAGGACTTAAGCCATCATATAAAACAATGATTTGTATTTCTGGTGTTGTCTATAAATTGAATTATCCAGTTTCATTAATATATACTGTGGTAGGTTTCTCTATCATGGTTCTCAGTGATCCCTGATTCCTGTCTGTGTAATATTCTCTCCTCAAGTGTGGGCTGGATCTAGTGACTTGCTTGTAACTAACAGAATATGGCAGAAGTAATGTGATGCCACTTCTGAGGTCAGGTTATAAGAAGACTTTGGCTTCTGTCTTGTGTCCTTTCTTGCTGCCTGACTTGCTGGCTCTGCTGGAAACCAAATGCTATATTGCGGATTGCTGTATAGGGAATCCCTCATTGGTCTTTAGCCACCAATCAGCAAGATCTGAAGCTTTCAGTTCCAAAATCATGAGGAACCAAACCTCTCCACACGACCTCATGAGTTTTGAACGTGGTCCTTTCCCATTTGAGCCTTGGGATGACTGTAGCCCTAACACCTTCACTGTAGCTTTGTGACAAACCCTGAGCCAGAAGTACCCAATTAAGCCCCTCCTGATTCCAGACACAAAGAAAACTGTGAGAAAATGTTTGTTGTTCTAAGTCACTACATTTTGAAGTATGGTGCTACATGGCCATAGATAATACAAATACTTATTGAATAAATGAATTAGCCAACCAATTAATGTAGAATTTAAGTCTGTAACACAGTGTGTACTCCAGAAAAAATGTCACATTGTAGTAGTGTCATAACCATCTCATGATGAAGAGAAATCATAACTTTTATGTGATATTAGCAGATATAAAATTAAACATTGTTAATAAAATATTTCTAAAACCACTATTCCATTGGGAGAAAAAATGTGGTGATTTTTTTCCTCCAAGCAATAATTATGTAGCAATGGGAATATCACTCTTCTGGCAATTCCATTGAGCACACATAACTAAGTCTAGACTTTAATTTCTCAATGAAAACATTATATGCAGAGTTACCCTTATACTGTGGCTATTAACATTGTCTACACCTTTTTTAATAATGAGGAAGTTCCAATCTTAGTTCATTTCCTATTACTAAAAAACTTGGGTAAATCACAATATCTCAGATTCAGATTCTTCATTTGTAAAACTAATATAATAATACTTTCCTTTTAGAACCAGAAGAACTATTACATACTCAGTGCTTGATAGATGTTAATCAATATGAATCAATTCTAAATAGAAACAAAAAAGTCTTCTCAAAGGCCCCATTCTTTGTACAGTCTATTTCGAAGCTTTATTCATTAAGTCCTATTTTCTGATTAATTCCTGAAAGATCTCAGGTACTGAGGCTAAATACATGAAAAAAAAAAAAAAAAGGATGAAGAAAAGAAAAAGAAAGAAAGGAAGGAAATTAGTTAAAAAAGAACCCTGTACTACTCGAAGTTTCCATAGATGCACCAAATCCACCAAATTTTCTGAAGTGTCTTAACTATGTTAAACAGTGAATCTTTGAAGACAGGGGCTCTATTTATCCTTATATCCCTTATCTTATCTATAAAAGCTGTAAAAATGTAAATTATTTTACCCTTATACAGTATTCACAATATTTAGCCCTGCTCTACTACTTTCTTGTAAAGTTTCTATGTTGAAATAATTCTAGACATACAGAAAACTTGCAAGTATGGTACCGAGAATTCACATACACCACTCACTCAGAACCCTTAATGTTAACTTACCTAACCTTAGCACAATCCTGGAAACCAGGAAATAAACACTGGCACAACACTATTAACCACTGGTGGGAAGCTACAGCAGTTCTCAGGGATGGGAGGGGGGAAGCCTATTGTAGTTTTGCCTATTTCCTTGTATTTCTATTTCCCCATGGTCAATTTCAACCTACCAACACAACGTTATTAAACATGAAGATGCACAGAGTCGGCTTGTTCCAGCTGGATTAAGCCAGCTCCAGCATACCACTGCTATCAGCT